>NW_026555336.1:30432042-31053525 GCF_029017545.1 Prosopis cineraria
TTCTTTCAAGTGTTAATCTTTCTGTGTGTTTTCCGTAAGCCATCAACTCATGTATAGGCTTGTGAATTTAGAGGGGTGAATTGTGTTATAGGATGGGGCAGCTGCGTCTTTTCAAGGCTATAAATTTGAATGAGACCCTTTTGTGCGCGTACGTGGGAGTGACACAGATACGTGGGCGACACTCCTGACTTTTGTTCCGCGGTCCCCTTCGTCCTTTATCTCTCTATATTATCTCATACTCTATCTCTCATTTTCTCTAAATACATAAACGGCGATCACACAGGAATTTAATTATAGATTTAATTTTGATTTATAATATGACTTCATCTGCGTCCGATGAAGCACGTCAAGCAGAGAATTGATCTGCTAATTTGTCTTTAAATTCAAGGGCCGAGTGGCCAATGAAGCAGTGCCAGACTTCATGGAAGCATCTGGTTGGGAAGATGAAAGGGTCACATCTTTTTAAGTTACTGCAGATTCCGCAATGCACCAGTCCTAATATTCCATCTGGCCCATTTACAAGGCAGAAATGATAGATTTTTCTTGTCTATTTATTAGTTATCTTTTTAAATTTTTACTTTTAATTTTTAATTTAACTCTATATAAAAAAATTATTAATAAAATATTATTTTTTAATAGAAATAAATTTAAAAAATTATTAAATTTTTACTTTAAAGTTTTTTTTTATTTTAATAAAATATAATTAAAAGTATATTACAAATGGGATCAAAGAAATACATTGAAGTTGCACGCTAAGCCAGGGAAAGCTTCGCGTGCGTGGATCTGATCCACTCCCCTCATTTTTCTTCTCTTTCTCTCATCCCATTCCACTTCTGACTAAACATTCAATGATGGAGATTCAGTTAAATTTATTTATTTATTTTAATAATAGCCTATAATTTCGGACTGCCCATATCAAATTTTAATAATTTAGATTTATTTATCTGTTAATATTTTATTATAATAATTTTATAAATTTAATCTCACTCGTTGAATTTTTGCCCATGTGTAGGGAAGGAATGGGGAGATAAGAAAATTAGATAAAATGAGGAGATGATCAAAATAGCATTGTACATTACACTTGTATGCATATCAACATACATACATATATATATGCATGCTACACGCATACGCAGTCTTTTTATTAAAAAATATAAATATTTTTAATTAAGTTGTATATTGATAAGTGAGTTTAAGTGTCTTCAAATTAGCATGTATCTTTTTTATATTTATCTTTATTAATAAGGTGTCTCATTTACAAAAAATAAATGATTAAGTAATTTGTTTATTGAGGATATTTTTGAAAAGAAATTATTAATTATATATTAAAAAATTTAAACTACCTTACATTTTTATACATTTAATTTAAAAAATAGTTTATATTTTTTTAATAAAAAAAAGTTCATAAAATGCTTTCATAATTTTGCATGATTATAACCTTTCTATACTTGCATAACTTTTTCTGTAATCATCAAGTCACAAGATGACGTGTAGGTTTGAATGATAGTGTTTTGCTTGAATTACTTCCTAGTGGAGTTTTTTTGCATAACCCTTTTTTGCCATACCTAGTAAAAAAAAACTTTTTATGTCACTATTTAATGTCAATTAAGAAAATATCTATTGTCAAAAAGCTCGTAGCAGCTTTGTTAATAAGGCAAAGAGTTTTAAACATCATTATATAAATAACCGACATTAAAAATATATTCCATGTCAGTTAAAAAAGGCTTAAAAAATTTAAAAAATAATTTAAAATTTTTCAATATCAGTTTTCATAGAACTGACATTGAAAATAGAAACAACATCATTTTTAATAACAAAAATATTGACATTGTTTCTCTTTAAATCTGAATCTTCTCCGCTCTCCATAAGAACAGCCCATTTTTTTTTTTCTTTTCCTCTCTTCTCGAGTCCTTTTTATCGGACTCGCCTAGCTTTTAAAGCTTCAACCTTTGCCCATTTTTGTCATCGAGAAGCTCCATTCACCATCCATCAACATCTATTGGCCATCTCATTTCGCCATTTGAAGTCTATCAAGGTTTTGCTGCATGCATCGATCTTTGGAGCAAATCTATTGTTGCCATCTCTTGTATGGTTCAAGTAAGTTCTTTTATTTTGGCTTTTGGGTCTCAATTTGCTTTCTTCCTTCTTCCCTTTTCTCCCATTATAGGTAAATTTTCTTTAGATGCATTTTTTTTTCAATTCTCCATTTTTGGGTGTTACTTTAAATAGGTTCTTTGAGTTGTATTCTCTTCTCTAGTAGATTATAAGTAAGTTTCATTGTTATTTTTTGCTTATTTATGAAAATTATAGTAGTTGGATTTGAAGTATTGTCTTCATATTTTTTTTTTCTTTGCAGTTTCTTTATTTTTTATTTTTTTGATATGTTATTTATGTTAAGGGGGAGAAATTGAGGACCTGTTTGGAAACTTGTTCTGAGAACAGTTTTCTATTCTCTAGAACAAGAGAGCAAAAAAATTTTTTGGTAATGTTTTTAAAAGTGTTTTGGAGTACAAAAAAATAAAATATTGTTATGAAAAATAAAAAAATAGAAATAACTTTGAGGTGTTCTGTGATTATTGTTCTGGAGAATAAGGGAGAATGAAAAGAACAACTATTTTTTTTTAGAACATGTTTTATAAAACACTAGTTCTCAAAATAATAAAATAAAAACAGTTTCAAATAGCCCTGAAATTCTTTTCTTTTTTGTTAAGTTTTTGATAAAATTAAATTTATACTTTATAGGAAGAATAAATTTATTGTGATAAATTTTGCTGTGTAATTTTGACAGTTTAGGTTTTAAATTATTATGCTTCCAATAGATATTTTCAATCGTTTCTAGATAGAGTTTTGTGATCATTGAAATTTTGGAATGTCTTATTCTAAGAAAAAAAAACTGCCAATTTTTTCTAATCTTTATAAATTGAACAGCAAATATGCTTGAGCTAAGAAAGTATATATATAATTTAGTAAAAATTTGTATTCCTGTGTTTCTTTTTTTTTTGAATTGTTTTAAGTTTATAATTTACTTGAGTTTACTTAAATTTTAAATTGTTTGAGATTTGAGTTGAACTTGATTGTTGTTGATTGCTAAGAACAAATATGCTTGAGTTGAGAATGACGGCATACAAGATATTTTAGCTTAACAACTTCTACAAATATACTTTTCCAAGTAAAAAGGTTGAACAAAATTCCATAATTTTTTTAGTAGTTAAACAAATATATAGTGTAGTTGTAACTTGTTGTATAGTAATTGTAATTTTACTAGTTGGCTATTTATACTTGTTGTATAATTTTAAAATTTACAGGTTTTTAGTTCTGAATGTTAAGAAAAACAAACAATGTTTTTTTTAAAAAACTTTTTAACAACTGTTGATGGAAACCATTGTTGAAAATGAATTTTAACAATGGTTATCTATAATAATTTGATTAAAACTATTTTTAACAATGATTTCAAATTATCATTGTTAAAATTTAATTTTTTAAAAAATTAATTGATTTTTGTGAATTTTTCATGTCGGTTAGTTATATAACTAAAGTGGAAAGTGAATTTTGACATTAATTAAATAACTGATATTAAAAGTTTACTTTTCACTTTCTTCTTTTTCAACTTTCTTCTTAATAACCAATGTTAAAATTTTAAAATAATCATTGTTAGAAGTTCATCTTACAATAGTGGTAATAATGAGCACATATGTATGTCACAATCTTGGATTCTCTCTCTCACACACACATGGCTAGTTTATTATATTTATTATAATATATTATTGTATTTTCAATGATAAACTCCTTGTATATTTATGTGAGCCGGCCATAGTCTCAAATTTTCAAAAATCTGATCCATATTTTTTAAGTATAAGAGTTTTTGATTATAAACTTCTTGTGTATTTATGTGAAACCAACCATACTCTCAAATTTTTAAAAATTTGATTCATATTTTTTAAGTAAGAGTTTTTTTTTGGGCTAGTGGGCCAATTTATACACATGTTATTTAATAGAAAATCTGTCTTCATATGTGAGAATTTTTTTTTTTTGCAAAGTGATATAGTTGTGTGTTAATAATATTTGTGCCCCCTCTTTAACTAATTAATCAAGAGTATTATGTAACTTATCTAGTTAATTAGATTTCAAACATGACAATTTTCAGACCACAAAAAGAAGCATGACCATTTCATCACCCACCCAACATGTCAACAACACCATGTTGAAAATGGATTTTGGCCGGTAACAAAAGTTGGTCTAGGTTAGCAAAAATTTAATACATAACCTATAAGATGATAAGATCAAATCTTGTTGTTGATATGATAACTTTATTATGAATGATTTGTAAGTAAATACTTTGAGCTACTTTTCCACCTTATTAAGAGAGACCACATTTCCAAATCATTTTTCATAGGAAGCGCTAGCTTTGTGCAAGACCAGAGTGTTTAATGCAATACAAATACATATATTTATTAGTTAATTTCATAGAATTCATTTTCCATATGCACAATTTAAAATTAAATGTCAATAATTTTAAAATGATATTGTTGACATTCTGTGTGATAAGAAAAAGTGGGGATAGGGATTAGGTTATGAAAATGTTTTCCTAACAATTTGAGGAAGAAGCATTGGCAAAGTTTAACCTTTGGTAGCATCTTGACTATAAAGTGTTTAACAAAGGTTCAAATTATCACAATACTTCTCATTTTAAGCACTAGCAAAAACATGTACATAAAGTTTCTTGTAAATCTAGAAGTATTATCACTTTGCTAGCGCTTTATTCTTTCACTTTCAAATATAAAAGAAACTATCACATATCTTTTTATTTTTTATTTATAAGCAAAATTATAAATTTTAATAAGCATTTATTACATTGTCTCAAATTATCCCTCATAAAGTCAATATCTATTTTCGCTAGATAAATTTGTTTCATTAATATAAGGATAATTTAGTTTAAATTTTTAATTTTATATAATTATTATACTTAATTAACTTTCATAACTTATGTGAATTAATTATTATTTGTTACATTTGAAAACGGAGAGAGTGTCAAAGAAGAGATAGCAAAAACTTTGATCTCATATATTTAGCAAGAGCAATACTTAGCGTATGGTCCTTTCAAACTATAATGTAAGATATTTTTTAAAGTCTTGCTTAATTTAAAATATAGAGTAGGTTTTATGTTTTTTTTCTCAATTATACCTTTTTACAATAAATGTTTTATTTTAACTGTCACCATCACTATTAAGGATGTATTTTGTTCAAGAGGAGGGGAGAGGAGGGGATGGTTTTAATATCATCTTGTTTGATTTTATTGGAAGAGAGGAATTTTTAATGATCTTTGTTTAATTTAGAAGGGGAGGGGAGGGGTAATAATTTATTACTGTTATGTTTCTATACATTAGTTTAAAATGTTTTTAATTGTTCCTTGTAGAAAATAATTAACACTTCAATTTAAATTACATGATTTTAAAAATCACTTTCAACCTATCATATTGTCAATATGTGAATAAAAGAATTAAATCAATAATTATAATGATAACAATTTTTTATTAAAAATTAATAATTCCTTTAAATATATAATAAAATATGATGAACCATAATTTCTTAAAAAAATCCAATGAGGTCAGTTGAGGTTTGAAAGTGAAGCACAATCTGATATAAATGAGATCTTTTTAATTATAATATACTTAGAATATTAAAAAATAAATAAAGGTAAAATAGTTAAAAAAATTAACTCCCCTCCACAAAACCGTATTTGGGGAAAGCAATATCGAGAGAGAGTTATTTTAGCTCTCTCGCTTTCAAAATTTTTAACTAAATATCCCCAAATTTAAAACTCCTCAATCAAACACATTCTAAAGACTTATATACGTTTGGAGGTTATTGAATGTCCTTGCATTAAATTGAAAGAAAAAAAAAAAAAGAAGAAGAAGAAGCCAAAAGTCGATTTAACCTCGCGAAGATTCACCCACATTCATCTTTTAATGACTGTGAATCTACTGCATGTTTTTTCCCCCCAAGCCTCTTCATCTATGATTGTTGCCTCTTCATTTAAGTCCAGGCTAAAATTGGAGCTGTTGCATTGGCATACGTTACCTCCATGTAGACTGACTTGGTTTCATTGTAAGAAAATTAAACATTTAGCTCATGTAATTTGACACAGTTACAATCCGATTTTTGAAATTTAACTTGATACAACTCAAATCCTCAAAATTTAGTCATTTAATTTTTTTAGTCCACGTACTCTATAATTTCGTCATATCTTAGCCTCTGAAGAAATCAATATTTTTTGAAAGTATATAAACTATTCATTAAATAACTAATACTTAAAATGTTGGTTGCTTTAAGTAAAAATTTAGATATTGAATTATAATTTAGCTAAAATTATAAGGATTGAATGATTTATTTATTTCTTCACTTTTTTTAAAGAGAAAGGGGGAGAAAAACTTAATCAGGGGTAGAGACAGAAGGATCAGCAAGGTTCACAACCCTTCCTATCTTTTTAAATTTTTTTTTAGTAAAATGTAGAGGGTGTGTATCTTAGACCCTAAAGTTGGCACATATTAAGACATTAGAAAGAATTCTCATTTTTAATTTTATAGTATACTTTTACGCATGTATAGTCGTTTCAATAGTTTGAAGATTTAGTTGTCATAGGATCTATTTGTTTTTAACAAAATATAATAGTTGCTCTTAAAGTATTGATATCATTTCAGTTCATTCTCTTTCATTTTATATTTGATGAAAGAAATTATTAGAATTATTACTAACCAATTTTGTTACCACTACAACAAAATCTGTATGCTTGATATTTTTACCATAAAATCACTTACCTAAAAGTTAAGAGGTTATAATTAAGATATATTCTTTTAAAAAAATTACTTTTGTATGTAATAACCAAACCAAACTGAAATTATATGAATAATTTTTTACTATGATTACTTGAATCTCATCGATATAAATAATTGTGATAATTGAGCATCATTACCATGTTGATATATTTATTTACTATACTTATCAATTGAAAGAATTAAATAGCTAAATTTAGTAAGCAATTAATATTTTTTCAGATCGAATAGAATTTTAAATTCCAAAAATGTATTTAAATTATTTCATGTTCATGGAAGATGAAATCTGCCAATTCAATATAGTTTATATTGAGAAAAGATATTGTTGTAAAATTATACCGTAGACTTAATAATTAATTATTTTTATATCATGAAAAATTGATGAGCAAAACTTAAAAAAATAAAAGTATATATTTATTTTAATTATATATATAATTGAATATAAATATATACGTGAAATTTTATATTATATTTGTAATATATATAGATTTAATTTTCTTTCAATTATTACATATGTTATGTCATCCAAGCCTCTCCTAATAAATTTTTTTGGCACCTGAACTTAACTGAATAAGGATTTGGTTGGGACACGACACATATGCAGTAGAAATTCAAAATAAAGAAAAAAAAAATAGAGAAAGGCAACATATATAGAAGTATGGGGCTCATATTGGTGATTAATTAAGAAGAAAGATGATAAGGATGTGACGAAGTGATAAAATGTTGAAGAAGAAAACGGATATGGATGATGTGGAGATTTCATATATGTATGGCAATGTCGCTTGTAAAATTAAGAGAGGAGGGAGCACTTGTCATGGAAAACGAAATATTTGTGGACTCATTCCTTTCTTTGATTGAGACTCCACATCTGCCTCTCTCTCTTACATGCATGTCAACATGAATCTCTCTCACTCTCACCTTCAATTGATTCCCAAATCCAACGGATACTCAGATCAATTGACTTAGCTTAACCATATGTTTTGATTTTGAGTAATGGATAAACAAGAATTAGTAAATTCTCGGTGGGAGATAAAGAGTACGTTATACTCACGGATCTATCATGTAAACACGAGTTCTTCATCAAAGAGAATATAGGATAGTCTTGCATGCCTTATCCACGTCACTAAAAGTCAACATGAAGAGATTGTCCAAATCTTTCACATCCAAAATGGTTGGGCTTTCTTTTGGGATGGTAAGTGGGTTTGGTGGGTCAGATTAGACTTTCTTTTATGAAGAAGGTTGGCCTACCCTTAATGTGGGCTTCCATTTAACGGAGTCTGCCGAAAGGACGACGAAAAAACGAAAAGCTTGTGCCTCCAAGTTTCGTTCTTGGGCCACAATGTGAATTTAAGCTTTTGTTCAAATGAAACTTGTTTTCAAAGGCTCTCTCTCTCTCTCTCTCTCCGCTCTCTCTCTCTCTCTCTGTGTTGTGTGTGTGTGTGTGTGTGTGTGTGTGTGTGGTGTGTGTGTGTGTGTGTGTGTGTGTGTGTGTGTGTGTGTGTGTGTGTGTGTGTGTGTGTGTGTGTGTGTGTGGTGTGTGTGTGTGTGGTGTGTGTGTGTGTGTGTGTGTGTGTGTGACGGGAAAAGTGATAACCTTTGAACAAGATTTAAGCTAAATATTTTTAAATGAAAAGAGAAAGCTATCTCTTAGCTCCCTTAGGAGCTAGTTGATTATATACTCCCTCACACAGTCACATGGTTAATAAAAAAATAAAGTTAACTAACTTTAAGGTTATTAAAAAATGTCAGTTATATTTTTAAAAAGTAGAATTATAACAGATCTCACACAAAAATATTAATCACTACAAGGTCCGTTGATAACTAAACTAAAAGAGAGAGTTAATTAAAAAAAAATTGGACACGTTCTGTTAATGATAATATTTTCTGGTTATGGCTCATGCTACACTGTGGATGTAATTAATAATAACAGTTCAGTGATAGTGATATTTTTGGATTCATGCCAAAATTTACATGTGGTATTTAGAGTAAAAGACTTTCATGAGCCATGTAATAAATCCACATACTACTCCTTTATTGTAACTTTCCCAAATAATATTGCTGAATATTTAGAATGAATGCTCCTTAGAAGAATCCCTTGCCTAAAAAGAACTATTTTATGGGTAAGGGATGGGGATGAAATAATGGGAATGATGAAAGAAATCGACAGCTTTTAATAATAAAAGGAAAAATATCAAGGATTCCTAGAAAGTTTTTATGTTGAAGAAAGATCTTAGAAATTCCTTTGCACTTTTATGGTACCTATTTGAAAATAAGATTTTATGAGTAAAGACCTAATTATCCCCTAAAGTTTAATAAATTTTAATAATTAATGGGTATGGTTGTTATTAATTATATATAATTAGTTCTCAAAATCCAAGAGATATTTCTTTATGCAGGAGCAACAATTGTAAAATTAAACATGTGTTATTAGTTGTAGTCGCTTGTTAATTTCATATGGATTGATATTAATTACATATGATTGCTTGTTAACACTTTCATAGATGCTTATTTATATAGAGCTAACACGTACAATTAAACATGTGTTATGAGTTACAGCACTTGTTAATTTTAAATGAATTATTTTTAATTATGTAATGTTACTTAGCTTATAAAAGCTAGAATAGACATTTATTTATAAAAGACCAATATTTTTATAATTAAACATGTATTATCAGTTTTTGTAATTTTTTATATATAGATACTTGTCAAAATCTAAATGTTTATCCATCCACAAAATTTTAAAGGTAGGTAATTAAGTTTTTTCTCACAAAAACTTATTTTCAAATTGGTACCTGGAGTGCGGCAAAATTTCATATTTTTACAGTCCGTCTTGGTATAAAAACTCTCCAAGAGTCCTTAGATGATAATATTTTTCCATAATAAAACATATTATTTGGGATATAATTATTTGAACTTAGAAGACCCCATTAAAACGAGCACGATGTATAGTTTACTTAATTATGGGGAAATTGCTGAAATATATATCATCCGTTTGAACAGTATACCTTTAAATGAAAATGGATAATTGTAGATTCTCAAGCTTATTTGCAAGACAGTCGCATAAACAATTAGACATAGTATGAAATAAAATTTTATTTCATACTAATCAAGCTAACAAATAAACATCGATCAAATGTTCACACAATTTAGATTAACGATAGTATATTCTTTGTAATTTAGAAGATATTTGTTTAACGGAATAAATCAACTGTAAAATTAAAAATGGTGCTCCAAAACTGGTTGAACTATTAATTACCGGCATCGATAACATGTGTTTTTCCTGGGAGAAGCGAGGGTAATTAACTATTAGAAGCTAGAGATAATTGATCCTCTTTGCAGCTTAGAATATTCTTCTTTTCATCTTCGTTTTTTATTAATTTTTGTTTATATCAAACCACTATTTAGAAGCCATATTATAACTTTGACTACTTCAAGGAGTTAGAAAAGATCATCACAAGGACAGTAAATTCTCTCAACAAGTAGGTGACATAACTGTATAAATATGTTGAATTTTAATCCAAGAACATTAATTTAGTACAGTATTCTACTAAATAAGCTATATATTCATACAATCATATCCAATACTTTCTTCCTTAGAAGAATGATAGATATGTTTTGAAGGGGATCAATTAATTTAGGGTAAATATAACTTTTAATCCCTACATTTTACTTTTAATTTTTGTACTTTTTTTGATATTTTAAATCTTTGTACTTTTATTTTTTATTATTTTGGATCCTTTCAAAATTTTTTATATTTTATTTATAAAAAAATTAAAAATAATAAAAAATAAAAGTGTAGGGATCTAAAACACATAAAAAAAGTATAAGAATTAAAATAAAAATGAAAATAAAGCATATGAATAGAAAATTATGTTTACCCATTAATTTAAAATAAGGCTCATTGTTAAATTTCTGAAATTTGTAAATTCAACTTAATTTTATAATTTTATTATAATAATATTATAATTTATATTTTAAATTTTTAAAAAAATAATTTTATTTATTCTTTAATTATACTAAAATTTAACAAATAAATTATAAATTTATTATAATAAAATTATAAAATTAAAAGTTGAATGCGTAAATTTACGAAGCATGATACTTTGAACTTGCTTTCAATTAATTAGACCTTTATGTCATTCTTCATTTTTTTTTACTTAAAAGCTGTCAAATGTCTTTTCAAAACTTAATGCTGTGCCATTTATTGTCCATGAAGGAAAAGGGAAAGAGTAAACTGCAAAATCGGCATTAAAGGTGATCGATCATGTTCATGAATGCACAGATAGTACTTTAAAAGCTTCGCAATTTCGTTGGAAAATGATGTTGCTCGAACCAGATAGTTCTTACCTGCAATGGTCTCTGTAATGAATCCACATTATTATTGATTTGCCTTTTGCTTCTCGCCTTGTCTCTGTAATAATTAATTAAATAATAAGATAATACTATCTCCTAAATACTCTCTCCATCTTTATATATAAAATATTTTTAATTAAATTATATAAATTAATAAAAATTAATTATATAATTAAAAACACACTACCATTTTAATTTTATTTTTAATTATTATAAATAAAAAATAATTTTTTAAATAAATGAATAAAAGTATTTATATTTTTTTTTTAATATATAAAAATATAATGATTCATTCATTTAAAAATATATTAATAATATATTATATTTAGGAATAAAAAAATTTTAAAGATTTTTTATATATAAAGCTGGAGGAGTAAATAAACGAGGAGGATGTTTTTCTTTTCTTTTCCTCAAGCCTCTCTCCTTTACACGATAAAATTCAAGTGTGCCCTTACTAAAAAAGGAATAATAAACATAGATAGAGCAATTCTCTATTGAAGGAAATAAGTCACAAACAGAATCTGAAGGAGTTCCATTATGTTCCCTATGTTTTTATTTAGAAACTATTATTTTTAACTTATTTTTTTATATAAGCAAAATCATATTTTTCAATAACAATTTATTGCAATTATTTTAAATTATCTCTTATAATTTTATCATTTATATTCATAAGAGATAATTAATGAAGGCTTGATTAACACAATTAATAAAGGATATTATAATTCAATTCTTTTATTTACAAAGACAATTAATATAGTTAACTGATTTTTTTTTTAAACTTTATGATACAAATTTTTCCTACAAATAAAATCTAAAATCGGAGGGAGTATATAGTGTGTCATTAATTTTTTGCCCTTAAATTGAATTCAGACACTACACTTCTTCTGAAGAAATGGCGCAGTATTAATTGAACGGGCAGAACCACTCGTAAAGAATTATGAGTAATTCATGACGTAGTGGATATGTTTTGGGCGAATAAATAATGTCATGATTTTTAAGCCACTCATTGCACTACACGGAATAATTGAGCTTCAATTGTAGTCAATTCATCAATACTATATATTGACAGAACAAGTTGCCTTGCGTGGAATTATATGAAGTTATGGGGAAGAAGTAATTTTTAAATTTGTAAACAATTAATATGAGATGGTGTAATTGTTGTGTGTGTGTGTGTATTAATTTATTAATGATATATTGATTAAAAAAGTGATAATTGAATACAATATAGGCGAAAAGAAACTGCATAGTATTCAATATTAACAGGTTAGATTTAAGCTACCATTGTATACCAAGCTTAACTGATTGTAAGATTTTCAATGTGTTCCTTTTACCCCATGTACAAGATATTCAAACTCCTGAATTTATTTAAGAAGTTAGAATTGAATCTCTCCCAATTTCCACTTGACTCAACATGTGTGATTGCTATAGGCATACATCTCAACCATATCCACGAGAGTTTCTTTGAGAGTCATCTCATCTCCTTTGGAAATTATTTTTTCCTCCCTATTTTGGCCAACTTTTAAAGATCCAAGTTCGCACCTTGAAGTAGTCATTAGATTTCACATGAAATTTATTTTTTCAAATTCATGATTTTTTTTTGAATACAAGGCCACGGTAAAACTGTGCGAGAAGACCAAAATTAAAAATCAAGTCATGTTAGAAGCCAATGGACTTTTATAGTCCACTGGTGGTTTGGCAACAAATGTAATTTCAAAATGATCTCTTGAAGCCTTGTGGGCTAGAAGATTAGCACACTGGTTGGCTTCTCTGTAGACGTGATCAAATATGATCTCCCAGTTCCTTATACTGATACTTCAGATATTTGTGATAGTTGCTAAAAGAGGATGGCTATGATCAAAGTTACTATTAATAAGGGACAAAGCCTCTATAGAATCAAATTAAACATTCACTCTGGAAATTTTAGCATCCTAGCACATGTTAAGCCCTTTTAGAATTCCTATAAGTTTAGCTGTTGTGCTAAGTCAATAACCCAAATTTTTGGAGAATTGCTTAATCGAGTTACCCTTGTCATTTTTGATAAGTCCTCCACAAGCAGCTACACCATTATGTTTAACCAAGCCATCAACATCCAGTCTAGCCCACCTAGGATTAAGAGGATTCCATCTAGCTTCATGCCTGGTGTTGGTTTTATTCAAAAGGTCAAGTTTGGATTGAAGCTTCATGTCATTGATAATTTGGTGTTCATTGGAGAAAGCAATATCGTTATTCAAGCTATCATCTTCAGAGTAAACTTTGTTGCATCTAGCTTTCTAAATGTTCCACAGGCTTAGACAAAAAGTTTCTTCTAGGACAATCTTCGTATAGATAAACTTCCTGCTTTATTTTTGACATTCCATAATATCCAATCCTACACATAAAGGGAAAAGAAAATATTATGCTTGGAAGGATTAACCAATTTTTCCCATACCTCCCTAGCATCATAACAATCTTATAAAATATGAATCAGGAAAGTTACAACCAAGGGGGCAAGTATGATGCTGAATAGCATTTCCGTTAGAGAGAGAATTGATTTGGAGTTGATCCCAAGCAGCTTTCTAGAGAAAATATTTGATTTTTTCATAAATAGGCCATTTTCAAATTTTACGTCATATATCAAAGTGTTCCTGAGCTTAGGGAGAATCAATTGCTTTATAAGTAGATTTTACAGTAAAGTTGCCATCATTGGAGGGCCTCCAAATAAGAGTATCATTTTCATTATGGCTATTAGGAGGTTACATGAGCGAAATATTTTTGATAGCATCTAGGTGAAGGCAACGACGAAGAATATCAAAATTTCAACTACCAGCTGGCTTGCAGAGATCAAAAACTTTAACATAAAGAAAAGAATTAGTATTGTGGAAAGCATAATTCACAAGAAGATCAGCAGAGAAGTCTATTTATCATACCAAAAGAATGTTTTATCATAATTTTTAACTTTCCAATCAATAAAAGACATGAATTTATCTCATATTTTGCATATGCTACTCCAAGTGTAGGAGCAAGAATTTAGTTTGACAACTATAGGGATAGTGGGTTTTTTGCAGTTATATTTGTCATGTAAGACTTGAACCAAAGATGATTCGTTTTAGTGATAAGATCCCAGCAGAGTTTCATGATGAAGGCAATATTTTGATTTTTAAGCTTTTTGATGCCTAGACCCCCAACCTTTTTGTCAGAAGTAACTCATTCCTAAAAGAGAAGATGGAGGGTTTTTTTTAACCCATCAGACAAATCCTATAGAAAGTTTCTGGCAATTTTATCCAATTCTACCAATACATTGTCAGGTAAGAGTATAGTTTACATGATGTAACTGTGAAGAGCTGAGAGAACAGATTTTCTAGCTATGTTGAGATATTGACTTCTCCAGTTGGCTAAGAAAGAATTCATCTTATCAATTATTGGTGCAAAGGTTAATTTACAAATCTTCTTGTGAATTAGAGGAATTTCAAGGTATTTGCTAAGGTTACTTGTGAGAGGAATTTCAAGTTCTTCACTGATTTGTAGAGTTTTGTTGATGTTGACATTTTTAGAAAAATAAAGCTTAGATTTGTTAGTATTGATCTTCTGTCCCAAAGCATTACAGAATGTTGAAAGACATTGTTGGATGATTCGTGCTTGGGAAAGAGATATTTCTACAAAAAGCAACAACTTATCGGTGAAAAATAGATGAGAAATAAGGGGCCCACTAGGTGTTAACCTAATTAGCTTCCAATCATTATTACCAATGCTGTACAGAATGCAGTGACTTAAGTGTTTAATACAAAGAACAAAAAAGTAAGGTGAAAGAGGGTCTCCCTGACAAATGCCATGAGAAGGATTGAATTCTTTAAATGGTTCCCATTCCATAAAATTTTCAAACTCGTAGTAGAAATAGCCGCTTGAATTAATTTCCTGAAGTGACTATTTATCCCAATGGATTTGAGAGTGTCATCAATAAAATTTCATAATAATTTGTCAAAAGCCTTTTTGAGGTCTACCTTAAGAGCCATGAAGCCTTTTTTCCCATATCTGTTTCTCATAAAGTGGATGATTTCTTAAGCAATAATAATATTATCACTATTCTACTGTCTCTGTATGAGGATACTTTAATGATCACTGATAAGATGGTTCATGCAATCATGCAAATGCAAGGAGAGAATTTTGGTGATAATTTTGTAGCTAACATTTCATAGAGAAATAGGAAAGAAGTCTTTCATGTAAGTAGGGTTATCAATTTTAGGGATCAAAGTGATAAAAGTGTCATTAACCTCTCTTATATATTCTAGCTCCTTGAATACCCTTTTAACAAGATTGAAAATGCTATCCTTTATGTCATCCTAATAAGAGTGGATAAAACTAGCATTAATACCATCGGGCCTAAAGATTTGAAGGCTTCAATATTAAAGGCAGAACTTTTGATTTCATCCTCAATCACTTCCTTATGTAATAATTGAAGTTGAATGGAAGATAGAGGAGGAAAACATCTAGTTGTAGAAAGAATAGGTCTGATAGCGACATCTTCCTTAAAGATGTCTTCAAAGAAAGAAACAACCATACTCTTAAGGATAACTTAGTCCTCAATACAGTTGTCATCTTCACCTTCAAGAGTAAGAATTTTATTTCTTTTTTTTCTAATGATGGATGAACTATGAAAGAATTTTGTATTTTGATCGCCCCACTTAAGCCATTTACATCTAGACTTCTGGAACCAAATAGGCTCTTCTTGCACAAGAACTTTGTTATAGTCTTCCCAAAGAGATTTTTCTAGCTTTCTGAGGAAGTAGTTATCTCTGTAGCTTCTATTTTTATTAATTCCTTCTAATCTCCTTATAATTCTTTTCTTTTTGGAAGAGATACTATCGATTTTTTCTTTGCTCCAGGTGGCAGCAAAGTTTGCAAATTTAGTAGCTCCCTCCTTCTAGGTATTATTGATCCAAGAATCTTTGACAATAGAAAGGAAACATTCTTCAAGCATCTAAACAACATGGCAATGGAACGGTTTTAATTGTTGTTCTTGAGAGGCCTCCTTGAGTAATTGGATTCTAATCGAGCGATGATCAGAACCATGTCTAAGAAGGTAAAAGGAATTGGCTTGGTGAAACTTGAGTCTCCATTCATTATTGCAGAAAGCCTAATTGATCCTCTCTTTCACATTACCTTTTTTCTAAGTAAATCTATCACTAAGGAAGTTAAGCTCAGGAAGTTTAGAAAAATTAATACATTATTTGAACTGTTTCATAGATCTTTAGTTAAAAATCATCCCATCACACTTGTTATTGCAAGAAAGATAAGAGTTAAAACTCCAATGACAAGCCAAGGATCGAAATTATTATTAGCTATAGAAGTGATAGAATCCTAAAGCATATCACGTGGGAAAGGGTTAGGATTAATATAAACACATAAAAGTAAATAAGAGCAAGTTTTGGCCAAAATATTAACCTTGCAATGCAATAGCTGAATATTAGAATAAATATAATCAATGTTAACAATATATTCCAAAGTAACCAAATATCGCCAGCATAACCAGTTGCTTTAATTCTAATCCAATTAGAGAAACTCAAGTTTTTTTGACTGTTTTATTTGCTCTAGAGCCATTGGCTCTACTTTCAAGCAGGATAAGGATTTGAGTATGATAAGTATTAATGATTTCTTTTATACGTATAGGAAAGTTTTTAGCATAAGAACCTCTACAATTCCAGCAAATTAAATCCATATTAAAAGAAAAGGAGGAGATAAACCTGGCTAGAGACTATTTGTTTGAGATTTCTAGGGAATCTTTAATTGGGTCATCATTAAATTTGTCATCTTCTAGATCATCATGTTGACAGAATTATGATAATCTTCATCCAGTAAGTCATCATCAAGGGTATTATCTTCATCATTAAATTGAATAGGCTTGTTATGATTATCAACCAAACTCATGAAATTATTTAAATCTTCAGGAGTGTCCTCTTTGTATTGAGTTTCACGAATAATGCTGATATTAAGATCAGGGTCTAGAGATATCCTATGATCAAGTTGAAAATGAGAGTTGGATTGAGAATATGGCTGATACTTATTTCTTTACCTTTATTAGATTGCTGCTAGACTTTAGGATCAAGGGAGAAAAGAGCTTTAGATGCGGCATGCTTAGCCTTTTTAGCATAACTAATCATCTTGTTATTTTTGTTTATAGGCTTACTAGAGCCTAATCTCTTTTGTTTCCTTTCATAATATTGTGGATTCGCTTAGAATGCCTATTAGCTGTGTTATTAGGTTGATTTTCATTTAAAGCCATTTTGTCAAGGGTTACCTTGTTTGGGCCATCCCATTTAAAACTTGGCCCAGTATTGACTTCTTTATAGGCTTTAGTCATCTTCTTCCCTTCCTTTCAAACTCCAATTGTGTCTTCTTCATCATTTTCTCCTTACTTATTTGACCTAGCCCTCTTCGTTCCTAACACCTCTTTTCTCACCTATACCTTTCTAACAATTTTCGTAGATGAGGCTTTAGGTGGAACGTTGGAGGGATTTCGTCTCTGATTTCTATCATCTGAGTTGTGCTCTAGGTTGGCCAAAACATTGAATCGTGATCTGGAGGTGAAGCTTGGACTGCGATTGTGATGTGTAAACTGATTATTTGCTGGGCTCCTCAAAAATTGAGTGTTTTTCAAATGTTTGTACTTCATCCATTCTCCAAATATCTTCTCTAGTGAGATGAGGCTTTTTTTTTTCCGGTGAGTCCTGTGTTATGTGATTCCGATGCTGTTCTTCTACCTTCTTCGAGCACTGTTGGTTCATGTTACTACGATGATTGATGTTGCATGCATATTCTTTTGCCTTATTTTTAGTTTTGTTCATTGGATTGTGAGGGCAATTATTTTTGTTATGTCCATAGCAACCACATCCAAAGCAGATCACATTTAAACTTTTATATTTCACATTATATAGTTCATCCCTAATCAGAAGCTTGGAAACCAATTATTTTACAGATCCACTTCAACATCGATCCTCATAAATTTTCATTTTTCTATCTTCCCTTGTTCATCCTTAGAGTCTGATTCAGATAGGGAATTAGAGTATACTTTCAGAGTTTTTCCTATACAATTACCCAATCTTCATAATATCTCTTATCATAACACTAAATAGGAATATTAGTTAGTTTGACCCATATCGCAATTTTTCCAAATTCATGATTTTATGTTGTTGTTTACCTCACAAAAAATGTGTATATTCTCTGTCACTATTGGCAATCTATCAAGCAAGTTATTGCAACTTGGTTCTCAACAAATCCAATACTTCTAATATAATTCAACATTAATTCCGCAACATATTAAATAATGACGCCTATATACATGGCCCTATAAAAACATGTATCAGATCACCAATCACAGACCAATTTTATACGAAAATTATGAGATTTATTACACCTCTCCCAGATATCTTTTATCGGTTTTTTTATAACAAAGAAAAAAGGTGTATAAAATCTTTTGTGCAATTTAATTATGTATATTGAGATGTAAAAAATACCAGCAATTATCTTATTGTTAAGATAATTGGTGATTCATCCAATACGTTAATCTATGAATTCATTCAACTATTGATTAATCAATTATTAACTAATTAATTTTATTGCAGGGACTTGGGAGTCATGGTGTGGGGCATTAGAAATAATGAAGGAGTATCTCCTTAAGAGAAATTGATGAAAATTGATGTCAATAAAACCTAACTATACTTTGAATTATTTTTCTCCCAATAAAATTCACGGCAAATACCAGCTACAATAATGGAAAACGGGTCTAGTGGAAGAAAATAATCTCTCATAATGTGGTGCATCAAGGTTTAAATTATCCCAATAGGATAAGATGCCTATATTTGGTGCCTAATCATGTCTTGAATAAGATTGTCTTCAATAAGAATGATACCTCTACAAAATAAAAAAGAAAAGCCACACGGGATGATCCATCAAATTAATAATTAAATGCTTAAAAACAAGAGTAAAATACATCAATCTCCTCTCTATTTTACCTTAGTCATGGAGACATATCTTCTTTTAAAGCCTATATAAATTTCCCTTGAAATCAAAATTTACATAACACAAGCCTTCTTTTTATTTTAAAATTTTCATTTTTATCTATCCAACCATTAAATCATATGTTGTGGACTTAAACACATCTCTTTAACATAAGTGTTGTTAAGAGTCATTTAAGTTTCCAAATGCTAACTACAACATATTAGTTGACAAAAATAATATTAAATATAAATAAAATTATTTATATAGTATATAAGTTAAAGAGTAATTGATATAAACTTTATAGATTGGTTTTTTTAAATTTTAAATATATAAATTGACAAAAATAATATTTCAGACATATATGAATAAAAAATTAATAAATTAAAAACATTTATTGAAAAAGATTTAGGAATTGAATGTAACAAGAGATAAATTAATTAATATAAGTTATATTTATTTTATTAATTTTAATATTTTTTAGAATTTTTATGAAAATATATCCATAATATTATTTAAAATTGGAGGAGAGAGAATACAATAGATTAAAACGGAATATTAATAATTTTAAAATTTTCACAGATTTTAATTAATATAATAAAGTATTTTATAATCTTAAATGGAATATCCTTATCCGTGTTAAGAAATGGATTAAAGTGTAGGTTTTGGAAATAAATGAGATGTCTCTGTAATTTTAACAAACTTAAGGGAGGTCATTATATTTATTCTTAAAACACCAAAAAGGAACGCCATTAACCAATGTGCACTTTATTATTCAACTAATTGAGGGAGTTAAATCAGTCTATTTTATAGTTTCAAATTTAAATTGAGATATTTGCGTATCAAAGGCAGCATTCTTGGGATATCCGTGAGGTTGCTGTTGATAATAATAATCACACAGCAGAAATTCGCAATAGTTTAGGTGTGGGCAGTGATATAATATCCCATGTTTCTAGAATAACGAGTGATGGAATAAAAAGACAAAGAACACTTTTAACAACTAACAGATGATTAAATGGTAGGTGATGGTAATTATTCATGGCTAGCTCCATTTTCTTGATTAGTGACGGAATATCAGTTGTAGACTCAATCTATTTCACAAGGTGATACAATGTTAACCACAAAGTCAAAGTGATACGTGATATATATTTAAATAAATTTTTATTTCATCTTTAAAATATTTATTTATACTTCATAAAAACTAATTAATCTCACGTACATTCCTCATCTTCATGTCTTAATTATTAATTACAATTAAGAAACAAACTAATTAATTAAGTAGATATTGTATAGTTAAACATTTTTCTAACATAGATGATGCACATTAATAATCAATGCGTGGAAATTAATCCTCAATAGAGATCACAAGATAGCCTCTCGAAGAAAAATAAGCATTTTTCGTCCAAAAAAAGAAAAAAGAAAGAAAGTGGCATAACAACTATGACACTAGAGTCTGTTGTTCACGACATGAATATACATACAACCACGTCCAAGTTGATCTACAGAGATCAAATCTGAATAATCATATGTATGTCCATCATCACTCCACGGACCACAGTGAATTTTTTCTATGAAACAAGATGAGGAAGTGCAAAATAAATAATAAGAAATAATTCTGGCGAGGAATGAAAAAGCTGAAGAAGCATGAATGCATGACAGATCATTATGTATTTTAGCAGACAACTAAAATCGAAGCTAGCCAGCGAGCCCAACGGCCAATCAACCTCGTTGTTGTTCTTGAACTTTAGTTGCCTAGAGCTTAACGATCTCAGGAATATGAACAGGATAGCGATCAATGCAATCAGCCCATGGACTATCCTCAATCGGCGTCTTGATGCTTCTGTTACATTTCCACACAGCACTGTTACACTTAAACCCACTTCCGAACGCTATCTGCCACACTCTCTCTCCTTTCTTCATCCTTCCTTTGGACTCTATATAGTTCAGCTCGTACCACAGCGACGACGACGACGTGTTTCCGAAACGGTGCAGTGTCATCCTCGACGCCTCCACATGCTCCGCCGACAGCTGTAGATTCTTCTGCAACTCGTCGATCACCGCCCTGCCTCCGGCGTGGATGCAGAAATGCTCGAACGCTTGCTTGAAGTCAGGGATATACGGCTTCCACTTGGGGTTGAAGATTTTCCTTCCGATCAGCGTCATAAGAAAAAGAAGCTGCTCCGACGCCGGAAGAACCAGTGGACCCATCGTCGTGATGTTGGACTTGAGAGCCTCTCCTGCTATGGCCATCAGATCCTTTGACAGCGAAATCCCAACCTTCCCTTCTTTGTCCTCTTCTTCAAACACGCACCGGTACGCCTTGTCATCGGCTCCTTTGTGAGTCCGAACGACGTGGACCAATCTGTACTTGGCTCGCCGACTCTCGGACCGGCGGTTCGTTAGGAGAATCGCCGCACCACCCATTCGGAAAAGGCAGTTCGGGAGAAGCATGGCTCGCTCGTTGCCTTGGTAATAATTAGGGGTAATAATTTCTGTGCTCACTACTACGGCATTTGAATTCGGATGAACTTGAAGAAGATCGCGTGCCAGGTCAATCGAAATAAGCCCGGCGCTACAGCCCATGCCGGAGAGATTGAAGCTCTTGATGTTGCTTCTGAGTTTGTATTTGTTTATAATCATGGCGGACAGAGAAGGTGTGGGAGAGAAGAGGCTGCAATTCACAATGAGGATGTCAATGTCTTTGGGCTTGAGACCGGTCTTTCTGAAGAGAGAATCCATGGCGGAGAAAATGACGAGCTCGGCCTCCGATCTTGCAGCTTCCATGGTAGGTTTTGGAGGAATGTAGTGGATGGCGGGAGGCAAGCAGGTTTCTTCGCCAAGCCCAGAACGCTCAAGAATCTTCATCTGAAAGTCGACGGACTTAGGGTTGTTCCTGAGGATGAGTCTGGAATGTTCCATGAAGGTAGAGAAAGGGACACGGCACGTGACGGGGGGCTTGAAGCAGGAATAATCGACGAGGAAGATGGTACGAGGCTTGGACATGAAGTAGAGAGTGGCCATGAAGATGATGAGGAAAGCAGAACAGAGAATCTGGACGAGATCGAAGTGAAGAGATTTCCAGAGGTTCAAAATCTCGGAAGGACCCAAACGTAATACCTCGACGAAGACAGCGAGCATGATGGGGATGAGGGTGAGAGTGATAATGTGGTTAACGAGGTACTGGTAACCTAGCTTGACGTATTTGAGCTTGACGGAGTTGGAGAATTCCGGCAGCATAGGAGGCATGTTGATGATGTCCGCGAGAGAAGACAAGGCAAATATTTTTGGTTAGAGAGAGAGAGAGGGAGAGGGAGAGGGAGAGAAGGTAGTGATGATGATACGCAAAGAGGAGAGGGGAAGTTGAGGTTATAAAGGCAATGGGGGCCAATGCAATGAAGGTGGTAGATGAAGAGATTTAATGATGCCTTCCAAGTCCCTCAACGCCCCTTCCATCGATCTTGGACTCAACTTTTACTAATAGTGTAACTCATCTTTGCATGATTCACAATTTCCGTCAAGGGTCCAAACTCAAAACTAACTAAAAATTAAGTTTAGCTGAATGACAAGGGTTAATTGGATCTAACAGGATGGGCCAATGCCTCAAAATATGGTGAATTAATATTAAAATTGTTAGTGAAATTATGCTTATATTTAGTACTGATCGTGCCTCAAATATAATTATTCCTAATAAAAGATATGTGTGCGTGCAATAAAAAATTTAACTAAACCACATAGTTTACTAGTTTAGCTATTGTGGCTTCGGGCTATGTATAGATCCTTCCACTAGAAAATGTTAATTCATTATCATCGTGTATAATGCTTATTAAGAAAATTCAATGTTTTCCCCAAAAAACTTTTTTTTCTTAGTTTTGCTCTTGTCCACGTCATCCAACAATCCTCCATCAATTGTGGACAAAACTCTTATAACAACTAACATGTATTATCTCATTAGGTTAGATCATCTATATGAATTGCATAAAGCCATTGTAGTTTATCAATAACTAAGTCTTTGGGTATTTTGCTTGTCAAAAAGTCTCATTCAACAACTTCCATCAATGTTAAGTCTCTAATAACATGTTAAAAAAAATTATATCTCAGCTTTTTGTTTTAGCCCCTTGTAGTAATAAGCCATCTTTACAAGATGCAACAATGCCCATCCTTTAAATATAAAACATTGGCAAAGAAATGTCAAAATAAATATTATTAGGTTAAACCAGAGTGCATAATTGGGTGGATAAGTAAATAAACGTGTTAAATTCTTGTTAGATACCTAGAAAGGCTTACAAGCGTTGGCATTGGCTTTATTAATTGTGCCATTTCTTGTTTACTAGCCTGGTGAGGTTATGTTACTTTCATCATTTAAACACGATTTAAAGAGCGATTGGAATTATATTTTGCCACTTTCGTGACCTGAGGATATAAAGTTGAGTTGTTAGCATAAAGATTCGCACCAAAAAAGTGTAGTTCTTTGATTGATGATTCAATGAGGTAAATATCTATGAAGGAAAGGAGAAGAATCACAATTTGTCAAGTTTGTCTAATTCATGAGGACCGTGGATGTATTAATTAGTTTCACAATACAGCCCAATATTAGAGAAAAGAGTACTTCTCTCATTTTATTTATAAAGCAAACAGATTATTTATTTTAGTCATATTTATAAAGCACTTCAATCATTATTATATTATTCTTTATCCTTTTACCCCTATTAAATGTTACAAAAAGGTTATTAAATGTTAACATATTTTATTTTTAAAAATATGTATATTTAAAAGGGATAAAATTGGTTAATTAAAAAAAAATAGTGGTAAAGTTGAAAACTTGTATGTTGAATTTTTAGATAGAGTTAGCAAGATTTAAGGTTTTCTTTCATTTTGATAAAATTATTGAAAGTAACTTATACATAAGACCATAAGGAGTAGTTCTATATTGAAATTATCTTTTGTTAATTATAATTTCAAAATTTTAGTCTAGCTATATCCTTCCTTTTGAGTATGACATTGCAACTAGTAAAACTATAGTTCTATGTCAATTATAGGCTAATCATGATCAAACCAAGATGAAAGTCTTTTGGATTAAGACTTTACCACCACCATAAGTGGATTTTCAAAATTCAAACTTGAGACGTATAATTATTAAGTTGGCAAAATTCCTTATGAGTTAAACCAAGAACATGTGATATTATAATTAAAGAATGGTCTTTCAATTGATTTTATAAGATATATGTACTACTTCTATTCAGCATTATAAAACACAATTTTTTAAAATATTATGTTAAAAAAATGTAAAGTATTTTGGATCTTTTTAAGGTAAAATTAATACAAATTTTCTACATTTTTTTAAATTAAAGGTATCATTAACTAATTTATTGGAAGTATAAATTTGTTTAAAAGTGCTTTATAATTCTCAATGAAAAAAGCACATACCTTTACATAGACACTTCTTTTTTTAAAAAAATATAAGATATTTTTAATCAATCGAATCACATCCTAAAATAAGTTAGTTAATTATCGTTAATAAAACTTATATTATCTTTTTATATTTACTTTTATTTAATAGGATGTTTTATTTAAAGGTGAATGGTTGATTCATTTATTTATATTAAGAGTATTTTTGAAAAAAAATCATTAATTACAAGTTGACAAGTTTAAAATATCTTATATTTTTAAAGACCTAACCTCATAAAAAATGTCTTGCAATTCAAAAATTGAGGAGTAGTACACTCTATTGAATTTGTGTTGCTCAATTATTTAATTAGTTGTGTGTTCCATATAAGCTATCCGTTTGGATTAGCTAGGATGGTGCCAAACGCAGCCGCCTAATAATGAGAGCATTGAGTTCTTGAAATTTGTCAATTCTTGAATAAATATCAATCGAAAAATCTTCCCTATTGCCAAAAGAGATGATATGAACACAGGAAGTGAAATAATGTCGTCCGACATCAACCAAAAATCTTCCTCTAGATACCTTCAATATATATATATATATATATATCACATAAATTAAAAAAATTTAATTTTTTCTACATCTCACAAAAACTTGATCTATTCTTTCAGTTTTGCCTATTTTACAATTAACATCGCAATTTCCAATACATAATTACTCAACTCACATTAACAACTATAGAGATAAAAAAAATGTCTTAAAACTAAAAAAATATTATACATTTTAAACTAATTACACATTATGAATCGGAGAAATTATTGTTAAAAAAATAAAACAAAAAGACGTCATTTGCTCCAAAAAATATATTTAATAGCAATTATATTTCGAAAGAAAATAATTAAGCTTCAAATATATATATATATATATATATCACATAATAGAAAATAGAAAATATTAATTAAAAAAATGAAATAACTTTTGACAGGTTTACAAAATTATTGCAAAACTCACAACAATGTAACTAAAATTAAATAGTGGTTGTTGGTTGGGATAGGAAGATTACTATTGAGGTGCTTCATTTGGTGAAACAGGCGGCTAACCCGCAAATGTTAAATGCTCTCTGCATGTCAAAATGTGTGGACATACGAATGACAGAAATGCTAACAATATATATCATTTCACCCTTCCACTCTTCATTACCCGAATGTTATGATCTGTTTCGTAAAAATAGGCAAAAGATATTTTGTTTTTTATTTTTAAATTATTTTAAATTGAAACCGTAAATTTTATTTCGTAATTCACTTTTAGCTTTAAGAATGTAATATGGCGTTAAAATAATTTTAGTTATTAATGTTTATTTATGAAAAGTATAAAATTTACACTATTTTTTTTTAAAAAACCTGTACGGTTCTTATCATAGCTCCTTTCAAATCTGAATTTGAGATCTTCCTTAACTTTTTGGGTGATGAAATCCTCATAACAATTCTCCACTCCCGAATAGATCTTCCTACACCTCAATTTCCATAATAAATATCCCATTTGGTTCTATATATATATACTATTTTTTTAAAAAGAATTAATGCTTTCTTTCAATCAGTCACCTTATATAACAAAGTGCTTAATCAATTTTTTTTTCTTCAATTTTACCCTTTTTTAATTTTCTATAATTAGAGTAATAGATTACTACATATGAGAGAAAAATATTTTTAATAAGGATAAAATAAAATTTTCTTCAGACAATACCAATAATTTAACTACATATCTCTTAATTTCAGTAAAATAGTTAGAAGTGACTTGTATATAATACGAGGAACCTAGGCAAAATGAAATAATTATACTGTTGAGATATATTTTTTAGAGTGGAAACCCAGTTTCCTTTGGCAAAGGGGGTGGGGGGAGTGGAAAACAAGAAGTGGCTTATATTATTTCAAACACTAAATATTGATACTGTCAAAGGATGATTGATATGAAGCTCGTCATACAATATGCAATCAATGTTTCAAACAGGAGATGCCTTCTCTCCATTTAGTTCTCTTATCAATTATTTCCTTTTATTACACACACACAGTCACACACACACTCTAAATGGAAAAGAAAGAAACTATGTTACAGTCTATGAACTCAACAATTTCTTATTCAGGATTATTGCAGCAAGATGATATAGTTATGAAGAGTTTGTAACAGAGGCGGAACGACAAGGTATCCAATTATAAATTAAACTACAAGGTTCCCGCATTTACAGTATTATATAATTATGGAGAGTTTTATCTGATTGTTTATGTGCCATTAAAAGGTAATATGGTATTGTTGATGTGGCATTGCAAAGATAATGAAGTGTGCACAAATTGGGAGCTGCAAAAATTTTTAGCAAAAGAATGTTGCTTATCATATTTTTTATGATTAATATAAATTGTCCCTCTAATCCTATACTCATAAGTTTATCATTTTCTCTCTATTAAATAATTTTATAAGGTAGATAAAAAATAATTTTTTATTTCTATTTTATAAGGTATGTCATTAACTTTTTATTATAAATTTATCCTTTTCCCTCTATTAAATATTGGTGAGAGAAAATATGTTATTAAAACATGCATATTTGATAAGGACAGAACTAAAAATATATTAAATTTTTAGACAGAATTAATAAATTTTAAATTTTCATGTATATATTTTATTGAAATATATTAAAAATAACTTATAAATATTACAATTTGGAGGAGTTTATAAAACTTTTTGTATAATTACATGTAATTTATTTGTCATTAAAAATTGTTGCGCCACTCCCAAAAAAAAAAAAAAACATCATTCGCTGAGAAGCAAGTGAGAACTCTATCTGAATTTGCATAATTAAACGCTATGATCGTCTAATCATCTGAACTCTTGACATCATTGTCGTATTAATAATAGATGAGCCAAGCACAGGCCTAGGGCACTTTATATAAGGCAGAGAGAAGTATTTTTTTTAATTCTATTTATAAATCTTATTAATTTTTATAAAGTTGAGAAAATATAATATATTATTAAAATATGTGTATTTAATAATGATAAAGTTAAAAATTTATTATATTTTTAAACAGAATTAATGAGTTAAAAGATTTTTGGTAAAACATATTGCAATTTAATTATATAGATTAAATTTATAGTGGTTATTAATAAAAAACAACAACAACTCCAATCTAAAAATTGTGCTCGGAATCCTTAATTTTTTTGGTTGGAGCTAGTTCTTCAACTAATTTCGTCCTTTTTGTCACCTCATGGAGAAAAAACTATATTATATTTTAAAAATAAAACTCAAATGTAGATGATATCTTAGGTTTAAACTGTGAATTTATAATGCTTGTGCACTTGCAGAGCCTAGAGTACGGATCAAAATCCGAAAAATTGTAGTCGTGGAATCCTACAATATTGGTTATCAAATCGCACCACACATGGATGAGAGGGTTAGTAGTTGGCTGGTAACGTTTCCATACAAGAATATAAAAATTCAATTTTCGTTTCCATAGAAGAATAACAATTCAATTTTCATATGAGCTACCATGGATCCAACTATCACAGTATTAAAAACTAGGTGAACCTGACTAGTTAAATGGATAAGTTATTGAATCTGTATGCATTAACTATTGATGGTTCAATGAAATACTTTATTAATAATAGATTTGGTCACAGTTTGATTATGATTTTGACCATTAATTTTTGAATGTGTATTTTGGCCGATTAAATAATCAATCCAATTTTGAGTATTTTGATTACTATTATTAATTTCAGAATTTTATTACGGGATAGTTTGTAAATCTTTGTGAATAAGTAATGGACTCTGTTGTGATCCAAATTAGCTCATGGGATCCAATTTACCCAATCTCTTTCACTTTTTAAAAAATCATTTTTCAGTAAAATAAGATTTTTTTTTTTTAAGATGACTGCATTACTATATGCTTTTCATATGATTGGAGAGAGAGAATTAGAATAAGCTGTTCACAGTTTACTCCCATATCTCACGCATGCAGGGATTCCCAGCTACTTCCACTTCTAGGAACAAATTCGTACCTTTTCAGTTGGCTTGCCTTTTTGGTTCGCCTAATTATCACTGTATATACATATTATGATCTATTCACTTGATGTCATACTATTTAATTAAATAAACAAGAAGAATAAGAATAAGAAGATACATAGACTATTAAAAGCCAAGTGGTTAATTTTGTCAATATATAACGATTTTTAATCATTATATATTTTGGCACTATATAGTCTAACAGTAACTTTATAGTGGTTTATAACTATTACGGTTATTTACCAACAACTATTATATAAGTTGTTCTAGTTATGAATCCCACAAACCTTTTTGTCAACTATTTAATGGTTTTTTTTTAAATAAGCCTTAAATAGTTTCATAATATGTAACGATTATTTCACATAAACCATTATACAGTTAAGCTCAATTTTGGTCTTTTTTTTTTACATGATGCTCAGCAAACTGTATAGTGGTCATATAGGTGCAAGGACTATATAGTGGTTGTTTATGAACAAATATTAAATAGTCTCTAGAAAAAAAATAAAAAAAAGCCTATATAACAATTTTCCTTGATAATTGCTATACGAACTTAGAAAATTATAGGGAGGTAGAGATTATCACAAACTCCCTCTCCCTAGTGAGAGAAAATCCCTTAGAGTGGTGAGAGTCTGGCTCTTCGTTTCTTCCCCCTTCTCCTCCATCACCCCTCCTTCCGTGCTCTTCCCACCTTCACCTTGCTCATTTCCTGTGTTTCGACTTCTCTTTTCTTGTTTTTAACTTTTATAGATTTGATTGAATTGATGTTTGGTATTTTGTGAACTTAGGCTTCTGGTTTTCAACTTTCTCCAGTAGCTGAAATGGTAGATAATTGAGGCCATAAAGGGATCTCATTGGAGTGGGATGAGGCTATTGTGCAGATAAAGCAAACCTTTCTTCTTATTAGGCAAGTTTTTACTGAGAAGTGGCTTAATCGTGAAATGGTTTGTGAAATGGTTCATGAAATGATGATGAAATCATAGTGACTAAAAGGGCATTTGGAGTTAACTGATTAGAATATCAATGCTATGCTTTTGAATCTCAAACCCTGTTTAAGGCTTCTTATAGCATCGAAGGTGAACTTGAGTAAGTGCTTGTTCTATGTTTAAATATAGGATCTACCCAAAGAAGCTGTGATGTTCAAGAACATTATTGCAATGGGGAGTCAAGTAGGTAAGGTAATTTGTTTTGAAAATCCTAAGATGAACAATGCTATCTTTCATAACTTTGTTCCCATTCGAGTTGAGGTTGATTTAACTAAACCTCTTAGTGTTGGGTTTTGGATGTCTAGACCAAACTTACTAGAGGTTTGGATTAAAGTTAAATTTTAGAAGCTTAAAAGTTACTATTATAATTGTGGAATTGTGGGTCATGATTTAAGGTCTAGTGATGCTAAGTGAGGCATGTTAGAGGAATTCCTAGAGATACCTATGTATGATGCTACTTTAGGTATTAATCTAATGCATGCAGCTTCAACAATCATCTCTATTCATGATGAAGTGGCTTTAGTTGACATCACATTGGCACGTGACTTTATCAATAATGGTATGGAGTATAGGGTTGGTCACTTTGTGAACTAATGGAATAAGTGAGAAGTTGTTATTTAAGAGGGTAGGCATTGTAATGGTAGTCAAAAACTAAAGATTGTTTGTTTTGCAGATATTGATGAACATTCTAGACTCGTGCACCTCCTTACAGACAAAGGTAAAATATCTTGATGAGTCAAGAAGGTAAAAGTAAGGTTATGGATAATCAAGAAGAGGCGAAAGAGGTCACAAGCCCCACTAAAGACAAAAGGCACTCACTTATTAGGATGAGTTCCCTTCAACCTAATTCAATAATTGTTACTAATGATAAAGGGCCATCTCCAATTAGGTTGAACTCTATGCAACTTGACCTGGCAAACAGTTAATGAGAATTTTGCTACTTAGACTAGGCCTAACTCTTGTCAACCTAGTTATGGGCTATTTGCTACCACTTTGTATCTTGTTTTTGTGACTAGCATGAAAATGATTATAAGTCCAAAACATTGCTCGGATATACTTGCTCTTACTAACGCTAATAAAAAAGCCTAGACATTATTTCTATTCCTTCTCAAACAACTAATCAACCTAATTCTTCCCTTGCTACAGTGGTTTCACAAGCCAAAATCTTGAGTTAGGGGTTGCATATTATATAGAGCTCCCTTTTGAAAAGGATGAGAAAGGGGCACTAATGAAAATCATTCCAAAACCCCTACCTTACGAGGGGCTTTTGATCATGAAGGTGAAGCGTACGGACTTAAAACTTAGTAAAGGTGAAGACTAGGAAGATTCAGAGGCAAAAAGATTAAAAGTTTGCAAGAGGCTCGGTTTAATGATTTCAAGCCTGATGAAGTGAATGATCTCTATTTCTGTTAGGGTAAGGAGATTAAATACTCTTCCATAAATAAGAGGTAGAAAGGGAAAGAAAATTTGTAGATGAAATACTCTAATTAGATAAAGGAAAAATTAAGGGTTTCTAAAGCTGTTGAAGATATTACTGTTAAAGGGCATGGTGGCTGGCCTTTAACAGTTACCAAGTCATAATGAATACCCTAATTTGAAAATTGTCAAGGGGCAAGGCCCCCCTTGCAAGAAGGAATCTTTAATTCATTAGCATTAAATATAGATCCTACTTGGTTTTTCTTTTAGAAACCATGCAACAATAAGCACGGTTGGAAACTTTAAGGGTTCATTTTGTTTTTCATCACTCTACTTATGTGTATCCAATAAGTTTGTTAGGGGGTTTATGCCTCTGGTGGATGGAGGAAGCTTCTTTTTTCATTGGTGGTAAAGTGGAAAAACACTAGGGTTGATGGGGGTGTTGATACTTTGAGAGGGTAGGTAACTTTTGTTTATGGTCCTCCTATGCCATTAAAAAGGAGACTCTTATGGAGCCACATCTATCTAGATTAAATCTAAGCACTAATGGACCCTGGCTATGCCTTGGAGATTTTAATGACTATAGGGCTCTAGAAAAAGAAGGGTTGGACTCCACTCCGATTTGATGGCAGCCATTTGGTTTTAACAACTTCTTTCAATAAAATTCCCTAATTGATCTGGATTAGAAGGGACAATGCTATACTTGAGCAAACAATAAAGAAGGTGAAGATTTTATTAAGGAACACCTTGACTGTGCAATTTGCAATCCATTATGGAGGCCTGAGTTCCTTTTATTCTGCTCGCTCCTCTTGGATCCCTTAATCTATTTATCTAACTGCCTACTGGCTTGCTAGTAATTTTAATAGTAGAGTGTATTCTTGGGTTTATGGACCCCCAACCCCTTTGGCTAGTATTTTGTCTAGTGACGTTTCCTTTGTTCTCATTTTTATAGGTTAAGGTGTTTGCTTGTAATACTTTGACTCTCATGTTTCTGGTTTAATGAAATTGTGTTTTTTAGGCCAAAAAGCCGGGGGGAGGGGAAGCTATTTAGACTCTAACACTATATGGTGGTTTTATATAATTGTTATATAAAATAATCACTACATAGTCTCTTAACCCCAATCCCACCTTAACTGTATAACAATGTTCAAAATAACCATTACATAGAAGGCTAATAGACTTTTTTAGTAGCGTATGTTTGGTAGCCTTGAATTGGCCAAAAAGAAACAGAAATGAAATCAAAATCATGAAATTGAGTGATTTGGTATACATCAATCTAAAATCTCAGGAATCTCAAGCGATAGCAATGCTCAGTGGCAGTGATGAATTTTTTGGTATTTAGCTCTGAATTTTTCCTTGTTTCATGTGATCTTTGGTTCTATGTTTTTTTAACAAAAACTAGCTACCAAGAAGCATCGAAGATCTTTATTATTTTTTTAATTTAGTGACACTTGAGATTTCTGAAGCAAAATCTTTGGGATTTGCTTGTGTAATTTGTTAAAATATTAAATGAAACTAGGTCTCATGTCAACAATTTTATTGTTGCAATGCTTTTTTGTGGTCTTTGAGTTCGGGGGTGGTCGTCAGTGATTATCTAGTGTTGATGAGTCCAGCAAAGAGAAAGTCAAGAGTGTGAGTTTTTTTCCCTTCAATTTTGAAAGGGGCGTTTAAGTCTTTATTCATTTTAAATACACATATTAAATACAATTATATTAAGATTTCATTTTCATACCAAACATACATTTAAAATTTAATATAATTATATTCCTATTCCAATTTCAATTTTGATTTTAATTTTAATTTCAATTCTAATTTCATAATTAAAAAAAAATCTTTTTTTGTTACACGAAACGAGACCTAAAGCCTCACTTCGCTGCCCGGAGTTGGAAAGGTGCATGGCATGGAATAGACGAAGTGTAATTCGGGGAAAAAAAAATTTATTAAGTACATGAGATTTCTAATAAACACATAGTTGTGATTCTTTTTACATCCCATGTATAAAAAAAAATTCTGCTGTTTTCCTTCGCTCATATAATAAAATCTAGTTTTATATAAAATAAAAAAATAAATTGACTCTTAAACTATAGATTCTGTGATTTTAAATTCATATTTTATGTAACGTTTCTTTTTAACTTTTAAAAACAGTATAATTTGATTCCTACCATTAATAAAAGTCAATTTCAATTATTAATTTATCATTAGTCAATTTCAATAAAAGACAGAAAAGGACATAAAAAATTATAGAGAATGACAAATAAAATTTTTTTGGTCATTTTTTATAATTTTTTGGATCTTTTCTCTATAATTTTTTGAGTTCTTTACCATAGTTTTTGTCATTTTATGTAATTTTAGGTAATTTTTTAGTCAACTAAATGTTAAAATTAACTTTTTTAATGGTAGGAGCTAGATTATATTGTTTTAAAAAAATTAAAGGGAAACATTAAATTAAAAAATGAGTTTAGAATCCCACCTCCTAAACTTATAATTTAAAGGTTAATTTATTCTTGGGCTCTTTTATATATTCAATATGTATCATCTAAATAACTTGAGATCTAGTCTTATTCTTTATAGATAATATATCCATTATATTATGCATTGTATTAATTAAAATTAATATATTAGCGAGACACGACTTTAATCTAACATAAAAGAATTGAAAAAATTATATTTAGGTCCCACATAAAAGATTTAATTATAAAAAAATCTCATAAAATGTACAAAATACTTTTAAATTCCAAATTTTGGATAATTTCAATTTGACAAAGGACATTTACAATTAGGCAACGAGTGTTTACAACTTGTAAAAAAAATCACAACTTATAATAATAAATTGTAAATGGTTATTGCCAAATTATAAATGCATAAAATTTAAAATTTGAGAGTATTTTATGTATTTCATGAAACTTCTTGATAATTAAATCTCTCCTATGGAACTTAGGTGTGATTCTCTCAAAGAAATTTAGTACTATAAATTCCCACAGATTCTCTCTTAATGTGTTTCTTATTTTCTTTTATTGGTTTTTAAGCTAGTTCCTAGTTTTTATTCCCTCAAGCTCTTGTTTGGCTTTGTAACAACAAAAGAAAAAAAAAAAAATCTCTCTTTCCGGTGCATACAGAATGTTGATCCCGGGAAGTTGTGACTTGTGAATGTGATTGCAATTTTTTTTTTTGGCAAACAGTTGTGATTGCAATTTGGTATGCATTTATTAATCAGTACTTTCATTTTTTATAACATTTTTTTGCCCACGATTTTTCTTAGAAGATTTTTTTTAAGATGGGCCCATTACTGGCCATAAACACCATTTGATGAGTGCGTGAGAATTTAGTTTTGAGAGTCGAACCAAACACTTTCCAACCAACTTCCAAAAACCTTAAATTATAGCAATATTTAAGTCTGGTTTCTTTCTGCTGAGGATTTAGTAGTTGAGGAGTCTCCAGCTTGGTTAGGCCTATGCTGTGGACAACAAAACACTCCCACGAGCAACACACCGTCCTCTCTACAATGTATAGGACACTTCTAACATATATAACGTTTTTTAAAATAATTTAATTTTAAAATATCATAAAAACTCCCATGTATGATGTATAACCAATTTTTTCCAAATCCATGTGGGAACAAAAGGTTGATAATTAAGATGATTGAAGAAGATATACAATAACTAATAAAAATTGATTCAATTGATTATAATTTAGCTCATAACTTATAAGATAAGATTATGAGTTCAAATCTTAAATGAGAAATTTATTAGCTTGAGTGATTTTAAGTACATTTATAAGTGCTCTTATTCTAATGAGTCTCAAAATTTAACTCGCATAAATTTTTTGCTATAAAAATAAAAATATTTAACAATTGTCAAAGGAACTTTTTGAGGGACAAATCTAGCCCTCAAACGGTGGGGACCAAATTGAAAATTATAGGTTGGGGGCTATGATCTATTGTATTTTAATATTATTTTTACCAGTTTCCAACATCTGTTAGAAAGGATTCAAGTGATTTGTTTTGTTTTGTTTTAGAAGTAATGGGTATAGAGTTACTTATAAATTAGATATCAATTGAAGTTCTTATATCCACAATGAGAGGCAAACTGATGCTCTATGTGGATGTGGACCTAACCCTAAACATTTGAAGCAACGTTCCCTGTTTGGGTCTTTTCTTCTGAAGTGTATGTTTGGGGTCTTAGACATTGGAAATGGCCCAATAGGCATTCATCGCAATAACATGGTTTGTACAAGTAGGCCCATCTAGCCTTCAAAGAGCCCATGGTGTATCAGGCCATTTGTGTTTCAGATACCCAAATCCAGTTCCGATAACCAATTCGCTTGGTTAATTTCATTTTTTCATATGGACTTGTTTTCTCTTCTGTTTTTTTTTTTTGAGCTTTTTGTGTGTTAGGTTGCATCTTCAGATTTTTTTTGGCATTTTTATCAGTGTGTATATTTGATCCCCTCATCCCTCGCTTCAAAAACAACTCCATCCCTCTTAATCACTATAATATCCTATATTATATACATACTCTCCCTGTTTTTATTTGTAAAAAAAAAATACCATACAATTTAAAAAAATTAATTAATTATATTAATTATTTAAAAATAAAAAAATTAAACTGTAATACATTTTATTAATTGTGTTAATCAAGCTTTTATTAATTATTTATTATAACTATGAATGATAAAATTATTAAAGATAATTTAAAAAGTTTGTAATAAATGGTTACTGAAAAAGATGATTTTTCTTATATAAAAAATAAGTTAAAAATCTTAATTTCTTCTATAAATAAAAACAGACAGAGTACATACTAAGATACACACACACACTCCTTTCAATCATTTATATATACTTTTCAAGTCATGCAGATTAAGAAGAATTATTAGATTTTTTTATTTTTAAAAATATTTTAATATGTTAATTATATCCTTATTAATTTAAGAGATACCCTTGTTCAATTTTGAAAAGGTTATTTCATTTTTGAAAAGTACTTTCCAAAGAAAATATAAGTATGTTATATGACTTTATTTTAATTATTGTTAAAATTATCTAAAAATTATATATAATTATACACAACTTGCTATCTTTTATTTTCAAAATTATAAAATTAATTTTTAAAAAGTCACTATGATAGCTAGTAAAAATTTTAAATCAATAGTAATACATTTTTGTTTGAAAAAGTTTCCCCCTTAGTTCAGCCCGGTGGTTGATGCATAATTTATTGTCGATATAATATTTTGAATTCATAATTAATCCCCTTTTCTTCTCAATTTATTTTCCATTTGACGCCACTCCGTCTTTGGCTAAGCATCCAAATTTGAAATTATTCGAGTCATCAACAAAAAAATACTGTTAAAATTGAAATCAAGAAGGGACAATGTTATTATTGGATCATAGGAGGAAGTTTATATCAAATCAACCTTAAATAATTCTTAAAGCATACTGCAGAATTAATAGATTAAATTGAAATTATATTTTATAGAAAAATGATCAAAATATCCTTCAATTATTTTTTTTCTAAAGAATCTAACCACCATCTCCAGCCGGGCCACCACTACTGGTGGAATTAATTCCTCATGGGTGGCCGGGGGTTTGAATCTAATACGCCTTGGTGCAACAAAAACATAATAACCACTAAGCCAATGATACATCTTGATTATATATTGCTGGATATAATATATAACACAATTCAAACATCCAAACTAAGATTAAGTGAACTTGTTGATAATGTTACTTGTTATGTCACTAATGTTATTTGTTAATCATTAATCCAATAGTGAAACTTGTTAATAATACCCTTTACATATTCAATTTTGATGACATGTTAAAACCTTAACTTCACTCATTAATTTAGTGATACTACTTATTAATTCAATTGTGAAGCTTCTTCACAATACTTTTTACATATTTAATTTTGATGACTTGTTGAGGTTTTAACTTAACTTATTATATTACTAATGCTAAATGTTGATTTATTAGTGAAACTTGTTGATAGTACTCTTTATTGGAACCGGTTGATCTCGATCAATCAAGTTAACATTGAAACCATAGAATTGACTGTAACCAAATCCATAAACTTGAATATAATCGCATGTTAAATTAGAGGAATAGAAGAAATTGAATGCGAAAGCATACTTGAATCTATAGTCAAAAGTGTAATATCTTGAAATTTAAAATAAGATTAATTAAAATTAATTAAGGGTAAGGCGAATTAATTTAGGTCCTAATTAAATTAATTGGAATAATTTGATGGCCATTGGGTCAATTGGACTTATATGAGACATAGAAGGGGACTAGAGAAGCCATTGAGCCATTTTGGGCTAAATTAATGGGCTTAAGTTAAGATTTTCAATTTGTGCCATGTTCCATGGCAGACAATGTCGGTGGATATGTCATGTTTTAAAATTTGAAAGACACATCAAAAAATAAAATCATAAGAGAGATTTGAGGGAGAAACCAAGAGAGAGCAAGGAGGCTTGTAAAATCTTTAAAATTTACCGTACTCAACCACATTACTCGACATTATCATAATTAGAAGGTAACCAAACCCTATTACCTTACTAGTATAGAAAAAAAATTAATTACAGTTATAACATAACTAATTGATGATGCTTTAGTCATATCGGCGATCAATTAAATTAAGATTGACTTAATATAATGTAGGCTAATCCTAGATCATTCTTTCTAATGAGCAATTTAAGAATTATCTAAAGTTGGTTCTAGGCATTTAATTACTAACTAATAATGCTGAAAAAATCTAAAACTAAATACTAGAATTCTACACTAAACAATATTAAAAAAATATGAATTAACGAGAAAATTTAGTGAGAGATTGTCTATTCTTCTCTAAAATGCCAAAATAAAGAAGAAATTAGTTAGGGATATTGATTTTGTAACTAGATTTAAAATTAATGAAAAAAATAGCAAGGGAAGGTCAATCCTTCTCTAGAATAAGATAATTAGTGAGGAAAATAGTAAAGAACTGTCATCCCCCTCTAAAATTAGATAATTAGATAGGAATTCCATCCTTGGCTAATTACTACAAAAAAAAATAACTTTTGAAAATGACTTTTAATTAATTAAATTTTTAATTATTTTTATTTCAAAAATAAAAATCAAATTTAAAAATTAAATGAAATATTCATGATAAAATTATTTAATATTTAATATTTTTTATTATAAGTTCATTTTCCTTACAAAAAATAATATTTTTATTAAAAATATAATATAAAGAGGGATATAAATACAAATATAAATATTTTTAACATATTAATAATTGAAATTGAAAATGAAATAAAATATACATGTATATTTTTATAATATATTATTTGATATATTCGTGTAGTTAAATAATATATATTTAATTTTTTATATAATAATTGTAAGTGCACTTCAGTTCAACTAGTAAAGAAGAAAAACATAAGGCTTTGAGAAGTTAAGAGGTCAAGAATTCAAGTATTAGCTTTAGCATAAATATAATGAATATGTGACATGAAAGTGAGTGGGTGATGTGGCACAAGGTAGAGAATAACATAACCTGAATCATTGTACACGTGGTGGGTAATGAGATATGGGATAGTAGGCGATATGGTATGGACTGAGCCACGCGTGGCCAAAGATGAGACATTGATAATATGACATTAGGTGGCATTTTTAAATATATGCATGTCTAATCTTTCGCTAAATTAGCAAGAGAACGCATTTTATCGTTAAATTTAATAAGGTTATTTTTCGCAATGAATTAGCAAAGAATGAAATCTCTTACTAAATTCCATTTAGAGAGGCATATATGTGAATCCCTCATTAAATCAATTTTTTTTAGTAGTGTAAAAGAAAATGAGAAAATGCAATTTATGCAATTACAATTATCTTAATAAATGCTAATAATTATGTCTAACATCTAAATACTATTATGCAATACATGAGCTCTAAATTCTGGTTGAGAGATTTTGTTTCAAGAGAATTAAAAAACCAATTAAAGAAATTAATTAAGTGTCTAAATGAATTAAAAAGAAAAAAACAAAAAAGAAAATAAAAGTTTGATTCAATTATGATAAAAGGGACAACTTAGGACTTTACATGGAGTTAACATTTCTAGCCCAATTCAATTAGATAGACTTAAGGAAAATAATACAAGAGTGAAATTAATAAATTCAATTACTTAATTAAAGCAAAGGGGATCTTTAAGTAGAAAAGCCTAACACTTACATCACTAGAAAACTCATAGTGATTCAAGTACTACAACTGAGAATTGGACCAATTAAAGTTATTAAAACCAATGATTATCAGTTCAAAATAAATCTAGAAAATATGTTTAAATTATCTATTGAATAATTAGACAATTAATAACTTAATTAAACAATCAAGAGGTAAAAGAAACAACCAAAATTTGCTACAAACAAAACAATGACAACTAAATTAACAATGAAAACACAATTATTAATCTAATTGGCAAAGTAAGGCTGTGAAAATAAAAATTCCAGCAGCTCATTCAACGTAAATTCAATCCAAATATTAATCCAATCCAAAATTTAAAAATATTTACAATCTAAAACTTGATTGTATTTAAGTATTACAACTTAAAATCACTTAAAACTAAATAATCCTAAACTCAAATTAAAAAAATAAATAATGGTCTTCAAAATTAAATGCTAGGCTCTTGTTTTCTTCATGCAAAATTAAATGCTAGGCTCTTGTTTTCTTCATGCTCATCCGAAGTTGGTAAGGTGATTAGTTAGTGGAAGAGTTGGGGAGAGATAGGTGGCGTGAATGGAGTGAGAGAGTGAATGTTGGAATGAAATAGTGAATGGGATAGAGACGAGGGTGTGTTCGTGAGTGTGCTGTTGCTGGGAGATTGTTGAAGACGCTGGAGATGATAGTGAAAGAAGCTCGACCCAGAACCAAAAGCAAAACAGAGAGAAGGGAAAGGAAAAAGAAACCAGGGTGACGCCTGAGGGTGAGAGGAAGAGAGTTTAGAGAAAATCGATCCAAATGGCTACAAAAGTGGGCAGAGGTATACAAAAAATCCTAACCATTAAATTCAAATAGAGTCTATGAGAAAAAAAAAATAAAAGCATAAAAGTTCTCTAATTTTTTTTTAGTTGAAAATACTTCTTGTATCCTTAAAAATCTTGCTTTTCCATAGTCTTTGAATACTCTTTTAACCATCAAAATTCAAACTCCATTATTCAGGTCCATCAATTTTATTTGCATGGCCTAAAATTCAAGATGAACCTATTGGTATAGATTATGCCTAAAATAAATCTCATGTCCATGAAATACTTTAAAATGAATTTTTTTTACAATTATAATTTTTGCATAAAATGGCCACAAACTCAAATAATGTATAATAATTTAAATTAAACTCAATTAAAAATTGAGAAAATTAAATCATGTTAAAAATATGAAAATAAAATATTAACAACTTAAGCCCAAAATTCTCAATATTAACCAAAAATATGTCATTTTTTAAAAATTTCCCAATAGCAAATAAGATATAATAAATCCAAATTTGCCCAAAATTATCATTAAAATACATAGAAAATGTGGGATAAAATATATGAAAATTATCTACTATAGTAGTAAAGTTTGAAACTCACTTGATAATAAAAGTCCTTTAGTAAAAGTGGGATCCCAATTTTAATATTATATAGTATAATCATAACCTTTCCAAAACAAAACAAAATCATTTTATCTTAGTTCTAAAATAGACAGAAGCATGGGACACCATTAAGACTTAAAAATGACTGAAAAAATAGTTTAAAAATTACATTTTCCACTCAAATGCATCATCCGCCCTGGTTAAAGGTGTGCTCGCCGTGGTTGATGATGTAGAGACTGCTCGCTATGGCTGATGCAAACATGCACTATGGCTCACGTCCCTTGTTCCATATCTTAAATCTCCATTCAACATTCAATTGAAGTGATTTAGATGTTAACAAAAAGCTTATTCCATAAACTAGTCAATATCCTTATTTTAGTTCCAAATATTATCAAATCATCAAATTGGTTATCCGAAACCAATATAATCTCTCTTCATAATTTAAACACTTTCAAGATGTCCAAAAACCAGCACCAAGTGCCAAAAACATACCACAAAACCTATACCATATTCAATGGGCCTTAACAAACCTGTTCAATACACTACAAACATACATATCACCTTAAATCTCATTTTTAACCCTTCAATCCCATAACTTTGATAAAAGCAAGGAGTGAGGTTTCTTAGAATTAATCCCATAAATTCATTTTTCAAATTCATTTTCTAAATAAATAAGCTTGCATCATTTTTTGGCTCAATCATTATACACGATAACATCCCCACAATTATGGCACAAATTATTAAAAATCTCAAATCAATAAAAATATATGCATGTATAAACAAACATGAGAATCCTAGTTGGTATTTATGATCCAATTACATAATTAATGGTCTCTAGTACCAGCTATCTTCCCTTGCTCCTACACAGATGTTTTCTCTTAGAATGTTAATCCATGAGGGTAAGATAAAAACCTCATTAACTAGATAACCGTTCAATCACATGTAAGGGACATCATTCTGAAAATTTAAAGGCATTATATCCATGATTCATAGTTTGAAGTGTTCAGTGACCATAAGAGTCTCAAGTACTTGATTAACTAGAAAGAGCTAAACATGAGATAGAGAAGATAGATAAAAGACTATAATCTTAAGCTAATATACCATTGAGGGAAGGCCAATGTAGTGGTCGACGCATTGATTAGAAAGACAGTACACGTGACTTGCATGATGATACATGAATAGAAACTACAAGGAAATTTCTCTAGTATACGTCATAATGCACTAGATTTTATTGTGTTTAGCTCGAACATTATGATAATTACTCATAAATTTTGGAAGGAGTTGAGGAAAGCGCAACTGGAAGACCAAACTTCATAGAAGTTTGGAACAATATTAAGGAAAAATAGGCTTTAAAATTTAGCTTCAATGATGATGGCTTTATGATATACCATGATCGGTTTTTTGTTTCAGATGTTAAGGAGATCAAAGACACCATTTTATTTAAAACTCACTGAAGTAAGTTCACAATTCATCCCAATGACATTAAGATGTACCAAGATATGAAAAAACATTGGTGAAGGCATGTCATAAAGCATAATATGATAGAGGATGTGTCTAAATGTCTAACTTACCAAAAATTCAAGATCAAACACCAGAAACCATCTAGTACACTGTAATTGTTAAAAATTTCAACATAAAAATGGGATAGCTTCTCAATAGAATTTATTAGGGGTTTGCCTTGTACTCAAGTAGGTTTTGATGCTATTTGGGTCATAATGGATAGATTGATAAAGTTTACTCATTTCTTGGCTATTATAGCAGATTATCCTATGGAAAAATTTACAAAAGTGTATATGCAAGAGATAATGAGACTACATGGAGTGCCAAAAGATATAATGTTAGACCTTGATTCGAGATTTATGTTGAACTTCTAGAGATCACTGAACCAGGCCATGGGAACAAAGATGAAATTTAGTATAACTCATCATCCCTAAATAGACGGTCGATGTAACATCTTAATTTTTGTAATCTTGTAATTAACTATTAATTAAGAGTGAATTAATAATTACTAAATGATAGAAAATTTGGATGAAAGTTTTGTATTCTGACCCATTAGAATGTTGAATGAATAGTTATATGTTGAAGAATCACATCCTAAAGTGAAGCATGTACGTACAGTAAGGATTTTTCTCATTGTGCCATGAGCCATGGCTAATGTACTTGTACTGTGGCACATGGCATAAAAAATAACTTAATATGTCATGATTTAGCTTGGATTTCAGAAGGGAACAATAAAGAAAATGTGAGGGGAGAAGAGAAGAAGCATAGGCCTGATGGGGCAAGAAAGTTTAGGCCATTGGAAGGGATTCTTAATCAATAACTTATAGGTAAGCTTCGTACAATCCTTACCTCTAATTTTACTATCATTTCTCTTAGTTTAAGTTATAAAGAAATTGAATCGGGAAAATTTAGGGGGTTAGTTTCTTACCTTGTAGTAATAAAAAGGTTCTTGAGAGTTAAATTAAAACTTTTTGACTGGTTTAGGATTGAATGATAGAGCTTTAAAGCTATAGGCTCTAATTAGCCTAAAATCAAAGGGGAAATGTGGTGGAAATGGAGTAAAAGTAAAATGAGATCATTAAAAGTGATAGAAAGTGGTGATCAAGGGGTAATAAACCTATATTGGTTAAGTAGAAAGAAATAAACAGCTAAGTGTAGCTTTAATTAATAATTAAGTAGTTTTGGTCAACTGAATTAATTGATTAATTGTGCCAATTGTGTGTAAATTGGCATATAGTGTGTGCAAATTAAGAAAGGAAGTATGTAGCGAGCTTTAGTGGCAATTGAAAGTCCACAGGTAACCTTTCTTGTAACAGAAGGGTTAGGGTAATTGAATAACTTTCTCCGTTTGACTATTTGATGTAACTAATGAAAGTATGCTATTTAGTGCATGAAACTATTTTAAACTGAGCATGTTTTATGACATTGCATGATTATTGCTTGAAAATGAACTTTGATCAAACAAACAAGTGAAAACATGTATTTTTTGTGTGTGTGTGTGGTTGTGAATGATAATCTATGACTAGAATTGAAGCATGATCATAGGGGTGGGAATTCACCCATAGGAAAAAGTAGAGAAAGATTATATGACATTATTCTCTTTAGTACCATACGATGTTAGAAAATTGTATCTCCTTAGTGCCTTTTGAGGTACGATGTTAGAGATTAGCTCATTAGTACCTACTGAGGTACGGTGTTGGAGATTAAGACTTCTTAGTATTAATGTGATGCAGTGTTAGAGTCAATGACATCCTATTGTGTAATAAGGGAAACCATAGTCCAGAAGTAAGATAGAAGACCTTTAGCCAGGTGATTCTACTATTGAAGGTAAGCCCAAGGCTAATGAGAGTATATATTAGTCTAAGACGAGCCTATGGCTTTAAGTCAGGGTGATTTGGAGGTTCAGTTGGCAGTGATCATGCTATATGTCATTAGTAGTGAAATATAGAGAAATGGCTTGTGAAAGTGGTGATTTGTAATGAAATATTACATGGATATAGTGATTTGAAATGAAAGTTTATTATCCAATATGTATAATTGTATAGTATGCTATACTTACTCATGGCTGCATGTGATAGTCAGTAGTAGAGGGTTATTCTTTTTTTAAGATTGTTATCTCACCTCATGGTTATATTTTTACAGGTCAAGTTATTGAGCAAAGCAAAAGGAAAGAGTTAGAACCAATATAGTTATGTCACTACTATGAAATTCTTGAGTTAGTGTAATAAACTTTTTTTTCATAGATTGTATATATAAGTTGCCATAGGTTATACATGCATGTTCAAAGTTGTGATTTGTTGAGAATTGTAGTGATTTTATAAATCTTAGCCCTTATGTGTGAATGTGTGGTAAATATGTGGTGAAGTGAGTAATTGAGGCTAAGATAACATGTTGTAAATATGCTAATAGTGATTATGAAGTGAGTTTATGGTGCTATTGTAGTGAAAATGGCCAGAGGATTGTTTTTATGCCAAGTTGTGAAAAGTTTATGTTTGTAAAAATGGGCCAAATCTTGATTTGTGTGTATATATGTTATAAAATGTGATCAATTAGGTGTATTAGGTCTATTAGACTTGGTTTAAAGCCTAAAATGGTCTAGTAAGACAATGGGATCTATTTGAGTGCTTTGGTGCGTGAAATTTTTAAAAAAAGTAACTCTTTTCACCCAAATGTCTAAATTTTGATCAGACTGTTAGATCATGTCTAAACTAGTCTCATTAGTTAGTTTATGAAATAAGCTTCATGTGGGCTCTTGAATCACTCCAATCGAACATCATATGTAGAAATGGCACATACCAAAAGTTTGCCCTGTGAATTGTCACATGATAGTTACAAAAATTGGCATGTGCACTGTGGCACATTGTATATCATGCTGTGACACATGACAAAGAGAAGGGTAGCTTATGGCTTTGTGCCACATGCCATAACACATGTGGTGCACATTACGGTACATGGATTATTTTTAGACTTTATTTCTTTATTCTGAAAGTATGCATGGATTTTATGGATGCATATAATATCTTCTGCTATGCTATACTCTAATGTATGTTGAGTCAATTGACAATTTTGATTATTTTAAAAATGAGTTTTGGACCTAAGCTTTTCAAACTAAATATTTGATTACAGTATGTATTGCCAAATATTTAAGGATATGCTCAAAGCATGTGCTATCGAGTAGACTGGTAGTTGGGATAAGCACCTCCCATTAGCAGAGTTTGCTTATAATCATATTTTCCATTCAAGCATTTAAATAGATCCTTTTGAAGCATTGAATGGTAAAAAATGTTGATCACCACTTTATTGGACTGAGTTAAGTGAGAAAGTATGTTGAGTCTTAATTTAGTAGATCAAACTACCCAAAAGATAGAAATGATTTGACAGAAGCTACTGACTGCGCATAGTTGATAGAAGAGCTATATTGATAAATGGAGGAGACAATTAAATTTTGAGGTTAGCGACAAGATTTTCTTGAAGGTCACACCGATGATTAGAATTGGGAGGTCTATTCATGCAAAGAAGTTCACTTCTACGTGTATTAGGCCATTTGAGATTCTTGAAAAGATTGGGCCTTTGGCATACTAGATTGCCTTACCTCCTCACTTATCAGGTGTACATGATGTTACCCATCACATATAATTGAGCCCTAAAATGTGGAGTTATGAAAAATTTTAATATATTGAATTGAATCAGAGAGGATTGTGGATGTGAAATAGAAATAGCTGAGGAACAAGACTATACGTCTTGTGAAAGTGATATAGAAGGGTATGACTCCTATAAATGCTATGTGGGAGACTGAAGAGAAAATAAAGCATCTACACCCTCAATATTTTTAGTAAGGTATGTGTTATTTGATTTTTATGAATTTTGAGGATAAAATTCTTAAAAAGGATGAGGGAATTGTAACATTTTAGAAAATTAACCCTTAATTACTTGAATTAAATTGAGGTTAAATAAGTAAATCAATGTGGTGTGTAGTTATGAAAAACTAATAAATGTTTTGTGTTGTGATTTCAATCTTAAGATTGAGTCTGAAGAAAATTTGGCCACCTAGGTCATAAAATGGGAGAAAAACAAGTGAAAATGGCTTTATGCCATATGCCAAGGCACGTGCATCATATGTTATGTGGTCTACAGATAAAATTTTGCAATAATAAGAGTAGTATCAGATGCTAAAAATAGAAAGAAAACAAAAAGGAATAAAGAGGAGTAAGAGATCTCTCCTAGGGCATTGCAAGTTTGAGGGATTATGAGCAAATTGAAGCTTGTAGACATTAAAAGTAAGTCTCCTAAGTTGTAAAGTCTACCTTACTTAACCACACAATACTCCACTATCAAGGTAATCGAGAGATTATCCCTCTAAGATTACCAAAGTTGTCAATTTTTGTAAAAGAGAATTTCTCAAATCATTTACAATGGAATTTCAAAATATAATATTTCAAATCTCAAACATTAGATAATAAGTTCAAATCAGAGTATGAAAATCGTGCGGAAGCTTAAAAATTAAAAGAGACCTAAAGCCATGAGTTTTAAAACTCAAAAATAGATTTTGTGAAGAAAATGACATGTGTGCTGTAGCTTGTGATATGTGCATCATGGCTTGTCTTCTTTATGCCATATGCTGTGGCATATTGCGTGAATTTAACAGCATCAATGCTATCATTTGACAGCACAGGAAGTGAATTTTTTGATGCATCCCAAATCTCTATCCGACATTTAATTAAGGTAGTTTTAGTATCTATACGAAGTTTTTTCCTAACTCTTGCTAATGGTATCGGTTTCACACTCTAACTCTTACTCTATAAAAAGTTGGACACTAAAATTTAATTTTTACCACCTTTTCACAAAATCTCACAATTGGGTGTCCCAACTTAACCACACATGCCAATAGCTCACACTAGCCATTTGACCACACTCAATGGACTCTTGCTAACCCATGCAATGCACCACACACAATAAAAAATACTTATATCATAAAGTCACTACTCAACCTTGATTTTCACAAAACACAAAGGGGAAGAAAATGTTGCACAAATTTATCAATTTCATTCCAATTCTTTCAAATACATATGTTTCTACTTGTACAAGTATTTTAGCCTTATCCACTGGCTTGCAACTAAAACTCACTAACCTAGAGTACAAAATACACCAGTTGTACCATTATTCCAAAAATAACATTAAATGTTCCTAGTTGGCAAATACGATAACATATACGCATGAAACAATAAAAAGGAGGCATATAGAGGATTACTCTACAATGCTAGGGCTTCATGTGGTTTTTCCTACTCGGATTTGATGAGTTAGGTCCTAAAAATATTGAGAATTGAAGGATGAGTACAACCACTCAGTAATCAAGTTTCACCTAATCTATACAATTGCATATCAAGTGTAAATAGATAGATGCAATAATTTAAATACACATATAATATATATGAACATTTGGCCACAGTTCACAAAACTAATAACCATGTGAATGGGCCCACAACTCACAATATCATGTTATTTCATAAAACATAACATGAGGTCAAAATAATAACAACCATACTCCCTCAACATATTCCAGACCACAAAACTAACAACTATGTGGCTGAACTTATATGCATGGTCATATGCCAACCTTATACCCTCCTATTACCTTTGACATGAAACTGGTAGCTATCATGTAGCTATGTCCTTCACAGATTAACCCATCCTTCCACTTGTGAGGAGCTACCGGGCCAAGGTAAACTTACTCACTTATATAATTTAGTTTTTCTTAATACTAACAACCATGGGCTATTGTACCCCTAATCTAACCTCCTCATGAATCGGTAAAAACTAATTAGGTTTGAGTCCCTTGTAGAATAAGTGAGACAGTCTTGAATCAATCATAGGATAAGGGCTACCTCTTAATTCCAATGGTCGGTGCCAAAGTAAGTTTTTAATTCCAACGATCACTGCCAATACCACGTGGATTTAAACCAATCTACTCCTCTTTCTAGGAGAACTCCTATAAATGATCATGCTATGCATATTTCTCACATAATATGCATTATAAACAATCAATTTATAGGACATAAACTCACATATACTCAAATACTCCATAAACTCAACACATTTCTTATCACAATTATCCACCTACCATAACAAACTAAAATCAAGTTCACACATCACAAGGGTGGCATAATCAAGGTTTGCCTTTCCAAAACCATTTCACAATTCAAACACATTATCAATATGCATCATTAACTTAAATCATAAATCACATTCACAAACATAATTAATATTCAACTATAAAGGTTAAGTTTCCCCCGGTTACCTTAAACTTTTGAGAGGTCAAAGGTTTACCTCTCATAATACCAACTTTCAAAGCTTCTTCCAAGCTTGAATGGTGTCAAAATTAAATCTCACTACATTCATACCACAAGAATATCATCATTGTCTCAATCTTGAGAATTTATCAACACATATCTCTACACACACTATTCTATCAGCTCATAAATCACTACCTATTCATACCCAATAGGCTTTTTAAGTTTCATTAAAGTACATTATTATTAATAACACTTTAAACCACCATTAATAGGCATAAATGTCTCCCAACTACCATATTTATATAGATTTTTGGGTATTAAATGCTCTACCTAACAAACTCTTAATAAAACCATCAATATAGGATTTACCTATCTTAAACCACTCCCATTATATTTATTTTAATCAATAGGATCAGACCCATAATCCTATGGACCAAAAATGAACTCTCCAACTCAAACCCTACCATAAATTATCATAGATGAGGGTCAGAAAGAAAGAAAAAGGCATGACAAACTTACCTTAGGTATTTAGGAGCTTCAATCTAGCCTCAATGTGATCCCATAACGTGCCCTAGCAGAGTAAAAGTAAAGCTCTTCATTTTCTTCCTTTTCTTTTCTCCTTTTTTCACCCAGAACTCAAATTGATTTATAAAAAATTTTGGCCGTATGCTATAGTGCACGATGCTCTCCGCCATAGTACATGATATAGAGGAGCCTATTAGATTTAAATCTACCTCTGTGTGCCACAGTGGACTGACCACGCATCGCGGCATATGGCACAGAGAGAAAATCTTCACTTGTTCTTCCTCTTCCCTTGCCCAAGTGGCCTGCCATCGATCCGGACCCACTTTTAGAGCTGAAATCACCACAATTATACCAATTAAATCTTTCTGGCCATACATCTTCTTAACTCACTAATTACCCTTGTTAGGCTAATAAACTAAGATTAAATTTTTTTAGATGTTACATAAGTCCTCTACTTCCTTTCTATTTCATTTTTCTTGAATATGGAAGTGAGGGTTGCTAGAAAAGATAATTTTCAATACATAAAGGCTGTAAGTTTGAACCCATTATTGATGAAAATTATTTAAGTATTTTGAACCCTAGGAAGAGTAATGAATGTGTTTTTAGTGGTTGGAAGACATCATGTGAAATTATTTATAATGCAAGTATGACATATAAAATTTTAGTCTTCCTTTAATAACAAGAGGAAGTTTTGAAATGAATAATGTGGAGTTTAATGAATGTTGTGATGTGGAGTTTAATGAGTTCTTGTAATATAAAGTTCAATGATATGATGTTTAATAGAGTTCAATGAATATTTATAGTGAGGAGTTCAATGAATATTTACGGTGAGGAGTTCAATGATTTAATGTGATGTGGAGTTCAATGACTTGTTATTATGTGTTTATGTGATGATCATATATTATGTGAGTACAATGATGATACTAAGCATGCTTGTATAATAAGTATTTTTGCATGTCATGTGATATTGCAATTATGCATTGCATGATCATGTGAGATGGGAGTTTCGCCTATAAAGAGGAGTAGTGAGTTAACCACATGGTAAGGCTAGCATTAGAGTTTGATGGTTGACATGCATATCATTACATATAGTGAGCTAAGCAACCTTGGCTAGGAAGCTTCTCACACTTGAATGGCTAGTGTAGTCTTAACACATGGATGAGCTCATTATGAAATAGCCCACAATTTTATGTTAAAGGCATAAGGAGAGTATAAGGGAAGTGTGATCACACATATTGTGATAAAAAAAGGTACATAGTTGTCTATGTTGTGGCTTTTATGATGAAATCATGTGATTAGCTTAGAATCAATGTGAAAATTGACATAAGGAGGGTGTAAAGGAGGTATGATCATGTTATTGATGATGAAAAATGCAAATATGTGTCTTGAACATACTAAATTGACATGAGGATAAATGTGTTATGCCACTTGCCTTTTTAATTGATTGACATGCATTAGTGTAAAGATAAACCTTGATTATTGAGTGGTTGTACTCACTCCTCTCTCTTTAATATTACAGAAACTAACTCATCTGGTCAAAATCAAGGAAAATAGCTTGAGGCTTAGGATATTTATCCTAAATTTGTAGGCCTCATTTATTTTGGAATTATTTGTATAATTTGTTATGATATTACCAACTAGAGGTTTTCATGTTTAATTACTTGCACTATGTGTTAGTAAATGCAAAAATATGTATTTTGGCCATAAGTTGTATTTACACTATAGTGAGATTTAGAAATGGCTAAAATACTAATACCAGTTAGAAGTGAATAAGAATGTGTAGGTTCCATCTCCTTCAATAACATAATTTAACCATGAGCAAACATATAATTGTTCATGCTGTAATAATAATTATGCCAAATTTAGATAATCAAATATCAATTAAGTTCTTGTAGATAAAAAGCTTCTTAAAACATTAAACTACTACCAATATAAAGCCATAAAGAAAATAGTAATAGAAAAATAATATAAAGCTTCTTAAAACATACTACAAATATGAATTTTTTTAAGGGAGAAGGTTATACACTAAATATGATCTGAATAAAGATTTTAAGTTCTTGTATAAATTAATCACTTTATAAATAAGAATATAGAAATCTTAAGGGAAACTTTCTAACGGTAGAACACAACCAAGGCCATAAAAGGAAGAAAAGTCAAAAGGTTTTAAATTTGAGAATTATAAAGAAATAAGTATCTAAAACACACAAAGGCAACTACTAGCAAAAAAAAATTTAAGAGGTGAATACTTGTTTACCAAACATTTTGGTTTACTGCACACAAAGACAATGGTTGCTCTATTATGGTGACCAATCTCTTATAAATAAAGAATATCTAAAAACCAAAAACAAAATTTATCATAAATAAAGTGATTAATTTAGAAAAGGGTAGCCATCATAATTTCTTGAATCACTTATAGTAGATAAATAGCATAATGCAAAATCGACCATAAAATCAAGTAGTGAACTAAACATTTTAGGGGAAATGTAAAGCCGATAATGAAGAGTAAAAAACTAAATTTGAACACAAAAAATGGAAAAACTCATAAACCAAATAAATGTTATGTTGAGATTGTGAACAATTGAATAGGCAAATAACACCCTTCACTTTGAAAGCTAAAAAATTCACATTTTCATTTGATCAACAACTCTGCACCCAATCAAAGGTTTTCACTATCAACCACTGTTGAATCAACAGCTCTTCATCACTAACCATGGCCAATTTATCCTTTCTATAGTAGTAAAGGTATTGAAAATAAAATAAATAAAGAAGCTACCTTTCTTTTAGCAAGTCTAAAGGGGAGTATCTTTAGGCACCACTCACAACACCATACGATGCCTTTCTTTATATGCCGAGACTCCCCCACCTCTTTCATTCGATTTGGAGAAATTGATCTACAAGAAAGGAAGAATTAGAGAGTCATCTTTTGAAGGAGGTAATGGTTGGTTAATAGAGACAAGGAGAAAGGGAGTAGCATGAGCAAATGAAGTTGAGAGATGAAAATATGAGAGAGAGTGATGAAAGGGAAAAAGAACAAAATAAAATATATATATATATATATATACCTATAAAGACGCGAGCAAGAAGCTTGGAGAAATACTAGATTGGAGAACCTGTAATAATGCTTGGAGAAACATAAGCAACGAGATGCTAAGATCGATAGACCAAGTGTGATAAAACTTGGAACTTGAAGAATGATGACATCTAAGTCAACAATCCATAAATGATAAAGGTTGGATACTCATTATGGAGTTATATAATGCATATCATGATAAAGGTAAGGGGAGATTGTGATGGCAATGGAATGAGAGAAAGGGGATGTAAGGAAGGGAGAAAGTCAAATCAACAAAAGAACTTTTTTCCAACCTTGAGAGGGATAGCAACCAATAAGTATTAAAAAAATAAGATCAGGAAGCCCAATATTTTAAGCTTTGTTTGTGTAAAGCCCAAAAATAAAGCCATCTAACTAAATAAGCCAAATGGCTTACATGGTTTTATGAACAATAATATGAGTACAGAGCCATAAAATTCGAATTGGCTTGAAGGAACTTTATTCAATGATATACTAATGGCATATTGAGTGATCATAAGGTTGAACACATTTTTGTGGAAACTTACATATTTGGTTCGATAAGAGATTGTTGGAATAAAATTCAACATATGGGCCACACATGTAAATATTAATAATTTATAAGCATTGTTATTATTTAGCCTAAATAAAGTCTATTTAGATAATTTTTAAGGCTTAAGGGGGTATAATTGTTATGGAATTAATGTGTAGAGTGCAGAGTGATATTTATAATTTGTTGATGGGTCAAACCATAAATATCACAACTTAAGTTTATAAATAATAGTCATGTATGAGAAACAAGTTCTTTGGACCTCTTCTATAAAATCACAGGGAAGTTTCTAAGATTTACAATTTAAAAGATTAGTACATTGATCCATCAACCTATAAAATCTTGTCACTTTTTATAATGACCTTTATTATTAAACCTTGTTTAAGCTTAATCAATAAAGGTAATTAATTTAAGTAAGAGACTAAGCAAAGGAAGATAGGATTAACCTTAACTAATAGCACGCTTATAAAATATTTTAAAGTGAATGGGATCCCAAAATAATTTCTACTTAAAAACTATAAATTAAGCCCTTGAAAAACATTTAAAATCAAAATATGAAAGGTTACAAAAATAAGGAAACATATTTTAGCATTAAAAACATGTTTAAATAGGGGCTAAATAGTCACTTTAGTAAAATTGGGCATGTGGCCAAGCAATGATTTGCTAGAACAAATGAAAATGTCTATCATGACCAATTGTACATTCCTTCAAGGTACACCTCTGAAAACAACACAAATTTGGCAATAGTAAACTCTAACTTCTAGAGTACTTAATTTTGAACTTAAACATTTAATGTAGGTAATCCAAGCATCCACAAGTAGATAATTCAATACTCTAACTAATAGCTCTGATTTCACTTCAATCTAGCACCAGACAAGGATCTTGGACATTTGAAGCTATAAATACTCTTGTCATGCTTGCAATCATAACAACCAAGTATCTTTCTTATAATTAGCCATTAGCATTTTCAACTTCATCACCCATTAATTACATTCATAGATATACATGCATATGTTACTCAGCATATATAGATACACAAGCAAACCATTTGACTTGTATCCATGAACTGTAAACATTTAAGTCTCACCTCCTAGTGTTTACCATCAACTAGCAGGCTACTCAAGTTGGACATAAATAACAATCCTCTCAAATTGTGCAAACCATAACATGTACCCTCATGCATCACTTGACCCAAATCAAAAGGCATATAAGAGTTCATGCCATAATGCCTAAGTCACATTATAGGCTCACGCAAACTCTTAACATTGGTAAGAATAAGTATTCTATTACACAAACTACATGGATAGAGACTTTACTAAAGAAGTTAAGCATTCCTAGCCTCTTATGCTTCCCCCTTAGCCTTACTCTTAATGTCTCCTAGAAAAGTATTAAACAAGCAATGAGATTATACAATATCAATAACCAAGGCATATAAATTCAAGTACATAAAAATATGAAAAATATAAGCACGTAAGACAATGATTCACATTTAGCATTTCATTAATACTCAACATATGTGATAATACTATTAATTATTAATTACATGGCATATAATTTGATGATAGTAGTTGTACATGATTATATGCATTTCATCCTTATTCCTCCCCTTATATCATTTGATTAAATTTATGGGTTATCAAATCATATAAAACTAACTCGTATGATCGAATTAGGCCCACTCTTCAATTATGAGGGGTTACCAGGCCAAGGTACCTGCTCCTCACACGTAGACCATGGATTCCCCATTCTTAAATTACTAAGGTGTCATAGTTGCCCATCCCACGCTATCCCTTATAGAAATCTAGTAATACTGAGTATTGTGCTCGACCCATGCCATCTCTTTAGAATAATGACAATACTAAGCATATTTAGTGCATGTTTGGATAAAATCCAAAGAATCAAAATCCAAATCTTGTTTGGTTTAAGAAATTTTAAGAATAGCTTTTGCCTCCAAAAGCTCGGTAGACAAAAACTAGAGGAACTAGCTTACAACATTAGCATTAGGTTCTATGTCATCTCTTTTCTTCTTCTTTCATGGTTTTCTCCTCTTTTTTATTTTCTAGTTACCATTTCATCCTTCACTTCTTATTTTTTGCTCTTTGTTCTTTGCTCCTTATAATATGTAATTGTTTTTATTCTCTACTCTTGTCAAAAAAAATTATTAAATATATTCAATTATATACATGATCTACAATATATAAATCTTTTGTATTTTTTTCTAATTATAAATGATGGTTTTTAATATCTTTTTTAGTTTTTTAAATTTTTTAAATTTTATTTTTTTATTAATTTATTTAATATTTTTATATTTTACAAATAATACTTAATTAATCTAGGAAAAAGGTGAGGAGTGAATAGAAGAGGAGGGATGTAGGGCAACAACAGTGAATGGGGATGAAGAAAGGACATTCAAAAAGATGAGAGGATCAATTATAATATTATATTATAATTTATTTATATTATAATGCATACTACAATTTTTCTAAATATGAATATTCTAAATTACAACATTAAAACATAATTATAATAATATGTGAGAATATGGATTAAAATTAGCATTTAATTTATAATTTATTAAGTTATTTCACATTTTTAGTCACACAAATATATATATATATATATATATAAAAAATTCATATCTATTTTTGTCTTTATGCATTTTGATTGACTTTTGAATAAAATCATCCAAGTAAATTTTAGTTAGTGCAACTGGCTTTTAAAAAAAATTCAAACATAAATCATATTACATTTACTGACTTGTCTTCTAAATTTAGTTTGCTAACCTAAGTTAAATCTTAATCTCAGTTATAAATTTTTTAATCCAAACACATACTTAATTAATAGTAATGTCAACTACTATGTACAAACCCAGTGGAAGCTACACTATGTGGATTTTCATAAGCTCTTACTCATATGGGTGAACTTTCACCCATCTGTGATTATGCAACATACTTATGATGCTCAACAATGTGTTACAAATGCAAGCTTAAGTAACTTATCTCATAATCAATCACATATTATCAAGTCAAGAATGCACCTTCAATACTCATCTTCATGCCATAATCATATTCTAATGCTTATCATCATACCAAGCATTCGCTTAAATACAATACATAACTCAATAGTGAAATACAACTAGTCACAAGCACATAATTCTCAATCACACATTATATCTCTATCATCAAGCTCAACTAATCATAGTCACATAACTCAACCCCATCAAAATACTAATATGCTTGCATATTCACATAAACAAGCTCATCTTAAACAATTAACATTTAACTCATAATTGCAAACAACAACTATATATTAGAATTTAAATTTTGATTGCTTTAACTCTTGGGTTAACACCCCTAAGAGTACCATTTGGATTTTAAGGAAGCTTCCCAATAAGCATAACAAGTTCCAAAGCAATCGACTTCATTAATCTTAATGACTAATTGTTATTAATTAATCTTAATCATATTTAAGGCCTTAATCCCTTATTAAGTATCGCTAACTTAAATCAACTTCAATTTTGACTTCCATTAGCTTATTTAACCTCCATTAAGCTTAATATACATTGCCAACCAACCTTATTAACTTAATCTAGGTTGATTAGCATTACGGTTAAGTTTTAACCCATTATTAATTACACTAACCACTTCTATTATCATAAACTAAATATTAAAAACTTAAATAACCTTTATTAGACTTCACCGAAGTTATTAGAGTGGGTAAAATATGGCTACTATTACACACAACAACCCATATATCAAAACTCCTATGAAAAGCAAGAAGAAGAGAGAAGAATGAAAGAGAAGTCTCACCCAAGGGTTTGATAACTCCAAACAAGCCTCCAAAGGTTGCCTTTTAGTAACCCTAATAGACCCTTATAACATCCTAAATTCTAAATCCCTAATTAGTAAGTTAATGAAGGATGAAATTGTACATTATTTCATATATTGAGTAGAGGATTATTAAAGATGACTTACGGGTCTATTGGAGTAGTTAACAAGCTTTAGATAGGGCTGGGAGGTGTATTGGGTTGCATTGGGCCAAAGTGAAGAAGCCAGATATAGATTAGGCTTGCTATACCTGTGACATCTTGATTTTTAAATTATGAATTAATTGTAAAAATTGAGATTTTAATTGAGCATATATAATTAAAGTTGATATCATTTTTAGGTTTTCTTTGAGGAAATATGGGTACTTAAGGAAATGTGTAATTAATGATTTAATTGAAAAAACAAGTACTTTAAAGATTTAATTAAGGATGTATGTTAGTTGAGGTTTATAGATGTTAATTAATTATTTAGGCTCTTAATCATGGTTTAAATTGGGCCTAAGATTATGTATTAGGTTTGTTTGGGATTTAAAATAGGTATTTAACTGGTTTAAGCCCAAATTATTAGGCTTAAATGGGATTGCTGACTATTGTGCCATTTGCCACAACATAAGGAGCGTTTTCAACACTTATATTGTTATTGCAAAAATCAAAAATAGAGGAGAGTTTAGGAGGCATTAGGGTGTGAAAATAAAATGCTCTGCTAGGGTTTGGTGTGGAGTATTGATTGATAATGATTTTGAACTTCCAAAGGGCTATGGTAATCATCCTAACTTCTTCTCTACCTTTTTCTCTCCATTTTAAGCTAGATTTCATCATAGGTCAATTAGAGTTTTCATTTTTAGGGAGGCCCTATCCTTAAATCCAAATCTAATGGGTGTTTAAAGGCTAAATAAGTGTAGTTTAAATTGTTTTGAGGTTGTTTATGATAATGTGAAGGTTAAATTTGAAACCATAGTTTTGGCAAGGTGATTTAATGATGATTTGGGTTATGCATGAGTTGATTAAACAATTAGAAAGTATAATGGTGATTATTTTAAATGTTTTTAAGGATTTTTAATGTTTTTAAGTGTTTAAACAAGTTTGACAGCTTGGGATTAATAACATTAATTAACGTAACCTAAAATTAGAATGTGACTAGTGTGTAGACACTTTAAATAGTGTTGATTAACACCTTATTAACAATGATTAGTATTGTGATGTATGTAGATTGTGGTAGAAACATCATTGATGATGAAAGTGCACTTGTTTAGGGAGCTTTAATAGCAAGGAACAAAGGTAACTACTTCAAATATGTGATTGTCTATGTGCATTATGACTTGCTATGTGTGTTTTTATATGGTTTGGAAATAAACCATGTTGAGGAAGCATGTTTTGTTGTCTGGAAATTAGTTTCCAAGTGTGATGACTTTTATATATATATATATATATGCTACGTTTTATAAATTTTGTTTAGAAGTATGATATTGTTCAGTTGTGTTTTTTTTTTGAACTTGTTTGGAAATATGCATGACATGTCAGGATTTATTTGGAAAATATTGTGTTATTGCGGATTTTGTCCAGGGTGGTATTTCTACCATATGATAAGCCCTGATTAGACCCTATAAGTGGCTATTAGCTTAAACCAATCCATCTTTAGTTTGGTGATTTTGTTCTAAGCATGGTGTTAGAAGAGATATAAGGTGGTGTCAAGCTAAATACAATTTGTTTAGATAATTATTGTTTGAAAATCATTATTATGTACTCCACTTAGCAATCACATGATTAGTTGCATTACATGCATTGTTTCATATTAGTCTTGGTTACCAAGACTTTTATGTCTCACTCCCCATAGTTAATATTTTTACAAGAAAATGTTTAGTTGAAGAAGCATCAAAAGTGTAGCTTGGTGAGAGTAGACATCGTTAGGCCTTGTCGGCATACTTTTAGTTTATTTATGAATAATTGCCAACCTTAAGGCATTTGTTTTGTAAATGAGCATGTAAATCTCATACTTTTGATTAACTTCATGCCATGCCTTTAAATCTACTATCATTCAAGCTATCCAAGTCTCCACCTCCAAATCTAACAATGGCATTTGAGAGACTTGCTTTCGTGTCCCTTTATTCAGTCATTAGAGGTTGAACCTTTTTATGAAATGTTTTTTGTAAAGACAAAGAGACCACACTGTAAGGACTCCCTTATTAAACCATGTTTAACTCTAAATCATGGCAATCTAGGATTTAACCCTCAAAAGATTACCAAATTATAAAGTTTTATAAAGAGAATTCCTCAAATTTTTTAAAGGAATCCTAATTTCAACAATTCAAATCTCAAAAATTATTTAAGAAGTCCATATCAGGGTTTTAAAAGTAAAGCGAAAGTTGAAAAATCAATTGAGACCCAAAATAATAAGTTTTAAAACTCAAATATAAATTTTATGTAAAAAATGACACGTACGCTGTGGCTTATGACATGTGCACTATGGCCTGTCTTCTCTGTGCCATGCGTCACGGTGTGAGGCACCATGCACCACGGTGTATTGCATAAATTTGACAACATCAATGCTGTTATTTAACAGGTTAGGGAGCAAACTTCCAACGTGTCTCAAATCCCCATTTGACATTCGATTAAGGTGATTTTAGTGTCTACATGGAGCTTTTTCCTAGCTTTAGTTAATGGCACTAGTTTCACACTCAAAATCATTGTTCATAAAAAGTTGGATACCAAAACCCATTTTGACCACTTTTTTACAAAATCTCACAAATGGGTGTCCCAACTCAAACACTTGTGCCAATAGCTTACACCAACCATCCGATCACATTCAATAGACTTTAACGAACCCGTGCAACACACTGCACACAATCAAAAATACTTATATCATAAAATCATCACTCAACCCCGATTTTCATAAAACTAAAAGGGGGAGGAAATGTTGCACAAAATCATCAATTTCATTCCAAATCTTTCAAAATACATATGTTTTTACTTGCACAAGTATCTTGGCCCTATCCATGGGTTTACCACCAAAACTCACTAACCCAAGGCACAAAATACACTAATTATATACAAAATCATGCAAGTAGGGCATAAATCATGGCAAATGATCCTAGTTAGCAATCACATCAATAAATACATATGAAAGTAAAAAGAGAGAGGCGTATGGCGAATTACTCCATAATCCTAGGCCTCTGTATGTTTTCCCTAACTCAGATCCGATGAATTAGGTCTTGAAAATATTAAGAATTAAGGGGTAAGTACAATTACTTAGTAACTAAGTTTCACTTAACCCATACAATTGTATATCAATTGTAATTAGATATAATTAAGCAAATAAGCATAAATAACTCAAATAAACACTCGATCATAGTTCGCAAAACTAACAACTATGTGATCAGGCTTACCACAAAACACTTTGTCATGTTATTTCGCAAAACATAACACAGGGTCACAAAAATAACAACCATACACTCTCAACACATGTTAGACCATAAAACTGACAACTAGGTAGCCAAACTCATTTGCATGATCATATGTCAACTTTATATCCTCCTGTTACCTCTGACATGAAACTGGTGGCTATCATGTGGCTACGACCTTTACAGACTAACCTAGCCTTCCACCTGTGAGGAGCGACCGGGCCAGGGTGAACTCACTTACTTATGTAATCTAATTTTTCCTAATACTAATAATCATGGGGTCATACCCCTAATCTAGCCTCCCCATCAATCCATAGAGACTAGTTAGGTTCAAGTTCTTCATAAAACTAGTAGGATAGTCCCGAATCAACCATAGGATAAGAGCTATCTCCTATTCTAATGGTTGGTGCCAAGGCTAGTTCTCGATTCCAACATTCAATGCCAATACCACGTGGATTTAGATCAATCTACTCCTCTTCCTAAGAAAACTTCTGCCAATGATCATGCTATGCACATGTCTCATGTAATATGCATTTCAAGTAATAATTTCATGGCGAACAATCTCACATACTCATATTAAATCACTCCACACATTTAACATATTACATAACACAAATCTCTACTTTTGTAACAACACACTACAAGTAAATTTTTAAATCACAAGTAAGTGGCATAATTAACATTTTCTTTCCCAAAATCATTTCACATATTAAACATTGCCAATACACATCATACATTTAAATCATTAATTATATTTCACAAATATAATTAATATTCAACTATAAAGATTAAGTTTTCCTTAATTACCTCAAAACTTTAAGAGATTAAAGGTTTATCCCTTACTATACCAACTTCCCAAAGCTTCAACAAACTTAAATGGTGCCAAAAGATTCACACTATAATTATAAGCAAGAATATCATTACAATCTCACTCTAAGGGAAATATCAATATTGATTCCATCTTTTCTCTATTCTACCAATCCCATAAATCTCTACCCATTCATACCCAATGGGCTCTTTAGATTCCATTAATGCACATTATCACTAATAACACCTCAAACCATCATTAATGCACATAAACCTCTCATACTACCATATTTATGTTAATTTCTAAATATTAAATGCTCCCATAGACCAGCCACTTCCAAAATTATCAATATGGTGTTCCAATAGCTTAAACAACTCTCATTATATTTATTTTAACTAATAGAGTCAGATCCATAATTCTATGGACTGAAAATCTATCTTCCAACTCAAACCCTACTATAACTCATCATAAATGAGGGAGAGAAAGGAAGAAGAAGGCTTAGATTACCTACCTTGGATGTTTAAGAGCTTTAAAACATCAATAATGGAAGCCAATAAGCGTGCCTTAGCAAAACTCCAATATTCTCTTCATTTTCTTCCTTTTCTCTCTTCTATTTTCTTGCACAAATGTAAAATAATTTATCAAAAAATTTTCTCGTGCGCTATGGCCCACGCTGCCCTCCGCTGCAGCCCATAGCATAAAGGAGCCTATTGTATTTAAATTCATCTCTGTGTGTCATGATAGACTGACCACGCACGTGGTATGTGGCACAGAAGAGAATTCTTCACTTTTTATTCTTCTTTCCTTGCCTAGGTGGCCTGCCATTAATCCAGAACCTCTTCTAGGGCTAAAATCACCATAATTACACCAAATTAAGCCCCTTTGGCCACACACCTCATTAACTCACTAATTACTCTCATTATGTTAATAAACTAGGATTAAATTTTTTTGAATGTTACATCTTTTAGTAAAGTCCATTGGCATCTTCTAATTTTGATTCTAGATCGACAACAAAGATGATTATCCTGTGTCATCTCCTATCAAAACCTTCTAATGAATATATAAGGAGATTAGCAATGATTATGAATGATTAACTACTAATTTCAGTTGCTTAGGATTTCAATTTTATTGATTGGGTTACATCAATGATTGACTGTTATTGTGTTATTGATTGTGGCTTTTGTTTCATGATTCTGGCATCTCAAGTTGTTACTAATTGTGAGTGTTTTTCTTGCATTTTTTTTAGGGTAATTATTTGGATTGGACAGAGATAGTGGAAGCGGATCAAAGTTAGGTTTAGTGAGATTATTTTTCTTGCATTTCTCTGTGTACACGAACGATGGCCGGATGCAAATGCAAAAAAAGAAGGAAGAAGATAGAGAAAAGGAATAGTTTAGATCTAGTGACAGAATGACATGTTTAAAATTTCTTGTCAAAGTTAAATTTAACAATTAAACGTTAGTTTAGGTTAACAATAGGGCAAAATTGTATCACTTTTAAAAGTTTTAAAGCGACATTGCTTCAAAAAAATTTAAGATACCAAGTACCCCTTAAAGGAAAAGTTCTAGGTTTTGTTGTCCTTTTGCCCTATAATATATATCATTACAAGTGCCTGCCAAAAGTCAATACCCCTTACGAGTTCAACATAAAATGGCCATCAATATATATATATATATATATAAAATATAAAACAATGACAATATAATATAGAGTGAAATACTCTAACCTTTAAAGGTGGAAATCAAGGTGAGCCTGACCCTCATGGGCTCAACCCTTTAGGGCTTAAGCCCTGAAGCCTAGTTATTTAAAATTTAACCTAATTCTAAGGCTTGACTCTTTTTTACAAGGCTTAGGGCCAAGCCCTTAACCCCTCTTTCCCGAAAAAAATCCAACATTTTAATTTAAATAAAATATTATAAAATTCAAAATAAAACAAATTAGAGTTTCACATAAAATTTGACAAAGATTTAAAATTTTAACTTTAAGATGAAAATTAAAATCCTCATCAATATAAATCTAAATCTTTCTCATCATTATCTAAAAATAAAATATTAGATCCCTTAAATTTACGTCCATTTGTTGAAGATAGAGGTAAAAATTTAATGTTAATTATCTTTGCAACTTCTTCTTCATCACCTACAATAAGTATTAACTAAATTATATCATTATTAATCAAATGTGTGTGTGTGTGTGTGTGTGTGTGTGTGTGTGTGTGTGTGAGATAACCCAACTTATCAGAGTTTGAAGGGTTGCCCTAGCCTAAGCCATTTTTTACAGGGTTTATTAGGGCCAAGCCCTCAAGCTTGATTACTTTAAAAAAATTAATTTTTAAAACTCAAACTTTTATTTAAACAGATCTCTAGACCTGATCTTTTAAGTCTGGCCCTTATTTCCAGCTCTACTAACCTCCCATTTGTTTTATTTTAATTACATATAACTCTTGTCTAGTTTTGAAACATATATAAAACATCTTTTCTATTTTTAATATCTTTTTATCCACCCAATCATTAGTTGACTGTTAAGTCACATATATATGATTAAAACACCCCTCTTTAAAATATAAATAGCCTAAAAATTATTCAAATTACCCAAAAAAAGTAATGCATGTATTTTTATTTTTTATTTGTATTTTAGTTTTAATCATTGAAATATATTTATTTGATAATTTTTTTAAAAAATTAACTACATAAATTGGATAAAATAATATTCAAACACTTAGTTAAAAAATTTATGAAATAATAATTTAATACAATAAATTACTCAGCATAATCTATATGTATTTTTCCTTAAATTTTATTAATTTTAACACAAAAAATTTAAATTACTTTGTTAAATATTGACATACTTAATCACTTAAGTTTTTTAAATTGGGAGAGAGGGTAGACGATTAAATATAAGAGCAAACTGATAATTTTAAAATTTTCAATATAATTACAAATAAAAATTAAATATTTTGAAACCTTTAGCAAAATATTTTTAACAGTATTAAATAATGAATTAAATTATATATTTTTAAAATAGAGAAAATGTCTCTGTAATTTTAGCAAAATGAAAAGAAGATTATTATATTTTACTCTATAATATAGGTATCCAGCTGAATTATAACGTCAAGGATGTCAAGATATCTTTCCAAACTTTAAATGCAAAATTAAGAAATATCGTCATTCATTTGACTGGAAATCAAATTTTTGTGCCCTACCTTTTGAAAATTTCAAATAGTAGAGAATCTCTGTACAGCAATTGCATTCTGATTTTCAATCAATTTTTTACAATATATTTAATGTGGGACCATCCCTATATTATATCAATCTTATTGTTTTATTTGTTAAAACAGCCTGCATTTTCGTCATTTTGGTTCTGGAAAAAGAACAACTTATACACTCAAAGAAAACATCTATCATTCCTCAAGCAAAAAACATTAAAAAAAAAAGAAAAGAAAAAATTAATTTGCAAGACCTTATAATTATGCTCAATTTTTATTATGTCCTTATAATTTATTTTATTATAATCAAGCCCTTATAATTTGATCTATTATATATGTTAACCCCTAAAGGTTAAAATTAATAATGAATTACTCCATTCATTCAAAAATATAAAGCATTTTTAATTAAATGTCACTCTCTAATAAACTAATTACTTATCTTAAATTGACCCTATCTTTTTTATATTTATTTTTATTTAATAAAATATTTCACCTTAAAAAAATATAAAGTAATATATTCAATAGAGCCACTTAAAAAAAAAAAAGATAATGATTATACCTTAAAAGACTCAAAATGCTTTTCATTTTTTAACATCCAATCTCTCAAAAAATGTCTTACATTTTTTGACGGAGGGAGTATTAAACTTCACAAAACAAAAATTCTCTTGGAGTTTCTAGAAAATTTAATTGAATACTTTCAGCCAAAATTTAAAAAATTGAATTAATACACTGTTTACATTTTTATTATTTTTGTATGAAAATTTTAAATGTATAAAAAAAATATTTAGAAGACAATCTAGTTATATAAATTTTGAGTTATAAAAATTACATAATTAATTTTAAAGTTGTATAATCATTTAAAAATATTAAAGTTCTTAATTTTTTTAAAGGAAAAAATTTAAGGATTTTATCTTTCAATGATTAAAAATTTAATTGATCAAACTATAAAGGCTCAATTAAAATAAAAGAAATTGCAGGGACCTAATTCAAAATTAAGTAAAATTAGAAGGACTTATAAATATATTTTCTCAAAAAACCTCACAAGAGGTCACTTTGGTGACATACTTGTGTCAATTATTCACTTAGAATAATAGATTAAAAACTTAAGGTAATAAAATAAAACTTGATATAATTAATTAAATTTAACTACTAAAAATTAATTGAAATGTTATTATTTTTTTCTTATGAAAATGTGACTAAATATTAACAAGCTAAACAAAGTACAAAGAAAGACTACAAATCAAAAGAAAAAAGTCAAACACCTTTCCCATTCACTTCTCTAAACAAACCTAAAAAGTTTGATAATTAAAGGAGCCAAAAGAATTAGAACCAAGGTTTAACTAATTAACAAGAGTTATGCTATCATTACAAGAATAGACTAAAGGGATATTCCAATTCCAAAGTGTCATGGCTCTAATGTCCATCATAATGTTGGAGCAATAGAAAAGATCAATTGTATTTCTCATGATCCAATTGTAAGTTTGAGCATAGTGGATAATGACTTCAATATTATGAAATCCTTTAGCCTAGCAAAGTTGCAGGCCCCTTTATAACACACTAAGAATAGCACATTCACCAAAGCTATGATGTTTCTTCTTGAAAAAACCAACTTCCCAATTCCCTTCATTTTTCCAAATAATTCCTACTCCAGTGCTTTGTCCAACATCAATACTTGCACATAAAATTCCAAATTTATGAGCACTCACACTACTTTGTTCCCTAGGTGTGTGAGTAAAGCTACCTCCCCTTTTGTCCATTTAGCTTTTTTTGAAATTTTTTTCCTAGACAACTTTGTATATATAATTTCTAGCAATGAAATTTACATCATGAACTTCATTACCAAAAATAAAATTGCACCTAGTGACCCACAATTCCCAGCAAACATAAGTAAAAAGTACTTTCCATTGTAAGTATTTTGTGTGAGCATTGCCAGCTTCATTTTGTAGATTTCACTTGATCTATTAAGATATACTTCCATTGCTAAAATTGTGCCATAGATCATTTCTGACCAATTGTAGCCATGTGGTGTTTGCTAGTTCATACTCTCTAAATAAATGGACTTCATCCTCAACACATCCACAGCCTTGGTGACAAAAGTCAGAATCAAACAGACCTCAGTTTTGCTATACAAACTTATTGATCTACTATCAATCATAAGAGCATTTTCATTTTTTTTGGAACCTGAAGGCTCCAAATGTTACTTCCGTTGAAAGTAGCTTCAATGGATCTACTGTAAATAATAATAAAAATTAGGCAAAGCTAATAGAAAAAAAAACCATTTTTAGCAGGCTTTCATATAAAATATTCTTTCTCACTCAAGTTAACTCTAAGTCTAGTGTGAGTAAGTGTGTTCACAACATTTTTAGGGAAAAGGATACCCAATTTTGACAAATTCTAGTCACCTAATAAGAGAAGGTAGTCAATCACTTTTTCCTCCATATCAATTAGGCCTATCATATTAGGAACAACATCAATTATGCTAGCATTAAGATAGGACCACGTATTAGTCCAAAATAAATTATTTCTTGTCATAGGCTTTCTAACCCCTAGTTCTTCTCTAAATTTATTCTAACTCGTAACTATACTTTGCCAAGTTAAAGAAGCATTTCTCTTTTTCACCATACAATTTATCTCAAAGATCCTGAACCTAAAGTTTGTTAGGCTAAGTCACCAAAGCCTAACACAGTTTCAACACATGGGCTTCATTTTTCTTCTCAAGACTTTTGATTCCTAATCCTCCTTCCATCTTCATATTAACAATTTTGTCCCACGATAGTAGATGGAGTTTTTTACTGTCTTTAAAATCCCCCCATTAAAAGTCTATACTGACTTTTTCAATTTCGTCTAAAACTTTTTTGGGGATGAGCATAGGCTACATATAATAACTTGACATTGTTGAGATAACAGCTTTGAGCATGGTTGTGCTACCAAACAAATTGAGGAGTTTTTCTTTCTACCCCATCAACTTCTTTTTTGTTTTTCCTAATATAGGCATAAAAGCACAAGAGGTAACTCTTTTGTGGAAAAACTGGATGCCAAGCTATTTACCAAGATCTCTTGTAAGTATAACTCCAATCCTTCTACTTAAATCATAGGCCCTTGAGAAATGCACATTCTTGGAAGCATACAAATGTGTTTTGGATTTATTCATTTTTTCTCCCAATGCTTCACAAAAACAATCAAGGCAATTAATTACAATATCCATTTTGTAAAGTCTCCCTTACTAATTTACAATTAACTCTAAAATTTGAGGTAATTATATGAATAACCTAAATGAATTACCAAATTTGTAAAATTTACAAAAATGGAATTCCAAGTTTTCAAAACTTAAATTGCTATAAAATCATTTAAAAAAACCAAAATCAAAGAAAAACATGTATACGAAAGCATGAACATTATACAAGGTAAGATAACATAAATTTAGGTTTAAAATAGCAAAAACTACAAAACCTACAAGCTATTATGGCAGATTTCCTAGCTAAATTTCGGACACACACTAAATCTTCGTCCAAAGTCCAATTGAGTTGATCTAAGTGTTTACAAAAAGCTTTCTCTAAACTCTAACTAATGGCACTAGTTTCACATTCAAATCATTTCTTAATCAAAAGTTGAATACTAAAAAGCAAACTCACTTATATATGCTTTCAAAATATAATTAAGGTATCCAAAACTCAATCCAAGTGCCTAAACCCCACACTAATCGTTAAACCACACTTAATAGACTATAACAGACTCATGTAATACACTATAATAATCAAACGACACATAGATCACATTTTTACTGCTCAACCCCTTAATCATAAAAACATAAGGGGGAGCTAAATCATGTAATTTCACTTCAAAATTATCATCATTCACAAGTATACTCACTCCGTACTTGCACAAAGTATTTTGACCTTGCATAAATATCTCAACTAAAAAGATACCACATGTACTAGGGTCTAAAATACATAATTCGATACTGAATATTCAATTGTGCAAGTATAACAAAAATATAAGCATCATAGTTGCAATATCATGATAATTACATATTAATTAAAAGTAATTGAGGCATTACAATAGGAAATTTGATTCATAAACCTCATATGCCTTTCCCTTATCCCTACTAAAACTAGGGCCTATAAAATTTTAAATAAGGAATGAGTACAATTACTCAATAACTAAGGTTAATCTAGCATATACAAATGCATGTTAATTAATCATAGTAACACAAGTGGCATAACAAAATAAAGTGTGTTCACACATTAAACCAGATAATTCATTCAGTTACAAAACTAGTAATCATGTGACATTAGATTATTTAACATATAAGGGTCACAACACTAATAACCATATGCCCTTTATGAAACATGAAAGACCACAAAAATAATAACCATGTGTTCATATAATGATATGCATCCAAAGAAATATAGAGTCATAATACTAACAAACATATGCCCTATCAAATTATGCTAGATCACAATAACAACAACAACAACAACAAAAACAATAATATGGCTGGGATATGATATACATGATCAATGCCAATTTTAAACTCCCATAATACCTCCAACATAAAACCAGTGGCTATTTAGTGGACTATATCCATGAAATCAAACTTTCTAAGTCTTCTACTCGTGAGAGCTTCTTGGCCAAGGCTACTACCCTCACTTATGCAACATGGTTTCCTCAAATACTAACAACTCTAGGATATCATACCTCTAATCTAGCCTCCTCATGAATTTCGAGTCCCTCAAAGAATAAGTGGGACAATCCCTATACAATAATGGGACAATGACTACTTCTTAATTCTAACGGTTAACAGTCTAGCTAGCTTTCAATTTTAATGGTAAGCTGCCAATACCATATAAATTTACAACATCTACTCCTCTCCCCATAGGTGAATTCCCACCTGATATGATCACGCCATGTATAAATATTCAACATATAACATGAAAATTCATACTCACTAATAGCATGGAAATTGTATTGACATCATCTCATCATATCATGCTTATCAATATCATAAAAAAAATTATGCTCAATACAAGTCTCAATTCACAAGTTTCCTTTTTCATAGGCACCCTTATACACTTTAATATCTTCTCACAACAACAATCATATATAACATATATCTCTCAAAAATGTCATTTATATTAACTTTATCACATCATATAAACTTATTCATGTTGCCACAACTTGCATCAAATATCACTTGGTTTTCAAACAATTCATTTAAACACATAATCAAATAACAAGCAAATGCATAAACTAAATTTTTTCAGTTACCTCCAACCTTTAAGAGGTCAAAGATTTACCCATCATTACCAGTTGCTTTTGAGCTAAATTCAAGCTCTCTGGTGCTTTATGAGGTTAGTCTACAATTAACATTAACACCCATCATTAGTAATTATCAAAATCATCATTTCCAACATCTAATTCCATATTTTAATAACCAAATTTCTCAATTACATCATCAACCTCACATCCAATGAGTTCTTTAACTCCTATTAACTTTATTTAGCTCTCAATAATTTAAATAATCACTAATATATCATCTAACAATTCAAAATCATCATCAATGTCACAAATTACTCACTTCAAACTCTTAAATTTAAAAACTTTAAAAACTCTCAACTTTTGAGTTTAATTACCATATTAGATTTATTAGCTCCAACTAACACTAACATAATCCTTAATCAACATCAATGGCATCCACCTACTTGAAACACTATCATTTATGACACTTGAGGGCATAATTTCATCCATACTAATGAGCCCAAGCTCAAAGATGCTCAAACTCATCAAAGCTAAGTATAAACAACTCAAACAACTCTTATTAGTCCCATTTAGACCATTAGGTTTAGACTCGTAGCCCTAGGTATGAAAATCATCATCTCCCAACATCTAATTTCACTTCAAAAATGTGTAGAGAGAAGAAGAAAAGATAAGAAAGGCATACCTAGGTGAAATTAAGCTCCAATCACCTCCAACATACTCAAAAGTTGATACCCTAGAATAGCAACTACTCTCTTCATCACCCTCCCTCTGTTTTAGGATCATTTCTCCCTATTTTAAAAGTTTTGCATTTTTTTAAAAAAGGTAGTTCTAGAAATTATACAGCAATGATACATAATAGGTCAAAATCCAATTTTTCTCTACAATTTGAGCCCAGGTGACCCAATTTATTTTCGAACCCAATCTAAAGGCTAAAGCCAAACCTAATAGCCATATCTAACTATTCTCAAACTTATTTATACTTAAATTTATATATTTACCCTTCAAGAGCTTAATTAATCAAGGGGATAATTTTCGAGATGTTACACATTTGCTCCTCTAAGGCTTCACAAAACAAAATGAGGTCATCTATAAAGAAGAGATGTGAAATACCTGAGTAATCTCCCCCAACATAGTACTTAAGCAAGCCTGCTCCAAGGCTAAGCCCTCAACTAAAAGATGAGAGAAGGAGGCATAGATCAAACATAACGAGAGAGACGCGAGATAAGGGATAAAAATGAGAGAAATAATAGGTGATATGGGTAGGTGAGAGAGTGACTGACAAATAATTAATATTCATAATGGTAAAATTCATTTCAGAAGATGCAAAATCCAAATTATGGAAAAATGCGATTCAAGTTTATTAATAGATTAATAAGATTTTGTAGTGTTTCGATAATTTTTATTTAAAAATTGATTATGGCTTAAAAAATCAATTTTTTGACTTATCCAAATAGGTAGTCAAGAGGTGGAAAAATGGTTAATGTGATAAAGGTGTCACTATCCGTACTGTTAAAGAGGTTGGAAAAATATCTATTTGCCAAACTTTGCAACTTCTCTTTGTTGGAAATCCACTTGCCATTATCTATCTTAAGACTGACGATAGTATTTCTTTTCCTCCTGATTTGGGTGCTTGCATAGAAAAATTTGCTATTACAATCTCCCAATTTAAGCTAGTTACATCCATATTTTTGGTACCAGATTAGCTCTTCCTGATGTAGCATTTCGTTTTATTGGTCCCAAAGCTCTCAACTGTAAGTATTGAGTGTCTTTTCTACAATGAACCCTTTCTACACCCTCAATTCTTCTAAACAACTTTCTCTTTATTTTCTAGAATATTACCAATTCTATGATCATTCCATTCAGTGGTAGATGCTTAGAAATCTAAGATAATATTAGATCAATTTTCCTTTTTCCAAGCCTTCAATACAATATCAGCAAAATCTTCTTCCACACAACAAGCAGCATTACACTTGAAAAGCTTCGCTCTAATTAGAGCTCTTATAACATGAGAGGGCCTAATCACCGCAAGGCAATGAGCAGTACTGAATTTACTTATATACTTGATGGTTAGAAGAGGGTATTTGGTATGCCAGTGTATATTTCCTAAAGCCCAGTCAATCTGCTCCTTGACACCTTTTTTCTCCCAAGTAAATCTATCCTTGATGACTTTTAATTCCATGAGCCTAGAGCAAGAAAGGCAATTGTTGAGTTGATTCATCATTGTAAAATTCAAAAACCCACCCACTTTATCAAATTTTGTAAGATAAACATTAAAATCCCCAATGACCAACCAAGGTTCAATTGTATGGTTGTTGATAGATGACAGATCTTCCCATAAATTTTTTATATTACAGTAATTGGGTTCACCATACACACTTGTAAGCCAAAAACTATCATTTATGCTAAGTTTAGAGACTTTACAATGAAACAGTTGGGTTGTAGAGAAGGCACAATCAACAATGACATTACTAGAGTTCCATAAGAGCTAGATTCCTCTCACATAAGTCATAACCTATAGCTACAACCCTAATCCAATGAAAAAAAACCTAGTTTTCGGATAATCATTTTTGCTTTTTGCTCACTTATTCTAATTTCTAGAAGAACAAAAATATCAATGGTTCTATTCTTCAAAACACCAACCATCTTCAAAGAAAAAATTTTAGAAGCAACGCCTCTACAATTCCATGAGATAATATCCATAAAATAAACATAAGAAGGAGTAGGAAAAAAACACATAGTTGCACATTAACTACGCATGTCCTCTCCATCACTATCGGCACTATAGCCTCCATCCTTATCTGCAGGGTCCATTTCAAACCATAAATCATGGACATCGCTTGTCTCACTAGCCACAAACTCTTACATATCCATACAGTCTCATCGTCGAGTGGTTTTGATGGTTTTGGAGGGACCATCAATGGTAGGTGAGGATCAGTGAGATGATTAGGAATCATAATTGATGGTTTGGGCTCATAGCCTCAATTTGGGGTAATCTGATTTCGAGGAGTAATTTTGTTTCCTGTTAGGGGAGTTGACGGTGGCTGAACATGGGCTTGGTCTATCTAGCCTAAGTGAAGGGATCTATTCAAACTTGTTGAGCCCAGGACAACATTATGGAGCCTAGAAAGGCCTTTTCTTTTCATAACAAGGGAGAGAATTTTGGACCTTTGAGACTGATTTCGTTTCAGCCCACTTATCCTGGCCGCTTTTTCTTTTTTCCCTTGACGCACTAGTCTTCTTGTTTGGGCTTGCTGCTAAGCTTCCCAGGCATTTTTTTTTATTCCACACTCGACTTTTAGCAGAGAAGAGAAGGTTGATCGAGAGAGATGCCGGAATACTGCGTCACTGGCGGTTCAGGCTTCATTGCCGCGTACCTGATTAAGGCCTTGCTCCGCCACGGTCACTCTGTCAGAACCACCGTCCGAAACCCTGGTATGGACCAGTCCTCTTCCCTTTCTCATTGTCTATTTCTCTCACCTGTTGCTGCCGTTCGTATTAATCCCACCAGATGATGTGGAGAAGTATGGTTTTCTGTGGGATCTGAGTGGCGCCAAAGAGAGACTCGGCATCTTAAAAGCTAATCTGTTAGAGGAAGGAAGCTTTCATGAAGCTGTGAAAGGGGTCGATGGTGTCTTCCATACTGCTTCTCCCGTATTTGTGCCCGACGATGACAATATTCAGGTCCGTCCTTCCAATTTCACCTAAATTTGGCTATTACTCTGTTAAACTAGCTTCAACGGTTCTATTCTATCATATATCAGTAAGTGGAATCTAAAAGGAGCCGGGATTCAATGGACCACAATAAAAGAGCGTGTTTAGTTTTTTTCCCCTTTTTATGCATAGTTTTTTTCCCCTTTTTGGCTGATACGTTTTGTTTTTGTTCCTTTGTATTCCTGTAGCATCAATACGCGCTGTTGATAGTTTTAAAAACATGTTTCAGACCAATTTATATACTTTTTAAGGTGACCAACTAAGTGATTAACACTAATTACCTTAGCTAATCCAGCATTGATAGTTTTAAAAACATGTTTCAGACCACTTTAATTGATCCAGCCATAAAGGGCACTGTGAATGTGCTTAACTCGTGCATAACAGGACAAGTGAAAAGGGTGGTCCTCACCTCTTCTTGCTCTTCCATAAGATATCGTGATGATGTTCAACAGCAGGCGCTCTCTTCTCTTAACGAGTCACATTGGAGCGATCTAGAGTACTGCAAACGCTACAATGTAAGTATTAAAGATTCTAATGTTTGGTTACAATCCTGTCAAGTTTATGAATCTGTCACTGAAATGCAGCTATGGTATGCATATTCAAAGACTATGGCAGAGAAAGAAGCATGGAGGATAGCAAAAGAAAGTGGGTTGGATCTGGTAGTGGTTAACCCATCTTTTGTTGTTGGTCCTCTGCTTGCACCAAAGCCAACCAGTACACTTCTGGCCATACTAAGCATTGTCAAGGGTTAGATTCTTATGATGATATATTCTTCTTTTCTGCACTTCGCAGTACTTTTCATATACTTAAGTTTCCAAGTTCTTGATTTAAACAGGATTAAAAGGAGAATATCCAAACACAACAGTGGGATTTGTGCATATAGATGATGTGATAGCAGCTCATTTGCTGGCTATGGAGGAACCAAGAGCTTCTGGCTGCAGGCTCATTTGTTCCAGCTCAGTAGCTCACTGGTCACACGTCATGAAAATGCTTCAGGCTCAATATCCTTCCTATCCATATGAAAACAAGTGAATTAAACTTAAACCTAGCTATTTCTCAACCATATTATAATTTGAATGAAGAAAACTGAACTTGTCTGGTAATGTGGAGTTATGCTGATGCTTGGCTTGTCTGATGTAGTAAATTTCAATGATGAAATTGTAGGTGTGGCAGCCAGGAAGGAGATAACAACCCACACAGCATGGATACCACTAAAATTGCAGAGTTGGGGTTTCCTCCTTTTAAAACCCTTGAAGAAATGTTTGGTGATTGCATCAAGAGTTTTCAGGAGAAGGGCTTTCTGTGACACTCATAATATATAATATTGTATTATGTCCTCAAAATTGTATTGCCTTTGATATTCTTGTGAGGAATGTGCATTGCGACAAGTAACATAAACAAGTTAATGAAGTACGACGGCTAGATATGAAAGATTGATCAAAATCGTGTGTTTGATGTATTTGTCTGGTTTAGTTTTATTGTTGGGCTCAACGTTGGGCGTCTCTGGTTCATCCCGTTGGATCCATCAAAATTGAAATAAAAAATCTCACCAAAAAAATGAAAATTAAAAAATTTTATTGGTTGAAAACGTTGAAATTGTCATGATTTTGTAGTGTCATGAAGGTTGCAAACCTTGTGTTCATTATTTGAAGTAAGAGAAATTGCTTTTTAACAAGTTAACACATACTCCCTCTATTTTTATATATAAAAAAAAAATTATAAGAAATAAAGTTAGTTAACAATGATAATTATATTTGAAAATAAAGAAATTAAATTAAAATGTCTTATATTGATTAACGTAAGCATGTATTAATTATTTCTCGTTAATATAAATTATGAGGAATGATTTAAGAAATATGTAATAAATATTTATTGAAATATATGATTTTACTTATATAAAAAAATAAATAAAAAGTAATAGTTTCTCTTATAAATAAAAATAGAGTAGTATAAGTTAATACAACTTGCCCTTAAATATTAGTCACTTTTTTGGGTTATTTAATGTTTTTATTTTTAAATTCCTCTCATTAAATAAAATGATAGAGAAATTGAGGTTTGACCGGGAAGAATGCCGATCGTAAAGACAAATTAAAAAAAATATTTTATTATAACTTTAATTGTCCATATCTATGTTTTCTAACATAACCATCTTTTTTTTTATGAGTTTGGAATTATCTATTCTCACTATTAAAAAATATAAAATATCTTTAATATTTTAATATGTAATTAATATTTTTAAAAAAATTCTCTTAATAAATAAATTATTTTATATTTATTTTTAAATAAAAAACTCTATTAAATAAGGGTAAACATAAAAATATATTATTAGTTTGAAAACAATAAATTAATTTATTAGAAGTAAAATTTGATTAAAAATACCTTACATTTTTTAATAGAAAGAGTATAAAATATATGCAGAGTTTTTGTTATAAATGTAATTAACTTAATTAATTTTATTATTTTGTTTGAGATTATTATTGGCGCATTATATTTGAGACCAGCGGTTGAAAATTGATAGCCGACATGGTAACAATACCTCATTCTTCATTTTACATTCGTGTAAAATTTTCCTGCCAAAGATACATAACAATCTCATTAATGAGAATAATGAATCATGTTTTGAATTTCATGAGTCCAACTTCAGCCAAGAAAAAACACAGATGCATCCAAAGTATTCAACCACACTTTGTATTTAAAGAGAAAGACAAAATTGGTGGAGGCTAATAAAGTGATTAAAAGTCATTGATATTTGACGCAACAAGTGAACAAGAGATGGAAAAGTCTAACCACCCAAAATTATTGAAAAATAGGAGGGGAAAAAAGAAGAAGAAGAAGAAGCTATTTTAAGTTCTAAACCCTTTGAAAATGGATAGAGTGAAACGGATCGGAATGTGTGGACTTCGGTATCAGAAATCTCCCACTTACAACTTACGTGTGTGAAGGAAAAAGAATGTTGATGTTTCCATTTTCCAAGTCTTTTGCTCTTAACATTCAACAATGACAGGAAGAATCATGGTACTACGTTTTCATTAGAGCACGATGTCTCTTTTTGATCATCGCCTAATTCTGCCTCTAATATCGTTTAATGTAGGATCAATACTTCAATTTCTATTAAAAAAATACCCAAAAAAAAGTAATGAAACTTATAATCTAAAGGACGAAGGGTGACGGGGAGAGTGAAATTCATATGAATTTTTGTTAAGGTTATATCTATTTGATGATGGTTGATAACATTTGATGAGTTATAATTAATTAAGAATAAATTAAAGTATGAATGAGAAATAGGGTAGAAATACCAGTGGGGAAGTGAGCCCCGTGAAAGGTGCTAAAAGAATCAAGGAGTCAAAGATTAGTGGACCCACTGAACCTGATGAGGGACGAACGGACCAAAGTCACGCGACGACACAAGTCTTCATTAATAATAATAATAATATCACACCGTTTTCCGCCTTACCCAGCACTGCGATCCAGCCCCACAACGTGTTTGCCCTTCATTGAGCCATTCCTTTGAATTGGATTGTTTGTTTTTTGCGCCCAGTTGCTTTTCAATTTTTAAAAACGGTCTAATTTAAAATTAATTTTAATTGTTAATTAATTAGAGAGTGATCTTAAAAATTAAAGAAAAACTAAAAAAATTATAATAAATAATTTAAAAATTACAAAAAGAATTCAAAAAAGATATAGAAAAGAATCAAGAAAATTTTATGAATCCTTTTCTATCATTCTCTAATTAATTAATAGTTTAAAATAATTTTTGTAAATACGTTTAACGCCTTGGACCTATTCTTTAGGGTCAATTTACTCTTTTATTCTTAATTTTATATAAAATTTTAGTTTGACCATTTAATTTTATAAAATATTCTGTTAGTTTTATAACCTTAATACCATTAGTTTTAAATAATTTTTATATTAATTATTATTATGTTAACAAAATTAAAATTAATATGTTAATATTTAAAAATATTTTATCAATATTTAAAAATTTAAAGTGACAATTTTTTGTTAAAAAAAGGTTACTTTGAAAAGAAATTAAAGGATTAGAAATAAAACTTACTCCCTCCGTTCAAAAATAAAAGACATTTTTTGAGGAGTTGGATGTTCAAAAATGTAAAACATTTTTAATCTTTTGAGGTGTAATCATTACCTTTTTTTTAAAGTACCATATTGATAATGATTTTGTATTTATTATAGGGTATTTAATAGGGATAAATATGAAAAAATAGGGTTAGTTTGAAAGTAAATAATTACTTTATTAGAGGATGAGATTCAATTAAAAATATCTCATATTTTTTAACAGAAAAAGTACGTAACATTCAAGGATTAAATGTACATTTTAGCCAATTTTTTTAATTTTTTTTAATCTTTTATTACTCTGGTCTAAGATACTTTTACTGATTTTATTTATTAGTCATTTTTAATATGCTTATCATAATCAAGGAAAATATTAAAATTCATGAATTATGTCTTCAAATTTAATATATTTTTTAAAATTTTGCCCTTATCAATATTTTAAAAACCAAACCAAATATTATATTATCCCCTATCGATCGAGATTTTCATAGTTTAACTAGCTAGATTGATGATCGAACCGGTAACATGAAATTTAAATAAAAATAATATATATATATATATATATATATTTTAATAAAACATTAAAAATAGTGACAATATCATTCCTGTTTTATAATTGTTAAGTCATAACCAATTAATTTTTTTGCTTTCTCATTTTTCATGTGTATATCTTTTATTTACCTTGGTTGTTCATTTAAAACAAATGAGTTTTCAATTTTCTCAATACTTTTGTAAATATAATGCTAATAAATAAATTATACATTTAAGATTTTACTATAATAATCCAGAAATGAATTGACTTCAATATATTTAGATAGAATAAAAATTTATTACTCTCTTCGTTCAAAAATATAAAGCATTTTTAATCGAATTTTACCTCTCAATCAAGTAGTTATCTACTTTCAAACTAACCTTATCTTTTTATATTTACTCCTATTAAACACCTCGCAATAAATATAAAATCATTATTAATAGGAACATTTTTTAAAAAAATAACGATTACATTTCAAAAAACTAAAAATATTTTACATTTTTTAACACCTAACTCTTCAAAAAATGTCTTACATTTTTTAACAGAGGAAGTACTAAAATTAAAGTAAAAAAATTAGTTCAAAAAGGTCTAACTTATATGAGTTTTGTGTTCAAAATGAGCTAATTATTCGAACTGGTTAAACGGTTGAATCAAACTATTTTACCAGGAACAATTTGACCATCCAAATCAATTTAGGTCTCAAAACATTGACCCCTGTTAAATATATATAATTTAATAATTTACTTTCTCCCACCAAAATTAAAGAAGGGCCAAAAGAAATTTGTGATAAAAAATCACTTTCCCTTGCTTATAAATAGGATTGGAAGTATAAGATATTTATTAAAACACTTTAATAGTCCAAAAAACAAGTCACTCTTTATATTATTAAATATTTTTTGATAAAATTTCAATCATTAAAGTATAAGAACAAAGTATATTTGGCTAATGATCTTGCAGTCTAGTAGAATGTAAACTCTCTAATAAAAGAAAAGTTATACGTTCGATCCCACTTATAATTTCAAATTATTAATATCTGAAGAAGAATACTTTAGATTCACAACAGGGAAAAACTATATTTTGCTATAAATTTAATTAGCTTAAGTAAATTGACTAACTGAAATTAATCATTAATGTCTTGTGCTTGGGATTAGAGGGAGCATCTGTATTCACACACCCTCGTCCTATAGAAGCGGGGAGAGGCCACTACAACAGACTATTGTATTGAATTTGATTGGCGATCTCGCATATCCCTGTGCACTTCAAGATAAGTATATTATTTATGACATCTCCCACTTAGCACTAATTCAAATAAAATCAGATCAAACCATGTAATTGCAAAGTCTTAGTGGAAATTTTTTCTATATAAAAATTGAAACTCGAATTCAAAAATTTACTTAAGAAAAGCATGTTTCAAACCATCTGAACCAATTAATATTGGTAAAATTGATATTAACATTCATCTCATGATACTCCTCAATGGCATAAGTAACCTCAAATTTGTTTAAAAAAAATTCAAATTTTAAACCTATGATTTCTCAAGGTACGTGCCAGTTAATAATTGTTCTAATAGTAAGAATCGGTTTCATATTGCGTGAAGACTTGATTTTGAATCTCATCCATATAAGAAATTTGCTTGTGTATAATTTATAAATACTTGTATAATTTATTTTTTTTTAATGTCATCATGAAACACTTGGTGTTATGTTGATTGTTCCGGTCAAAATCCAACTTTCATTGAATGATGATCTTTTACAATTTAAATATTAAGAACTGAAAGTAGAGAATAACTCGAAAGGGTTCTAGGTGATTTCCCCTTCATTTAAATGAACAGGCGAATTTATTATTTTTTTTAAACAACAAAACAAATGAAAACAAAACAACCACTAGTCAAACTGAATTTTGGGGAAAAAAGTATGGAAAAATATCATCTATGGAGCCCTTTGAGTTTTTATGTTGAAGAAGGAATTTAAAAATCTAAAATTTTATTGTACTCCCTTGATACCTATCTAAAAAATAAGATTTTATGAGAAAAAAAAATTTTTTTGGCCACGAACAAAGATCAAAGATGTATTAAAAAACAAAGAAAAGCTCAAACAGAACAGTTACACCAAATCTAGAAAAAACAAGAACCAGCAGCAAAAGAAAAGAAGAAAGGAAACCGGGGGGCAATAGCAAAGAGAAAGCTAGATTTCTAGACAGATCTAATAGAGAAATCAATGAGGATGGGGGCATTACAACCCAGTTCAAAGAACACACCCCTCTCATCATAATACGAGCTATCCATGTAACAACCTGGAAAAGAGTACTTGGTTCCACAAAAAGCAACAAATGCTTAGTGACTTGCCAAGATTCACAAAGAAATCCACAAAGTTTGAATAGACTAATCATGTGCATCTCTCATCAAGCACCTCAACTAATGGAAAACAAGCTGAAACTCTACCAAAAGCCCCAAAAGAGTTGCTCAAGACATCAAGAATTAATTGCAAGCTCTCATTTGCAACATCCAAACACCTACTATCATGACTGCATCTAGAATATGTTGGGAAAAAAAAACTATGCCCCAGACTAGCCATTGCAATTCTAAACAAATACAATCCAAAACGTTCCACAATATTGTAAAAGAATTGGCAATATCTAGGGGAAATCCATCTCAAATCATCAATAACTTTGCAAACAAAGGGTGAAATTAGATAAGCAAAGTCACAGCACAAGGGAGAACCAAGAACGAGATTAAACTTATCTTGACAATCCTGCATCTTAGGAATTCTCATCGACATCATTGTCGTAGCCACTAAACATATCATCGATGACACAAATTTGGCATTCATCCCCATCATTGCACCAGGGGCCACCCATCGCAAATCATTCGCACCGCTTATGTAAACAAGAAAACCAATCTAAAGGCAAATCACTATGGTCATCGATTGGTCATGTCTTGTTGTTCCCTAACCTCAGATTTTTGCCCTATCAAATTCTTCATCTTCTTCATTCCAATCTTCAATCGTGCAATCTTCAAAGCTTCGATTATTACTAGGAGAATGACCACAAAACTAATCTCACCAAACACCAATGCTGCCATTAATACAGGAGTTGCCAAACCTGCCTTTGCCCCTAAATCCTCCTTCATGGTTTAATCCACACAACCAACCCATGAACACCTTCTTCCATTCCACAATTGTCGTTGCGAAGAAGAGCTTTGAAGCTTGCCACCACTAAGAGCAAAGGAGGCTCTGCCTATTAGAGAGACTCTCTCGAAGGAGAGAGAAACCCTACTGGTTTCTAAGAACCATAATGAGTCCTCAACCCTACGAAGGGAGTGGAAACGTGAGAGCATCACACGCTTTATGAAAAAAACTTAATTACTCATAATGTTTAATAATTTACGGGTAAATAAGCAAAGAACTCCGTGAAATTTAGATCAATGGTACCATAGATCCTAAACTAGTTTATTATGTAAGTTGTTCTCTCAACTTTTAAAAATAGTACAATTTCATCTCTGCTTTTAACAAAAGTTAACTTTAATAATTTGTTAATTAGAAAATGACAAAAAAAGGACATCAAAAATTGCAGAAAAAGTCAAAAAATTTGGTCCTTTTTTTGTAATTTTTAGATCCTTTATTGTAATTTTTTTGTCCTTATTTATGTAAAACCAATACATGTACAATTAAACATGTATTATCCATTATAGTAACTTATTAACACCAAATGTATTATTAATTATATAAGGTTACTTATTAAAATTTGAATGTGTGCTTATTTATGTTGAACCATGACCTGTACAATTAAACTTGTGCCATTAATTTTTGTAACTTATTCATTTCAAATGAGTTGTTATTAATTACATATAGTTATTTATTAAAAGTCGAATGAAAACTTGTTTATACTTCCATAAAGGTAATTAGATCTTTTTTCATAAAATCTTATTTTCATATGAAGTATTAGGAAGTGTAGTGAAATTTCATATTTTTAACATATTTTTTTAATATAAAAATTTTCTTTATGTCCTTACATGATTTTTTTCCGAGAAGCATTATGCGAATTGGTCCACTACCTTAACGAAGGGACAAAGAAAAATGGATCTTGGCCTTTTAGCTACTCGCAAACACATCATAATCAGATCTTATTTATTTAAATAAAAAATAGAGACAAAGAAAATAAATAAACACGGAAGGAGACAAAGAAGAGGCGAGATGTCAATTTTAAGCGTGGGAAACACGGCTGACAAAGATATGCAGCCAATGGTGACAAAGTCAGCCCATCGTAAGTTAACACCACGAACTAATAACCATGATTAATTTGATTAATTAACATTAATTCTGAGGAGAATGATTGATAGGTTGCAAGGATAAATTAATTTAAATTAAATATTAAGTGTTAAATTTTAAAAATTATAAGTTCGTTCTTAATTTTATAATTTCATTATAATAAATTTATAATTTATTTTTTAAATTTTATTATCGTTGAAGACTAAATAAATTTATTTTTTAATTAAAATTTAAAATATAAATTATAAATTTATTACAATAAAATTGTAAAATTGAGAATCAAACTTATAAATTTATGAAGTTTAATACTTAAAACTAAATTTAAATTAATTAATGTCTTGTGGCTTATCTTGTCATTCTCCCATAACTATGGCCTAAACAAAATATGATTAAAATAAAGACATGTGTTTGTTAGGGCCAATTGTCGCACAATAATAGTGTGGGTGCATCCCCCCTTCAAGATTATTCAGATCCTATCTACACTCGCACCCCAAAATTACGCCAATAATATCACTTAATTTCTTTGTCCTTTTCGACATTTCGGGTCGGGTCCCATATCTCCTCACTCGACTGTTCTTCATTATCATCTTTCCCTACAGTACCTTTTTTTCGTTTTTTTTTTAAATAATTTAAGCCCCATATTTTTATAATTATTCCAGACTCAGACATTCTGTATGAATTGAATCTTTTTTTAGGCCGAACTACTTGTTCAAGCTTATTCTTCGGGTTAGGGTTTTGAAAATTAGGGTATTTTAATATAAAAGATTTCCGAATGAAGCCCTGAAGGTTTAAAACTACATTTATTTTAACCCCAAAAATTATTGTATTTTATATCTTTAGATTAAATTTAAACTTTAAGATATGTTTTTGTACTTTGGAGTAAGGACTGTTATTATTTATTTTAAATTTTAGAACATTTTAATTTATAATATATTTATATAGTATCATAATAAAGGTTAGACTTATGTATTTGACATTATATATTTAATATACTTATATCTAATAAATCATGATAAGTGAATCTTAATATGTTAATAAAATTAATAACAAGGATTCCTATAAAAAATAATAACAAGGATTTATCATAGAATAAATAATCTATAAAAGATTTCCATGTCATGATTTAATTAAAAATAAGTCCATTAAATATATAATATTACGTATACAAATTTCCCTCTTACAGTGATAAACTTGATTTCAAAAAATCAAAAAATTCTCGGACCTAATTTTAAATCCAATCAATAAGAACCAAATTTAAAGAAATAATCAATTTCAGAATAAAAAACTTTTAGATCCAAGACCAAGGCCGCCAATTTTTCCGTTGCATTTTTTGGTGGCAGCCGAATAGAATCGAGTAAATTTAATTTCACAAGTATTTTAATACATCATATCTAATAGTTTTTTAATCTAATTTTCCTGTGCCGTTGCCTCGCTAATGGGCTAATGGCCGCTAACGTATATCGTATGAGATCAAATCGCTATTTTGTTTTACTCTGATCACAAATTTTCATTAAGTCATACAATTGGTGTATTAGAAACGTAACAAGCATTTAATTTCAAATATTTAATGTCATGAGTAGATGTTGAATTTAAATAGGAACGTAAAAGGTCCCGTGATCGTAGGTATTCTTCTATTTTTTGTTTGAAATATTGTATGCGCAATTTTTTTATCAAAAAAATCGTAAAATAAAATATATCGTAATATAATTTAGAATTTATATACAGAATATATCCAAGTAAAGTAAGAACTGGATGAGAGTATATTAAAAATGAGACCCTACAGTATCTTTTATTTCGGCTGAAGCCAGGCATATCAACATTTGCTGACAGGGTGACCCCACCCAATCGCAATGGGATACAGCTAGCTTTCCTCCATATTAGGACTCCCAGCTGAATTCCGCATTTTATTTACAAGATACACGTAGGATTTACACGTATTTTCAAACTTTTCAAATTCAAATAGGATTTACATTTATTTCTTTTAATATGAGTGTGTGTATTAACAACCCAAAAAAGGAAAAACATACATTCAGGTATTTTAATTACTAAATATTTCATCAAGGGAGAATGACAATTAATGATCTTATAAGAAAATAATATTAAACTTGGATTTCATCATAATTTAAGGTTTGTTTGCTTGCTTGAAATGAAAGAAATTGATTAAAAAAATAAAAATAGAATAATCAAGATGTGCAGGGGAGATGAATCAATCATGACTATGAAGAAAGAAAAGATAATTTAATTCATAAAGTAAGAAATTATAATTCATGAGATTTGCAGTGAATGTGTTAATTTTTACATTTATGATATGCAGTATTAAATTTTAAAAACTTTTGCACAAATAGCCCATATTATAAGAATAAGTAAAAGAAATAACATATATTTTTTAAAATTTAAAAATAACCTTTTTAATATTTAAATTATAATTAATTTATAAAACTGTTTTTTTTAATATTTGATTTTTTTCAAATATCGGGAGATTCAAAAGGTAATCTTTGGAATGCAAGAGACAAATGTGAGAAAGAAAATGAAATTTGATGCGAGAGAAACAAATGCGAGATAGCAAAACAATGTAAGTGAGCTACAGTCACGACTGTAAGAGACAAATGCTAGGTGAAATACATTACTCAATGAAACAAAGCATGCTAACAAGGAAACGAAACTATAAATTCATTATTTTTTATTTTATTAGTTTAGCTATAAATTTATTTGAAGCTAAGAGTCCGAAATTTTTTTATGGACTATGTTTGACTTATTTTGGAGAAATGATTGCATTTTTTATATTACTGATCTACAATATTACATTATTAATATATAATAATATATCAATTATAAGTAAGTTTATATTTAATTGTCCAGTCATATTAATCTATGATAGTATATTAATAGTATATTATTATATATCACTGACATATAAGCTATATCAGTGAAAGTTTATCAATTTATTTATCATTGATATACAATCGTATAATAATGATATAATATCACAGATTAGTAATGAAATTTTCTCTTCAATGTCTAATGTCCTTTTCATAATATTTGCAAAAAAAAAAAACATAGAGGGAGAGAGAGTAAAAGCTTTGTGATAAAGATGGTGATCTAAACAAATTAGATCAAAAATTCTGATGAAGAAAAATATTGTATTAGAGATGATATGATGATCCAGGAAGATCAAATCAAAAAATTTGATGTACAAATTCAAAAATGATAAATCAGAGAGCGAGCATGTACAATATAATTTTTTATGATAAAAATAAAAAATGTAATCAGTTAAAGATTAGTTAAATTAGATATGTTTTGTTTTAATAATAAATGTATCTTGAGGATAAAAAAGAAAAAACACATCTAATTAATTTTATGAATGGGTTATATTTTAAATATTCAAAAACTTCATCTATAATTTATGAAAAATGTATTTTTTGAGGCCATTGAATTAATTTTTTCTAAATTTTATTATAATTATTATAAGGGATTGAGTAATTTATTTTATTTTTGCTTTTATTTTGTGATCCATTCCATCCATGTCATTTTTAGTTTCAGTAACCAAATAGCTTCTGAAATTCTCACGTAGTTCAGTATGAAAATCTTAAAAAAAAAGGGGGGTAAAATTTATACTCCCTCCATTCAAAAATGTAAATTATTTTTTAAAAATTTAAATATTTAAAAATATAAAATATTTTCAGTCTTTCAAGATATAATTATTGCTTTGTTTTAAAAATGCTCCTATTAATGAATGGCTTTATATTTATTGTAGGGTATTTAATAGAAATAAATATAAAAAAATATAATTAATTTGAATATAGACAATTACTTTATTTGAGAGTAAAATTCATTTAAAAATATCTTACATTTTTTAACAAAGAAAATATATAAAATTTTATTATAAAATAAATAATCTATAAAAATTTGCATTGAAAACAAACATTAAGAATAAAAGTTTAAATACATAAGTTTTCTCTTCTAAAAACTCTTAATTTGATATCAACTTTTTATGTTGTCCCTATAATCAAATGCTGTTTTGGTAGAATTATTTTGAGGTCTTTCACAGTTTCACTCTATTAACAATTTATAGGAGAATTATCTTGAGATCCCTCACAATTCATTTAAATAACACAAGATCATTAATAATTTAAAAGAGGAATATGACAATCAAAAGTTGTCATCTTTCCTATCATATTTAAATAAGTTGAATCGGACTTGCGGTGTAATCTTCTTAATTCGAAGTTCATCGTAGCTCTCCACCTCCATCTCATTGTAAATTCACTATTGGCCACAAAAGCAAAGCAAAGAAAGCCAGACTGAGACTGATAGCCAGTCTGAATCTTACTTTTGATCGACACAAAAGAACAAGTATTTAATCTGCATTATTATAATTATTATTTTATAATACTCTTGTCGGATGAAAAAGAGACGCGAGTCTTGTGATTAACAGGGAATTAACACACAAGAACAAGTCCGTAGATCTTAGTTTCAGAACCCTTGGACGGCTCTAATAGCACAGGAAAACCCAAAGGATTCTCTTATCCTTTCTCCCTCATCTGGCCTCTCTCCTCAGGTCTCTCCTGATGAATTTTAATTAGACAAACACAAATCGTTCTCAGCAGCAAAAACAAAAAACAAAAAACAAATTTTTCACAAAAAGAAACTAAATTATTTCTATGCAGCTTAGCTGCAAAACTCATGCACAAGGTATGTTGAGGGGTTCCTCAATCCAACCGGCAAACTCATCATCTGCACCAAAATCGTCAAAATCAAAATCAGGAAGCTCACAAGGCACATCATCGTTAAACCCACAAATTCCACTGCCTAGCTGCCCACGAAGATCATCGTCGTCTTCAAAAGTCTGTTCCAAATCATTCACCATTAAACAATCCAGCTCAAACATGTAAGGCTCTGAACAAGCTGGGATTGGCACTTCTGGCAAACTCAAATCGGTTATTTCCATGGTTGCTTCCAGTTCAGAAGTCAAATCACTGGCTTCTTTGCTTGAACCCAGGTCAGGCACTTGCAAAGCCGTAAATCCAGACTCTAAATCATTATCTTCTTTGCTTGAGGTCTTGTAATCCTCGGATGTCGACAAGATCGAATCAGGCATTTGCAAAGCTTCAAGCGCAGACTCAAAATGATCGATTTCTTTTCTGGAAATGCGACCATTCTCGATCGAAGTATACACTTGAAGAACAGAGGGTGGTGATGACTGAGACATAACACTGCCTGAGTCCTCTGCTGAAGAAGATGAATCCGAAGAAACAGTTGCAGAAATAGTTCTCTTCTTAGAGAAATCCATGGCTTCAAACTCTCTTCTTTTGGCCTCATAAGCTTGAGAAGCCTCCTCTGGAGTATCAAAAGTACCCAACCATTTTCGACCTTTGATAGGATGTCGAATCTCCGCAGCCCATTTCCCCGAGTTTCTGAGTCGAACGCCTCTGTATTGCGAAGACGAACGTCTCCTTTGTGGTTTGGGTTTAACTGGTTCCCATTCTTTGCGCCCCTTGCCATTAATGGTAAGAATAGAGCTGTCAGTTTCAACCGTCACCGGTTTCTCAGGAGCTACAGGAAGGGTGAGCTCCTGAACACATCGTTTTATCCTCTTCAGCTTTCTGTTTCCCCACTCTTCTTCTTCATCTTCGCTTGAAGATGAGTCTGTGGCTTCAGGATCGTTATAAACTATACGCAGTTTTCTGGACATTACTGGCTTCTTTCGAGCAGGGGCGAGATGAGGCTTTTGCTTTACCGTTTTGGCTTTGGGGAAATTCATCTTGTTAGAAGGTTTCGTCAGGTTCTTTGGGTAAATTACCAAGAAAAAACCCCTAAAGATACTCACAGAAATCTAAATATTTATCACAAGAAAAAAAAAATCCTAGGAAAAAAAGAAGGCCCTCGGAATTTTTAGTTGCCCTCTTAAAAAGATGAAAAGATGTGAAAATTGTTGTATGTGAAAGTCACCAAAACACACTACTTCAGAACAAGTCCTGCAAAAATCAACCAGATATAGAAAAATGAGAATAAAGAGTGAAGGATTCAACCATATTCATGAGAAGAACAAAACAACACAAACCTTTTTGGCCTCAAACGCATCGAGATAGTCGGATTCACCGAATTCAAGCCCTGCCTCACAGAGCAGAAGAATAGTACAGAGACAAAGACCGAGCAAAGATCAAGCAACAATGAAATAGAGAATTCCCAGAACTGCACCGACAACATAAATTCCCCTACACCGCCGAAGGCTATTGAAGAACACTGTTCAAACAGTGAACAGTGAAATTACTACTACAGTCTCTTTCCGCTCCGTTCTAGTCTGTCAAACAAGCCTATAAACCTTAGTGACACACAGATATATAGAGGGCAAACAAGGAGAGAGAAAATCCCCCAGAGAGATATATCTAAGAGAGAAATAATTTTCAATTCTAAGAGAAACCCACAACGAGAAGATCACAAATCTGTGGCTACGATTTTCGCTCCAAGAAATTACAATTACTACATCCACAGCATGAGTTATATCTATTGCTAGTTTTCATCGATCTGCACAACGTTGACGCAGACCGGCGCTGAAGATATGTTAACAGAGAAAAAAAAAATTGCCGACGCACGCAAATCTCCATAAAAACATCACGCTCAGAATACAAATACAGTAATACACCAGTTTTTCTGCAGAAAATCATTAATTATCAATATACGTGTAACCGAGGATCGTATACGTACCACCTCTGATTGTTGGGGCTTTTTCGCTTTCGTCTGTCCTTATCTATGTCTCTGCCTCTCTACTTCCCAACCTGCTTTATCTTATCTGTCACCCCTCACTGCTTTTTGTAACAGAGCCTGTGGTCAAAATAAGGAATTTAATCAAGCAATTAATAGAATTAAAATGAATTTATTATAATTACAGTAATTATGAGCCGGCATCAACATTTACTTTATGCATGATGATTCTGTGTTGTTACTTACTCATGGGCATTAAAACACATAAATTTGCAGAAGCATATAGTATATATATATATATGAATCAGTCACTGTCTCCTGCAGTTCTACGTGAAGTGCGTGTATCAAGGTGCGGCTTTGATTTTGATTTTAGTTATTCCATTATACACGCGTTTGGAGAGCGCGTGGCGAATAGAGGACACTTGTCACCGCTTTATCTGGGAATGTAGCGCCGCGAACGCCGAGTAGGCGCTTTTTGACTTTCTCTTTTTAACGGCTGGGAGGCTACCGTGTTATGTTTACGCAAATGCCACTGTAGCGGACGAGCATTTAAATTTAAATAAATTTAAAAAAAAAAAGGTTAAAAGGCAAAAATATGTATCGATTTTATTTTTTCCTGTGATGATGTTATCTTTTTTCGGGGCTTTTGTTGGTGTTGATAAGGAAAAATAAAGTAAAAATCGAAATCAAGAACCTGGGAAAATAAATGATAAGAATTGAAGACCACAAAATTTTGAGATTAAATTTAAGGGATATACTATTTTTTTACGGTTTTAAAGAATAATCTTTTAACAAAAAAAAATACTTCGCATTTCCAAAGTAATTTTGTATTTTAAAAAGAAGTGTTTTAATCAAAATATTATTTTTTGAATTACAAGAAAAGGCCATGGTCCTTAAATTCAACTTCACAATTTTCACTAATCACTTCAGTTTTGAGGTTCTTAATTGCAAATTTCCCAAAAATAAATGCTCCTCCTATTTTACGTGATTCGATTTTGATCATTATATATTATTTTCGCCCTCAATATGTCATGATATTACTTATTATTGGGGGAAAAGAAAGATCAGAGAGTCATTTAGAAAGGGGAAAAGATCGTAATACCTTAATTTCCTTAATCGGATCAAGGATTTACTGATGAATATAAGCGCATGATATTTGAATAATTACATGATAAGGTAATAAAATCAAATATTTTAATAGGAAAGTTTGATTCCCATATACGAGTATTAGCTAAGTGAGAAATGTATTAGGATTTAAATATTCTAAAAGAACTACAAAAAATAATATCAAATGAAGTTTCTTATCATCACATAAAGATGGTGAGCATAAAAGATTTTATTTGCATTCAATAAGTCACCCAAATACATTCATTTAACGAGTGTTACAATTGTAGTCACTGAATTTTGTTAATACTTCAAAATTATTAAAATATATTTTCTTTTAAAAATTCAAAACAATACTTAAAATCAAAGTATTCTTTACATATGATATCCTCTTTAAAAATTTGAAATTTGATGCTTTTTCAATATTATATACAACATAGTCTTTTATAGCCATTTAATTAAATTAAACGATTAATATTATACCACGTGAGATTGAGTGAGCATGTTTAGTGCCTACCAGATCCAAATCTTAAAAAATTTTGATCGACTAGTTTTAATTTTAACAGTCAGCATATGCTGTTTTTTTAATAGGTTAACCTAAAATTTTAATTAGAACCACATTTTTATTACATGTAGACATTGGTTTACTAAAATAATTTTATTAAGTTATAGTCAGGTACTAATTGTAGATACCTCATACCTCTAAATTGGAAGGTTTATTTAATTGTGGTAAATGAAATATTTTTGTAATCGATAACAAAGAAATTGAAATGGGTATGAAACGCCGAAAATTTTTCTATAATAAATTATGACAAACAAAATCATTACATAAATGTAGTCCTCATGAATTTGATTATTTATCCTTAATACAAATTAGAAAAAAACTTATATACTTAACTTTGTATACTTAACATGCTTGTTTTCAATTAAATTAAAATATGTAAATTTTTTATAAATTATTTATTCTATAATAAATCTTGTAATTAGTTTTATTAACATATTAACATCAAAATTGTCATGATTTGATTGGATATAAGTATATAAAATATAAAGTTAAGTATATAATTCTCACTCTATAAATAATACTCTCTCTACCCTGTTTTATAAGACATTGTGTTAGTTGAATTATAAAATCAATTAAAAATTAAAATAAAAGTTATAGAGAAAGAAATAAATATATTCAAGGAGCCAATATAAACTTAAAAAAATAATATAGTTAATTTTTGGCCCAAGATAATGTAGTTAATTTTAAAGTACAAGTCTTAGTAGTTAGTACTTAATTTTATATATTTAATATACTTTTATTAAATCAAATCAAAAACATAATTTGGCCAGTGTTACAAGAAAAAAATTATTTCAATATGCTATATGCTTTTAAAAATAGGGAAATTAAATATCACTAAAGGATCTTTGGAGGTATTTTAAATCTAAAAAGGACTTTAAGATTTTAATTTTTCACAGCACTCCCTTAATCCTTACCTAAAAATAAGTTTTTATAGAAAATGATCAAATTATCGATAAAGTTTAAAATAATAAGTGTTCATCCTATACAAGCAACAAGTTATTCAAATTTTGACAACAAACAATTTATAATTAATAAAAACACATTTAAAATTTAACAAGATTGAAAACTAATAGCATAGGTTTAATAAAATAAATATTCGTCCTACACAAATAACAAGTCCTTTGTGTTTCGGCAATAACCAAATCTTGATTAACAATATTCATAATTTAAAAATATTAAAAAACTAACAACATCAGTTTAATATAACAAGTATTTACTTGCATAACTAAAAAGTTATTTAGATTTTGACAATAACCAACTCGTTATTGATAACAACATATTCGAACTTTAACAGAATTAAAAAACTAATAGCACGGATTTAATGGAGCAAGTGTTCACCTTGCATAAACAACAAATCATTGGAGTTTTGACAACAACCAATTCATGCTTGACAATAACATGTTTGGACATTAACAATCAATTTCTGTTTAGTTGTTTTTTTTCATTAAGAAAGACAATTAAGTCATTTTTAGTAAAAATTTATTTTTAGATAAGGATCAAGGGGGTGCAATGAAAAATTAGAATTTTAAGGTCATTCTTTAATATATAGTACCTCAAGTGGTCCTCAAGTGATGTTTTACCTTAAAAATATTTCCCTAAATACTACAAATTTAAAACTCAATTTCATCAAATTGAGTTTCCAATTTTTTTTTAAAGTATAGAACTATATTTCTAATTTTTAAAAAAATTGATGTGACAGACATGGCAAGTTATGCCCGCCACTATCTCACCTCAAAATGTGACTATGCTGCATGATTCCCTTTACCTTCTTCACCTCTCCCCCTCCCCTCTCTTCTTACATGGCTATGTGATGCTTTTGAGGTGTGTTTTTGGCCACCATATATTTGGATGTTTATATATAAAATAATTATGATATTAATTTTATAATTATAATTATATAAATTATATTTTTCAAAAACCATACTCCCATAGCTTATTATTATAAGATATTTTTAATCAAATTATATTCATGATAAGTTAATTAATTATCTTAAAATTTTACACTCTGTCCATATTTATATTTATTTAATAGGATATCTCAACTAAATAATGTTATTAATTACACCCACAATTAAGAGTATTATTCTTTTGCCCCTATTTATAAGTTATTCCCCCAACATTTTTACTAGAATTAAGAAAAAACTTAAAACCTCATTTAATAAAATATACACAATTTAAAAATAAAATACTCTAACATTTAATAACCTTTTAAATATTTAATAAGAGAAAAAGGGTAAAGATAAACACAATAATTATTGAGATGTCCTATAAATAAGATAAAAATAAAAAATTTATTGATGGCTTATAAATAGGTGTAGAAGAGTACTCTACTCTTACTTTTATTAAATAAATGCAAAGATGGAAAAAGTGTATAATTATTAATTTCAAATAATTAATTAACTTATTAAGAATATAATTTGATTAAAAATATCTTATAACAATAAGTCATGGGAGTATAGTTTTTGAAACCTATAATTTGTATAATTATAATTATAAAATTAATATCATAATTATTTTATATATAAACATCCAAATACATGTTGGCAAAACAAAAAAAAAAAACACCCCAAGTGCAATACACAGTACCCTTGCAAGAAGAGAGTGGGGGGGGGGGGAGAAGGGAAGGGAAATTATGAAGGAGTATTTGCAGTGGAGAAGCACCAGAGGAGGAAAAAAGTAGATAGAAACTCACCCTAATTATGGAGTACAGTCATATTAAGTTAAGTTGGGGTAATGGTAGGCATAACTTGCCATGCCTGTCCCTTCAATTTTTTTTAAAAAATTATAATAGAAATTAGTTTGATAGAAATCGAGTTTTGTACTTTCATGTACCAAAAAAAAATGAAACTTGATCTTCTTGAAATTGAGTTTTAAATTTGTACTATTTATGAGAATATTTTTAAAAATATGACATATTAGTAAATAATTTTTCTTCTCACAGCATTGGGGTCAAATTTTCAATCAAACAAGTAAATTTTAATAACTTAATAATATTACTAACAAGAATTTATTATAGCATAAATAATATATAAAGAATTCACGTGTTTTGATTTGATTGAAAAAGAGTTCCTTATTTGTTAAATTAGTAAGTTTATTCCAATTTTAAATAGTTGTAAATTTTTAATGTGAGTTATAATAAAGGTTTTAAGCAGGATTGGTATATTTAATTAATTAAGTAAATCACGTTAAAAATTATATTCCCAAAAATATTCATGATATATAAAAAAGATTTGAACAAGCAATCTCTTTAAAATTAAATAACAAAACTAGATTGCAGCTTCTTGGCACTAACTTTTTTACGCACAAACCCTCCTTGCCTGAATAGAATTGTTAAGTTAACAGACGTTGCCATCATTTTGGTTTTTACTTTTTGTGATTTTGCCAATAAATGTAATTATTAAAAATTTGAGTTTTGTATACGAACCAAAGTTTGCGTAAGTTACTTGTTTATCCCTCCCTCCATTGCTAATCACTATAAGGCAAAAATCTAGGGAGGTATGATGTTTCTATACATAAGACAATTTATATGTGATATTTCAAGCTCCTTTGATCTTCTAAAAATTGCTCTTGATTTTAATTTAATCGCGACTCGATTTCTATTCAACCTAACCTAACCTTGAAAACAATTTTTTAATATAAACCAAATCGTTAACGAGTTCAGTTGATAGTCTAGCTGGTCCAAATACTATTAGTTCTTCAAACACTCATTAGTTTCAAAATCAAGAAAAAAGAAAATAGAATTTGTTGCTATCAAAAGGATATGACTTCGATGCCCAGCAAAGTGCGAAGCACTGACGTGCTCATTACCATGAAAACATCTGGGCCATGTAGATTTAATTTAGATGGCCTAGATCTTTCAATTTCAATGTTGATTTTAATTTTAATTTTATATTTATAAAAATAAAAATTTATAAATTTTTTTATAAATATATTCATAATCAATCTTGACAGTGCTGATTTAATTTGGATGGTTCAATTTAATATTATAATTTTTATAAATTAATTATTTAGATATGCTATGGACAGTTCAAATTTAATATTAAATTTTTATTCTAGATTTAAAATTTTTATTTTTATTTTAAATTTATATTTATTAAAATAAAAAATTATTAAAAATTTAATATTGAATCTGTCTTATTCAAAGTCCATCTAGATAGTCAGTTTATAAAAATTATAATATTAAATTAAACCACTCAGAATCTCAGATTAAATCAGTACTGTCCAGATTAATGATAAATATAGTTAAAAAAGTATAAATTTTATTTTTATAAAATATAAAATATAAATTAAAATTAAAATTGAAAAAATTTGGACCATCCAAATTTTTTCGGATGGCCTAGATCTCCCCTGGTTGATGAGCACTGTTGAGCATCGAAACCAGATTCCAATCAAAATAACAAGAGAAGAAGAAAAAGGGAGAATTTGGGATTAAACCTAACAATGCTTGGGGTGAGAAATTTCAAATATTTTAGATTATATAACAAAGAAAAAATAGCAATCAAGGACTAGTGACCAAAATTAGTATCAATCAAAAACTAATTAACTTAAATATTGCATTACAGTCTTTTAATCCTTGATTGATATTACTTCATTATGCCAAAAGGCCAAATTGCCCTAAAGTAAAATTAAAAAGATACCTCCACTATTGTCGGTGCCACTCTTTGGACCCCTTACTGACGGTGTGGTTGTCAGAGCTAGTAGTAGGGTCGCTAGAGGCTAGTCACTAGAACTTTGGTGTCGGTAACATTTTTATTCAAGGAATAATTGGTTTAGATGACCAAAGAAAGGTTTGATCCCATGAACCCTTGCCACCTAAAAAGTTTAGCAGCCACCAAGCCCTTTAATTATATATGGCAAAAAAAGTACTAAAACCAAATTTCTAATCATTTTCATATTATAATATAATGGTGTGTTACTAATTCCTGAATGACACTTGTTATTTACTAATATTGCTTGTTAATTTGACATGTGCAATTACAAATTAAGAATTTTAAAACTTCATGCATTTTAATTGTTAAAAGTCCAAATGTGTTGTTGTTAATTACGAATAAATTATTGTTAAAATTTCAATAAATACTCGTTGATAAATGACTAATATGTACAATTAAATTCATCCTATCATTTTTTTAACTTCTTAAAACCCAAATAAATTATTGTTAATTTTGAATGAATTGTTGTAAAAACTTAAATGTATATTTGTTAATGAAGGAGTAACACCTAGACAATTAATCTTATCTTATCTGTTTTTCTAACTTATTAAAACTCGAATGAACTGTTATTGATAAAAAACTAACACGTACATTTATGCTTATCCTATCTATTTTTCTAACTTGTTAAAGCTCAAATGAATTATTATTTATTTAGAATGAGCTGTTATTAAAACCCAAATGGATACTTGATGTTAATTTACTAATATTAGTTGTAGATTACTAACAGGTATTATAATTTAAAATTGATATTGGTAAATTAACAAGTAAAATTAGCAAATTAATAATTGATGTTGCTGCTTATCTAGCAAACATAGATAATTTATAATTTATATTAGTAAATTAATAAGTAAAATAAAAAATAATTAATAATTAATTATTCTACATAATAAGTATATGGTACTTTAATTTTGTTGCGTTTGAAATTATTTCTATTTTAATCTCCTTGAACTAAACTGAAATTTCAAATTTTTGGACCTACTAGTTATTAAGTGCCGTTCATGGTCTTTGATTTAAATTCTCCCAAAAATCAAAATGGAGCCTTAATTTTAGCTAAGTTAAAAGCGTCAAATGCCCTGCTACGTAATGAAACAATATTTATAATTTTTATTGAGGAAGATATTCATATTTAATTGTCTAGTGTTCTATTATATCTCAAACATAATTGCTTAAAAAAAAAAGTAAACAATACACACACACACATGTGCACAATTAGGGGAAAAAATCATCAAATGGTGGCATACCCGATTTTGTCTACTCAATTTAATTCTATCTGTTTAAAAAACTAGCTACCATGTCTAATTTAATAATTTTTTAAATTTAAACTAGTTTTTTGTCAACTAAACTGACTGTAAAAATAAATTAATTAAAGGGATAAAAATTTTACACGAAAATCCAAAACATAACGAAAGAATAAAAATTTGCATGAAACCCGAAAAAAAAAAAAGTGTCACTGTTCATGAGTTGATTAATCATGGGAGTTAGCATTATTTGTTGAAGCTTTTGGAAGTTCCGAACCAACGCATTTTTACTAGTGCGGCCTTCACTATGGACACTTTTTATGGGAGTTAGCATGTAAAATGTGATAATTATTGCATGATCCGTGAGAACTTGTCTCTCATATTGTTTTTTTTTTTTTTGAAATATTACATCTCTTTTAAATTATAAGATATTTTTAAAAAAAATTTCATCTCAAAATATAAGACACTTTAAGTAAATTAATATTTAATTAAATGCGTCAATTTTAATATTACCTTTCCTCTCTCTATAATTAATGTTAGTCTCTTCTCTTTTTAATATATTAAATAATAGATATTTTTAAAAGTGTATATTTTTATTTTGAAAAGATAAAGTTATTAAATGTATTTAATAAGGTTTATTAATATGTAAAATTTTATTTAAAAGTGTTTTATAATTTGAGATGAAGGGAAAAACAATTTTATCCTCAATTTAAGATTTGAAATGAACATGGAAGACAGTGACTGCTTGATAATAGGAAACAACAATTTTTCTTGTGAAAATGACGAAAATCAAATAGCGTTACAGGTACATTAGTGCCATTTTTTTAATCAGTAAAATGCATCATATAAATGATAGTGGCTACTTAAAAATAAGAAATGATAATTTTTTTAATAAATAACTAAAACCTAATAAAAAATTACAAGTACTTTTATGCTATCCTCAATTATATTCATGTACTGCTCCCTCGTAATCTACATATGCCATAACGGCTACTAATATCAAGCTCTTATTTTTTCAAGGGAAAACATAATCATCAGATTTTATAATTTTATTAATTTTTTTTAATTCATGTAATTTTTTTTTTGTATTTTCAGTTTCTATAATTTCAATAAAATTGGGTGAAGTATGTTTTTCAAATTCTTATATTTTCAGTGTTTTTATTCCTTGTCTGAAATTAGGAGTGAAAATAGGCTAGATCGATTTAAGTTTTAGCCAAACAAGTTTGAGCTTGTGTGGTAAATGAAAAACTTGAAGCCTATATAAAGTTTTTTTCATAGCTCAAGCCCAAATTTATCTTAAGTTTAGCCTAACTTGAAAGCTTATTTAAAAGTAAACATTTTAAATAAGTTCACATTTTAATTTTAAACATTTTAAATATACTTTAATACTGTTATAATAAATAATATATAATAATTGAAAGGACTTGCAAACCACAATATAATATAACAATAGAGTAACAACATTAAAATTAATACATAAGTTTAATATGATTGAAAATATAACTAGAAATAAAAAAAAAGGAATAAATTGATTAAAAATCAAATGGTGCAACTGTTGTATTTGTGATATCGTCCCTCTGTTTTTATTTATAAGAGAAACTATCACTTTTTGTTTTTTTTATATAAATAAAATTACATATTTTAATAAGCATTTATTACACATTTCCTAAATCACTCCTCATAATTTACATTAATAAAAAATAATTAATGCATACTTATGTTGATTAACACAAGAATTTTAGTCTAATTTTTTTTTATTTTCAAACATAATTACTATGATTAATTAACTTTTATAAACTGTGTGATATAATTTTTTCTCTTACATATAGAAATGGAGGAGCATTACATTATATATATACACATATATATGTTGGCATGTTGGGTTCATAGGCTAGGATTGAAAAAAACAGGCCTGACCTATTTAATTAAATAGGCTTAATTAAAAGCTTAAATTTGGCCCGAGCCTTTGTCACCCCAACTAAAAGCATTGAAAAAACTTACAAGGATTAAAATAAAATCTAATAAAATTATAAGCATTAATAATTGTGTTTTCCTTCCCCCCACCCTTTAGTTTAGCAATTGGGCTTACGAACAAAACCATGGTTACCAGCTCCAAAAACTGATCAGACAAAAATTGCTTGTTTTGGAAAATAGTTTGGGCAAATGCCTTTTGATTCCAAAATTATAATAAAGTATCTTCCTTTTAACCTCAAAATCACAGTTTTTTCCACTACTTTCTTGCAAAATTGATTTTTTAAAGGTTATGAAAATATCATGATTGAGTTTAGTGAAAGGAATTAGTTTCTCACTACATGACAAATTAAATATTTACTGTAGAGGTGTCTATATCTAGTGCTCGATCGTACTTTGAACAGGATCCTCTTCAATAAGAGGATACCTATAAACAATTAAAAAAAATGAAAACATTATAATTACACGCATTTACCAATACTTCGTTTGTAAATTGTAATTTGTGGAAACTTTAATTTTATAGACAATTACAAAGTAAAAATTAAAAAAAAAATGCTACTTGTTTCCAAGTACGTCTTCTTGTTCTTTTTTTAAGAATAAGTATTCAACTTCCAAGAGCACTAATGTATAACTACAAAAACCAGAAAATATGTGATATGGGAAGAAAGTTTGTTAATAATACGCAATGGCCTATATTTAAAACAAAAAAATGCTTCTAGAAATAGTCTAAAATAAAGAAGACCTAGTGAATATATTTATTGATCTACATCACATTCTTATATTTATTTATTTTTCACTAAATAGGCAAATTAACCTTTAAATTATAGGTTGAGGAGCATCTAAGATACTAAACTTATTTTTTATTTTAACTTTTAAAAATAATGTGATATGACCACCATTAAAAAATTAATTTTAATTGTTAGTTGACTATAAAATGATAAAAATGAGTAATAAAATTTTCTTAGTTATATTTTGTAATTTTTTGGGTCAATTTCTAATTACTAATGCTATGCTTGGCTGGAGAGAAAAGTGGGAAGGAAAAGTAAGGAGAAAATAATATTTTCCTTTGCTTAGCTATGGAGAGAAAAGTTGAGGGGGGAGAAAGGGGCGAGGAATAACATATGGGACCAATATAATATTCAAAAAAAATTTAATCGTGATTAATTAAACCAACAAGTGTGGTTAATGAGGTGTGTGGCCAGAGAGGTTTAATTTATGTAAAATGTTATGATTTCAACCTTAAAAGTGGGTCCAGATTGATGGCGAGCCACCTGAGCAAGGAAAGAAGAAAAAAAAAGTAAAGGAGTGCCCTCTGTGCCACATGCCGCGGCGTATGGTTAATCCATCATGGTGCACAAGGGCAAACTTAAATGCAACAAGCCTCTCTGTGCCATAAGTCACAGTGGAGGGCAGCATGCGTTGTGATGCACCATCAAAATTCCAATAAATCAGTTCACGTTCTGTGCGAGCAAATAGAGAGAAGGAGAAGTAAGACATGAAGAACACGGTTCAGCTCTGCTAGGGCACGAACATTAGAATTCTTGAGGATAGATTCTCCCAAGTATCTAAGGTAAGTTTATTATACTCTCTTCTTCCTTTCTCTCCCTTATTTATGAAGATTTATGATAGGGTTTAAGTTAAAAAGTGGATTTTCGATCTATAAGAGTTATAAGTCCGATTCCATTGGATAAAATGGATATAAAAAGAGTTGTTTGGAATAGAAAAATCCTATATTGATGATTTTATCAAGAGTTTATTGGGTAGAACCATTAATGTCTGAAAATTGTTATTGATGAGATAGTTGGGAGAGGTTTTTGGTCATTAATGTTGGTTAATCCCTAAGAGTGGGATTGTGATTATATCTTTGTGATGTGATTGTAGTGAGGTTTGTTTTGGGGCCATTTAAGTTTGGGAGAAGTTTTAAAAGTATTTTGTATGAGGGGTAAATCTTTGACCTCTCAAAGGTTTGAGGTGATCAGGGAAAACTTAATTGATATAATTGAATATTAATTGTTTGTTTATTGAAATGATTGATTTGAAATGTAATTTATATTTTCAAATAATAATGTAATTGGCAAGGTGATGATTTTTGGGAAAATGGTTTTGAGATAGGAAAACCCTATGCATGCCATCCATGTATTTGGTGGTGTTTAAATTGATAGCATGTTATGAGAATTTGTTAAATATGTTTTTGACTTGTGGAGTATGTGGAGTTTGTGAATTGGGAGGTATGATCTCAGAAGTGATGTATTGTGGATTAGAATGCATAGATATGTAAAATGTGCATAGCAAGATCATTAATGGGAGTTCGCCTAGGGAGAAGAGTAGATGAATAAACCCATGTGGTATTGGCAGTAACTGTTGGAATCCAGAACTTGCCTTGGCACTAACCATTGAAATCGAGAGATAGCCTTTATCCTACAATTAATTCAGGACTGTCTCAATTGTTTTACGAGGGACTCAAATCTAACTAGTCTCCACAAGTTCATGAGTAGGCTAGATTAGGGGTACGACATCTCATGATTATTAATATTAGGAAAAATTAAATTACATAAGTGAGTGAGTTAACCCTGACCTAGTAGCTCCTCACAAGTGAAAGGCTGGGTTAGTTCGTGAAGGACGTAGCCACGTGATGGCCACCGGTTTCATGTCAGAGATAACAGGAGAGTATAAGGTTGGTATTTAATGATACATATAAATTTGACTATATGATTGTTAGTATTTTGGTCTGGTATGAGTTAGGGTGCATAGTTGTTATTGTTGCAACCCCGTGTTGTGCTTTGCAAAATAACATGATTATGTGGGCTGTAGACCCGATCACATGATTGTTAGTTTTGTGTACCGTGGCCATTTCCATCTTATTGTGATTATGTTGTGCCTGTTTTGCCTATTTGCATTTATTTATAATTGATATGCAATTATATAGGTTAGGTGAAACTTAATTACTAAGTTTTTGTATTTACCCCCTAATTCTCAATATTTTCAGGGCCTAGCTCATCGATTCCAAGTTTGAAAAAACAAACTGAGGCTTAGGATTGTAGAATAGTCCTTTCTGTATGCCTCTCTTTATTGTTTTTATGTGTATACATTAATGCAATTGCCAACTAGAGTCACTTGTTATTATTTTGCACACTTGTATTAGTTTGTATGCAACTTGTGTATTTTATGCCCCAGGTTAGTGAGTTTTGATTGTAAACTAGTAGATAGCAAAATACTTGTGCAAGTAGAAACATTTGTATCTTTGAAAGATTTGGAATGAAAATGATGATTTTGTGCAACATTTTCCTCCCTCTTGTGTTTTTGTGAAAATTAGGATTAAGTAATGATTTTGAGAAATATAGGTTTTTGATTGTGTATGGTATATTGCACCAGTCTGTTATAGTCCACTGAGTGCAGTCGGATGGTCGGTGTAGGCTTTTGATACTTGTGGTTGAGTTAGGACGCCAAGGTTGTGTAATTTTTGTAAAAGAGTGGTAAGATGTTTTAGTGTGCAACTTTTTATAAAAAAATAATTTGAATATGAGATCGATGCCATTAGTTAGAATTAAAAGAAAGTTTCATATAGGTACCAAAATCACTTTAATCAAATGTCAGATAGAGATTTGAGATGCGTTAAAAATTTGATTCTTGTGCTATCAAATGATAGCAACTGATGCTATCAAATTCATGCAATACACTACAGCACATGGCACAAAGAACGATGAGCCGCAGCGCATATGTCACAAGCTGCGACACATGTATCGTTTTTTGCACAAAATCTTGTTTTGAGTTTTAAAACTCATAGTTTTGGATCTCATTTGTTTTTCAAGCTTTCAAGTCACTTTCAAACTTTGATTTGAACATGTTAAGTGTGTGATTGAGATTGAAAATTGAGTCTTAGGGATCCCATTATATATGTTTTGAAAATTGTTATCATATGTGTAATTTTACAACTTTGGTAATCATTTTAAGATTAATCCCTTGATTATCTTAATAACGGGGGTAAATGTGGCTAAGTAAGGTAGACTCTACAACCCACATGTTTTTACTTTTAACTTTTCTTTCCAAATATAGAGAGATTTTGGAGAGAAAATTTTACTCTCAAATTTACCCATCAATTGTTTTGTTGCTGCCCCTTTCTTTCCTTTATTTTTATCATAATATTTATTGTATAGTTATATTTTGATCATGAACTTTTGTTAAACAAGCAGTATATTTAATTTTTTAACTTATTAAACAAATGTTAATTCTAAATTTTTAGGTTAATTTTTAGTTAAGTACCTTATATTTGGTTGTAGTTTCAAATTTTAAGATTATTATGTTTTAAAATAATTTTTAATTATGTTTTTGTCCAGTCGATAATATATAAAAATTATTATATATATATATATAATATGTTAAAATATTAAATTTTATTATATAAATATTTTTATAAATAATAAAGTTATTATTATTCATATAAAATTAATAACTTTTTTCTCCTCCATCTTCTCTCGCTTAGCTAAGTACAATGAAAGAAAATTATATTCCTCTCATTTTCTCTTCTCCCATTTTCTTTCCTTTATATTTTTCTCCGCAAGCCAAGCATAGCATAACAGTTAAAATTAATTTTTATTAATGATAAAAGTTAAATCGCATCATTTTCAAAATTTTAATAGAAATATTGCATAAAAAATAAGTTTAGAGTATCGAACACTATTAAGTTTATAATTTAGAGGTAAATTTACCTTTTAATCCTAGTTTTTTGAAAAGAATTTTGTTGGTGACTCAAAAGATATTTTTTAAAAATGCACTATATGTGCATGCGCACGCGCGTGTGTGTATGAGATCATAATGTATTGACTTAGTATTGGCGAGATTCCAAAGTGATACTACTACACCATATAATATTATACTTTCTCTATTAAAAAATATAATATATTTTTTGAAAAGTTAAATGTTAAAAAATGTAAGACATTTTTAATTTTTTGAGGTGTAATCATTGACTTTTTTAAAAAATGCCACTATCGATAATGACTTTATACTTATTGTAGGGTGTTTAATAGGGCTAAATATAAAAAGATATGGTTAGTTTGAAAATAGGTAATTACTTTATTAGGAAGTGAGATTTGATTAAAAATGTCTTATATTTTTTAACAGAGAGAGTAAGAATTTAGACTTTAAATTTTAAATTGAATTTTGAACTTGATATCATGTAAAAAAAAATAATGCACAATGATAACATTTACAGGGCAAGACTTATATATTTTTCCTTATATAATTAATATACTTTCATTCAATCAAATCATGACATGTGAATTTTAATATATTAATAATATTAATAATAAGAATTTATTATAGAATAAATAATCTATAATAAATATACATGTCTTAATTTAATTAGAAATAAATATTTTAAATATAGTATAAGGTTAAATATATAAGTTTTTTTTATATTTATAATTTTATAATATTAATTTTTAATTCTAATTTTATTCTTCAGGAATTTTTTAAATGAAGGTAATTACATTAGCCTTCCTAATATTATACCAATGCATTGTATTAGGTTTTAATTTGTGCGGGGTCATATGGTAGCACTGAACTCGAATTCAGTGGGGCTGTTGTCACTGCGGCCGTTATTTACCATTTAGGCGTTTATTTTGATCATTTGACCAATTGGGGAACATAGAATTGGCCAACCTCTGAATTTCGGAAATCCCACTCTCACTCAAAATCGCGAAAGCGCGTGTCTTTGATGCTGTTTCCCGCAAGATATTTTCTTATGTCCATGCATGCCCCATACCTCTTCCATGCATTCCATGATATGCCATCATTTTCCCGCCTTTTTATTACATTACTATATTTAACTCCTTTAAAAAAAAAAAATTGTTCCTTTTACTTCTAATATCTCACGTCTTAGGGAATTCTACTTTTTTTGACTTATATTTTAAAACTTTTGAGTTCATGCTCCCTCCATTTAAAAATAACATTTATTTTTTAAAAAGTTAAAAGTTGAGATATGTAAGATATTTTTAATATTTTAAAATATAATTATTATTTTTTTCAAAAATAATTTTAAATAAATTATTTTATATTTATTTTAAAAAATATTCTATTAAATAAAAATAAATATAAAAATGTGTTAATTTAAAAATAAATAATTATTTTATTGCAGTGAAATTATATTAAATATGCCGTACATTGTTTTATCGGAGCGAATGTATGTAAATCCTTGCCAGTAAAGCTGAAAAGCAAAAATAAAATGATTTTTTTAAAATAAAAAAAGATGATATTTTTTAGTAAGGAGCAGGAGGACCAGGAGGCCAGCGGATGGGAATGTGGAGAACTGAAAAGACACGTGGGATGCGGCAATGAGGGGTGCGTGGACCGAGGAAGGATGCTTCGATTTCCCGCCAATTAGAGGGAACGTGGGGCCCAAGCCGCCCGCTTTGGCGCCAAAACACCCATTTTCCCGGTCGTGCCGCCTAAAGTCGCCCGACACGTGTTTTCCGCTGAGACATGTGTCCCTGAGACTGTCAACGTCCATGGTGACGAGGACGCCTTACTCGAACTCAGTGGGCCCATCCAAATTGATAATAGCTGATTTTCCCTATTCCTTTTCTTTTTTTTTTTGGGTTAAAGTTTTATCGCTACAATGTACTGTAAATCAGAAAAATTATAATTATAATTACATGCTATTGTTGGTTGGAAAAATTTCACTGCAAACTCTATGGCCAAAAACAATAAAGAAGAGGACCATTCAATTTCTAAAATGTATTATAAATTTAGATATTAAATTAAAATTAAATTTTTTTAAAAAATAATAAAATTGTCCCTATTAAAATTTATAGTATGACTTGTTGACGTAATTATTATATGTTGTTCATTATCTTTTAGATTATTGTTCATTATTTTACTTTACTTGTCCATTATAATATTTTACTTGAATTAAATTAAAGTATTGCTTTTATATTAGTATGACTTGTTTATGTCCCAACTATATGTGATTATGTATCTTTCGAACTATTATTAATTGTCTTACTTTACTTGTTCATGCAATACTTTCACTTGAATTAATTTTAAATGTTGTTTTTATACTAGCACCACTTGTTTGTATTCTTATATATGCGATTCTTTATCCTTCAAATTATTATTCATTGCTCCATTTTACTTATTTATTACAATACCTTCACTTGAATTAATTTCATATATTATTTTCATATTAGCATGACTTGTTCATATTCTTTTTATATATTATTTATTATCTTTCGAACTATTATTTATTAACTTACTTCACTTATTTATAATTTTATATATTTGTAGTTCGTTTTCGTCTACTTTCACTGGGGACAATTTTTTCATTTCAAAGAGAATTTTAATTTTAATTCAATACATTAGACCTGAAGTGAAATTTAAAAAACGTAAGGGTTTTTTTTATATTATCTTTAGTTTAGGGGTCTTCAGTGAACAGTTTCTTTTTGGTTGCTTTGCCTGAGACGTGGCTGTGCATACTACCGCTAATTCCGACACGTCATAATTTTGCCTTTTTTCTTTGTTTTTGTTTTGTTTTTTTTTTTTTTCCAAAACCGCTTTTGCTACTTCGGGAGGGACCCCACGTGCCTTGTCTCCCTATTTCTAGGCAACCCAGTTTATCTACAGTTGTAAATTTACTTCTGATTTTAAAAAGAACAAAATAAACACTTACTTAAAAAAAAAAAAACAAAAGGAAATTGCCATCCTCCTTTTAAATTAAAGCATCCCGCTCTTTTTTAAAAAAAAATTTAAAATATAAGTCGTATAGTGAGACTAAAATTTAATCATAGCTAAAATTAAGAAACTCTTACAGATGGGGGGGGACAGCTTTTCAAAAAAAATAATGTTAAAATTATCACATAATGTATGGTGAGCCAATAAATAGGCATACCTATTTGCTTTGGTCAAATCCTGCTCTTTTATTTCTCATTCATACTCCCTTCAATTCTTATTATAAAATATTTTTAATTATTTTATATATTTTAAAAAATTAATTTTTTTATATAATATAAAAGTGAAATATATTTTTATTTTTACCCTTAATTTTAAATACTAATAAAATTACATTAAATAACTTAGCACTAATTAATAAATAAAAAATTAAAAAATAATTTAATTATTATAAAGTGTCTTATATTTTAAATTAAAAATAATTTTTAAAAGATGTTTTATAAATAAGACTGAAGGTAATATACTATTATGTTTGGGCGGCTTTTATATAAGTTTGGGCTCGAGAACTCATTATTTGAGGCTCTAATAATAGCCCATTAAAATGCAATGGGCTTAAAAACTATCCGTTGTGTGTCCAACGGCCCGTTCATCCCGTCAATATTTTCTGTTGGCTTTTGGGGCGCTAATGTCTAGCACATCAAGGAAATCTCATAGTTTCAACTCAAAAACAGAAATCTCGTAATTATAAGCCTTTCCCAAAAAAAAGAAAGAAAAGAAACGAAAAATTTCTCATAATTAAAATTGTTAAATGGTGGGTGACCTTTTGAGGTTCTCTTGTGGGAAATGATATTAAAAGACCAAAAAGATTGAATCTTAAATAAAGATAAAAAAAGGTTTGAAAATTCAAAATAAATATCAAAGGTTTTTTAAGTAAATTGATCTAAAATTTTTCTATTTTCATTCTATTATTTACAACCTTCAGAACAAAAATATACAAGATTCCATAATTTATAAAGGAAAAACTTATCAAATACTTACTTGGAAATTATTTTCCCCTGCAAATTAACGATTCTTACAAATTCTTGTTTTAAAAGTTACCAATAAGAATATGATAATATCAAATAATTGGGAATAATAATATGTTTGACAAATTTTTTATTTACAAATTATCATATTTCACTTGCAATTTTTATTTTGACGGTTATAAATCATGAAATAATATAAGTGTTATGAGTATCAAGAATTTGTGGATGTACGTCTTCCCTCAAGGTTTTCATCTTTCTTAAATAAAATGCAACTATTTCTTTATTTATAAGTTTTATTTCCCGCTCAAATTCTTGGCCTTTACTATCCATTATTTGTTATTTAACATGATGAGAGCTTTAATATGTAAATGGAAGGGAAGTCGCGTTCAAGTCATCAGAAACAAGATATTTGCAAATATGGCCCAAAAGAATTTGATATTGCCTTAAAAGTCTACTATGATCTCTTCTTTCTCTTCTATTCCTCCTCACTCTTCCTCCTCTCACTTCCTCTTCCTCCTCACTCTTCCTCCTTTCCCTTCAACTAGAAACGTTGTCTTTGAAGCTGTGGTGTATTCATCATATCCATGAGATCACAGAAGGTAAGTTTGAAAATGTCAATTGTGGGAATTTTCTAGGCATTGAAGGCGCATATATTTGGAAGGAATACAGTTTGGAAGACTAGATTCAACAAGCTTTTTCACAGTCGGCATCCTTCCTATTGTCTCATGATTCTCTTTTTGGGTTTGGGTTGTGATTTGGTTGCAGATATAATCTAACTTGGTTGCCAAACTCTAAATAATGACATGAAATTTTACATCACATTTCATGTATGGGCTATACGAAAAATGAGAAACTATATTCAAAATATGCAATGGTTGCTTGTTTATATTAGGAGACAAGACGGATGGGAACATCTCTGTCTGGTGTCTTGTTTTAAAAATAATTGAGATTGAATTTTTATCCTTTATTCCATCTCATTTTGAAAGTTGTCCTATCTTGTTAGTATAATGACCAAAAAATTTAAAAAAAAAAAAAAAAAGGAGAAGAAATAATAAAAAATAAATTAATGATTTTTAAGTTTTCCATTGCTGGAAAATTATAAAATACCCTTCTTGAAAGTTGAAATCTGCCATTATATTCCTCTTTTTCTCCATTTTTCCTTACTCTTTCCTGACTTATTTGTGCGAATAGAAACGTGAGTCTGAATCCATAAATTTCAAATACCCAATTATGGATTTTCCTTCATCTTCTTCCTCCCTCCCGAGCTGGCTCGCGTTGGTCCATGTGAGAGCCAGGGAAGTCTGTTGCTCAAGATTTTCGAACCTTTGATTTGTGCTCTGGTTCGCCGTCCTCTTTCTCTTTGAAGTAGCCCGTCTCTATCGTGGAGAGGTACTGGAGTTTCACCCGTTGCTTGAGCGTGTGTTCTCTTCTCCTTTTTGCTGCTGATGTTCCTCATCTCCTTCTCTTCCGCTCTTCCATGCCTTACGTTTGGATTTTTCCCTGTTGGTGCTGTAGATTTTCTTTCTCCTTTCCTCTTCTTAGTTCGTGGCACAGGGTCTACTCCATCATGGTTTTTCTCCTCTGTTTCGTTTTGCTGGGTAAAGGTAAGAAGCTTCAAACACTTTCGGTATTGGTTTTGCTGTGCGCATGAGTGTGTTCTGCTGTGGCTTTGAGTGAAGTTACAAAATTTTGGTATACGTTTTGCTGCTGCCGTGCTATTGTAGGAAGGAAGAAATTCAGAATTTAGCTGAGAATTTATCTTAGAGCTTAATAATGATACACACAGATAGGTTATAGTTTTTGAGTTAAATCAATTTTGTGTGGATTGATTGATGTTGAAGTATTTGTCAAGGTAAAATTGAAAGAGAATAACTTGAAAATAAAATTTGAATATTAGTGCTTATAAGATGTTGGAATGTTTGTTAGAGGAAGCTGCAAAAGGAGGTTTTACTTTGAAATTTATAAGTAATTACTTAAATTATTGGGAATGGATTTTCCTGAACTAAAATTGGTTATTGGTGGGAATTTGTTTTGTAAAGTATAATCATTGTGTTGGTAACTATTAGGGAGAGAGATTTAAGGAGCAAAGACTTTAATTAGTTTATTTAGAAACTTAATTGATAATGAAGAATGAACTTTGATTTATTCAAGTTGATTGTAATTGTATTATAGTGGTGAGAGAGAGAGAGAGTTTGTTCATCTGATAGAAAACCTAAATTGTTTAATAGGGTTATTAGAAGAAGAGAAAACTTACTTAAAGTTATAAGAAGAGAATTTTGGATCTAAAAGATAAATCAAGTAAATAACGTTTTCCAATAATTACAATTTATGGTCTTTTTCTTACTTTGTTTTTTTGATTATTCTAAACAATTTTTTCTACTGTACCTTATTGATTAAGTTGACATAATGGATGTAAATATCTTATTTATTCTTTGAATTTATTTATGTGGTTATTTTCATGGTATTTTATTTTTCCTAAAAGTATTAGACATGCATGGATCAAATAAATTACTAATGAAAAGATTATCTGTACTTTACAAATTAATGGACAATTTGAACTACAAGGATTTTTAGATTCCATGCATGCCAAAAACATTTTATAAGACTGAATATAGAACACTGATTGCCAACAATAGTTTCGTTAGCTCTTAACACGCCATGGTACACCTAATTAGCAGGGTGCATTGGAGGTACTAACCCTATGTGTCGGCCAACATATGTGGAATGGATAATGTAATTTTGTAGATATGATCCATGAGTGTTATTCGTGAGCTTTATGCTTGCGCCTGTTTTCGTGGCTTCTAGCCACACTAGATGTTATTTACCCTTGTGGATCGTGTGCTCACGCTTGTTATTCATTCTGTTTAGGTCCTAACAAAAAACAAGTTTTTCAAGTTGTTTCGCTTTTAAGAATTGCATTTTTATGATTTTTTTTAAACAAAAGATATATTCTTAATTTGTTGATTTTGATTCTCTTTCTCCTCCTTTCTATTTTATTACCTAATTATTGTTATTTATTTACTTATTTATTATTTAGGGACATTATTTACTGAAATTTTTTTTATATTTAGATAGTAGAAGTAGGCCTACTCTTCAGTAGATCTCATTGGATTCCTTGAGATGAGAAATATTTTGTTGCTTCAAGTACATTATGGATTAATGTAATATTTAAATATTCTGTTCATTTGTTCCAAAATCACTCCATGAATCATATAGGTAGGATCCTTAGTTAAATTATTTTGATTTGTACATGTATATATTGTTTTGGAGTAGAACTCTAAATGTTGCTTGAATGTCCTTGTTGATAAGTTATAAAGATTTCGGGAAGTTCAACTTACAATAGAGGTTTTACTAAAATTTTTACAGCTAGCTCAAATATTGTATACCTATTAACAATTACTTAATACAATTGATAGTCCTATGACAAAACTATAATTAATATGATAGATGTATTGGGGGTTTAGGCAAATGGAATATGAGTTTTTTTGTATTTCAGCCGATCACACTTTAATAAGTTCGCGGTGTGACAAGTAGGAATCAAAACAAGATTGGGATGAGATCAGGATATCTCATTGTCTAATAAAGCAGATAATGTTGGAGAAATGCTTGAATAATAATATTCATTAAAATTTTAAATTACATGACTTATTAAGTTTAAAACCAAAAAAATATGAGTACATAAATCACAATAATTAAAGGTCAATTATTGAATTACATCAATCATAACTACAAGTGTACAACTAAAAGTCAGGTATACAGAAGACATAAGATATTATGATAGTAATTATAAGTAATCTTTAGGTTATAAGAGCAACAACAACGAACAAGCCAGGCACAACGTTAAGTCATCATTCTTCTTCTTTAATTGAGATATGTTAAGCTAGTGACTCTTTTAAAAATAAAGTATGAAATACAATGTAAATAAAAGTTATTGAATAGATAGATATAAGAATAAATTAAATTAATATGATTAATATATTGTAAAGAAAGGTATTATCTTGTACCACTTACTCTATATCATTGAAATTATCAATATAAAAAATTTTTATATTTAAATAAGAATTGCACACATTGAAGTTATAATTAATATAAGTATAAATTATATTAGTATAATTAATATATTTAATATATTTTTTTAATATATATATATATAATATTTGGAAATGTCTAATTTTAATTAATTTTTTCAATAATAATGAATTTTTTAAGCAAATTTAATACTCCTTTCATCTTAAATTATAAGACACTTTTAAAAAAGATTTAATGTTTCAGAATACAAAATATTTTAATAAAAATAATATTATTCTTTTCATTATATTATTTTTTAAATATTCTGTTATAAATAGTATTAAATTAAAAATATTTTTAAAATTTTATATTTCATTTTCAAAAAATAAAATTATAAAATATATTTAATAAATTTTATTAATATACGTAACTTTATTTAAAAATTTCTTGTAATTTAGGATAAAAGAGAATGGCTGTAAGGTTATTATACAAAAAAAAGTGTGGCTCCCCAGTAACCACACACGTGTCAGATGACCATTGGGTTTCCGTGAGAGGGACCATTCCTATTCAGGACGAAACCGTACCTCAGGTCGGCATTCCCCTCATTTAAAATATAACCAAATGGACAAGCAAAGCAAAGAATGATCATGGGGGTGACGGTTACATGTTACCCTCATTGCTATTACTGTACTGCACGCTGCGCAGGTTTTCTCCTCACCTCCACCTGTGTGTGCGTCCCTCACTCATGTCGAAAGGAGAGAAGAGGAAGCATCACGCCGACGGCCACGACGTCGTTTCCGGCGCGCTGAAGAAGGTGCGGGACGTTGTGACGGATGACGAGGAGGTTGAGGAGTTTTATGCAATCCTCCGCCGGATTCACACGGTGGCTCAGCACTTTAAGAGCGGCGGTGATCGGAAGGACGGCACGTCGTCGAATCATGGGTGGAGAGCGTCGCTGGAGGAAGAGATCGTACGGCAAGTAAATCGCGCTAAAGAGAAGGAGACTATAGATCTTAATTTGAGCCCCAAACCAGAATGACGGTTGTTTTAGATCTGCGTTCAGGTTTCTTTCCATTTTCTATCTCCTTTTATGAGAATTGAGAACAGAATTTTCTTATGGTGTCTCAGAAAAGATCCGTACTTTCTTGCTATGGCGTTTTATTTTTGGATCTGATTTATGTTTGAGTAAATTACACTAATTATCGAGTAAAATGTAATGGTTTCTTAACGTTAGGTAGTATTCCTTTTAAATACTCACATGAGGAGATTACCCGCCGGGAAAAAAAAAAACAAAAACAAAAACTTACATGAAGGTAAAATTAACGAACTTGACGTTTTTTACAAAAATTATGCCAAACATTTTTTAACTTACTGAAGAATTTGGGAAATGGACAATTACCAACCTTGTTGAAATATTAATGACAATTAAAGACATCAAATTATTAAAATGTCATTGAAGGACCCGTCCTTTTTTTGAAGTTACAAAATAAGTAATTATTAAAATAATTGAAGAAATGTTACTCATAAATTTAAGAAAAGTTAATTATAAATTTATATAATATTATTGGTGAATAAATGAAAAGCAAATTTTGAATGGTTAAATTATTTTAGCAATTTATGTAGGATCATTTATGAATTTAAATATAGTTATTTATGAATTTTAGGGAAGTCACTAGTAAATTTATGCAAATTCAGTTGTGAATAAAAATATATCCTCAGTTTTCATGAATTTATACATAACTTGTGATTTAATGATAGTTTATTGTGAATTTAAAAAATATAAATTTTTAATATATGAAACATTAATTATAAAGTATAAATATGTATAAATAGTTTTAATTGTAAATCAATGATTTATAGCCTAAGTTGCATAGATATTGATGCATGTATTGGAAATGATATGTATTTGATACGTGAATACTTTAATTTTTAAAAATATAAGATACGATCTGTTTTCAATATATGTATATATATTTATAAAAAAATATTAAAAAATATTTTAATTTATAAAATATTTAAATTTAAATTAGCATATATATATATATTGTCCTTTATAATAATATCAACTAAAATATAATCATTAGTTAATAATTATATTTTTATTTTATCTATACCTAATTACCTACTACTAAATCCCTACTACAGGAATAATATCAATATCTTCTTTTTCTCGATCATTATAAAATTATATTTTTATATTTTTATAATTAAGAAAAATGTAATATTTATTCATTTATTATATCCAAAATTTATTTTTGAAGGGAAATATAATCTTCAACTTTGAAAGCAAATCAAAACTAATAGTAATAACAAACAAGTTTAACATTGCAAGTTTTAATAAATTTAATTTTTTTAAATTTTATTTTTCAAGTATCGATTAGCAATATTGAAGTATTGGATGCATATTAAAAACTAAAATTTTTTAAAATTAAAAAATATTATTTCAATACTTTATGGATACATATTGAAAAAGTATCAATAAATATCAATATCGAATATGATGCCTATATTTTATATCTCAAGCAATTTAAAGTATTGGTGCTTCATAGTTTATAGCCTTTCATGTTTTCAATATCAATTCATAACCGACTTTACATAAATTCATTTGTAACATTTCAAAAATTCATCCGTAACATTACCTTTGAATCACAATTGACTTGTCAAATATTTAGAAATGATATTTTTTTTAAAATTCACAACCAATTGTCTTTAAATTCATAAGAGGGTTTATATTAATTAATAATTAGAAGTATTTTATTTGCAAATAAAGATGCTGTTATGCTGTTATATAATATTTCAAAATTTCAAAATTTTTAATTATCATTGATGTCTTTACAAGATGCTAATTGTCATTTTCGCAAAAAAAAAAAAAATTAACTTCCCAATTTTGCGCAATGTTGAAAAAAAGTAGAAAATCACAATTAATGACATTCAAAAATCAATAATAACTATTTAGGACCACAAAGTAAAAAAGGACTCTGTGATTCCAATATTTTGTGATCCTCAATAGTTATTATTGATTTCTACATTATATGATTTGCCTCTAAAAAAAATAGCTGCTACATCTTTACTCTATATTTAAGATTAAATAAGAGTTTATTAAAACATATGAATGGAGAAAAATAGTTTGATGATTAGAGATTTCATTTTTTTAACTTTTCTTCAATGCTATCAATCATTGATTATTTGTTAGAAAAAGATATTCAATTTTAATATATTTTAAGGACACTTTAGGTAAAAAAAATTATTAATTACTCTTACAATTTTGTAAAAAATATTGCATTTTTTTGTGCATAAAAATATTATTATTATATTTTAAAAATATAAAATTTTACAAAATAAGTCTCATTATGGTATTTGAAAGGTGAAGAGGAATATTAATTTATTTATATGTTTAGTTTATATAGTTGGAAAATGATTCTACAGCATCATCATTCTATATTATAAAGTTTATCATAAGAAAAGTAACTTTTTTAAAAAAATTTTATATTTTTAGAGATTATGTATGTATGTATGCATAAGATAATAATGTAAAGTATGTTTGTCTCATGGTAAATCTATAATGAGATAAACGGTAATTTTTACCCTTTTAATTAAATATTTAGATATTATATGAGACCCACGATATAAAAATAGGTGTGATGTTGATAGTGAAAAATGATAGTAAATGTGAAACTCATGATAAAAATAATAAATGTGAGATCGTGTCATTTGGTGCTTATATTTTTTTATATATAAAATAATAATATAAAAAGTGTTTGTCCTATTGTAAATCTATAATAAGATGAACGGTAATTTTTTAATTTAAAATAAAAATAAATGTGAGTTTTATAGCCAAAAAAATAGTAATATATATGAAACTCGTAATAAAAATTATATGCATGAGATCCTATCATTTGGTGTTTATATTTTTTATATTTACAAGATAATAATGTAAAATGTAATTTTCAAAACTTTTAGATTTTGAAAGATCATGTGACACTTGTAATAAAAAATATGTATAGGACACAGTGTAAAATTGACGTGAATATGAGATTTATTGTAAAAATGGAGAAATTCATAAATGAATCCGGTGTACTATGTCATCCATAATCCATCCAATAAAATTGCACTAATTCAATCCAATAAAATTTTATATGTCATTAATTTTAATGATTTTATTGTTCTAAAAAAATTTTTATTTAATTTCTTTTATTTTCTCTCTTCACTATCATTAATATTAAAATTAATTTATATTTAATACTATCTAAATATCATATTTTTATTGGATGAAATATGAATGGCATAGTGCACTAGATTCATCCAAAAATTTACATGAGGTATAATAATATTTGTTGGGAGGCAAATTTTCTTTTTCAAATAATTATATGGGGCAGAATTTAATAGTAAATTTATTTTTAAATTTGATTTCAAATTTTGGGGCAGAACTTAATGGTAAATTCATTTTCAAATTTGATTTCAAATTTGTTCTTATATTATTCAAAAGAAGAGCAAAAGTATGGCATACCAGCATGTCAATCCCGAGGTACAATACATTTAATATAAAATAAGTTACCGTTTATATTTTTAATATGCATACACAAAATAAAATTTAAAATAAAATAAGTTGTTAATTATATTTATTTTAAATGAATAAAAAATTCTAAGAAGATTAAAATAAATTATTTTTAAAATTTTTTATGTTTATATTCTATTTTTACCTTTTAAATACTGAAATAATTTTACGCATCCCATGGGAAATAAATCTAACTGAAAACAGGAAAGGAGATTATGGGCGTTCAAATCCTTTCTACCGCGATGATTTTTCTGTACCTCAGATTAATAAGGACGACGTCGTTCTCATGAAGATGAAAAATTCAATCCTTTAAAAATGAAGAAGAAAGCACCTCCCACCAAACTCTACCAACCGAAACCAGTATCCCACCTCTCAAGACAAGCTCAATCAATTAATTAGACCCAAATGCTTCAATGATGGCTTTGCACGAAACGCAACATCATAATTTGCATTTAAGCAAAAAAGCAGATAAAACATCTCATTGATACTCCCTTCATTTTTTATTGTTAAAAAAATTATTAATTTTAACTTATATTTTTTTATAAATAAAATCATCCATTTTATTAAGCACTACACATTTCATAAATTAATTATAATAATTTATATTAATGAGAAATAATTAATTAGAACTGTCAATTAAGGTCAGTCTTTAAAAGGTCAGCGCCTAAATAGACTGGTTCTAATAAACCCGATTATATTTTATAATTTTTTTATAAGGCCCAATTGTAGGCCTTAGAACTAAAGGGCCGGCCCTAAGGGCCTCGCCCTATTTTTTTTATTTTTTTAATTTAAAATTTTAAAAAATATATTAATAATCCTAAAAAATTATTATACATAAAATTAAGTTTAAAAAATAAATTTAAATTAATTTACACCACAACAAATAAAGAAAACTTAAACATTCAAGTCCAATATCAAATAGCAATATTAAAATTAATACCAATAAAAATCAGACTTAGCAAACGTTATTAGCTAAATCTTAATGAATGAATGAGAGAGGGACGAATGAGTCTAATATGTTCATTTCTTTTAGTTATATATTTAATTTTCTATTTTTTATATTACAATTTTTTTAAAAAAAAGGCTTAAAAGGGCCAACCCTAGTTATTTTTAAGCTTAAAAGGGCTGGCCTAACGAGCTTAACCCTAATTGACAGCTTTACAGTTAATGCATTTTTATGTTAATTAACACGATGCATTTTAGTTCATTTTTTATTTTCAGATATAATTATTATGATTAATTGACTTTTTTAAGTGGTCCATGGGCTTTTGCCACTTGTTAGGTGAGTTTGAATACCTTTGGACTTGTTTTAAATGATAAATTGGTTGTTTTGTACTCCGGCATCCAACTCTTAAGTGGTGTAGTGTATTGTTGTGTAATTGGTGCCATCAATTAGGTGGCTTAATTAGTTATGTGCAGATGCTTTAATCGTTTGTATCAAATGTTGGACAACGAATAGGTGCATTACGTAAGTTTGTTTTAGATTTGCTGTCATGATAAAAGAGATATGCAGTGGCATGAGACATAGTGAGGGGAGTTTTCCTTTTGTGTCATCCTCCACAATAGTTGACACATGAGCCGCGACATACTAGCTTGAATGGGCAAGCTGCTCATTTTGCCTCACAGTGCTTCCTTTTATACTATTCTTTTATCTTCCCATGCTTTCGCATTATTTTGTGCAATATTTCACCTCATTTGAGCTCAAACTCTGTGCTCAAAAATTTTTTTTCTTAGGATCCCAATATTTATATCATTTAATAATTTTTTTAATGTTCAACCTTTTTTCTATCATGGTGGCTTAAGTTATGCATTAGTCTAATCTTAATTGATAATCCATTAAAATTGATGCCATTTCAGCACATTTCTTATACTTTCATATTCTATTTAGTTCAATTGTAAATATTTTGAGTTTAAATATAGAAAAATAAGCTTTGGTTGAATTTAACCTTAATGATACAATTTATGGCAATTTTTGTAAGAAATCTTGCCTTGATTTAATCTTTGAAAAATCTCATAGTTATGCCTATTGTTTCATGTGACTTCTAATACGTAATCGTGATAATGGAGAGCTAAATGATGCTTGAGGATGTATTTGAAAGCATAAAGGCAACCAAAAGTAGACCACAAATGAAAATTAAGTTTTATGTGCCATGCGCCGTGACGCATGGTTAGTGTGCTGCAATATGTGACACAAATAAGTGGTTTTCAAAAACTACACGTGCGTTGCAGCTTATGTGAAAATTGCCATGGCACACATCACAATTTTTCACATGCACGTGGTGCAATGACAACATGCCACGATACATGACTTAAATGCTACTAAGCGTTTTGAGCTGTAAAATGAAAATTATGGTTACATAGACTCATTTGCACACCTTCATCAGAACATGCATCATTTCCAGAGGTTTTTAAAGGCTAGCTTTGTTAGAGTTTTAGGTTTTTGAATGAGATGTGATTAAGGAATGGAGATTTAAAGATATTCAAGTGGATTTTGTTCAATTTTTCTGCTTTTCTTCCCTTTTCTCTATTTTTTTTTTGATATGGGTGCTAAACAATTTGATGTTAGTTACTCTTTTATGAATATGAGTAGCTAGTTTACTTGTTCTAGAATTATTTCGAACCTTTGTATAAATTAAAACTTGATTACTCCTCTATTTTGATGATTAATGATATATTTGTGTTTATTTTTAGTGTTTGAAAAAAATACTTGATTTTGACTTAAAAAAACTTTTTTTAAGTAAATTAGAATCTTATATTAATACTTATTTTCGTTAAAAATTATTTTGAGAGGAATCAATTTAAGTCTTATGAAATACAAAAAAGAAAAGATAATCCTATGTCCTTATCTCTTGAAGTTAAAGCTTCAACCTATTTACTTGATTTAAAACACTTTTTAATCCAATTTTCATATTTTTGTACAAATCTTACATTTGATTTTGCTCAACCTAATCCAAAGCCAAATAGCAAAATTTTAAACCCTTTTTTGTTTAAATCTCCATAGGAATGATATCTTTGGAATATTTTATGCTTGTGTTGACCCATGTACTTGTAGTAATACTTAATAGTGAACATTAATCACCATGCTAGGATGTTTTGTATGGTGGGTTATGGTAATGTTATGGTGGATGTTATGTAATATCCTAAGTTTTTCCATTAATAATTATCAGTGTTTTCAAGGATAATTTGATCAATTTAGATAAATTGTTAATTTAACGAGGTTTATGGGAGACTAATATGATTTTTGAATCCTTGGATAGTCTTAGAAGAGGGGTAGGTCGATGTTCAAGTGGGCCATAGCACGGAAGGGAGTTTAAAAATTTTGTGGGATTTTCTGTGCCATGCGCTGCGACGGGCTTGTCAATGCTCTACAGCGCACATGCAAAATCTGCATTTATCAGACATGAAAAATAGATCAAAAATAAAAGGAAGAAAGAGGGATAACGAGAGAGCGATGGAGAAGAGCTTGTGGTCTTTTAGGGCACGATCCCCAGGCTACTTTAGAGACATTTACAGCATTAAATTGCTGTCATGACAGCCCTCCTGGGCCAACTTCCAGAAGGCACCGTTTCGTCATTCGACCTCCGATCGAAGTAATTTTAAAGCTCACACGTCACATTCAAAGGGTACTATAAGTATACCAAATTTCAAAAAGATCCAACGATCGGATTTAAAATTAGACATGTTAAAAAATTGATTATTTTTGCTGTCATCGCTGTCATGACAGCACTTCCGGACTAACTTTTGGAGTACACCATTTCATCATCTGACCTCCGATCGGAGTGATTCAAAAGCCTACATGTCACTTTTAAAGAATACTATTAGCATACTAAATTTTGAAAAGATCCAACGGACGGATTGAATTTTTGTGCAGGTTACAACATCAACACTGTAGCTGTCATGACAGCAATTTAATGCTGTCATGACAGCACCTCCAGACCAAATTCTGGAGTGTGTCGCTTCTTTGTCCGATTCCGATCGACATAATTTCAAAGCCCACACGAAGCTTATAAAAGGTTTTACTTGTGACCCAAATTTTAGAGAAATCCAACGGTTGGATTAAGATTTGGACACCCGGATGCAAAAGTGCAGCTTTTCGGTAAAAACCATTTTCAAAATTGTCCAAATCTCATCCTAATGATCACAAACCTGTGGAAACACTTTGGACACGTCAAATAAGACTAAAAACACCTGATAGAACATTCAAATGATGGAAAACTTCCATACATCAAAATTTGACCACCCGGATGCCATTTTCCAAAATGGACCCTAAACCCCCAAAATGCACAAATCATACAAGAGTGGTCACAAATCAATCTAAATACCATGTATTTATATAAATACATATACTAAACATTTTCACTTGGCTTAGAGCTCCTTGTGGGGCCCACGCACCCACTCTCTCTATCCAAGGTATATGTTTACTCATAGCACATCACTTGCAATGCAACCACTTTGCATTTGCTTATAAAATCACATATATATCAAAATAAATATCTGCTTGTAATAGAAACTTGGTCTACTAAGTAAATCCATCAAAACCACACACCATAACCAAGTTTCCTAGCCACAAGTCTACAAACAGACAAAAATTCATACACAAGCACACAATCCACACATATTCACACACACATACATAATCATATCCTACTGGCACCCTAATTCTAAATACGTTACAATATATTTGCTCAAAAGAAAGGGGTTGCAGTTCTTTACAAATCACAAGCAAACCCTTAGCTTTACTCCTTTCCCCGTCCACCACTGGATCCTTCGCCTGGACCTAGAATATTGAAAAGAAAGGGGTGAGACAACCACAGTATCAGTAACAGCAAAATCTACATTGATTATTACAAAATAAGCCATAATCAAATAAACGAATAATAAATTCAACATAGTATATAATCTAGGCCGGTATGGCCTTTCATGACCAATAGAATGCCCCCTGGCATTCTTTAACTCGCAGGCAAGCCTTATACCAACTTATACCTTCACAGGCACAAAACATAATCTAAGGCATAATCTAATCCATCGAACCTCCTATGCCCCTTCGACGTGAATCCTAAGCAGTTGAAGCTAACTCCCTCCTAGAGCCAGCCCAACTTACTTTCCATGTGAGGGCTACCTTGGCCTAGGCACTTAACCTCACACTTCATATGTTGGATTCCCTCCCCCACTGAGAGGTGTCGAACACTCAATACACTAACCACTTTAGTGCACTGAGCCCACAATACGTAAGACAACACTGAGTACTAACAGTGTGCCATAGAATATCAAAAATCCACACATTCTCATTGGTGAACTCTCACCGAGATCATGCCTTTTACTCTTGTTTACCTTTCCTGAGTATTGACCATTCAACACTCTAAAGTAGTATAATATTTATAAATCTCATTTCCATAAAAATTTTGTTATTAAACAATTAGAAAACATATTTGCACTATAATCAAAGTAGTACCCCACAACCCCTTATAAAGCACATTTAATCTTTTAAAACATGTAATGCATGATAACTAGTAATATTTATTCAAAAATAGCTAAAATAAAGTAATAAGAAATATAAATTCCCCTGTTACCTCAACCCTTTGGTACCAAAAGGGTTCCCCTTGTACAAAATAGGGCTCGGCTTGTTCCTTACTTCTCAGTAAGTTCCACCAACAATTTTCTACAACATATAAGTGATCCACATCACTTATCATAACAAATAGCATTAATGAAGACTATAACTCATACCACACAACTTGGGTCAATGAGTCATAATCCACACTAATGGTCCATGTATTAAACCAAACATTCACATAGTATCATTTAACCACCAAAACCATTTATTAGCCATTATTAGGCTAATTTCCAAATTTATATAATTTTTTATCAATTAAAAACCTTCACTTAGTGTCACCAACTTTCACCATTAGCCCTTATAATGAAAACCAAACCTTAATTTAAATCTTATTAGGCTCAAATAGAAAAATTATAACTAAATCAATAAGCTTAAACCATTGAAGAGCAAAAACCCAATTTCTCAAGGTTTATTTTGTGCCCAAAACACCTCTTTTCATCCAATTATCCACTCAAAATATTAGATCACTATATAGAAACTCAAAACATGCTCCCTAGGATCCAAAGAAACAAAAGCTTACAAGAATAAAGCCTTTGAGATCAAAATCCAAAAATATCCTCTTCCAAAAATTGAAGAAAATCAAGAGAAAGGGAAGAGGATTGAAGTAAGAAGTTTACCTATCGTGTAGCCGAGCTTGCAACGGTCGTAAAGACTCCTAAATCCAAGCCTAACTCCCTCCCTTTCTCTTCTCTTCTTCCTCTCTCCCTCTCGTACGTTTCCTTTCCTTTCCTTTCCAATTCAGTTTCTGCATTTCTGCATCAGTTTTGGTCTTTAAATTGCTGGTTAAAAAGTTTGGGAAAAATTACAAGAAAGGGCCCAACATTTTTTATTATTGCACAAAAGCCCGGGTCAACTTTGGTAATTTTTTCCAAAGTTAAAAATCAAATAAAACCAAACTTTTGCTTATTAAAATTCAAACTCTGAGCCTCTATTAAATTATTCTAAATTTTAATTTAATTATAAATATTTTATTTTATTTTTAAAAATAAATTTAAGTCTTAAAATTTTTAGGATGTTACATAGAGTGTTTGAGAATAGTTGATTTTGTGAGAAAAGGAAATTGGGTGTTATAGGCACTTAGAACCTAGTGAATTTGAAGTTAACCGAAGTGATAATTGATGATTGTCACTTGATTGTGTAGATTGATCATTTCTCGAGCTTTATCGTGCATATAGAACATGTAGAGCTAATATTGAGCCACATTAACCCTTTTGTGTGACAAAGAATTGAGGTAACTATATAGTTTATTGTGTTTATTAACTATTATAATTGTGTAGAAATAAATACAAATGATAAAATTGTGGTTTTGAATAGTGTTGTGCATAATTTGATATTGTAAATGATTTTGCATAAAAATTGATTTGTAAAAGGTTATTAATTTTGATTGATATGTATATACTATGTATATAAGTTTGTGATGTGAAGATGTGAAGAAAAGTAGTGGAAATTTATGAAAGAACATGATCATAGGGGGTGGGAGTTCACCTGAGATATGTGGGGATACATGTGTGTGGAGATATTTGAGTGAAAAATCTATATAGTCGGACTGGCACTATAGGACATCCTATATAGCATTATATGGGATTGTTATCATGGGATATTCAAATAGTTTGACAACTCTATAGTACCCGCTAAGATACAGTTAAGAGTCAACGACACCTCTGTCACAAGTGTGTGAAGAGGAAAAAACCATAGTCTATAGATGGGTTAGATTACCTTTGGCCAAGTGTTTCTACCATTGAAAGTGTACTCAGATCAATGAGTGGTTAATTCAGGAGAGCCTATGGTTTCATGTCAGGGAGCATTGGAGGTTATGTGGTTAGATGATCATGCTAGCGTGAAATTATGTGGATTTATTGTGAAAAGATGCACTTATCTTATAAATATGGAATACTTGTTATTACTATAGTTTTGATACTTTATTATGGTTATTTGTGGTAATAAGCATTTGATGAACTATATTGATTATTAAAATGTTTATCTCACCCCGTGGTTATATTTTACAGGTGATAGCTCCGGTAGGGGCAAGGGAAAGGAATGAGTGTTTGAATAGTGAAGAGCATAGTTATATAGCTCTTTCCTTTTTTCTTTTTGGGTATTGTAACGAATATTGTTAATATATAATGCCAACTTAGGAATATGACATTAATTTGAATTTCACTTGTATAGATTTTTTATAAGTGTGCGTATCTTGGTCCAAGATTAATATAGTGGATTGTGGGTGTGTGTGTGTGTGTGTGTGTGTTAGGCCAAGATACAATTATAAATGATGAAATTGAAGTGAATTATGTGCCTAAAATGACTAGTTGATATGGATGCTAAATTCAATCCACCCCTTTTATTATTGTCAAATGGGGGTTCGATAGTTATTTTGAGCTTGATTACTTATTTGTGTGATATGAATGAATTGTCATGTTGTATGTAGTTTATTTGAGGTGGTCAAAGTATCTCTGGAGCTAATGGCATTTGGTATTATGAGTTAGACACCATTATGTGTGTTTTCAGGTGAAAACGAACCATTTTAGGTTCGAGTATTCATCTTTTAAACGGATGGTTATTTGAGTGTAAGATCGGTGCCATTAGCTAGAGGGTTCAAAGAGCTTTGTATGGATACTTGAATTACCTAATTTGATATCATGACAATAAGTGCATGCTACGGCGCGTGGTTGTTGCGTCGCGGTGCATAAGGCCTTCGAGAGACTCATCTCCCTGTGCCATTAGCCATAATGAGCGTGGCTTACACCGCAGTGGACGGACCAAAATTTGCAGAAGAATGGCATTTTAGTCTAATTCTGACGTGGTTTGTTTCCCATGCTTTTGTATTTGTTCTAAATTAATTTTTAACCATGATTTGAGCTCAAACGATATTAAAAAAAAGGATTTTTTATCCCAATATTTTAAACTAATTATCTTTAAACCCTTGAGTTATGATAACTTCTTCAGGAGATTTTATTTAATCCTAGTTATCACAATGATGTGTAAGTGTTATCCTGCTAATGTCAAGGCAAACATTACATTTTACAATACTTGAGTGATTTGGAATTTAAACTAGCCTCAAAACTCTAGAAAAACGATGCCATAACAGAGCAAGAACACCTTCCCTTCAGCCTCCTCTCTTTTCCTTCTCTTTTTTGAATATGTCTTGTGACTATTTTAAAAATGAAGAGCCCGTCCATTGCGACGCATGCATTGTTTGTCTTTCCAGACAACACAGTGAGGCCCAGCCTCATTATGTCACCCTCTTGGACTCAAACTGGCCAAATAACCCCTCTAGACCTAATCTAATGTTGCCTAAGGGGTCTAATTAGGTTTATTAGTTATCACCAATCACAATTATCTTAATTTACCCATTATCTTACCCTTTTCCCCTTAGCTAAAGTTAATGAATTCTGATTAAAATGTTAGGATGTTACAGGATCTTGAGGGCTTATTAGGGCTATAGCATATCTGTTTGCTCAAAGAGTACTTACAAACAACACACTAACAAGGTCTTCACGTTAATAGTAGGATTTAAACACATGGCCTTGTAGGTTATTATCTTATTTCTTACTAATTTAATTAACATTTATTGGTAAAAAATGTCTTATACTATTTTCAGGGAGTATATATTGGACTGGAATGAGCTTCCCCCTATTTTCTTGGAATCAATTTTCACTTCAATTTTAAACTTGTGAATTCTGCTCGACGAAAGTGGAGACTGTAGGCCTCGCTTGGTAAGAAGTGTTGGAAATGTGAGAATGGGATTGGAATTGAGTAAACCTAACTTATCATGTTTAGTGTGTACAATTGGTGAAGTTAATGCTAGACCTAATCTCATGTTATGTGGGATTACACAAAACCACCCACCCCTTCGTACTACAAAAACAATGCTGGGATTGATTTTTTCAAGACAAAAATGCCCTTATTCAAAGATGACGATCATACAATACCCAAGAGAGATCCCATCTTTGTTGTGGTTGAAGCTATCATTTGCATCGTGGTTGTGTTCACTTCTGATTCAGGTGTTCACTGTCCTTTCTTTTGGATCTGAGTTTTAGTTCTTCATCGACTCCACATTTCACTTCTGGATTTGAATTTTTAGGTTCTTCATCATCATCATGGTCGGACTCCTGCACCAACATCATTGCCACTACCATTCATGACCTCTGGGTTCTTCATCATCATTGTGGGCTTGGATTTGTTGCTATCTTTGTCATTCTTGCCACATTACCATCTTCATCCCTTTAGATCCAGATTGCTCTCCACACTGCTCATGCCCATGAAATTCCCTCCCATTGTTCTCTCTATCGACAACTTCTTCTTTGATTCCTTCATCACTAGCTTCTTGAGCATGAGCTATTGATTCTTGAAAACAAATTTATTGATTTTATTGTATGATTTTAGTGATTCTGACCGAATCAAAAGTGATAATTTCAGGTTGATTTTTCTTAAGATCTTTAATTTATGCTTCTTAAATTTGTGGTTTTTTTCTAAGTTTTTTTGAGACAAAAGTGAAGCATGATGAAGATGGAAGGGTGGAAGGAAAGAGATGAGGGCATTTGGGCCTTTTTTGTAATTTTTTTAATTTATTTTCAATCTCATTTTTTTAAATCTCATATCATGTCAAATATAATTTTTAAAAGTTATTTTCACTCTCATTTTTATTCTTAATTTTTCAAAATGCATTCTCTCGTGCTAAAACAGGGACACAGCCACATAGGTCCTTCTTGATGAAGGACAATTGCCAGTAAATCAAAAGCCGTGGATTTGAAGTAATGTTCTTGTGGGAGGGTGGGGGAACAGCAAAGTTGAAATTGGAACAAAGCTGATGGCTGAGGTGACGACATGAGTGATGGAAATAAATATACGGGCCACAGTCAGTGCACCTCGCGATCCTTCCTTTTGACCTTTTAGGTGTCTGACTGAGCAACTTCAGAAATATCGTGCTAACCTCCCAAAAGCAAAGGTTTAAATCAAACGGGAGGAATCTCTCCATTTTTTTTTCCCTTTATTTTTTCATTTCTTTAATTTTTACCATTTAAATTATTTTATTAAATAATTTTTTTAAATAATAAAATTAATTAATGATAGGGATTGATAAAATGGAGAGAAATGAAGGGAAATCAAAGAGGGTCATCTAATAATTTTTTTAAAAAATAAGGAATAAACTTCATTCACAGAAAATAATAATAATATGAAGTATCTTTCTTTCTTTTTTTCGTTTTTTTTTTATTAATTTGCGTCGGACTGATGCGGTAGTTTTACAGTGCCATTCAACGCAAATGTTTTTTTCTATTTTTTATACATTAAATTTGTTTTTAAAAAGTAATTTTTAATAGCATAAATTAAAATTAAATTTATATTTTTTGTTTTTTATTTTTAAAATTTAAATTATACTCCCCAATTTAAAAATACAAGATATTTTTTTAGGGGTTAGATGTTAGATGTTAAAAAATATAAAGCTTTTTTAATATTTTAAGGTATAATTAATGTGTTTTTTTCAAAAGTGCTTGTTATAAAAAATTTATTTTATATTTATTTTAAAATAAAATATTATATTAAATAAGGATAAATATGAAAAGATGATATTAGTTTGAAGATAATTGACTACTTTATTAGGCACAAGATTCGGTTAAAAATATCTTACATATTTAAAATAAAATATTAGTAATATTTTTTGTATATGTAAAATAAATTGTATGGAAATAAAATAAATTTATATTTATATTTATACATTATAATAACTAAAAAAATTCTAATATTATACTAGGAAAAAAAATTTAATTAATACTCTCTCTGTTAAAAAATATAAGTCATTTTTAACCAAATCTTACCTCTAATAAAGTATATATTTATCTTTAAAATAACACTATCTTTTCATATTTATTCCTATTTAATAAGATATTTCATTCTAAAAAAATACAAAATAATTTATTTAATATGAATACTCTTGTAAAAAGATAATGATTATAGTTTAAAAAGCTTAAAATACCTTATATTTTTTAAATATTCAACTTTCACTCTTTTGGCCAAAAAAAAAAAAAAATTCACTCTTCTCTTCCATTTCTCTTAAATAATGTGGATTAATGCTCCCATGCATCTCATAGGTATAAAATTTAGTCAAGAGTAATGAGTAAATCTTTACTAACTAAATTGCTAGTGTAATAAATTGGAATTCAAACTTCCAACTGCTTCTGTGAGTAATGAGAGCAGTACTCATCATCTAATACTCTAACCACCATTTCTTTATTTATTAGTCTTTTAAAATATTTTGAACATGAAATTATATTTATTTACTTGGGGACCGAGATATAATATCTAATGAGAGTGTTGTAAATATTAAGAAAATATTTCAAAATGTATTTACCTTGTTCCGTCGTCATTAATTTATTTTCTAAAATTACTTTCGGTTTATCTGCATACAATATTTATTTATTCTTTTATATAAAAAATTTAGATAAATTAGGTCTTAAAACTCATCAGAACCATATCTGTATGCCATATTTACCTTGTCTAAATATCTTCCAATTATCTCTTTCATAATTTTCCTACATTAATTTACCTACTTAGATGTTTTCTCAACCACTGTTGGATCTTGAGTATTTTTCTTTTAAACCAGGAAACGGGGCAAGGCCCATGCATTTATTCAACTACCAGCAAGCAAGATTCTCTATAACCCTTAATATCTCGATCTAATTACAATCATATTTCAAACAAGACTTAGCAAGCCAATCAGCACTCTTGTAACTTTTTCTATATACATGTCTAATTGTCCTGCCAATCTTCATGAATAAGTTTGACAGCCCGTCTCATTTGCCATTGTTGATGGCCATTCTTCTCCATTGCCTCTTGGAAATTCTTCACCATGGATAATGAATCACTTTCCACGATCAGACTATGAATGTTAAGGCATCGTGCCACTTGTAGTCCATGATAGAAGCTCTAGCAATCTGATTCTGTAATCGTACAGGTCTACCTGCCTTTTGAGTCACGAAAGATGCCCTGACAACCTATAATGCCTCAGTTAAAGTGGAGAATATGGGCCGGATTTGGAGGTTTAAACTTAAAAGTTTTATTTAAATAAGAGTTTAAATTTTGAAAATAATTTTTTTAAAGTAACCGAGTTTGAAAACTTAACTTTAATAAATTCTATAAAAAAAAAACTCGAGCTTGAGCGGCCCTTTAACTCTGTTATATTATTATTATTATTATTATTTTGTGAAACATGCTTTTAAAGCCAAGGACCTGCTAGCCTGAAGCTCTAATCCTACACGCATTATATTATTATTAATTTTAATTTATTCTAAGGTTGATTTAATATAATTTAATAAATATCAGTATACAGTATAAAATTTTTGATATTTTTTTATAATTATTATGTTTGTATATTTATAAAAAAATAAAATATTTTTTAATCAAGATTTAAATTTTATTATTAGACTTTTAAATGTTTGTTGTTTATTTTTTAAAAGATTATGAAGATTTTAATTTTTTTTAATTTTAAAATATTTTAATTAATTTGTAGTGCTGAATTTTATTTTAATTTTTAAAAAAAATTTAAAATAGAACTTACAAGGTTGACTCTAAACCTTTTAAATAAAGACTAAGCCTCAACAAAGGAGTGAAAAATGAAAAACTGAGAGCTCAAGTTCGTACAGGCTAAACCATATAGGCTGAGTTTGCCTATTATCCAGCTCTAGCCTAAGTTGCCTCTTGCTGCACCATCGATATTTAATTTGATCCAGCCATGCGGTGGTGGCTCCCGACATCGATCCTTCATCCCTTTTATATGATTGCTAGCATGTACCTATCTGGCAAAGTCATAAATGCTATAATGAAGCCCTTCAACAGTAATGTTTTCCTGTTAAAAATTTTTGTCGTTTCTTTCTTTCCAAAGATTCCATATTTTTGTGATTGCAAAGAGGATCGCCCAATCAATTCCATTATGCCTTCCTCCTTTTTTGAAGTTCCTGGAGAACCAGTTCTTCTTGTTAAGTGTGCGAAAAACCAGTCTTCTTCTGTAGCTAATAGAAAACCATTCCAAATTACGGTGCGTTTGGTTTTCCTTCGTTTCACGTTCAGAAAGTAAAATTTTATTTTTAAAAAATTAAAAATTATTTGGGTAAAATATTTAACAGAAAAGTACATCCTAAAAGTACATTCAAACAGTAGCTGAAAATGAATTTCTAAAACGTAACTATCTGAAGCTTTTGAAAAGTGAATTTAAAAAGTAGGATGTTATTTGACCATACTACCCTAAATTTAATCTCTTATTTTTTTATTTAAAAAATAGTTAATTCATTAAAAATATAATTATTATTTTAATAATAATAATTAGGTATCAATTTTTTTAGTATTATAAATTGAGTAATTAATCATGTTAATTTTTAGCATTAATGTATAATAAAAATTACAAATCTTTATTACATCTTTTAAAATTACAAATTAAAAAATACAAATAATTAGAGATCAAATTTTTAGCATTATAGATCAAAATTTATGTTATTTATAATCTTTATTATATTTTTTAAATATTTTGAATATATTACATTTGTATAATAAAAATTATAAATCATTATAAATCAATGTCTTTTTTGGTAATTGTACATTCAAAAGCACATTTCACTATCACAAACCAAATAACTTTCAATGTATCAAACTGATTTTTGAAAAAATATATACAAACACAAATTTCGTTACAACAACTGACTTTCATTAAACTGACTTTCTCCAAATGAACTTTCACCAAATGAACTTTTGGCAAACTGAAAACCAAACGCACACTACTTCTCTTGCCATCGTGCAGTCACGTACTACATGCAATACGTCTTTAGCCACATTATGGCAGAGATCACAGCAATTTGGAGTTCCAAACATCTTATTTCTCCTCCGAGCCATCATAATCCTCTCATATAGAGCTAGCCACATGAAAATTTGCACTCTACGATGGCCTTTCCGTGGCCAAATCATATCCCAAACGGGGTCAGCGTGACCACTAAGTTCTTCACACAAGGCTGTATATTTTCAATTAAATTATGCCCTTCAATAAATTAGTTTCTTGTTTTTAAATTAACATCATCTTTTCATGTACACTCTAATTTAATAGGATCCCTTAATTAAAGGTGTAGGATATAGTAATTTATTTATTAAGTATATTTAAAAAAAATCATTAGTTGCATATTAAAAAAACTAAAAAAATACCTTATTTTTTGCGAAAAATTGCACCAGGGCCTCTAGAGAAGAAAAAATCATTTAGATCCTAATGAATTCTAAAATTATTCTATAGGCCTGAGCACCTTTTTCGCAAATATGTTTTAAATAAAAAAAGACAATTGTCCTCGGAGAGAAAAGATAATAAGTAAAAGTTCAGATTTTTACAATAAGATAGTCATACATTTATAACTTTATAATCATGTATTAACAAGTAATCGTCCATTGGTAGTAAAATTTTTGTTCAGAGTTGACAAGTTCGTGTTGGCTAAATCCACAAATTTATAACTTAAAGATCAAATATTCATAAATACAAGTTTATCTGTTCATAAGTCAAAATCTAAAATTTATGATTTTATATATTTAGAACTAAGGTTCATTGTTACAATAAGTTCAGATTTTTACAACTGCATGTTCATAACTTCACAACTTTAGGTTTATATATCAACAAATAATTGTCTATTGTTGAAAAAGTTATTGTTCAATATTGACAAGTTCGTCTTGGCTAACATCATAAATTTTATAATTTAAAGTTTAAATGTTTACAAATATAGGTTCATCTATTCACAAATCACAATTCAAACTTATGAGTTCATATATTCAGAAATAAGGCTCACAAATTCACAACTGTATATTCACATGTTAATAAGTGATTATTTATTAATAGTGAACCTAAAGTTCTTTTTTTCTCATTGAGATCAATTATGTCATTTTTTCTTAAAATATATTTGCAAAAAGGATTCTAGGGTTTGCAGAATAATTTCATAATACATTGAGTCTTAAGTGTAATTTTTTCACTTCTAGGAGCTCTAGGTGTAATTTTTCCTATTTGTTAACATTTAATCTAAAAAAATTAGCTTACATTAAAAAATGGAGAGAGTATTAACCACTTATTATAACCTACAGTGAGAGATATATACTGTTTGGGTTCCATAATATTTTTGTTGTGCTAATCCTGGTTACCTATACTCTTAAGAGCGGTCGGTTGAATCCTTGGCAGCGCCTCGTGCGAATGAAATATCTTCTATAGGACAATGACATTATGAGTCAATAGTGATACCGCCAGCTGTTTAGTTTTATATATTTAAAAATATGAAATACATTTCCTATGTAAAGAGTCACTTCTTTTTATCTATTTTTTATTATTCCATTTCATTCTCCTGTTTACAATATATAATATTTTTTAAAAACCTTATTTAATTTAAAATATAAAATATTAGATAATTTTTATAGTTTTTTACCATATTCTTCGCTTTTTTATTATTCTTTTCTAAAAAATAAGTTCATTAAAATTTTAATTATTATTATTTAAAATTTTATATAGAATATTTAATTACAGTACAATTGAAAACATACAATTTTTTTATAACATGAAGACTTTAACAATGTTTTTTTTATAACTGTGAAATAATTATTAATATTTTATATTATCGACAAGTGGGTGGATATCAGTAGCGAGTAAACTACGTTGACTAATTTTAAGAAGGCCAGGTCAAACCAATGGGTGGAAATAGAATAATACATTTTTTAAAATTAAATAGAAAAACAATACGTGTGTGGAAAATTGAAACCCGAATCGAGGTCCGGGATCAAAAAGATTGAAGTTGACTTTTAAAGATGATTGGCCAAGTAGGAAGACGTAAACTCTTAAACACGACTCTTTTTTTAAAAAAAAAAATTCAGTGAGAAACCCTTAGTTAAAGATAATAAAAAAAACCTTTAAATTTTTAAAATTTTATTGAAAGACTCATACAAAATTTCTTTTAAATTTATGATGGACATTACAAAGTTGCCTTCATCTAAATAAACAACATAAGTGACTCGTTTATTCTTATACTGTATGTTATTCATTTACTTACGGAATGTTATTCATTTTTTTACTTCATTTTTTTTTTACTTTGGAATGAAATCAAGTGAAAGAAGAATTATAAATAAGTAAAATAAAAAAATAAATAATATTTAATAAGTAAATGAACAACATACAGTATGAGAGTGAATAAGTCATCTTATCAGGAAACCAATACTTAGAATGAAATCAAGTAAAACTAGGGTTATAAATAAGTGTAATAAAGAAATGAACAATATTTTATAAATAAATGAATAACATACAATATGAGAACAAAGAAATCATTTATATTATTCATTTAAATAAGAGTAATTTTATCATTTCTATTACAAATTTGATAGAAATTCCGTATAGGTCATTTAGTAAAATTTGAAAAATTAAAAAAAAAATTATTATCTTTGATTAAGGATCCCTCACTAATTTTTTTTTTTTGGAGGGGTTGTTTAACTTCATGGACCTCTGAAGACAATTAATTATGCTATAGGATCAAATAATTTTAATATTATTTTGCAAGATCAAAAAACTTAAATGTGATTAAAATTTATTATAAAAAACAAAATTATCCTTGATATATTTTTTTTGTGACAGAAGAATTAATTGTTATTAAAATGAGAATGAGAATTATTTTTTCTCGAATGGAGAGTTGTTCACTTTATTATAACAATTTTTTTATCAAATTAATGTTTTGCAGTTGTTAATGAAGAAATTAATTGTTAGAATGAACATAAAGACTTGTTTATTTTTGAATAGAGATTTGTTTATCGAATCACAACATTTGTTTTTTTCTATCACCAGGTTAATTTTTTAGAGTTGTTAATAGGGGAATTAGTTGTTGTTACAATAGAAATAAAACTTGTCTTTTTTTCTCCAATATAAATTTATTCACCAAATCACAATACTTGTTTCTCTTACTATCGAGTCAATTGTTTAGAGTTGTTAATAAAAATATTAATTATTATTAAAATATAAATAAGACTTTTTTTTTCTGAATGAAGAGTTGCTAAAAGAGTATAAAATATTCATGTGAAGGGTATTTTTGTTTTTTTACAACAAAGGTAGTTATTTTGGTTTTGCAAAATAATATTAAAATTATTTAGTCCTATGTCATAATTAATTATCTCCAGAAATCTTTAATTGTGATTTTCCCATCATATAATCATATAGCAAAAACTCCATGCATCTGCATTTGATGCTCAATAGGATATGATGACTCGATGAGCACAAAATGCTCCTCGATTAAACCGATTAATATTTACTAATTTGCATTTGCATATAAGAAAAAGTTATAATAAATAATATTTATTTTCAATTTTATTCTTTGTTTATTTACCATCACTGGAATTCATGAACCTTAACTTCAAAAAAAAAAACTTAAATTCATGAACCACTATTTATTATGGTTATTAATCATAAAGATTGGAGAAATTGAAAAATTACATATTTTTTAATAAATCTAAAGATATAATTACTATTTCTTAATAAGTGTGAAATGGTCAAATTTACTTTGGACCCAACGGAGTATGTAACTAAAGTAAATTGCTTAAGTAGGTCTTATATTTAAGACAAGAATGGGCATATATTACTTGTTAAACATAACTTTATAGGATGTAGGACTAAAGTTGATAAATAAGACAAATCGATTTATTTGAGCCGTGTTCAATTCAAGTTGAGTTGAATAAACTCAAACTTATAAAAAAGTTCAAATAACTTAACCCAACTTTAATATGTTTGGGCTTTGAGCCTATCCAAGCCAATCTAAATAACAAGATTACCAAACTTTAAAAAAAAAATTTCCTTGTAATTAATTATTTTTGTTTTATCAAAAACATATAAAATATACTTGTTGGGATAATTAAAAAATGTAGAAGACTCAATTTTTTTAAAAAAATATTATTATTTTAAATATTATTTGGAGATATTTTATAGGATAAAATTAATAAAAAAATATAACAATGCAAATATTTTTAATCTTTTTAAAAAATATCTATAATAATGAATTTAAATATATGACATCTCAATATAAAATAAATTAAAACTTAAAGGGCTAAGAAATATTTGATATACATTACATATTATTTCAAAAAGTAGATTTTTTGTTCGAGTGTTTAGGCTTATTCAGCCTGAATAAATTCAAATATTATTTGCTAAACCTGACTCTAAAATATTTCCAATTTATTCAAACTAAGTCACAGATTTTATTTGAGACTTCAACTTGCACATGAACTACTCATAATATCACACTTGTACCTATGCACAAAAAAACTCCTTTGATTTTTTTTAAATGTTTCTTCTAATTTTAAAGGGTAAATAAGTACTTTATTCCTTGAATTTTAAGTCAAATAACACTATAAATTCTAAGCTTGTTTAATATATAAATTATTTTTTTAACTTCTGAAAACAGTGCGATTTAATAGTTATTATCATTAACAAAAATTAATTTTAATTATTAGTTAATTAAATAGTGACAAAAAATAACTTCAAAATTATATAAAATAATTAAAAACGTATGATGAAAAATCAAAAATTACATAAAATCTCAAAAAATAGAAAAGGATTGAATTTTTTTTTTCACCTTTCACGTAATTTTTGAATTCCTTTCAATTATTTTTTATCAATTAATAATTAAAATTAATTTTTATAAATAATTAAAATTAGGTGTATCGTCTTTAAAAGTTAAAAAAATAATTTATATAATAAATTTAAAATTTATGATGATATTAAATACTCCCTCCGATTCTATTTATAAGTCATTTCTAACAACCTCATCGATACCAATACAATAAAAGTATAAGGAATAAAAGTAAATAAAATTTCAAACATGTCTCTATATAATAAATCTAAAAAGTAATGTCATATTACCTTTTCTCTCTGATAAAGAGTAATTTTGAAAATGCCTTTTAAATATTACCTAAAAAGACGCACCATAATTTATAAATGGGATCAAATAAATCTTTTAAAATGAGACTTATAAATAAAATTGAAGAGAATATAAAATATAAAAAATAATTTATCCCTTTACCTAATTTTAAAAGTTTAGGTCAAGGAATTAGTTCCTAATCAAATCAACGCGCCGAACAATGTCATGGAAGGGGTGGAAAATTCAAACACAAAAAGCTATGTAGTTTTTTTTTTTTTTTCCTAGGCCAAGAAAAAGATGTATAGGTTGAACTTTAAAGTTTTTATTTTTTTCCAGAAGCTGAAGGTGACGTTATTTTTTAACAATTACTGTTACTTTTCAGACCACTAACCTAAGAGACTAAGCTAGGCAATTTTGTCAGACTTGGGGAAGGGAAACAGGCTTGCGTCCCATCCTGGGTTTTGGATTTCTTCCCCCATAAATAATGTTCTTATTAAGTCTCAAATGTTACCAGGAATTTAAACTTTCATGATTTGGAAGGCAAAATGCTTCTTAAGTAAATTTTAAAAGTACAATAAATCATGTTTAAAATATAATTTTATCAAATTTAATAAATAATTAAATCTTTTAAATATATTTTTATCATATGTAAATTAAAAATCATACACACACTAAAAAAACATAAACTTCTTTTCAATCAAATGTGAGAAATGGGTTAACAATTAGGAACCTTGGATAAATTTCAATATACTACTCTGTAAAAGAAAAGATTGGAGAGGAAAATTAGAAGAGAGCTTTTTAAAAGAAAGTCTTATTTTTCTTTCTCAAGTGTCCAACATATATGGCATGATAGTTTTAGTTAAATAAATAATTAATTCAATTCTAAATTAATTAGTAGTTTGGATTTGGACTTCTCTTTCTAGTCCAATTCATCATGACTAGATCATATTGTAATAAAACTCCCCTTTGATTTAATAATGTTTTCAATAATTTATGTAAACTATTTATCTAGAGAATGCATTTGAAGTTATTTATTTTTAAGATTTCCTGTATTTAAAAATTATAGTCAAACACTCCAAACCGTGACCCAGATGACAAGAAAAACGTACAATAATAGAGACTAGCGTGCAAATGTCTCCCTCAGCACGTAGTTTCAGAAAAAGTTACATCAGCACTTGATAGGTTGCATTTTTGAGTTATTTCAATCTATTTTATCAATATTAATCTAAAAAATGAAGTATATAAAATTTTAAATATATTTTTATATAATAAATTTAAAAAATAATGTTATATTTTTTTTCATGAAAGATAATTTTAAAAATATTTTTTAAATATTATTTAAAAAGACATATCATAATTTATAAATAAAATTAAATGAACCTTTTGTAATATAACTTATAAATAAAATAGAATATAGTATAATAAAAAAATTAAAATTCTTGTATATTTTATATCATCGGATAGAAGTTTTGATTGATCATATCATTTATTTTTTTTAAAAAATAAAACTATGGTGAAGACCAAATAAGAGTGGGGATTTAACCCTGGAGAGTATTAATTAAGCTCTGCACAATCGCAAACAACTAACTAATAAGCTTTTACCCCCAAGGAGGGGATCAACAAATAAAACATCTATTTTCTCCAATACTAGTGATCAATTGGTGTATTCCCATCATCTTTCTAAACATACAAGGGGATGCCAATAATCATTTGATTTAATGACATGAACCTTCCACTCCGATGTGAGATGTTGTAGGTTTTATGCCTTTAAAATCTGAATATAGGTTTGGCAATTGGGTTAGATGGGTATGTCAATTAGTTAGGGGCATCATGTATTACGTGTTGAGTGAGTTAAGTGTCGTATGTGTATCCCTCTTCCTATGGAGAAGGGTTAGTTAACAAAAAAATTTAAAAAAACAAGATATATTAAATTAAGGCTGTGTATTGATAAAGAAATGAAAATTTTGAGAAGGTAAAAACCTTGGAATTATGGAAAAGTGAGAATGAGAATTAATAATTTTATTCATGATGATTCACCCTTTGACCCTCTATCATCCCATAACTTTATATATAAGTTGATAATATTTATTAAATTTTATTTTAATAAATTTTAATATGTTAAATGTTCTTAGAAAATGAATTTAAAGGTAAATTAATATAAAAGGATATAGTTAATAAGGGGTTAGAGACTTGTCACTACATACAGGCCTCATCCACACGCTATATCAGTAAAAAAATAACAGAATTAAATGGTCACCAATGAAAAAGATTTTTTAATCTTTGAAAAATTAGGTCGGAAAAAAAATTGCTCCAATTATGGATGGGGCTGCCCTCGTAAAAAAGAAAAAAAAATAAATGCAAAAATAATTTTTTAACACTATGGCGCGTGAAGAGGAGGTTGGCGTTGCTGTCAAGTTAGGGCATAGATTAGCGTCAGGAAGCAAACGTAACCCCCCCAACGTCATCGCATGCGATCACAATCACTTTGTTTTCTCTCAACTTCGAAAATCTTACAAATAAATCCCCTCTCCCACAATTCTTTTCTGCCTCCGTCACCTCCATAAATCAAGCCCTCTTTCTGGTTCAGCGTTTCCAACTTCCAACTCACTCTATCTTTCTAATTCTTTCTCACTCCAAACGACACCGTTCCTTCCATGGAGCCGGCCGCCCCCAAGAAGAGGGCTCCCGATGAACGTGCAACAGAGGAGATGGGCGGCGACATCAAGAGCCGCCGGACCCTTCAGGACGGTCATGAAGACGACGACCAGCAAGAGAAGGAGGTTGAGGAGTTCTTTGTCATCCTCAGGAGGCTCCACGTGGCACTCCAATATTTCCAGAAGCTCAAGGACGAGAAGCCACCTCCACCGGCACCCTCCGACGCCGCCGCCAGTAGCTGGAAGCCCACGTTCGAGCTCCAAGATTTCCAAGATCTGCTTGACGGCAATTCCGGCTTCGATCTCAATTCCGAACCCTACTTTAAGCATCGTCCTCGCGGCTAACGTCCTCTCTCACAACGTTCGTTTTATCATATATGTCTCATATTGTGTGTGCGCGCGCGCGCGCGCGTGTGTGTGTGTGTTCGTTCTTGTGTGACTTATATGTCAAGTTCTTGCTTCGTACTAGTTCTTAGTTCTGAATTCTAAATTACGCAAGCGCAGTTTGCGCAGATCCTTAGATTGAGACTCATCCATCGTCGATATTGATTACATTCACTGGTTCATCATATGCGACTGTTAACAGATTTATCTAGATTTACGTTTTTATTGATTCTAATAAACAACAACAATAAGCCTTTATTCTACTAAATGATGTCACCTTTATCTTACTAAATGATATCAGTTATATGAATTGCAAGAGATTATAGTACTTTATTATTTATTAAGTTTTTAAAAATATTATTAATTAAAAAATTATGTTTAACAATTTTTTAAGAGTATTTTTTTAGGTCTTCTTTTACCTTTCTTATCAGACTTCAAAGTTATATGTTTCACTCTTCTTACTAATGCCTCTCGCAGTTTTCTTTATACATATTCAAACTATCTCAAATGATTTTTTATTATTTTTTCCTTAATAAATGCTATCCTTATTTTTTTGCGTACGTGCTCATTTTAAATTTTATTTTTATGTGTATGTCCGCACATTCATCATAACATTCTCATTTTTACTATTACAACTTTAACGTAGCCCAATATGATAATTTTTTTTTAACTTTATTAGGTACCTTACGGTTATAAATAACTTTTTAAACTTTTCTCCAATTAAATCACCCAATTTAAATCTTATGCGAAATATTTTCACTAATCTTATTATCATTTTAAATAATGGCTTTTAAGTATTTAAATTTTTTTATTTGAGGTATAATTTGATCTTTCAATTTTACTTTAAAATTACTGTCGACTAGTGTCTTATTAAATTTACAATATAAATATTCTGTGTTACTCTTACTCAAACAAAAATCTTTTCACTTCAATGTCCTTTTTCATACCTCAAGTTTATAATTAATCTCTTCTCTTATCTTCTGTTATAAGAACTATATCATCCGCGAACAGTATATATTTGAGAATTATTTTTTGAATATGTTCTGTTAAAATATTTGGGATTAAATTTATTGATTCTAGCAAAACATGACAAAAAGGATTTATAAATATAGAATTAGATAGAGTGTAATTTTTAAAATTGTTTGTTTAAACATGTTCCAAAATTATGTTTTACTTTTTCTTCAAAAATAATGTATTGGAATTTTATTTATGAGTTTTATTCATGTTATAAAACTAAATTAAGTGAACAACATAATATTTGTTATATTTTATATTATAATTAATTTATTATATTTCTTAATGATTTATGATTGTAAATCAATAATAAATCATTGCAAATTTTTAAATTTTTAATAATAATTTTATATATTAATAATGCACCTCTTGTATATCAATATAAATAAATTACTTTCAAATTTTTAAAAATTTGGTCTATTTTTTTTGGCACAATATTTTTTATCCTTTTATTTATTTATTATTAAAACATTCATATATATATATATATATATATTTTCTTCATTTAATCAAATCTCACCCTTCAATAAAGTATTATTCAGTTTCTATTTATAAAAGAAATTATTAATTTTTATTTTTTATATAAGCAAAATCATATATTTCAATAAGCATTTATTACACATTTCTTAAATTGTCCCTCATAATTTAATAATAACTTTATATATTAATAATACACCTCTTGTATATCAATATAAATAAATCACTTTCAAATTTTTAAAAATTTGGTCCATTTTTTTTGGCACAAGATTTTTTATCCTTTTATTTATTTATTATTAAAACATTCATATATATATATATTGTCTTTATTTAATCAAATCTCACCCTTCAATAAAGTATTATTCAGTTTCTATTTATAAAAGAAATTATTAATTTTTATTTTTTTATATAAGCAAAATCATATATTTCAATAAGCATTTATTACATATTTCTTAAATTATCCCTCATAATTTACATTAACAAAAAATAATTAATGCATGCTTATGTTGATTAACATAGGACATTTTAGTCTAATTTTTTTATTTTAAAATATAATTATTATAATTAACTAATTTTTTTAAATTGTGTGATATACATTTTTTTCTTATATATAGAAACGGAGGGAGTGATTATCTACTTTCAAACTAATCCTATCTTTTCATATTTATTCTTATTAAATACCTTATAATAAATACAAAGATAATTTATTCATTAATATGGACACTTTAAAAAAAAAAGTAATGATTACTCTATATATTTGAATATTAAACTTTATATATTTGAATATTAAACTCCTAAAAAATATATTATATTTTTTAATGAAGGAAGTATACGATACTTAATGAGAACGTAATTTAACAGATGTATAATTTCTTAGGATATTAAAGTTTTATCCAATCTATTTTTTTTAAAGAACTGTAAAATACTTTTTCATGCTTTTTATACTTTGGTTCTTAGTGGTACTGCTAAAAATGTAAGGAAAAATGTGTCTGAAATTAAATCCACTGTTTTAGGGAGGGGGGAACTCTATAGTCTATCGTTACCGCTATTTCAATATTACTCATAAAATTTGTCCATTGTTAATAAATTAGATAAATTTAGCGAGAGAGAGAGAGAGAGAAAGATTTTGGAGTTGTTTGTTTCAAAGCCCTGCTAGTTTTATTCTCATTCAAATTAAATTAACCAGGCACCGTGTGGGAATATTTTTACGATGATTGGACATTTAGGGTGAAAATAAATACTACTGAAGTTTTAATCAATTTAAGGGGGGGCCATGTATGGGAGGCAATCATGATCACAGCTAGCAAGTGATATCCGACATTTCAGAGCCGTTATCAATTAAATTTTCGACTCCGTATCATGGATTTGTGGAAGAAAAGAGGTGAGACGTCAACGTACTCTATTAGGTTGGCCTGGGCCGCAGGTTAGGTTGTCTGCTTGAAGAGAGTGTGGGACATCCCTTCCCTGCGTGATGTGACGCTATCATCACGTAATGCACCAAAAGAAATAGTAGATTGCTGCCCAACTAATTCCAGTAATTACACCTCAAATTTAATTCCTCCCTCCCTCCCTCCAATATTAGTTTGTACCTTCTCTAGGTTACAACATAAATTGTTGTTAATTAATGAACATTTGTTAAAAAAATTATTAAAATCTTGATTTTTTCAATTTTTTTACATTTTTTCAATCATACATTTAAATATAATAAATATAACATTTAACTTATTTAAAACATATTTATTAATTATTTAATAAAGTAAGGGTGTAATTAATATATATATATATATATATAATACCTACTTAATACCTTATATTTTGTATCAAATAAACTTTTTAAAAAATGACTTATATTGTGATATGGAGAGAGTAATTATTATAATACTTTCTCCAGTCCAAAATATAAGCATTTTGTCCTAACTAATCTTGATTCAAAATATAAATAACTTAATATAAGTAAAAAAAATTTACATTTTACCCCTTGTATTTATTAATTTTAATCCTTATATAAATTTATCTTTCATTCATTATAAAGTGTATTGGTAATTATGACTAGAAATAAAAAGATAAAATAATATATATTTTTATGGAAATGAAAAATTTATTGACATGCAAATTTTTTTAAAAAATTATTAAATTTTTAAATCAGAAAGAATAGGTCCCAATTTTCAAAATACACATACTAAAAAAAATACTAGTATTAAAATTCAGATGTTATGTCAAAGGTTCCCTTATCTCTCAATGCAGCGAGACTAAAACCCAAAAGGAAAAAAGGGGTAAAAAAATAATAATAGTACCTCTCTTGAACTTAACGCTTGGGTTTGATTGAAGAAAAAATAGGAAAAGATAGAGATGAGAGAAAATTTAAAAAAAAATTAAAGTAATAATCTTTTACCTTTTTTTAAAGGAATTTTTTCTCATTGTTTCTTTTTTTTAATTTCTCTATTTTTGTTCCTATCTAAATGAGGGGTAGGTGTGAAACGATTCAATAATATGCTAGTGTTAAATTTCCAGCATTTCCCCTCCCAACTCTCAACATTACTATAAAATATATTTTTTACTTCCTACATTTTAAGTTATTTTTTGTAAAAAAGATGTAAAAAATAAAGACAATGGCAATTTAATAATTAAATTTTTAATAAGAAAATATATCCTCATCACTTCTGTGAAAAAAGATGCGAAAATGGAACAATCCACAATTCACGTCCAAAAAATGAGAGAATATGAGCTCAAGCTCTGAGCTTTAGGTCGCTAAGAGAAGCTCAAGCTTTGGGTCGCCGAGAGAGGAGAGAAGACGAGCTCAAACAATCACCGAAGGTGGAAGGACAGAAGAAGAGCTCAACGAGGGAGAAGATGAAACAATTTTAGGTTTTCGCGTCATTTAAAAGGGGTGGGGGTGAATTTAATTTTTCATTGCACATGCCACGTCCTTTTTTAAGAAAATTGATGTGGATTTTGACCTTATTCACCTCGCGTGCTAGGAAATCGATGTGGATAATCAAAACCACATTGCGTGATTGGCACGTGACGTGGGTAAGGTCAAAGTCCATGTTCCATATAAAAGAAGTGACATGGTTAAATTTAATTAATTTTTTTAAATTTATTTTAGCTACAATAAAAGCCACGTTACTTTCAAAAGGAAGCAACATGGTTTTTGAGTCTCCATCCACATTACGTTCTAGAAGGCGATGTGGTGTTATCTACATTAAATAAACTGATTTTATTTTTGAGAAGCCACGTCGCACCTTTCAAGGCATCACGTTGGCTTTTTTTTAACTTTATTAAATTATTCCAATAATTTTGGTGCTTTGGTGCTATCTTATTCTATTAAGATGTTTTGATGCTATTTTATTCCAGTAGTTTTGGTGCTTTGGTTCTGCAGACTGACTTTGTTGGGTCACTTGCCTTAACTTATTCTGCTGAATGTGATATTTTTATAATGATATAATGTACACATTCCTAGTTTTAATAAGCCAGATTCTATTTAATTTAGAGTTACTAGTCAAATTATAGATATTTTTAAAAAGTTAGTAAATAAGATCAAAATTTCTATTTATAACAGCTCAAAAGCTAAACTTGAGATGAATTTATGTACTAGTGTAGATAAGATATGGCTTTTAAATTTTTGTATATTGTTGACTAATATGTTTGATAGATCCGTCAAATATTTGGTTAATTTTAAAGCTCTTATAGCTGGATAATAGCAGGAATTTTATAAGAAAGGTTCAAATTTGGTTGTCTTCTAAATGAATTCTTATTATTTATTTGCAAAGCCAACTTACTACTTAAGCATGGAAGAAAAACAACCTACCTTGGTTACTAGAGATTTCTTGATTGATATCACCCTTACTGTAGATTGAAAAAGGCTTTTAATGACTTATAGCATCATGAAATGGCTTCAAAGGCTTTAACTAGAGAGTAAGTTTATCAACATGTAAAAAGAATCAATGTCATCTTTAGTAAGAATAGGAAAAATATAAGTGAGAAGAATTTATAAAAAAAGAGGTTCATTTTTCATCTTTCATATTGGTGAAGTTGAGGTGTGAGGCATGTTAAAAAAATGTGTGTGACAGCCTCATTAGTATGCTCTTGCACAATGAGAAGAGGGAAGAAAGCTTATTTGCCACCAGTGGCACACACATGGTGGCAAATAAGCTTTCTTTTAAAGGTGAGGAAAAAAGTTTATGTAGATGTTTGTATGGTATTAAGGTGTTACAAGTGTATTCTTCTAATGTTATTTGTAACAAAGTCAATGATATGCTATAGAAAGTTAATGTTGTTTGTATTCTTCTAAGTGTATCCAAAGGTTTAAAGTCTCATGATTGTCATGTGTTAGATGTAACAACTTTTACAAGTGACTATTTAAGACATTATGAAAGATGATGTGAGACACGCTATAACTAAATTGTGTATGTTTTTCAATGTTATTTATAACAAAGTCGTTGACGCTAACAAGTTGGACAAATTGGAAAATAAGGCTTACATTGTTTTATACCAACTGGAGATGCACTTTGCTTCAATATTTTTTCGACATCATGATGAATTTAATAGTTCATTTGGTAAGGAAAGTAAGGTTTTATGGTACTGTTTATCTAAGTGGATGTACTCCTTAAAGCAATATATGAAAATCTTGAAAAGGTATTCCAAGAACTCATATTAGCTTAAAGCATCAATTGTTAAACAATATGTGGCTAAAGAAGCTATTCAATTTAATATTGTATATCTAAAAAGGTTGAAGGTTGTTGGAGTCCCTCAAATTCGACATAACAGGACAAGAATTTCTAGTTAGGGAACATGAGGGGTTAAAGTAAATGTTTCTCTCGTGAAGAAGTATTGCAAATACATCTATACATCTTAAATAACATGAAAGAAGTTTAAATTTATTTATTTACTCGTAAAAAGTTGTTGAAAGACAAGTACTTGACTAATGAGCACAACAAGACCTTCAGATGGTGATTCAAGGAAAAGCTTTTAAACGAGATCGATATGTTTAATACAATAACATGATTAGTTGAGGAACCTCATTTTGAAGTTGTATGTTAGGGTGAATATGATATAAATGAATATTCTTTCTACACAAAAGTTCAATATGATAGAAGTACCATGTAAAATAATGGGGTAATAGTAGAAGCAGAAACAATGTATTTTTTTTTAATTTAAAAGAAAATAACCTAATGTTAGTTTCCACGGACTATTATTAAGTGGTTAAAGAGATATAGGAGGTAAACTGTACCAAATTCAAATTACCTATTTTCAAATGTAAGTGAGTTCACTTTAATGTTATTGAAATAGATAAGAAATTTAGATTTATTTTAGTTGATTTGAATAAAGTTTGTTTTAAAGATGAGTCCTTCATTTTACCAAGTCAAATGAAACAAGTATTTTATATCATTGATTTAGAAAATAAACAACACTCCATTGTATTACAATGTAAAAGACATATTGTTGATGTGGAGGATGATGAGTCAAGTTTTAACTTGATGAAACCCTACCTTTTACTACAATTCTACCTAGATCAATAAAAATAGATTTGATTGACGACGAATATGCAGTTAGAGATGATCATTATGAAGGAATTTGGAAAAATAAATAAAGTAAGACCCCAATTAATAAAATGATCAAGTAGTTAATTTTTTGCATTTATTTATTTATATTATTTAACCTAAAAGCAAGCTGCTTACCTACATTTTTTTTTAACAGGCACATGAAGGGTTCTAGCAAAGATGCAAGTGATATGTCTAACACATCCAAAAATAGAAAATGTAAAAGTAACACAAAGTTAAATGAGTTCGCTTTAAATCAAGGTACTACAAAAAGGAAACATTTAGAGTTTGATAATGATAGAAGGCCATTTGGTCTAGAAAGGGATAAATTCATAAGTTATATAGGCCTTATGGACTGATTAAAGTTGGCATCTTGTATTCTAAATGGAAGGAAATATCGCAAGCTATAAAGGACATGATTTGGGATGAAATTTTTGTATACAAGTGTTTATATTTTATCCTATTGTTTAGTTATATTAGATGCTATTAACTTTACAAACATTATACCTTGCAACTCATTTATGATATCGCTCTAACCCTTAACACAAAGAAGCATTCGCTTTAGCAAGTACGTGATTAATGAGAAGATTTCAAGTTAACACTTAGCAAGGAATGCATTTGAGGAGAAAGGAAGAATGATGATCCATGTTTAGAATACAATTCTATTAATCAAGAAACATGGAGACAGTTTTTGAGATCACAGGAGGATTTTGAGCTTTTAGGTAAATTTTGATAGAATCAATCAATGAATTGGTTTATTTTTATTTAGTTTGCATGTAACTTACTTTGCATTGATTTAATTATAGAAATTAACTGTAATAAATAAAGAGAGATATTTTAAAAATAAACATCAGTATTACTTATCCTGAGGGGATATAAGAAGTTGGACAAGAAGCTTATGGAAGCTAATTTGAAGAAATTGGAGTAAGCTGCAAGATCAAACCTCCAGCTTTGTTCATCCCCCAGTTCATCCAATTTGTCAAAGAAAATGAAAGGAGGCAAGGATCAAGAAAGGCTAGTATATCACTCCAGAGGCTACTGAAGTTATTGCATGGATTGTAAATAATTATACTAAATGAATTAAATTAAATTTAAGATTACATGCTTTTTTAGATAAATTTATAATTGTATATTGCAAAATTCACTTGAAGAACAAGCTTCCTAAGATTCATTTCATTCTAATGGAAGAATGGACAACTTGGCAACAATAATTAGAAAGCCAAATCATCATGGTCATGTTATAGGGATAGAAAAAGGTCTTAATCTCAAGTTGTATTTAAAACCAACACCATGAAGCTCACTAAGAGTTATATCTAGAAGCAAATTTGATGAGTTTCTAGCAAAGGTTAGAGAGGAAGTTACTCAAAAGTACGAGTAGGATCATGTGAAATTCTTTAAGTAGCTTCTTAAAGAGTTTAAATTTATAATCTCTAACATGGGAATTGGGCAAGAAATTGAGTAAGGAACTAGATAGCAGGGATCCCAAGTTTTGAATTAATTTCATTTCATTAAATATTCAATTTTGTCTAATTTTCCTTTATTGTGTTTAATTTCTTTACTTATTTCTCCAAACTTCCCCCATGCTTCAAAACGTTAAAGATAGCCACAATCCACTAGGGATGGCAACGCATCTCTAGTCTCTTAATAGATGATAAAGCTTTTTGTTTTCTTCATTTAGATAAACCCAAGAAGCAGGTTGTTGCTGTAGCCCAGGCATACATGCCTGGGGAAACAATCTATCATATGGAGATTTAGGAGAACTAAGTCAAGGTGACAATTAAGGTTGTTCTTGAGCCAAATGTTGTAACATCCTTAAAGTTTTTCCCATGATTTATTAATCTAATGAAGGATAATTATTAAAATTTAAGTATAATTGGGTTTGAGGATAGTTAAAGATGTCTATTAGGTTTGGCTTTAGCTTTTGATTGGGTTTGAAAGTGAATTGGGTCACTTGGGTTTAAATTGTAGAGAGAAATTGGATTTTTAGCTCATAGTGTGTCATGCTGTAGTATGAAAATTTATGCCGCAATATAATTTCCTGAACCAGTTTTTAAAATGCGAAAATCAGTTTAAAAAACAAAGAGTAAGATCTGAAACGGAGAGAGGGCGACCAAGAGAGTGTTTTCTTTACTAGGGCATTAACTCTTGGGCATTTTAGAGGTGTTTGAAGCTTAGTCTTACCTGGGTATGCCTTCTTTATCTCTTCTTCTTCTCTCTACACATTTTAAAAGTGAGATTTAAGGTTAAGAGATGATGATTTTCGGATTAAAAACTATGGATCTAAACCCATTGATCTAAATGAGACTAATAGGAGTTGTTTAAGTATTCTACACATAGTTTAGAAGTTTTTACAAGGTTGTAAGTTTGGGTCATTCATTTTGGACGAACTCTAGACCTCCAAAGTGTGATTTTAGATGATTGGGTGTTATATTAGTGATTACCTAAGTTAATGGAAGCTAAATGGAGTAAATGAAAATTAAAACACCTAATGGTTATGCTTAAGTGCAAAAGATTAGAATTTTGGATAATTAAAGTATTGATTTATGGAAGTTGGAAGAGCGTTTATGATGATTTTAATAATGATTGATAAAATTAATTGTAGATCAATTATCTTATGCACCATTCAAGCTTTGGTATAGGTTGTGAAGAACTTTTATTGAGGGGTAAACCTTTGACCTCTCAAAAATTTGAGGTAACTGAGAAAAACTTAATTTTTTTATAGTTGAATATTAATTGATTTTTTGTTGAAATGATTTATTTGAAACATGTTTAATATTTTTAAATTCATGATGCAAATTTGGCATGGTTGGTGATTTATTATTGTTGCAAATTATATGTATGTTTATATACATGCTAATAGTGATAATGAATGAGAAATTGTGATTATATACTAGTTGGTGTGTGGAGTGAGTTCAGTATGAGTATTGATATGTGGATTCATGATATAAATGGTGGATTAGAATGCATAGACATATGTGATAAACGTGCATAGTATGATTATTAGCAAGAGTTAGCCTAGGGAGAGGAGTAATTAACTAAACTCATATGATATTAGCAGTGACTGTTGGGATTGAGAGTTTGTCTTGGCACCAACCATTGAAATCGGGAGGTAGCCCTTATCCCATGGTTGATTCAAAACTATTCTACTTGTTCTATAAGGGACTCGAACCTAACTAGTCTTCACCGATTCATGAGGAGACTAGATTAGGGTATGACACCCCATAGTTATTAGTATTGGGAGAAATCAGATTATACAAATGAGTGAGTTAACCCTAGCCCGGTAACTCCTGACAAGTAAAAGGTTGGGTTAATCTGTGAAGGCCGTAGCCACCGAATAACCAACTACATGGTTGTTAATATTATGGTTCATTGTGGTTTAAGGGTGCATGGTTGGTATTATTGTGACCCCAAGTTGTGCATTATTGGTATATATATGTATGTATTATTATATGTTTGAAGTTCGGTCACATAGTTGTTATTGCGGTGGCCGAGGCTATACATTATCTTACATGTTTATGTGCATATTTATTGCCAATTACATCCATTTTCAATTGATATGTAACTGTATAAATTAGGTAAAACTTGATTATTGAATGGTTGTACTCACCCCTCAATTTCAATATTTTCAGGGCCTAACTTATTGGGTCAAGATCGAGAAAAATGAGCCAAGGTATAGGATTATAGAGTAATCCTTTATTTGCCTCTTTATGTTGTCTTATGTGTATTAAGATTGTTAACTTGCCAACTATGAATCACATAAATATTTTTGGTACTATGACACTACTGTTGAATGGCACCAAAATTAATAAAAACTAAATTTTACAGTAAAGCTTAACCTAGGTCATCTCCTTAAAAATTGATAGAGTAACTATTTCAATTAGGATTATAAAAAGCTAAAAAAGGGGAGGATTTTTATAATAAAATTAATTAAAAAATAAATTAAACTTAAATGATCAAAACAAGTTCAATTGAGAAAATTATCAAGCACAAGCAGCGTAATCAATCACAATTCAATCACCTAAATTTAATCTTCCTTGTTCACAAATAAATTAATTTTATTTAACTTTATTATTCTGGTTGCATTATATATTTCTCAAATTATCATTCAAGAATTAAACAATAAACTAAGTTATAGATTAATTAAAATCTCCCTCAACCCACAACCTAATAATTGTTCTAAGTTAGCCGCACCAGAAACAAAGCATGGATAATCACCCAAGCCAGATCAAATTACTCTTACGATGCTATATCAATCGATTATGGCAAGAAAAATCTCAGATAAAATTTATAATTCAAAAATCATGCAATAAAACTACTTTAATCAACAATAGCAATTAAAACATAAAATTCAGAGGTAGTGAAAGAAGAGTAAATTGGAATAAAGCTAAAATAAAATCTTCCTTAAATATCAAAGACTCTTATTAAAATTTAAGATCATAGTTTATGATTGATCACACTAATATTTTAACTCTCCAGAGAACTAAAAACTAGACAGCACTGCACAAAAAAATAAGGAGCCATCCCTCACAAACTATTCTATGCCACTAACTGTTTCTTTTCTCCCGTCCCAGTCGTGCATCCTCCATGTTGTGTGTTTGCTTTATATATATATATATATATAAAGTGATGCGAACTGTTGCGTCTCTCTTTCTTTCTTTTCTAATAAAACTTAATAATTTATTAAAAAGATAAAACTACTCTAATTAAAAACTACACTAAAAACCCAAAATAAATTTAAACAAAATTTTAAATATTTAATTATTGATTTGATCTCCAAGTATGCTTATATTCTTCTTATCTAAAATATTTTTCATCAATATCTTTTAAATTGAATCTAAAAAATCTGCACAAATAAAATAAAATTAAATAACAACTGTGCAAAAATATTAAAGATGTTATTTATATTTTAAAATCAAAGATTTAGATGGTTAAAATTTAAAAGTTGAAGATTGACTAATAAAATAAAATAATATCTAATTAAACTTATTTAGGCTCAAATAAATATTTAAAATTCTAAATTAAAAGGATAAAAATATATAAAATTATTAGTTATCATGCTACTTGCATTATTATCGTATCACACCTATGTATTTTATGCCTTGGGTTAGTGAGCTTCGGTTGTAAATCCTAGTATAGGGCTAAAATAATTGTACAAGTAAGAATATGTGTATTTTGACTGGTTTGGAGTAAAAATGATCGTTCTGTGGAAGAAATTCCTCCCCCTTGTGTTTTGTATGTTATGGGATTAAGTGGTGAATTTGTAATACATGTATTTTTGGTTAAGTATGGTGTATCACAAGTCCTACAGAGTCTATTGAGTGTGGCCTAAGGGTAGTTATGAGCTTACGGCACTTGGTTGTAATTTTGGACACCTTTGTTATGTTTTAAAAGCATAAATGGGTAAGTTTACATTTTGATGTTCAACTTTTGTTTGAAAAGTGATTTGAATGTGAGACCAGTGCTATTAATTAAAGATTGAAAAAAGCTTTTTATAGACATCTAGATCACCTCAATCAGATGTCGGATGAAGATTTGGTGCATGTTGAAAGTCCAAGCAAGAAATCTTGCTGTCATGGATTCTATAGTCTATGCTGCAACATAATTATCCCAAAATTCCTTTTTTTTTTACTATGTTGACCCCAATTTGATGTTATCTTACCTTGTAAGATGTCCATACTTTTGTATACATATTTTGCTCTGATTTTATTTTTTAAAAATGATTTTAAAGAATTTTATAATATTTTAAGTTTTGAAAACTTGGGATCCTATTTATGTAAATTTTACAAATTTGGTATTTTACTTGGGTTAGTCCTATAATTACTTCAATTATGGAGTTAATTGTGGATTAGTAAAGGAGACTTCACAAATGTGATAGTGCCATTCCTTGCTAATGTGAATGTAAAATTAAGCCAAGTATCAGGTCACTTCATTTTATAGCCTAAAAGACTTGTTGACATGGAGATGACAGTTCCATGGTAAAAATAATTACCACATTATTCTTTTATTTTTTTTAAATTGCTTATATAATTTGTATCCATTTGATGTGTCATTAGGATCCTGAGGATGATAAAGACTGCCTTATCTGCCACAATTATATAAATTTTTTGAGGAAATAATAAAGCCAATCTAGTTGACAATGCCTAAAAGAATTGTGGGTATAAATGAGCTATAGAAAATCAATTCAGAATTTTGTGTCTAGCTTTTATGACACCAGCTCACAATGACATCCATGACAAGACAAGGTACGTGGGCAGTATTATTTCAAAAAAAAAATTTTCATATTATCTAGCCCCAATACTTGAAGGGCAAGTTGTTTATATTCATGTATATATATTTAATTTGGTAATATTTTGTGTTTTCATAAACTAATTATAATACTTGTATGCTGTAATTACCACTAGTCCCTTTGTGTTATCTGCTTGTATTTGTACAAGATCTACTAATTTTGTTCCATAAACAAACAAGACTACTAAAGTTAAAGATATATTTAACACACAAGTTAATGTTATTTTTGTAAACATCAGTTTTTTTCCATATATTTAAATTATTTTAATACATTATTTTTATTTAAATTTCATGATAAAGCACTAAAGATATATCAAATAATGGAGAAATAGCATTGCCCACTAAAAAATCAAACTAAAAAAATGGCCCACCAGTTTGGATCTTTTCAAAGATAAGTAATTTGAATTCAATGTTTTTAATCCACAATCATTTCATATAGGTTTATGTTTATGGTTATCATTTGATTTTAATTTTTTAGTACCATTAACAGATAGAGAGTATAAAATATGGATACTATATTATTCATTATATATACGAAATTATTCAATTTGGTACCAATGAAAATTTAAATCTGGTAAGTAGTTATTTAATCCGAATAATATTCATTTTTTGAGGTTTTGAAATTTGGCAATTCTGATGAAAATCTTAAAAAAATTTGCAACTTTGTGAGTACCTCTATACCAGTAGACAGATAAATGACATTCAAAATAGTTTGACAAATCAACTTCTTTAAAAGCTATTTATATAGTCCAAGATTTTATAGTTTGTTCATTAAATTAGGATTTAGCTATAATTATAGGAAAGTTGGATGCATATAAACTCTACTTAGTGTATTGTGATAGTTTATTGGACTTTAGTTGTAAACATTGAACACTTGAATAGATGATAATGGTTTTGATATTCCATTGGTATGCTTGGTATATTTTGTTGTGTTGTTATTCCTATTTGTTAGACATTTTGGCTGTATATGTTTAGTTGCTATTATGATAATTTGATAGGTTCAATTTTGACTATGGAAAAAAATACAAAATACCCATTTAAAAAAACAAATATAACATCATTTTTTAAAAATAGGATGCAGTTGAGGGAAACCACCACATTACTTTTCTGCTTAAAAGTAGGGGTATCAACTTAAACCCATCCCGATTAGTTTGGCTCATCCTAGTCATATCAGGACGAGTCCATCCAGAGCTGAAAATAATTGAAATGAGACTTTACGTGATGAGATTTGAAAGGGATTCAAGACAAGACGAGGCATGGGATTGCCATCGAGACCTCCCATCCCATCCCAAATATTTTATGTGTATATATATATATATATTTTATTTTTATTTTTTAAATATACATTAAATATGTTAATTCTATTAATATAATTTATACTATATTAATTATATCAATTATAATTTTAATATATACAATTCTTATTTAAAACTAAAATTTTTTTTATATTGATAATTTTAATGATACAGATTTATAGAGTAAGCAGTATAAGGTAATATATTTCTTTATAATATATTAATATAATTTATTATTATATCTATCTATTTAATAACTTTTGTTTATATCTTATTTTTTGCTTTATTTTCATATCTCAATTAAGGAAGAAGAATAATAACTTGATATTGTGCCTAGTTTGTCTACTGTTGTTGTTCTTATAACCTAGAGATCACTTGTAATTGCTATCATAATGAGTTATACACTTATAGTTGTGATTGATGTAATTCAATAATTGACTTTAAATTGTTATGATTTATGCACTCATGTTTTGATTTTAAACTTAATAAATCATGTGATTTAAAATTTTAATAAATATTATTATCTAGGCTTTTCTCTCATATTGTCCAATTTATCGAGATAACAGGATGTTGTAGTCCCAATCCTGTCTTAATTCCTAAAAGACAAGAAGACTTTTGAGACAGGATGAGACATAAGATCAAAATTTAATTCTAATTTTTTTTTAGATGGGATATGAGATAAGGGTGTCCCAATCTCATAAACATCCTTACTTAAAAGTAACATAATTTTTCAATAAACCAAGTCACTTTTAAGTAGAAAAGTGGCATGATTTATTAATAAACCATGTAACTCTTTTTGTAGAAGTGACATGATTTATCTTATCCACATCACTTACAAAAGTGACATGGAAAATACAACTTTTTGAATTGCCCAGATCTATGTATTTAATGATGGCAACGTGAAATATCATGAAAAAGCAATATAAAAAACTTTTTTTGTAGTAGTGCAAGCTTTCAATCTAAATTTTCTCAAGACTGAATCTCATTACAATGATGAAGACATGTGCTTATTGTTGATTTGTTGGCAAGAGATCCAAGCTTAAAGTTTTTTATTTATAACTTGTAAATAATAAGTTTTTTTAAATTATAATTAGAAGATTATCTTCATTTTGACCAATAAGTTACCAACCCTACTATTCTTGCATTGCCTTTTTTTTTTTGCAGTTTTGCACCACAACTCTTGATATTTTGCACTCGTGAGCTAAATAAAAAATATTTGGGTTCAAAAACATTAGATATATAATATTTTAATTATTGAAATTAGACATGAAGAATATATTTACATAAAAGATCATATCAACTTATTCAATTTAATTTTTTTAAAAAATAAAAATAATGATCAATCTACTTATTTTATTATACTCTTAGTCTTAACATAATTATCATTTTTGAAAAAAAAATTATTAATTTTTAAATTAAATTGTTTTGCATCAAAAATCTTGACTCTACCATTGTTAATGGCAGAGATGATATCCCAGTTACAGCATTGGGCTTTGAATCTTTTGCCCAAGGAGACGTAGTGACATAACAATTAATAAACAACATAACCAATAGGGATTAAGTCTGATGAAAGGGATTTGTCATTAATCTCTCATATCAAATCTCTACTGGAAGTGGTACCTGCATTTAATGACTATGTCATTATTAGGATTGTCTTTAATAAGAAAATACTATAAACAATTTTAAAAAAAAATAACTGCTCTAATAAAGTCAGTGATGGTTTCACTAGCAAAATTTTCTGAAAAGCCCAACATTGCAAGCCCATCTTTCAGCCCCAAAAATCGCATTTAACCCTGTTGAAGCCCACTACTCAACTTGCCCCTCGTTGTTTGGATTTCACCCCATGTATTTGACTCATAGCGTCCCTTATTGTCAATTATCAAGCCTTAAAGCACTTATGACATTGTCGTGAGTCCTAGAAAGATTAGGTGAGTGTTAGATCTGATGTATCCAATAAATTGGGGGATGATAATTAAAAATCTTGTTAAGCCATTAATTCCAATTACATGCCTCTAAATTTTGACATTTCATTGAAAGATCATTAGGATATAACCCCATTTTCAAGTGGGTTACTTATTCTTTTACGTAATTTCACCAGTCTTATTCATAACTTTTAAAATTAATTTAAACCTTTTATTTTTCTCATAACCAAGCTACAAAAATTGAGTAAAATCATCAAAGTAAACTACTTATAAAAAAAAATAGATAACCCACATGGGAAATGTGTTGTCTCACGGTGATCCTTCAATATAATTTCAATAATTAGATGTTTATAATTGAAATTAATAGCTTAACATGGTTCTTAATTATAATTTTTCCATGAAAAAAATTTCTGCTTTAAAACTTGAAATGGATTGAGGCAACCTCCCTTGATGATTAGAAAGCTTCTTGACCGTTATTTCCTGGCTAATTTTGCAATAAGATATATTTCAGCTTTGTTTTTTTTTTTTTTTTGGGATAAAGTTCAGTTTTTGTTTAGTTCTGGCCGAGAAAACATCATTGGTTTAGTTCGAGTTCGGTCTCGCCCTCTAAAAACATGAACCAATACTTTTTCTATTTTTAATTTTTCCAATTTAGCCTTTACGGCCCAAGGTCTAATTCTGCTTGTGGGTTGAGGCCTTGACTATCGCCAGACTTCACTAACCTCTCATAGCGTCTCCTCATCAACCCAAGCGCCAGCCTTTTTTTACCTGAAATGCAAATCCAAAGTCCTATCAATTACCTTTGAAAAAAAAAAAAAAAAAACACTAACAAGGGATATCTACTGAGAACTTAGAATAATTTTTGTCTAAATTACTATTCTGTCCTTATATGTCTATCCCTAAAGAAAATTTGAAAACAATGGAAGTAGACCCAAGTTTCAATCCATGCAGAAGTTCAGAATACCCCCCGGTCCGAAAAAAAGATTGTGCCCTAAGGCTAATGGCGCATGGTAGAATTTGGCAAAATAATAATATAAATTATAAAAGATAACGTACTAGATTGGTTTGAAATTACAAAAAAATAAAGAAAAATGACAATAAAATTTTTTTAATTATGTAAATGATAATTTAATCTCTCAAAATATTATAATTTTTTAAAATCTGTAATGACTTTTCTGATATTAAAAAATTAATATAAATGATCAAATTGCCTTTAATTTAAATGTTAATTACCATTCACAAGTTTTATTATATGTTTCACAATTTTTCTTCTTAAAATCACAAAAATTTAATAGTAATTCACAATTCGCATTTGAAATCCTGATATTTCTCAAGTATTATAAATATCAATTGACATTTATAAGTTTTGTTCTAAGATTCACAACTTTTCTTAGTAAAATCACAATTCAATAACAATTCACAAGTTTGAATCAAGAGTAATTTAGTCATTTATATTTTTTTTAATAATAAAAAAGTTTTTAAAAACTTCAGAGAAATTATGACATTTAGAGGGATCAAAATATTATTTATATAATTTAAAGGAATTTTAGTATCATTTTCTCAAAGAATAAATATTAAAAAAGAAAAAAGTTATTAGAATTATCTTGGAAAAGAATATGACACAATGTTATGTATTTAACTATTTAAATACATTATAAAATCATGAAGATGAAAAGAAAAAAGTTATTAATAATTACTAAAATATTTTTTTATCACACACTTCTATTAAAAACAATTATATTCAAAATATAGTTAAATATTAAATATAAAAAACTCTTTTAATTAAAGTTTGAACCTTAATTCATGAGAAAATATTTAATGAACCTGATTTTCATTGATTACTAAAATATCAATTCAAGCCATCAATAAAATCCTACTGAACTAAATCAATATAGGTATGAAGAAGTCAGATCGACCATTGACTTGATTTACTTCGATTCTAACATGTTAATTTTTTATATTTTCTAATAAATAAATCAATAAATATATAGTGATTAAATTTTCAGTGAGAGATATATTGCAAAAAGATATCCGCAAGTTATCGGCTGGATTAATCTAGATCAAATGTCTAGGATATCATAGGTCACATCAAATATATATATATCTATATATATACACCACTAAATCTTGCCGCATTATTAATTGTCATTTGAGATTATTTCTTAGATTGAATTCAAATAATCACTGTCAAAGTCAACTCAATATTTAACTAAAACTATGCCAACATATACGTGCCTACATTAATATACATACATATGATTATCCGTATATATAAAAATGAACATATATTTTACTTTCATTTTTATTTATTTATTTATAAGTCACACATTTAGCTAATTTACACAAATTAAGAAAGTAAGTTAAAGATATTTGATATTATTTTTGGGTGAAGTAGTTGATATTTTTAAAATTACTTATTCTTTTCACAAATACCTTGAATTAAATTTAATGAATTAGAAGCCAATCTTACTCATCTTCCTCAATCTTTTTTTTTTTTAATTGGATTTCACTAACCTCCCATAGCGTCTCCATAGCCTCAATTAGTTGGTGCGTGTAATGGGACCTTGTCATGTGCATATGTACAATGTGGGGAAGTGCGTCCGCATACAGATAAGAGTATTTATGAAAGTCAGGGGCAATCTTAACCCTTCATTTTAATCTAAAATTATCTTTACTATCTATTTAAATTAATTTTTAAATATTATATTTATTAAAATAAAAAATATAGAAAATTTTAATATTAAATATGGACTATTTAAAATACATTTAAATGATTAATTTATAAAATTTATAAAATTTTTAATATTAAATTAGGTTATTTTGATTATATCTAAACCGTTCAGAGTCTATCTAGATAGTCAAATTGTAAAATTATAAAAAAATTTTAATATTAAATTGGATTTATAGATTAAATCTATTCTGGCCAGATTGATAATGAACAAATTTATTAAAATTTTAATTTTTTATATTTTTATATCAATAAATATGATATAAAAAATATTTAAAACTTAATTTAAATAAACGACAGGGATCAATTTAGATTGAAATGAAGGATCAAAATTGCTCTGGCCCTAATGAGCAAGCAGTGAACCGAATGCAAATCCAAAGGGGAAGCTACGTGTGGTGCCTTTCTTCATGACAATAATAAAGGAATCTAGAAGCTTTCTTTAAAATCCCCCCCCCCCCCCAAAAAAAAAAAGGCAGAGCTACATTACCTACCATTGTTGAGATCATGGGAATACATGAAGGATTAATTATCAACTGAAATCGTGAGTATTGTAAAATTGATATTTCCAATGACTTTCCAGAAGTCCTTGGCCTCATCAACAGGGAGCTTAACAAAAGGATATAATAAATATGATTCAATTATGAGAGACTAAATTATTACCTTCGGTCACAGAGAAGCAAATTATGTCTAACCTTTTAAGCCACCAAAGACATCATTTGGATGCTGACAGTATGGACAAGGGTAGTGACAAACTATGCATACTCGAGGATGGGCAATTACCCCATTAATTTTGTGATACTTCATGTAAACACAGACTATGTTTTGATCTGTTCTTACAGTTTTGAATCCACTAATCGAAAGAAGAACAAGGAAAGAGGGAGAAAGAATGAGAGAGAGAGAGATAACATTCACCTAGATCGAAGAGAGAGGTTGGGGGTGCCGAGTTCCTCAGAGGGAAGAGGAAGTATAGTAATCTATGATTTTAAATTTAGTTTTAAATAATTTTGACTTATATATTCAATTGTTCTTCAATTTTTTTTTTTTTAGCAAATGAAGTTGGTGTACATGGTAGAAGTCTCATTATTATTTAAATAAATTGATTCAAATCTCAACTCTTACATATATGGAAAACTTAATTCATATGATTAAATCCACTACTTTCAAGACGTGGGAAAATTAAATTTTATTGTTAATAGAGTATATTATTCGTTCCTCACAAAAAAAAAATTCTACCCCACCTAGTCTCGGGTTTTAGGTCTGCCACTACATATGAATATCTCTCCTACTGAGTGTGAGGCATTTTTTTGAAATTTTTTCGCCATGAATTTCAAAAAGGTAGCTAATTTTCATCATAAAAGAGAATAAAACACACCGACAAGAAAGAAGAGGAGTGAAAGAAAGGTGTGGTGGATGGGGGAAAAAGGGTAATGGTTGAGGGGTGTAGGTGAGTCATGGTGAGTTTGTTCATGTGATGTAACGTGCGTAATTGTGTTAGGTTGGAGATAAATATGCCTAAATGGGAGGGAAGTGCCATATGCCAATGGAACCACTATTCAAATTATAATTATTAAATTAAATTAAAAAGAGAAAAAAAAACAATCATTAATCTCTATTTTTATTAGGTTTTGTTTTTAGTTATTATAATTTTTTAATATTTTTAGTCTCTATAATTTCAATAAATTTTGAGTGATGTTTGTTATTTAAATTTTTATAATTTAGAATTTTTAATTTCTATAAAGATTGAGAAAAAAACTACATGAATTAAAAATAAATTTTGTAACTATAGCATTTAATAATTGTTTTTTTCCTTAAAAAGAGGAAAGATACATATATTCATCTTAACGTAGCCAAACAACCATCTCACTTTTCTTAATTTTTTTTTCACTTTTCATCTCAATTATTGAATATATTTTTAAATTATTGAAATTTAATATTTTATAAAATTAATTATTAAATCTTAATAATTTAAAAATAAATTTAATAATTGAGATAGAAAGTGAAAAGGAAATAAAGAGAGGGAAAAATCGGAAGAAATCAAGTCCACCGAATAGGGGGGGGGGGAGCGTGTAACATTGCCGTGTCATGTATTGAGCAAATGAAAAAGTGGTTCTAATTTATTGATTTGGAATTTATTAAAAAGAGTTAGGCTATCTGCTTTTGTTAGGTTCCATATTTATTATCATTCATCCCTCTCCCGCACGTTTTTTCTCGAAAGAAAAAGGGGCCGTGACAACGTTCATCTCACTATTATTGTTGTTCATTTGTTTGATGCCTCACTCTGCTCATTGAAGGCGACTCTTTTTTCAATTTTTGTGCTCCTCAATTCCTTTCAAACTATATTTATAAATTATTTTTAACATTTTTATTAAAATTAAAAAAAATTAAATTTTACAAACTTTGTTTAAAAATTTAATAAATGTTTAACTTTATTTCAATTAAATATATATGCTTTAAACATAACATACTTTAACATTCAATAACATTCTCAACATTTAATATGAATAAAAGGATAAAAATAGATATAATAATAATCAAAATGCTCTACAAATAAGGTCAAAATAAATATTTTTTTTTTATCTTATAAACAGGAAAAAGGAGTGCACCTTTTTTTTTTTTTCACGATGCAAGTACCTCTTAATGGGGACATTTTTGTTGGAAGTGTAATCAAAAATTAAATGTGAGTATTTCTTCAATGATGATTTAAACTTTGATTTTTCAAGTCATCAGATGGAGATGCTGTAACGACACAACATAGGGTCCTAGTCCTTGATGTGTGTATTATGAGTAAAATCCAAAAACGTCGACAAGTAGTAACACCAAAGATTAGGTGGTGGCAATTAAAAGGTGAGAAGCAAGATATTTTCAAGCGAAATCTTTTGGATAAAGGAATTTGGGATTCTCAGGGAAGTGCTAACATCATATGGGAGGATATGGCTAAAAAGATACGGGAGGTTGCAAAAGTAGTTTTGGGAGAATCGAAAGGTTCTGGTCCGAGAGATAAGGAGTCTTGGTGGTGGAATAATAGTGTACAGGACAAAATCAAGTATAAGAAGAACTGTTTTAAAGCCATACATTTGTGTAACAATGAGGAAAATTGGGAGAGGTACCGTATGGCTAAGAAGGAAACTAAGAGAGCTGTGGGTGAAGCTCGTTCCAAAGCTTTTGAAGAATTTTATAAGAACCTTGAGACGAAGGAAGGAGAGCAAAATATTTATAAGATTGCCAAGAGTAGGGAAAGAAAATCAAGAGATCTAGAACAGGTAAGGTGTATTAAGGATGAAGAGGGAAGAATTTTAGTTACAGATGATGAAATTAAAAATAGATGGGAGACTTATTTTTCTAAACTTTTCAATGATGGAGAGGATTCATCTAGTAACTTGGAGGATTTAGTAACTGGTGTAGGAAAACAAAATTTGTCATTCTATCGAAAAATACGTGATAAGGAGGTAAAGGAAGCTCTTAAGAAAATGGCAAATGGTAGAGCTAACGGACCTGATTGTATATCTATCGAAGCGTGGAAATGTTTAGGTGAAGAAGGGGTGAGATGGTTAACTAAATTATTTAATGTGATTTTACGGTCCAAGAAAATGCCTGATGAGTGGAGGAGAAGTACATTAATTCCTATTTATAAAAATAAAGGAGATATTCAGAATTGTACTAACTATAGAGGGATTAAACTCATGAGCCACACAATGAAATTGTGGGAGAAAGTAATTGAGCACAGGTTGAGATTGGAGACAAGTATTTCTGAGAATCAATTTGATTTTATGCCAGGTAGATCAACTACAGAGGCAATTTATCTACTAAGGGGATTAATGGAAAAGTATCGTTGTAAAGATAAAGATCTACACATGGTTTTTATTGATTTGGAAAAAGCTTATGACCGTATACCAAGAGAAGTGCTTTGGAAAGCGTTGGAAAAAAAGGGAGTACGGATTGCTTATATTAAAGCCATACAAGATATGTATGAGGGGGTAAAAACTAGTATAAGAACGCCTTGTGGTCAAACAAAGGATTTTTCTATCAAGATTGGACTACATCAGGGATCATCTCTGAGTCCTTATTTGTTCAACTTGATTTTAAATGTTTTGACGGAACATATTCAAGAGGAAATCCCGAAATGTATGCTCTTCGCGGATGATATAGTTCTTATAGCAGAGACAAGAGAAGAGGTTAATTGCAAACTTGAGTTATGGAGGAGGACATTGGAGTCGAAAGGTTTTCGTCTGAGTAGAAGTAAGACGGAATATTTATATTGTAAATTTGGTAAAAGACTATTCGAAAATAATTTGGAAGTGAAATTGGGAGATCAAATCATACCTCAAGTGGAAAAGTTTAGATATTTGGGAGCCATTATTCAAAATGATGGCGAAATCAGTGGAGATATTTCGCATAGAATTCAAGCTGGGTGGTTTAATTGGAGAAAAGCTAAAGGAGTTATTTGTGACCGTAAGGTGCCTAATAAACTTAAAGGAAAGTTTTATCGTACTGCTATCAGACCGGCAATGTTATATAGTAGTGAATGCTGGGCTCTAACGGGACAGCAAGAGCATAAAGTTGGAGTAGCAGAGATGAGAATGTTACGATGGATGTGCGGACATACACGTAAAGATAAAATTCGAAATGAGCACATACGTGAAAAAGTGAGGGTGGCACCTATTGAGGAAAAAATGGTAGAAAATCGGTTGAGATGGTTTGGGCATGTACAAAGAAGACCAAGGGAGGCACCAGTGAGAAGAGTGGAACATATAACTTTGAGTCCGATTAAGAGAGGTAGAGGAAGGCCTAAGAGAACACTCTTGGAAGTTGTTGAACGTGATCTCTTAATTAATAATATTTCTAAAAGCTTAATAAATGATAGAGCACAATGGCGTCTTGCAATCCATGTAGCCGACCCCACCTAGTGGGATAAAGGCTTGTTGTTGTTGTTGTTGTTGTTTAGAGACTAGGCTATGTTGTTGGATCTAACCTCCATTGACAAATGATATACGTCTTATTATCTTATTTTTTTGTATTCTGCCAGCAATCTTCCTCAACTTGAAATATCAAAAGAGGGAGCACGTGTATCCTCATCGTGAACGTCTTATTATCTTAATTGTAAAAGCTAGTTGAAGAATTTATTTTAATATTAAATGTCATATCTCAATCTCTTTTAGAAAAACAAGCACACATAAATTTTTTATATAAAAAATTTTTTTAAAGTACTATAATAAAAATAAAAAAAATTTCTAGCCATGATAATTAAGCGTTTCTTTTCAAAAATGCCCATAATAAAAAGTTTAATTAATAATATTTTTTAAAAAATGAGACACCTTATTAATTAATAGTAAACATGAAAAAATATGTAACTAATAACATTTCTATAATTTTTTTAGTTCTTTTATGTAATTTTTGAGATCATTTTTTATAATATTTTGTCAATTAATAGTAAAAGTTAATATTTATTAATAATAAAGGTAGCATTGCATCATTTTAAAATAATGTTGAAGGGTTACTTTACACAAAAATGTGTTCAATATCTTAGACACTCTTAAATTTATAGTTCAAGAGCATATTTAATTTATCCTTTAAACCAAAATTTAATTTTGATTTCATAGTTAAAATATCAAAGATACAAATCTTTAAATTGAGTTATTTGAGAGATTGAGGTTAGTTCCAAAACTTAAATCCAAGTTTATTGGGTGTTTAAGTTAAAATATCAAATAAAAAAATCTTCAAATCCAATCATGTTTTGTTTGAGACTTATTTTAGTGGATTTCAACATTCCAAAATTTAGTGGGGGCAAAATATGAATTTTCAAAATTATATTAGCATGCAATATTTTTCAGAAGAGTGGCGGCGTTCATGCCTACCCTCACCAATGCGTAAGTCCGCCACTGATGGCAGTGGTGAATGGGATGTCAAGTAGAGGAAGATGATAGAGGAGGTGATTAAGGGCAAATAATATCCTCATAATATTTGACTTATAATCACATCACTAAAATAAAAATGAGTTGATTAAGTTATTAATTACATGCTTTTCCCATTCTATATTATAAGACATTTATAATTAAATTACACTTTCAATGAGTTAGTTAACTATGTTTAAAATTGCACAATCTTTCTATGTTTATTCTTATTAATTACATTTTGAAAGACCAAACCTTATATTTTTAAACACAATTCCTCAATATATATATGTGTGTGTGTGTGTTATAATATAGGGGGAGTGTGTGTGCGCGGTTTTAAACCAAATCATGTGATTTGTAATAAGAATCACTCAATTAGCTTCTAAAAGGTATTTTATAATAAGAACAGGAGGGATTACCTTTTAAAATTTAATTCCCATTCCCTTATATGATGTAATAAAGCTATACTATGTTCTGCTAAAAAAAAGGGCACTCTATGTAATGGGCTTTGCATCAAAAATTCAAAATTAAGACAACCAAACAGAGGGAAAATGGGTTTGCAGTCCCATGCATGAAATCTTCAGAAAACGAGACCTTAGTTAATATCAAATCTAGAATATGGAGAGTTCTTTTATGGAGTTGTTGGTAAACAAGAAAGTCTACTGGGGATAAAGAACAATAATGATGATCAGAACAAAGAAAAAGAAATTTGAATACTGCCATGCGAAGAAAAAGATAAAATTAAAGATAGTGTCCACTAATGAAGGATTAAACTTTGACAAAGTGGCCCCGCAGCACATAATCATGTCTCATGTGGAGAAATATAAGGTAATCTAGGATGCCACCTGTTATTCATAACTACGGGTCAATGTGAATTATTCTTTTTAATTCTTTTAAGACAACATGTTTCATGAGTTATGTTCACACAATTAGGATCTGTAATTATTAAGAATGGAGAGCCACCATTTAAAAATAAATAAAAATAGTGAAAAGACATTACATTTTAATTCAAAATTTAAGGTGCAAATTTATTTATTGTTCTTTCTTTTTTATTTTATATTAATCATAAATCTCAACATTATTTAATGTGAGACTTTTCATATCAACTCTAGTCCACCCACACGTGAACAATCTAACAATATCTTACTCAAATGTGAATCCACAAATTTTCCATATCATATATGCTCAAAATACGAAGTCCTTGTGCTTCCAATCAAGATCATATCATAAATGTTCAAAATACCAAATCCTTGTGCTCTCAATTTTATGAGTTTCAATTGGTGCGTATAAAAATAAGACTAACCTGTTTATCTAAATAGATTTAATAAAAAACTTGAATCTAGCCTAATTTATTTAGTAAATAGGCTTAATAAATTCTTGCAGGGGCTTTGCCTACTTTTGGCCTTACCAAACACCCTCAAGCATTTAGTTTAAGGTTGAGATTCTCTTTTAATCAACTAATTTTTATATGAACAAATTATAATATTTTCTTTATTTTCAATATGAGAAAACAAGACAAAAAACTTACTATAAAATATTTTTAATAACTGAGAATTCATGCAAAGGGCTAGTGTAACAATGTCATTTTAATACAAGGTCTGGGTTAAAAAATTGTAAATAAGAAAATTTCAGTTAGGCTCCTTAATCCAACATAATTTCAATCAAAGCCCCTATAATTTTAAAATTTTACTACACATGTAGGGGAGTAAAATGAAATTAAAGAGCTTATTGAAATAATTGTATTGTTCCTAGTGAAGCTAGATGTATGAACAACTTATATAAAATAAATAATTAATTAATGTATGAAAAATAAATAATTGACATAGGTGAAATTTGCAACTCTTATTAAAAACATAACATTACTAGAAATTTGCACCTTTCATTCTACCTATGTCAATTGTTCATTTTTTCTATATGAGTTATTCATACACCTAGCTCCACTTATTCATATTCATAGTGAGGTTATGCTATTAATTAGAGTTGTAAATTTCACCAAAATTAATTATTTATTTTTTATACATAAGTTGTTCATGTCACGAAGGAAAATAAAGTCATTTCAATATGTTCTTTAACTTCATTTTAGTAGTCCACATATGCAATGAAATTCCAAAATTTCAGGAGCTTCAACTGAAATTAAATTAGGTAAGGGGTTCTAACTGAAAATTTTCCTTGTAAATATGAAAAATTGATTTTTTTAAAAAAAAAATTGAGAATTCATCTCATCTAACGAATGGGTCTCCTCTAGCCACATTTCAAACAATTGAGAATACTGAAATCTTTAATTGATCCACGTATTGTTGACCTTTTGTATGTGATTGAGATAAAGTTCTTTTATTTTGACATTACCCTCTAATTTAACTTTGAATTAATTTTAGCATCTATCAAATCCCCACCTATGTCAATTATTTATTTTTTTATGTATTAGTTGTTCATATCAGTGAGGATAATAAAGTTACTTTAGTCAGCTCTTTAATTTTATTTTAGTCCTTTACATTTGGAATAAAATTTTAAAAGTCTGGACTGAAATTAAGTTAGATCAAGGAAGTCTAACTGAAATTTTCTCTTATAAATATGAAATTGATTCCTTAAATAAAAAAAAACTTGAGAATTCGTCTCATCCATCAAATGGGTCTCCTCTAGCCACATTTCAAACAATTGAGGAAACTAGAATCTTTAATTGATTTGCGTGTTGTTGACCTTCTGTATATGATTGCATAAAGTTTTACTTTGACATAATTCTCTAATTTAACTTTAAATTAATTTTAGCACCATCTATCAAATCTCCACCTACATTAATTATTCATTTTTATATATTAATTGTTCATATCAGTGAGGATAATAAGATCACTTTAGTTAACTCTTTAATTTCATTTTAGTCCTTTATATGTGCAATAAAATTTTAAAATTTTAAAAGCCTTGACTGAAATTAAGTTAGATCAAGGGAGTCTGACTAAAATTTTTCCCTTATAAATAGAAAATTGATTCCTTAAAAAAAAAAAAACTTGAGAATTCGTCTCATCCATCAAATGGGTCTCCTCCAGCCACATTTCAAACAATTGAGGAAACTAGAATCTTTCATTGATTTGCGTGTTGTTGAACTTCTGTCTATGCTTACATAAAGTTTTACTTTGGCATAACCCTCTAATTTAACTTTGAATTAATTTTAGCAACTTCTATCAAATCTCCTACTTCGACCTACCTTCTAGAAGGTTAAAAGTTGTTATTTTGAACGTAAGTAGAATAATTTAGATATTATCAATGGTGTTTAATTCAATTACTTAAGAGAATTTAATCAATTTATTCTAAAATCTTGAGTTTAAATTTTGGGATATGCAGTTGTGTTAATTTATTAATTTTTTAAATAGTTTATTAATATATAGGTAACAAAAAATCAAGATTTATAATTGATTCTCATAAATTTTAAATTGATATTACAAATAATATCAAATATATTTTATTAATTTTTCAACTAACTATTAACATTTTTTTAATTACAATTAAAGATCATGATCTATTATTAGAATTTCAATAACTGAGATTTTATAATTGTTATTAATATTCTTCTAGGTCGCTAATGGTCAATCTCACAAAGTCTAATTGTGAACAACCATAATGTTAAGAAGTATTTAGGTAGACTGGATGTACCACATTTGTAGTTTGCCCGATAAAAACATAACATTTAGATAACATTAAATGTAAATTAATTATGATATTAATGATAGTAGAGAGAGAAAAGCCAAAAATATTAAATGTGCATTATATTATAAAAATAAAATCAATTAAAAATGTCAAAAAAATTTATTTTGTTTATTTAAAATAATTTTATTGAACAGACCATACATGATGTGGTGTATCTAGTATATTTAAGTATTTCTTAGTGATAAGTGATGAGTGATTCAACACCCATAAAAAAAAGTGAATTTTATCAACAACAAAATTGAGGCAAATTTAGGTACGAGAAGCTGTTAGTTCTATAGAGTGCATTCCAACATGTAATTAAGGTACTATATATTGATTTCTCATGTTTACAAGATAATATATTTTTATTTTATATTTACAAGATTTTTAATTTTTTTAAACAAATTAGGTGAATAGAGTCTTCAAAACTTACCAGGACCACAGAGATTTTTCATTATTTTATATCTTGATAAGATTGTTGGGAGGACAATACTTGAAATAAATTTATGCTTTATTGCTAAAAAGTGAAAAAGTATGCTTGATTATTCGGAAGTTAAAGATATGGATATTGCCATGGAAAATAATTGCTTAATTTTTAATTCTTCATTTCTCTCTTCTGCTCTCAATCTTTTTATCAAAATTTCCTGATTTAAACCCATCTTATCTCAATGAATTGATCCTTACAAGTGAAAATTTGCTCAGAAACGAGATATGACACATGATAGAAAGTGTAGGAACTGATAAATTGAATATTTGAAATTTGAGGGATTACATTGAACAAATTAAACTTTAGATATCAAATTATAATCAAGTCAAAATTATATAAATAAAATAATTATTATATTTATTTTTTTTCAAAAGCACGTGTTGGAAAGGACTAAAGACGTGAGAATTGGAGAAGAGCATTACCCCAAAAGAAAGAAAACAGTGGAATATGATTTGATAATGTGTGGATTGCGATGCTCTTCCAATTCCTACTATTGTGAAAGTGATTGCTCACTGTCCCTCCCTCCACTTTCCTTTCCCTACTTCCCGTGATCAACGTGTTTGCCTCTTTCACATTGACATCCCACTTGCAAATTAGTTTTCCCATGTTGTCTCTTTATTTTTTTAGATAAAGATATAAATTTAGTTATGAATTTTTTTTAAGAGTATCTAATAGTCTATACTATGAGATAATGAAAAATAAATTATAAACTACAAAAAATGAAGCACTAGGAGCTTATCGTTAGTTTTGAACAAACAGACATTTATTTTTAATGGTAGGGCCCTCTTCATCTCCCTTCATCTCTCTCCTGTCAAGCCTCCAGAGAGGAACCACACCTAACGCTCTTCATCTCTCCATGTTACTAACACCGACGATGATGAAGAGGATCATGACAATGATGGTGATGACTTAAGTGAAGACAACACTAAACGGGGTGACTTTGGGGAGGATGACTCTAGGTGAAAATTCCAATGAGGATGATGCTGAACAAGAACAACCTTCTCTTCTCTTCCTCCATGAGATGATGACCCACCTCCTTTCTTAATGGCGTCCATCGGCGATGGTAGTAGAGCTCAGCAACAAAGGTTGAGGCAGGCAATGATGATTTTTTGTCTTTGATTTCAAAGATTACATTTGATTTTGGGTCTTTGATTTATGTTGGTTTGATTTCTATCTTTAATTTTGATTTGAATTGCATGCAACAGCAATTTTAAGAAAAAGCTAGGGTGACATTTAGGCGGAGGTGATTGTTGTCTAAATAAATTAAAAAACCTAAGTGTGATTGAACAGAAGTCTAAAATGCCAAGCTATGAAGCATTGATACTTTAAACTACCTCACATATCTGTATCGATATCATATCTGACTACTTCTTTGATAAGTATTCATGAAGTATCAAAATAATATTTTTAAATTTTAAAAAATTTTAATTTTTAATACGTATCGGATACTTCTAGATTACTAATCGATACTTCAAAAACAAAAATTTTAAAAACAGTAAATTTATTAAAACTTGCAACATTAACCTTTTTATTACTAATATCATTTTTTGATTTGCTTTTAAAGTTAAAGATTAAATTTTCCTAAAAAAATAAGTTTTGGATGTAATAAAAGAATGAATGTTACATTTTTCTTAATTACAAAAACATGAAAATGTAATCTTATCATGATTGAGAATGAGAAGATATTGATACCACACCTATTACTAAGAATTAGGTGGTAGGCAATTAAGTATAGATAAACTAAAACTACAATTAATGATTATATTCTACCTAGTATTATTAGAAAGGATTATATATGTATGCTAATTTAAATATTTTCTAAATTAAAATTATATTTTTAATATTTTTTATAAATATATATACATGTATTGGAAACGTATCATATCTTATATTTTTAAAAATTAAAATATCAATGTATCAGATACACATATCAGTATCCGTGCAATCTAAATGCTAAGTCTATTTCTTTGTCTCTAATCTTCTCCTCTTCTTGCTATTGATAATCTCGTCTACAACTAGATGTTAGAGCAATCAAAGTAAGGAGACTGGTTCTTTATGTGGTAGTAAGTCTTTTCTTGCTGTGTCTCTAGTTAATGGTTTTAACCTAATTCTAATCTTATTAGTCATGTGGTTTTGATCATTGATTCAACCTCTCATAGCCTTCTTGTTCTCAAGGCTGTGGTTGGTTCTTTGATTTCAGGGAGAGGGGAAGAAAGAAAGGAGAGAGAGAGTCACAAATGGGGATTAAATAGTGAAGAGACATGTGGCTTTTTCTAGTCAAATAAGGACAAACAAACGTGTGTTTGTTCAAAACTAATGATAGACAATCAATACTCTGTTTTTTTATTGGTCATGATTTTTTTGCACTACCATATAATTTATAGGATATTAGATGCTCCTCAAAAAATAAATCAAGGCTAAATTTGTACATTTATCCTATTTTTTTTCTTATAAAAATATGTAAACTAGATCCTGAAGAGTCATTAGATTTATTACATGCTTACAAGTTCAAATAACAATCAAAGATATCTATGTATTGACTATTAATAAAGTTCTCATATCAATATTTGTTCACATGATGTTATTAGTTATGAGCTAGTAGTGACATGTTTTCTAAAATTTTATTGGGATTTAACGTTATGGTTGAAACCACAACTTTAAAGCTGGATTTTTCAGCAGTTTTAATTTACGAAATTGATCAAACTCTATTAATTAATTTCATTAAGTCGACGTAGAAAATTCTGACTGGTTAAAAATTGAATGTTTGAGATGGGCCAGTCTCTCTCAGTTCGTAACAGCTCAACCCACAAAGTTTGATTTGGATCTAAAAACACTGCTTAAAAGTCAAGGGACAGGAAATCAAACACTCCTGTCTAGGGTTAATTAAAAATACATTATTCATTTATTTTATCCTAATATTATAATTGATTTGAAATGGAACATGTGACTGAGGATTCATTTACACAAAGATTAAGAGATTATATGCATCAAACTCAAAGTTTAACAAGGATATTTGAACAAAAATGATTAAATTTGAAAGAATATATAGTCAATTATATATTACGCACTGTAAGTAAAATAAGTTAGGTAAAATCCAACAGTTATATGCATGATCATGAAACTTTAGAGGTAGATTCTCTATATTAAGTTTTAAATGTTAAAATAAGGCATTTGAACATATCTCATTATATTACTGAAGGGAGTTTAAGTAGTTTGATCATATTTTTAAATATGTATTTATTAAAACAAAATTTTTAATGATATTACTCCCTTTGGTTTAAAATATAGAAACCTTTTAACCACTTTACAGTGATTAAAAATTAGTTAAAAGTAGATTTCATCATTAAATTATTAAAATACTATCACTACTTTGTAATATTGTCATGTAATTAAAATTTATTTATCTTAATTATCTTTAATTTTTTTATATAATCTCTTTCTACAATATAATTATCATGAGAATATTTGTGAAAAGGAAGAATTTGATGCCATTAACTTTTTACAAAATGTCTCATATTGTAGATTAATATTGTGAAAAGGTCATATTTTGGAAGGGAGTGAGTATATTTATGATGCACAGAAGGTTTTTTTTTTCGTTTTCAAATATAAAAAAAATCAGCTCATACAATTTAAGAAATGTGAATTAGTATAATAATTATGTTTAAAATCCAAACAAGATAGATATATTATTTTTGACAATTAATGAAATAACTTTATCTCGTGAAAAAATACTTTATTTTTATAATGGGCAATTTAAAAAGAATAATGGAGCAGAAAAGCTAGCTTGCTAGGGTTAGATGGTAAGCATTTGTCTCTTGTCAATTTGGGGATGCAGGGTCTAAGCTAGGAGACAACCTCGTGTAAAACCATCTTCCTGATATTATTATTTTAGACAAAGGCTACAGAACCACACTTTGTAAGATGACCTAGTTTGCTCATTAATTTAATCCAACGTATTAAAAAGAATAAGGGGAAATTGCACTTGAAAAAAATTTACAAGCTAACCGAAACAAAATTATCAACAAAAGATTCCTAAAATAACAAGAAACGTCTAATTATTTATAAAAAGAAATTCATATATTCATAAAAGTTCAAGCAGGTTTACGATCGAGGAGTGGAAAAAGATCTGTAATTAACTAGAAATGTTCAATTATTTTTTGCTTAAAGATAATTTGGTTTTTTAACCTTCCAAAATAACTGTACTTGAGACCCTTTAGCCTGCAAAGAAATTTCAGAATTTAGTAGATCTGTAATGTGAATATGTTTTTTAAGTGGCTTTAGATTTGATTCTCCTGAGATAATAATGGGTAGTAAAAGAAAGGGAGTTGTGGTGTGAAGGTCATTGAAAAGATGAGGAGAGGCTTTTGATTTTAATATTTTAATAATTTATAGAAGGTGGATCTTTTCTGAAAGTAATAATGAGAAATGGTTTGCTTCGGTTGTTGTAATCTGTGTTTTTTTTGCTGGGAAGAATTTGCCGTGTCAACTGTCAAGCTTTTGGCGGCATTTTATTTTCTGTTTTGTTTTACTAATTGAAACTGGCCAATCAGTTCCTCAATTAGTGTTGGTGTGATGCCACTCAAACCAAATCTCTATCTCCACTTGCATTTTCACATTTATCTTCACACCACCTCTTTACCATTTGCCAAGAATCCAAGATATGAGACCTACCTTTTCTTTTTTAAGTATTTTTTTTAATAACAAAGGAAGTATAGTTTTTGTTTGAATTACTTTTTCCTCCTAGGGTAAAGAACTCAAACCCAAAGTGGGGGATTTATTTAAAACATATATAACTATTGCTATTTGTATTTTAACTTATTTTAATATTACTCTTTATACTTCTTTTTTTTTGTTTCAAATTTTTTTTTAAATTTTATTAGTCTGCAATATCAGTTCGTGTTATCACTGATGGAGATAAATTTGCTTATACATACATAACTCTGTTAATTTTATTGTGAAGTTGATAAAATTATTATAAGCTTTATATTGTATGAGCAAAATAGTCGTTAACCCTTTTGCCTTTCTACCCTTTGTTTGAACTAGTGTGCATTTTTTTGCTTTGAAAAATTTCATCCATCATGGATTTTGACTTGGTGTTCTACTTATTTTTTTCCTATTATTTATTTATTTTACACAAATTAGCATAATTTTAACAAGTCAATGGCACAAAAAGTGAGAATGTTTATGTACATGCATGTTAATTACCATTAAGTTTTGATAGTCATATTTAAAAATTATAAAGACTAACGTTGCAGACATATAAAACTTTAAAAACTTTAATTAATAAAAAAAAGTATAAGAATTAATGTAACAAAAAGGCTCAGACTATAATAACAAATGATTATATTTTTTCTTTATTTTTTATCGGAAGAATATATATACAATTTTTGGTTCCTAAGTTATTTTCTCAATTATTGCTTAAAGCTATTTTTTACTTAAAAACTCAGTCCCTACCATTATTAGCTTACAATAATTCTTTTTTTTTTTCAACTATCAGCTTGGAATAATTCATTTTTAACAATTCTCCTGTTATTTCTTGACTAAAAAACTACAAGTACTAAATTATTATAAACTACAACTCAATGACTAAATTAAAAGAAAATTAGAGACTAAAGTTATATTTATTTATTTCTTTGTTTGAATATTAATCACTACTCAAATTTGGCCTCCCTCTTGTTATTGTAGCCCCAATCGGTTAATTATATGCATATATTTTAAACATTATAACCAATTTAGAACAAAATATTGTAAAGAAATGAATTGGAATCAAAACCCCATATTCAATATATTAAATTCACTCAATATATCAAGCAGATATTATAAAATTAATTTAAAAAAATACACTTTTCATTAGTTAAAAACAATATTACTCTCAGAACCATATATATATATATATATATGACTCACTTCAGAGTTTATGTGAATCATGAGTCCCATAATTTTTTTTTTTTACAGTTAGACAATCAGATATTAAAATATGATTTACACGAATGAAGATGAACTTAACTAATTTGTTCCATTAAATTTTAAATTGTGAATTATTAAGTCACACAATCAATTTCTCTATTCCATATCAAAGGGAATACAAGGAAATGATAGCCGCCTAAAGTCCTAAAACTAAAGTAATCAAGGGGGTAAGGTGTAATAAGTAAAGATTTAACATTCAAGTCCTCCAGTGTCCCAACCCAAACAGGAAACAATCTTTTTATAATGTTTATTACATTATTTAATCTGATGGAATATATTTTGTATTTTCTAGATAAAATCATAATAACTATTTTTAGTCATACAGTTCTTTTTCGTAGTTTTATACCAAGCAAAAAAATCACCCACTACCGTCAAGCTTTCAGCTTGGCTGCTCATCAAAGTTCAAATTCAAAGTTTTTATTTTAATTTAATATTAAAATTTTTATAAATTGATCTATAAATTTACTCTAAACAGCTCATATTTAAAATTTCGTATTTGACTTTCTTTTAATTTTTTTGGAAAGTGCCAGTTGTTAGAAGATTATCTTTATTTTTAATACTATATTTACACCGATGAATATGTAGCTCAACTGGTAAAATATGTAATGAGGGTCTCAATTTTGAGTTCTATCCAGATTAATGATGGCCAGGTTTATAAAAAATATATATATATAATTTTTATTTTAATAAATATCAAATATAAAAAAATAAAATAAAATCTGGAGCATTCGGATCCCATTGTCCTGATCAGCACACGCGAGAACCCACTAGGGCTAGAGTGGAAGCGGCAAGCCGGCGCACCGTGTTTTATAAAACAAACGGCGATGGGAAGTGCGGGGGTCAGCGTCTACGTTTGATTTGAAGAGGCAAACGGCAACACGTTTTAGCTTTTACAATTCAGATCGTGAGAACCAGCAACGAAGATATTCAATGAAAATTTGTCTTGTCTTGTACATTCTCTCCAGCGCTATTTATAAAACAAGATTTTTTTTCCCCTTATATCATCCTTCTTTATCTTTTAAGTTATTTAATATTAAATATAAAGTATTGAATAATTTTTATAATTATTATTTTAACTATATCTCTACTTTATTTATTACTTTAAAAAAAAATTGATGCATTTGGATTTTCAATAATCATCACTAAGGCACTTATTTAGGTCATTTAATGGGATGAGAATATAATTTAAAAGTTGTGCTTTTTTTTTTGTAGATTAAGATTTTACCTAACTTTTTTAGACTACAAAAAAAATATTATCTTATTTATAAGTCATATTAATAAATTTTTATTATAAATTTCTCCTTTTACCTTTCATTGAATGCTAGATTAAGAAAATATATTGTTAAAATAGGCATATTTTAATAGAGATAAATTTAAAAATTTATTAAATTTTTAGACATAGTTAATAAATTTTAAAAATTTTTTTAGTAACAAAACATATTAAAAATAACTTATAATTAAAGCAAAATAGAATATGTAGCTATTCTGTTCCTTAAATTATAAAATAAACAAAGTGGTTGTGACATTAATTTTCCCCCAATTTCAATATTGACGAAGAAAAAAAAACAATATTGAGTCCTAGAAACAGTCGAATAAAAGTTTAAATAAAAGAGAGAATGAGTGTGAATCAATTGACTGCATCAGAGGCGCGGGAAAGCAACGGGAGACACCCACCACCTTAAGCAATAATAAAAGAACCTTTCGCAATTGACACGTTCCCACTTCCAACGTCACTCAGCTTTTGCTTATCCTTCCACCTCCTTCCTCATTTTCCACGCACAATCTTTTTCTGTCTTCAATTATACGTCCTAATTTTCAAATTTTTTATATTTCTGATTATAAAGTTCTAAGTGTAAAATACCTCTTCTAAATAATGACAATTAACTGAATTTAAGGTCTAAATCACACATAAGGCTTGGTGTATGTATCAGTTCAAATTGCATTTGTATCATGTTTTAGCACAAGGTATGCAAGCATTCATTCACTTTTATATATTACTTTTACAACCATTATCCCATCTCAATTCAAAGTATGAAGGCTCGAATTTATGGATTCATTTATTTATGTATATTACTCTCTTCAATCTTTAATACAAGACAAAGTTTAAGAGTTTTTTTTTTTCCCTAGAATAAGATGAAGTTAAAGTAATTAATATTTACTTTCTAATTTTACCTCATGTTTATTTACCATCATTTAAATTTTTAAACAAAAATTTATAAATACAATCAAAACAAATATTCACTTTGCCTTGTACATAAGACCAAAAAAGTATTTAACATTTATGCGAAGATTGGATGTGAATCTCACTTCCTTTTTAAAAATCAAATCAACTTGTTCATCGTGTATGAGGACGAAGGTAACGAGGCTTCCTCGTCAACCTATTCTTAAATCAAGTTAGAGCATTATCAACAGTGGCGAAGCCAAAAACCTTAAGTGCAGGATAATATAATTTAAAAATAAATAATTAAAAATAATAATATTTTAATTTTTTAAAATTAATTACATTAAGCAAAAAATATAGTAACATAAGTAAAATTATACATATTTTTATTTAAAAAAATATATTGAAATTTTTTTACCAGAAATATGCTGAGAAGATCCAAATACTTTTATTAAGTCTGAAAAATTTAAAAAGCTAAAAATATAAGGTGCAAGGTTATAAATTTCTCATACTACATATATAATTTTCTCCAATTTGCCTCTCCTCATATGTACGTGCCTCTGCCACTGATGATCAAATATAATTCTAGGTAAATTTTTTAAAATAATTTTTTCCATCTATAAACTTTGAAGCTAAGCACTACAACTTTCTGGTTAATCGCTTGACCAAGACCATTTACAAGTCAAAATTTTTAGGGTGAATTTCACATTAAGACCATGGATATGACTTAATTAAAAATCAGGATCAAATAAATGTGAAAATACACTATAGCTTGCAGTTGCAGGTTGTTGAGACCGAAATAAAAATAACTTTGTAAAATAGATCATTAAAGTGCCCTTAATGATAATCAAGAAAGAGAATGTGAATCACTATTTAACATATGACTTGTTAAATCTATAACATTATTCGTGAATTCATTAAGCCCCAATTAAACATGTAGCTTGTTAAAAAATTTTCTTAACTTGTTAAAAATGTTACATTATTTATTAATTTTTTTATATTACTTGTTAATTATCTATCTTGTGTTAAATTTATTATGACTTGCTATATTATTAACTTATAAAATTCATTATGTTACTTGTTAGAAAAATAGCATTTCATTGTGTTAAAAAATAGCATTATGTGAGTTGTCAGAATTATAATAAATAGTAAAAGAAATTTAACAAGGCGTGTTACCTATCTAACAAATGATGTTAAGTAATCGTTGACATTCTATTAAAGGGCACTCTTGTCATTCACCTTACAAAATTATTTTCATTTCACTCTCAATAGCTTGTCAGTGTATTTTCAAATTTATTTGGTTTTGATTTTTAATTTACATTCATGATCCTAATATGAAATTCTCCCAAACTTTTAATTGAAATTCTAAGAATTTAAGATTTAAAAAATGTGATGTTATTTTTAAAAGTGTTCAACCTTATACCCATTTCAATCAGTTTGATTCATTCTTGATCATATCAAGAAAGGTTTTTTCTAACCTCCAAAAAGTGGGACGAAACATTATAGAATAGGATGAGTAATAGATTAGAGACAAAAGAAGACACAAGATTGGTTTCAGTTGTCCCATTTCAAATATTATATACATTCTTTTAAAAATATATATTACATATATTAATATAATTAATTCTTGTATTAGTTATATTAATAATAAATTATATTAATTATAATTTCAATTATTTGCAATTCATATTCACAACAAAAAGTTCTTGATACTAATAATTTTAATGATACGAAGCAACCAATACAAGATAATATCTTTTTTTATAATATGTCAATTATATTAATTTATTTTTATATCTATCTATTTAATAATTTTATTTATACTGTATTTCTTTATTTATCATGGGAAAAGTCAATAGTTTCAAATACCTCAATTAAAAAGGAAGAACAATAACTTAATATTATATTTGACTTGTCTATGGTTACCACTCTTGTAACTTAAATGTCATTTATAATTGTTGTCATAATGTATCATGTCTCATGTATACTTGACTTCAAGTTATACACTTACAATTATAATTGATATAATACAATAATTTAACTTTAAATTACTGTAATTTATGTATTTATATTATTTTAATTTAAAACTTAACAACTTATGTGATTTAATATTTTAATGAATATTATTATCGATAACTTTCTCTAATATTATCTGTTTTCTTTTGGTGCCTTGATCCCATTTCAATTACTAAATAGATGAGATAACTTTTAAAACGGGATGAGAGATTTAAAATTCAATCTCAATCACCATTTTCAAGATAGGATGTGTGATCGGGATGTTTTGGTCCTGTTTCATCCAATGAACACATCTAATAATTTTGTTTTTTTAAAATCCAATCTATTATTGTAGATTATGGAGAACTAGTACAGTTGCTTACAATAACCAAGGAATTGTATGATGGGCATGCCATAAAAGGACAAGCAAGAGATGGCGAGGAGTGAAGGGCACGATAGCTTGTTGAACAAGACGCTTCATTTTCCATCTCATTCATTTTCCCACTTCTATTTAACACCGTCATTGAATTTTGTCTATGGGTCCCACCACTTCCTCATATTCTATACTCCATAGTCCCATACACATCTCCTTTCCTCTCTTTCCCTTTTTTTATTGCCCCCTTTTTTTTTCTTAAAAAAATGAAGAAATAATGAGACAAGAAAATCAATAAGATATTGGGGCCACGACGAAGATCAGAAAACAAGTGGAGTGGTCATGTGCAAAGGGTTCCACGTGGAAACGTGCAAGCAAAGGAACTTATAATGCATTATTATTAGGGTACGTCTGGTCGGATCCACTTCCACTGCCTCGTACAGAAGGCAACTGAATTAGAATTAACAACGAGAGAATATTTATTAGAATATATTTAATAATAAGAAATATAAACCTGAAAATTAAAATGAAAGTTTATGCCATCTCAAACACGGAGCAATTTTAGTTATTTCACAGAAATTAAGATGAAATTATTAAATTATTAACCTGATTTAAAAATCAAATAATTGTTCAGATTTACCAACTTTTAAAAGTGTCAAATTAAAAAAAAAAAAACAAGTTGTTAAAAGTTGTACGTAAGAGTATTTTTTTAAAAAAAGTATTCAGTCCCCTGTTTTTTTCCCTATAAAATGATTAACACAAAGGACCATAAACTTATTTTACAAGATATTCCTTCCTGTCATATTTACATATCGAAAAGGAAATAATCCTATTTATAAGGCACGTTTTAAATTTTTTTAATCATGGAGTTCTCTTTTTATTCCTATTATATATTAGTGAGAAAAAGTAATAATTAACAGGGACAAAGTTAGAAATTCATTAAAATTATAAACAGAGTTAGTAAATTTAAAAAAAATAATTTCAATAAAATAGGTTAAAAAATAATTTATATTTAAAATGAAATAACTTATTTATTACTAATAAGCATTCTTTTATCACTAATAAGCATTCTTTTATTAAAGATAATTATATTTAAAATGCTGTAAAACATTAAACTTGGGGACTTTTGACAACAGGAAGTAACTAATATATAAGATAGGATGGAGTAATAATAATAAACTTTGCTGTGAATATTAGATGGATTTTATCAAGGGAAAACATAATATTTATTTTATACAATTTTATTGAATTTTGCTTATGATCCTTATAGTTTTTTTCAGAATTTTTAGTGTTTATGAAGACTGAAAATATTAAAAAAATTAAAAATTTAAAAAATTGAAAAACGAATATCACTCAAATTTTTTAAAATTATAAGGATTGAAAATATTTAAAAAATTATGAGATTTAAAAGTAAAACTTAATAAAACTATAAGTATATTCTTTTTTATTAACACAAACACCAGTCTATATAAATGACACGTGGTTGTCAAGAAGCAGCAAGGCACGAGCGAGCTGTGAGCTGCCCAGTGTCCACCAAAGGAATCTAGTGGCTTCGGCGCCGCGCGGCGGCGATCCATTCCTTCCACTTGATCAACGAATATCGGCTTCGGCTTCGGCTCCTTGGAGAACGTTTTCTTCCCTTGGCCGAAACCTCCTTGGCTTGGACCTCGGGGAACGTTAGCTCGTACCAGATACCAGCAGATTTATTTATTTTTATAAAAATATACATTTAATTTCTCTAACTTAAAAAATGTTTTAACAGAGATAATTGAGTCTAATAAAAAATATTAATCCCTCACAATACAAAAAATTAAAAATTAAATTTTTAGAATTATCTCCAATAAAAGAATGCCTATAAGTAATAAAAAATTAGAAATTCCTTACAATTTATTAATTTTCTAATATTATGTTTAAATTTTAAAAAAATCATTTTTTTTTGAAAGAAAAGATAGGGACTCCCTGGAGTTTCGTCAACTTTTTCGGTGGTCAGATATTGTGTGAGAATTAAGTAGAAATATTTTTTAAATAAAAAAAGATAAATTTAACCATTTAAATTATTTATTTATTTTTTTTCCAATATACGCACAAGCATAAAAAAATTAACAAGTTTCACGTCTTTTTCCTCGACCAACTTACATTCGCAGATGCTAATTCAGACTAAAAATGGATAGACTTGGATGGCTGGCATCAAAGAAAAATAATATAATTAACAAAAAAGTTTAAAAATGTAATAGCATTTGATGGTGGATTTTTCATTTAAAAATATTCTGATTTCTAACTGACTTGATTTAAATTAGTCAGAACTTCAATTTCAAACACAGGATAGTTTACTATCAAATACTTTTTTTGATAAAAGATATTTTTTATATATTGAATGTTAAAAAATATATAATATTTTTAGTGTTTTAAAATATGATAATTATTTATTTTTAAAAATATTTTTAATTAATAAATTACTTTATATTTATTTTAATATAAAATATTCTATTAAATAGGAATAGATAAAAAATATAAAATTTAAAAATAAATATCATTCTAAAGTGATGTTAATTTTAAAAATAAATAATTATATTATTAAATATAAAATTTGATTAAAAATATTTTATAATTTTAAATGAGAGAAGAATATCTACATTGACAAAGGTTTTTTTCTTTACTGAAATCGAGGAATAATTAAACCGAAATGGAAAGTAAATTCCGTCACATCTTGGTTCTCTAGGATTTGATTAGTTTATTCTCTGCTATCTTACAAATCAAGAAGCATCGATGTAAGTCAGAAGAAGCAGGGATTTCTTGTCCGGTTTTCATTCTAATTTTTAATTAAATCTGTCTGATCAGTTTAATTGTTTACTGCTCTCTGTAAATTTCCAATTGCATAAATAAAATCGACACCATCCTACCGGCCAGGATTTAATCAATCACTTTGGTTTGATTCTTTAAACAAATACTATTTGATTTGGAAACTCTAGAATACATGGACAATGCTGCTGACCTCAAACTAAGCTAACCCAAGCTTAACTCAAGGCATCTTTTCACATACTCCTCGAGTTCTATTTATAAAATAGAGAGAGAAAAAAATTATTTTTTATTCATAAGATACTTGTTAATTCTTCATACACTTCTTTATATTTTTATTTTTATTAAATACAGAGAGAAAAAAATTATTTTTCATTCATAAGATACTTGTTAATTCTCCATGTACTTCTTTATATTTTTATTTTTATTACATACTTTGAATAAAAATATTAATAATAAAATTTAAGAATACTTATTAAGGATAAAGATAAAAACTTATTAAATTTTAAGGCGAAGTTAATAAAATTTAAATTTTTTTAATTTTAGTAAAACATACTGAAAATAATTTATAAATAGAAGTAAAGAGAGTAATTTGTTTTTGATGAAGTTTTCACATAAATTTTTTAACTTTACTACTTTCGATTTACGTTAGTAATGCGTCTCAACGTTAAAGGGGAAAATAATTAAATGAGGTTAGTAAAAACTAATACAAGTCTTCAAGTTTTGACATCGGTAATTGAATGTGATCTTAGGTGTTACGGGCTTGAGGGCCAAACATTCCCCGGCTAGACTTACATTTGTCGGCTATGTTGGATCATTTTATTTTAAAAAATATATAATCTTTAGTTTTTATAATTTTAATGAATTTTATTTTTAGTTTTTGTAATTTTTTTATTGTTTTTAATATTTACAAGGACTAAAAATATTTAACCATATGATCTAAAAAATAAATTTCACTCAATTTTTTTGAAATTATAGTAATCAAAAGTATTTAACAAAATTACACAAATTAAAAATAAAATTTAATGAAACTATAAAGGATGGTAATTGTTTTTTTTTCCTTTTTTAATTCTTAAAGAAAACATGTGTTAGATTAAGGGCCAATTTGTTTAAAAGCAAAGGAAAAAGTGATTTTAATTAAAGTTTAGTTGCAGAGGGAAATAAAGCTCATCATAAAAGTTTTGTCGGGAAAAAGAATTATTTTTAGTTTTTCATAAATTATACCACCTAACTTATGAAAATAAATTTTTCTCGCACATCCCTCGTGTGTGTAGTTTAAATTTTCCCAACAACTCTCTCACACTCTCAACAATTTTTTCACATTTATCCTAGCAAAAAATGTATTTTTTAACAAATTTTAAACATAATAATCCTCGGATCTAAATTATTAATTACTAGATATAAATTAACAAGTAAACAAAATGCCTTAAAGTTTTTTTTACCAACCTTTAAAGTTTAAAAAATTATATGTCAGGATTTTTTTTTAAAAAAATTAAGAATAAGAAGAGAAGGCAAAGGGTTGGTGAGAGCAGTGATGAGCTCACTTCAGTGGCCGCTGCGCGGAGTAATTAGCACGCTGCAATCACGTGCTTTGCCTCCCTTCACTATCACCAACCCTCTTCTTGTTCCCAGGTTGGGTTAGGAGCCTAATATTGCAATTTTTGTTATTTATGACAAATATATACAACTTATTTATGGCCTTTTTTTGTCATTTTATTTTTTCTTTTTAAATTATATAGATGTATGGGAATAACTCTCTCTCTCTCTCTCTCCCCTCTGGATTTTTGTTTTATTTTCTGGATGAGTTTCTCCCAATTACCTTTTATTTCCATCATATCTACTCCCTTTAATTTATTTATAAATCACTTTTATCAACCTCATCAGTATAAATATAATAAAAATATAAAAAATAAAAATAAATAAAATTTTAAATATAATCTTTAAATAAAAAGTAAACAAATAATATAATATTATTTTTTATCTTTTTCTCTCTTACTTTTTAAGAAAAATTTAAAAATTTTAATTTAAAATAAAACAATTTCATTAGCTTGTGACTTACAAGGTAGAGTAAATTATATTTTTAAAAAGTGACTAATATACTTGCAAGTCGTTGTAATTTTACTCAATTTTAAATTAAATTTTTGTAATGTATTTTATTTTAATCAAGCCCTTATAATTTCATATATTATATATTACTCCTAAAAGTTAAAATTAAAATAAATTATTAAATTAAAAAAACTCTTCAAATTTGCAAGAAATTTAAATTAATACTTTTAGCCAAAATAAAACAATATTGATCTAATCCACTGTTTATATTTTTATTATAATTCTTAATAAAAGTCTACATATATAAGAAATATTTAAAGATAATATAATTATATAAACGTTGAGTTATCAAAATTATGTAATTAATTCGAAAGTCATATAATTATTTAATAAAAATATAAAAATTATTATTTTTTTAAAGGAAAAATGTAAGGATTTTAATTTTCAATGATAAAAATTTTTAATTGGTTAAACTATAAGAAAATAATTGAAACAAAATAAACTACGTGAACCTAATTCAAAATTAAGTGAAATTGTAAGAATTTATAAATATATTTTTTTCAATTCAATTTATTAGTTCAGACTTGTAGTTATCCTTTCTCTGCTTTCCTCTCAGGAGGAGGAAAGCCAATTCCTATTTTATGCTATATGCTTATGTCAACTTTAATATTAAGATTCTCTATAATGTTAAAATTGTTTCCCGCAAAACATAAAACCAAGTCAAATTTTCAAATATAATAATATTATATTATTTTTGTATTTACTTGAACATAAAATTTTAAGATAAGTTAATTCAACTTCCACAACTAGTTGAACTAAGTATCCCTTAGTATGTTAACCTTATATTATATATGGACTTTTCCTTTGAATTTTGATATTTTGCTTTAAATCTTACATTTAAAATTTCAAATATTTAAAATGTCTAGTTTGGATAGTATAAAAAAATTCATAAGAAGAAGAAACACACGCTAAGATTTAAAAGCAAAAATGATAATAAGATCTCTCTAAAATGTATAAACGATAATTTAATTCCTTAAAATATCATAATTCCTTTGAAGTCCTTAGGAACTTTTCTATTATTAATAAATTTATATAAATTATTAAATTATTTTTGTTAAAAATAATTGATTCATAACTTTTTTTTATATTCACAACAATGCAACCATAAATTATATCATCGCATGTTAAATTTCTTATTTAATTTTGCATTGTTATGAATATTAGAAGAAAAGTTGTGAATCAAAAAAATTTATGCAAATTCATTCATGATAAAAAAAGTCTTTAAGAATTTCAGAGAAATTATAATATTTTGAGGGACCAACTTATATAACGAGGTTGGACAAATATTTCTTTTTATTTTAAAAAAATTAAAATCAGGATATCCTTACTTTTATCATTTTGCACCCTTTAAACTAAATAAGAAATATTTAAATTTAAAAGCTCAATAAATATGTAATGTTTTAATAGTTGAGATAAGATAAGAAAAGTATATTTACATAAAAAGTCATATTATAATGTTTGATATAGTTTTGTAGAGAGAAAAGCAATGATTAATCCATTTATATTATTATACTTTTAATTTTAAAATAAATATTATTTTTAATTAATTAAATATAATTTTAAATTAAATTATCTTGCATTCAAATGTTCTGGCTTGGCCAGTGTTGGTTCGGACAAGATGGGAAACACAATCGTGCAAGGTCAGGGAAGGAAATGAAAAGGGAAAAAGTGAGTAGCGTCCAGAAGAAAGATGAAACCAACCACGTGCAAGGACTTTCCCTCTCTTTCTAACAACATGTTTCAAGTGATCTCTACCTAACCTTTCTTTATCAACCCTCCCCTACCTTTTTCGTAACATGGAACCAAATACCAATTACTCAGGAAACTGCCCTTTTTTTCCCCATAAAAAAATAAAATCCAAGGGCTTAAAAAACAATATATATATTGATAACAAAATATTTTAAGGATCTAAATTAATATAATATTATCATCAATGTGAATGTGAGTGATTCAAATTCACTCATTTAATAAATGTCTAAATTATAATTATTGAATTGTATAAATATTTAAAAATTATCAAGATATATTTTTTTTAAAAAAAATTTGAAATAACTCTCATGATCAGAATATCCCTCACGTATGTATTTTTCTCTGAAAATTCATAATAGGTATTGATCTGATTGCAATTTTATATGATCTAATTTGGGAGGTGATATATGATTCCTCATGAGTGTTAGATGAGAAAATCACTAATAACCATTCAGTTAAATCAATAGTTGATATTATTGTGACATGTGGAACACTTATTGAGTGAGTAAATTTGTCTTTGTGAGTGGGTGTTTAAACAGCTATGGCTCATTTCAATTTGTTCGATGTTTATTATTATTTTTATCAGAAGAATCAATGCTTATTATTATTATTATTATTATTATTATTATTATTATTATTAAATACGGCATGTAAATACTAAATAACATGTGAAAAAATTCTTTTGGTGAAAATTATTTTTTATACTAATTTAATGTATTCTGTCAACGACATGAGAAACTCGTTGGCTTTAGCTGCAGCCTTTACTGAGTAAAGGCCGATTTTCAGGTAGAAACTACTGTGTGAAAGTCAATTTGGATTTAAGTTTAACAACCATTTTTTCTATTTACCATTTCTTTTAAAAAAAAAATTTCTCCCCAAGATGACCATGCACCAACAAACTCGAGTTACTTCCTTAACCATTTGTCAATAGTCTGAAAGGGGGGGGGGAAGGAGAATGATATTTAAGTTTTAAAAACAAGAATTAATTATAGTTAATTTTTTAATAAAATTTTTTAAAATTAAATTTTAAATATTGATTGAAATAATTATAAACTCAAGAATTATAATTCTAATTACTAATAAATCATTTAAATCATCAAGGTAATCCTCAGTTTATAATTAAGATTTTTGTTTATAACTGTTTGAATAAATATTTATAACTCATTTTCTAAAAAAATATAATTCTGTTGAGGACCTAACTAGCATTACTTATTTATTATATTGTAAATAAATTTATAAATTTTATATTGATACGTATTTTATGGTTCAAAATTATGAAATCAAATATTTTTATTATTTTATTTTTCTTAAGATTTTATCACGAAATATTTATTTATTTTTACATTGATGAAAATATATTTTTATGTTTCAACCCCATGTTTGATTGTACGGAATTTAAATTTTATTATAAAATTTTAAAAAATAACATTTAAAATGTAATATAAATAAGAATTTCAAACAGAATAAAAATATACCCTGATGCGTTATTATATGCTCGTATGGCTAGAACTTAGAAGAGATTCTTCCAGGGAAAAAAAAAAAAAAAGATAGAATGGATTTTACGAAAAAGTTTGCCATTCCACAAAAGGAACGATTAACGGTGTTGGTGGGAATCTACAAATCTCAATAATCCGTGGGTGAAAAGGAATCAACAGTTCAATTCGTCAATACCAACAGAAAGCTTATAATAAATAATAGGCCAAAGCTTTTAGTTCTATTGGTATAAATATATATATATATATATAATCCTTTAATTATATATATAAAATTTTAATTTACTCTTTTAATTTTAAATAATATTTTTTAATTATTTAATCATATCATAATTTATTTCAATGATTATTTTTATTTTTAAAAAATAAGTTTAATGTGTCAATATTTAAGAATGTTTTAAAAATATTTAAAAATTTATTATTAAAATTTTTTAGGATAAAACTAATAGTGGTAGAGCTAAAAGATTAAAAAATATTTTATAAAGTTAAGAGAGTAAAATAAAATATTATATAAAATTAAATGATTAAATATATATTTTAAACTAAATATTATCATTTATAAACCATGAATAATATAGTTCATTTTATGTTCCACGCAACGCAATATATATAAGATTAAATGACAATTTCACTTTAAACAATACATTTAGAAGCATTTGAAATATTAAAGTCATTTTTTATGTAATATTTTTTAAAATTTTAAAAATATTATAATATCATCTCTACTATTAATAAAAGTTAATTTTAACAGTTAATTGATTAAAAACTTCAAAAAAAGATCAAAAAAATTATAAAAAGGGTTAGAATACTACATAAAAAGATTCAAAATCATAGACAATAATTCAAAAAATTACTGAAAAGATTAAGAAAATTTTTTTAGTCATTTTATACGACTTTTGAGGTTATTTTTTTATATTTTTTTTAACAATCAAAATTAACATTTGTTAATCATATGGTTATTATTGGATCGTTTGCCATTTAACCCTATATACACAACACACGTATATTTTTTACGGTAATTAAGTACAAATAGTGACGTTTCAAATAGGTGCTGCTAATAATCTTATGAAGAAAAATATGGTTTTAAATTTCATGTCTCTTTATTGCTTTTTCTCCCTCATTTTCTAAAAAAAAAATAATAGACGGGACACTTGATCAATATTGATCACTAAAACAGAGGCATGTATAATGGAATAAAGGAAGCAATACATTATGTTACAGTGCATACACGAGCATCCAAAATTCTCTATCACAGCGATCATAAAAAAAAATAATTATATAGTAAGCCAAGAAAAAAGAAATAAATAAAATATGATAAAAGAAAATAAATGAAAAAAAACCTAATCATACACAACAAGGAATTATCTTTTTATGACCATGAGAAAGTATCTTCGTGAAGAATTTTCAAATATGGTGTGATCTGAAGTTTACAAGAGGAGGGCAATTAACATTTTTTTGGAAAAAAAAATCAGGAATTAACACTTTATTATTTGCCAGAAAAAGAAAAAACTTCGTTTCTTAAAGATATGTCTTTCAATTTATTCCCCCCCACCTTTTCGGGCATATGTTAGTGCAGAATCAATCGATATTATTATCTAATAATATAAGATTTAAAAATAGATTATAAGTATTTGGCTGTGCGTGGTGATTTTATTGATTGCTTGACAACTATTTAATAGATTAACCCTTTTTTTTTTCCTCGACCAAATGTGATAGGTTAGGTTTAATTGGTACTTTCAACATCGTGGTAGGGAAATAATTGATTATAGTAGAAGGGTATTATAATAAATATTCAAATTTCTATTGAAAAATGTTGGATCGTATCTTTTTTTTATTTGTTAAAAAAAAGCTCATTTTATTAATTAAAAACACAGACAACAATAACCGAAGCTAAAAAAAATGCTAAAAAAAACCTATATACATGAATCAATTCTAACTCTGTTTTAGTCATCAATTATCACAAGAACAATTAAAAATAGAAATTCTAGTAGCAGTGAAATTAGTAATAAAAAAAATTAGATAAAGAAGATGTAGCTTCTATAACATCATCCAACAAGACACATTTTCTTAGAACTCATCATTGCCAACAAGCAATAACATCCAATGTGTTGGATCATATCTTAAAATGTGCAGTTTTATATTAAACATATAAAACATTTTTAGTGTTTTAATGTGCAGTTAATGTGAGCTTTACATTTTTAATATCTTAAACGGGGTTAGTTCTAACAAGAGAACTACAAAATAATAATTGATTCTTACTTTGCATGAACAATATCAATTGTATTTCTGATTTTAATCAAACTTACTGCCCTAATTCAGCAAAGATAATAAAATTGAATTTTTAGTTCCAATAATTATAAAACTGATTTATAAAAACTTCAGATTTCCTGCTTGGGTCAGTTTCGATTTTCAAGCGACAAAATAAAAAATAATGCACCCTCTTGAAGGGTCAAATAACATTGACGCTTGTTTTTCTTTTTATTGTTTTTTAACATAAACATGTTAAAAATATAAGCCAATTTTAATGGAATTTTACTAACAATAAACTAATTAATAGTCTTTCAACTAATATTGAAAATTGAGTAAAGTAGTCTTTTAATGTAAACATATTAAAAATGTAAAGATCATATTAACTGCACATTAAAATACTAAAAATATTTTATATTTTTAAATGTTGAATCTCATATTTTTTAACAGAAGGGTAACAATTTAATTGGATTGGATTTAAATATTATGGGTCCAAGCTTTTGCAAACCCCATGTTTAAACAGCCACAATTAACTCAAAGGCTAAAATTGCCACTTATTTTTACTCAATAAAGTAACTTATTATGTTTTTTTCCTCCTAATTTGTTGCCATTTCATTGAACTGAAGGCAAAAGATTGTATATGTCATTTTTAATTATATTTTAAAAAGCTGTCACAATGCTTATACATGATGCATGAAAATAACACGGTGATAAAGAAATTTTACACACATATTACAATAAAATATAAATAAAAGTAACTAATTCACTCATAAAAAAAAAGTAACTAATTCTATATAAGTACACCAGACTGTAAAAGAAATTTTTCCCTTTCTCTTTTGTGGTGTCAAATTCTCTCAAACTAAAATAGAAATTAAAAAACGCGCTTCTAAATTACAGTGCAGTGTTTCTTTGCCATCTTTGGTTAATTACAGTTACAGTGCAAGTTTATAAATACTTCAAGATTTGAAAAATGTACCCGTTTTTAAAGTCTTAACATATTTTTCGGTTTTGCCTTAATGTTGTTTTCTGATTCAGATGTTCGCAGTTGGATCGGTTTAATGATAGATGGTATTATCCATTCAAATGTTTTTTTTTTTTAAAAAAAAGAGGAAAAAGAAAAGAAAAGGTCCAACGTATTTTTCACGCTCAAAGTTGATTGGGGTCCGCACTAATATCTTCTTAATCCCAAATTCACGAGAAATCTGGATGACATTGAAAATTTCGAATCAAAGATTTGAAAATTTCGAATCAAAGATTCAACGACTAATATGTTATATTAAATCATGCATACAATTCTTAAGAAAATATATGCCCAAACATGGAATACCCATTATTTTACTCCTTTGAAGAAGAATTTTTCATGCAGGTCTGGTATTCTTTTTATTGTAAATAATTTTTAAGCATACAAAATCATAACCATCTTTTTCTCAAAAAACAAATTCTAGAGTCTAAAAAAAACAATAAATTCACCAACAAAAATGGGTCCAATTTGTAATAATTTGATTTATAATACATAAGATAGTAAAATTAAATTTCACTACTAACGTTGATGAATGACTTTGTAAATGCTATTTAAACTCAAGGTGTTTTTTATCCTTATGAGTCATGAGACTTAACTCATATGAACTTTATTTTATTAAAAAATATTAATTTTTTTTTGACAAAATATTGGGCATCTGGATATGGTTTATAACTTGATTAACTTCCATTCATGGAATTCCATAATCAGATATTCAGATTCAGGGAGAAACAATAACAAAATTCAAAGTCAACAAAAATGCCATTTTCAATTATTGAACGTACTAGATGGTGCCTTGGTCCCATGGAAATGAGCCAGTCATCGTTGGTGGCCATCGCTTTCGTATTAAATTAATAAATTAAAATAAAATATATAATTCGATAAATAAGATTTTAATGATTTAATCAACCACTATTCCACAAAGCCCATTCCGCCACTCCATCATTCAAGCCATCTGCCAAATTACCCAAAATGCCCTCGCCCTGGTCCCATATTTAATTTTCCTACCAACTCGTACCCTAAAAAAAAAAAGGAAAAGAAAAGTAAAGAAACAAAGGCCGTGATTGACTAGAAGAGTGGGGCCCACCATCTGACCCGGACTCCAATTCCGAATTCAATTCCGTTTAATAAAAATAAAAACGGAAAGAAGCGGGCACCCAATTTTCCTTTATTGCTATTTTTTTAATTTTCAGGAATATGGAAAAAAGAGAAAAAGGTATCAAGAAACGTGAAAAAGGCAAATCAAATCCGTGATGGCCTAAGTATTCGCTCCCACGCGCCTGCCTCGTCACCATCATTACACCTTCTCTCTTTCTGTCTCTTTCTCTCTCTACCTTGTCCCCTCCTTTATATAAACACTCCAATCTCTTCCCCCACGAATCGCCACCACACTCTCTGTGAAGCAAAAGCCTTTGTTTCGGCAAAAGGGAAAAAACGAAAAAGAAAAATCAAGACAAGAAGTTTTTGTTCTCGGAGATTTTTGTTACTGTTCTTCTCCATGGAAGGCCCGAGTTCCGGGAAGCGGGTTCGAGATGACTCGGACGAGTCCGGGTTGGAATCGCCCGAGGTCAAGAGACTCAGAGATGATCTCCTCGACTTGCTCGATGACACCGACCCGGCTCTTTCGAGTCAGGACCTCGACTCGGTCATGAAGAGCTTGCAGGAGGAGATATCTGCCTCTTCATCGCCTGCTCCGGCAGTCGATCTGACGTCAGATTCCGGCGACTCTCAGCCACAGATTGGATACCTTCTCGAAGCCTCCGACGACGAGCTCGGTCTCCCCCCGCCCGGTGAGTCGGTGAACCCGGATGGGAAGGGCGAGTTGCCGACTGAGTTAATCCCGGCATTGTCGGACTCGTCTGGAATCGCCGAGTTATGGGAGTTTGAGAACCAGATCCCGAGTTACGACTCGTTCGATTTGGGAACTGGAGCTGAATATAACGGTAATAGTGCTGAGTACTTGGCGTTTGACGGCCTGTTCGATCACTCCGACGTGTATTACGACTCGGCCGAGTTGGCGGAGTCGTGGCGCCACGAGACCTTACCAGCTCAGTAGAACGGAGAGGAAAGAGAAAGCACTTTTCCGTCGTACGAATTTTATTTCGTATAGGACGAGACTTGTAAATTTATTCTCTCTATTTTTTTTTTGTGCCTTTGTTTACGAAGGAATTACACTAAGTTATATGTAGGGTTTAGGACGAATGAATGACGACGAGCTTTGACTGGGAAGAATCCTCCTTTTTTAAAATTAATTTAATTAATGGCAAAATTGTCAGCTACTCTCACTGGAAAATCATCAATCCATCTCTAAAGCATTAATTTTGTCCAAAAACAAAAATCTTTAAAGTATTAATTAATAAGTAATTGATTAATTAGTATTTTTTATTTTTCTAGATAAAACAAAATACGAGTTCCATGACTCATGAGGTGAGAAAAACTCACCGGCTTATTGAATATCGATACAATGTGGAGAAAACCCATGCACAATTTTAAGTTTGTTTTTCATGATTAATTTTAATTTTATTAATTTAACAATAATTAAATACAAGTTAATAACTTTACTTTAGAATGAAAAATTTAATTATTTTTTAAGTAAAATCTTGTAATAAGAAATAAAAAAAAAATGCAAGAAGCCCTTGTTGAGAAAATGCAAGGAAGATGGGAGGGAGATGCATCCATGAGAGAAATAGTCATTGCTTAATACTCACACATCCATTAAAACTTTATTTAGTTTAAAAGGAGGGAATGGAGGGGAGGTGAGGTGAGGGAGGGGGAGGGGGCATTTGCAAAAAAAAAAAAATTATACTTAAAAAATATGAATTAAATTTTGGAAAATTTGAAAGTGTAATAGTTGAAAATTTTCAAAGCTTTATTATTAATTTATAATAATACAAATATAATAAATTAATCATAATATAAAAATATAATAAATATTAAATTGTTTGTTTGATTTGATTTTATAATATGAGTTATATTTACAAAAGTTTTCATTTATTAACTATATGCTTATGAGGAGGGGAGGGAAAAAAAAAAAATTTAACTGTATGTTTGGGGGGAGGGGAGGAAAATTTCCTCCCCCTCCACCTTACCAAACAAGGGGAGGGGACTCCCCCCCCCTCCTTATCCTATCCAGATAAGAAGAGGGGCCTTGTCCCATCCAAATAAGGAGAGGGCAACCCCTCCCCTCCTTGTTTGGTAAGGTGGAGGGTGGAAAAACTTTTTACCCTCCCCTCCAAAATCTCACTTCCTTTCAAATTAGGGAAATGCTTCCCTTTCCCTTCCTCCCCTCTTTTCCATCCACTTCCCTTCCTTTCCATCCCCTCCCTTCTTCTTCTCTTAAATCAAATGGGTAAATATGTATTTTTATTCTTAAAATATTTTTTGAAGAGCACCTAATATAATAATGCTTTTGTTGAAGAATTTTGCTCCAAAGTTATTAAAATAAAGTATTTTTTTATTAAATTTTTTAATAGTTAAAGTTTGAATTCAATATTGTCATTTTGATAGAAAATGCAAAAATATTTTGTTTTAATAATTTTAAAAGCAAAATTACTCTAACAAAAATGTTAGGGTGCTAGATGTTCCTTGAAAAATATTTTAAGAGCAAACATAGATCTTAACTCTTATTAAATTACCCAAATTCTATATTTTAAGTTTAACAACCCCTTTTAGATCAAATGCTAAACCAAACAGACACTATAAATTCATTTAACTAATTTTTTATGTTACACTTTTTCTATATTTAAATGTCTATATGCTCTATTTTATATAGAATAAAGACAAACATGAGCTGTTAAAGTGTTTAAATAATTTTAGTTATTTATCTAATTATCAAATCTTCACTTTAGACAGCAACTTTATTTATTTAATATTCTTCTTGTAGCTAGAAGTTTTCTTTTTCTCCTTCACCCTCGAAGAGATTTATCTTCGTGAAAATAGTTATTTGAATATATTTATGCCATAATGATTTAATTAAAGTTGCTGGTAAAAAAAAAACGTGAAACAAAGTAATTTTTTAAATAAAAAGATTAATATATATTAGTAAGATAAAAATGAAAGTATGTTCTGTTTTCCAGGGTTACGAGTATAACCCTGGCGAAGTTTCCTGTCAAGAGATATTTTCGACAGAGAGATAACGTGCTTAAACTTTTGAAACACGGAAGATTTATGTCACGGATTCATGGCGGATCGAGCAACAAAAAAAAAAAAAAAAGATAAAAATGTTAATTAATTCATAACCAACGTATAAAAGTGAGATGGTTAATTAAGATAGTATTAAAAAATCAGTTGAAATGAAAAAAAAAATTGAGAATCAATTAGATAAAACTAGTGTAAGGAAGTGAGATGGTTAATTTTTCTCTCTCTCTGTTTTTTTTTTCAACCCGAAATTCAAAATTAAATCAGCCCTCAATAAGTCAATCTATTGGCTATTTTGTGCAGTTCCTTTTATTTTTCAACCTGAATTATAGAATCAAATCCAACATTTCTAGAGGGTCTAACGCTGTTTAGAGGAAAAAAAGAGTGTGCAGCAGATAAGAAAATAAAAGAAAAAATATTTCCATTTATTAGTAAACAATTACCTTGTTGCCACTGGCCCAGTGAGACTTGGAACATAGTTGCTTTTATATTGGGTCCAAAAAATATAAAAAAAGAAAACAGCCACTGGTGCTGCACTTGTGCAAATATTTAGGCTTTAGTCTACATCTCAGAGTTGGTCTATTGTAGAACTTGTTGGGCTTGTATGGTTTCTTTCCTCTTTACGCCGGATTTTCAGTCTTGTAAGCATTATTTTATTTTGATCAATATAATATTATAGGAATTACAAAAAAAAAATATTATGGGAATGATAATGACATTACAAAAGTATAATTTGATGCAAGGTTTTGAAAACTAAACCTTTTCATTTAATTGATCAAGGCATTGATTTAAGAGTTAATTGACAAAATCGTAATTGAATCATAATTAAACTGATCATAAATAAAATATTTTATAAAACTAGTTAAGACATTAGTTTAGTGGTTCAACCATGTGAATTGATTGGATTTTCATATTAAGAGGGATGAGGTAGTGATGTTTAATGAGACTTTTGATGGGGAATGAATCAAGAAGGGCAAAATACAAAATTACTCCTTTCATTCTAAATTATAAAACATTTTTTTAAACTCATGTTGGTTCAAAAATTTTACCATTGTATTTATTAACTTGGTTTGTTGTGTAGTATTTATTACATTTTTCACTCTTCATGATAGCTAAAACTTTATTGGTATGCAAGGAGGATCACACTTTCTCATGCTACAGTATTTCATTAAAAATATTATTTCTCTTATTTAATTTATTATTAACAAATGGGGAAAAGGGTAAAAAAAACTTATGATATTTTTAACTGAAAACAAGGATATAACTAAACTTTATTAGTATTCAAATTATAGTAAAAATGTCTTATATTTTGAATTGCAGAGAGTACATGATAGGGATTATGGAAATATCAAGTGATTCTTTCAAAAAAAAAGTTATTTTTTTGCTAACAAAGTATTTAATTGATATTGGATAGTATAGGATTCACATCTCTAGTTGATGAAATTTTTGGCCAACAAGAATTTAATTTAACTTTTATATATTATGGGTAAATCAATCACAAATGTTCTCAAATACACTTGAAATTAATATTTTTGTGAAACAATCTCTCGAGTCTTGAGTACACTCTTTCGTATAAGAATAAGATGACATTCATTTATATCTATTTTCTTATACAAATTTAGAAACGTATAGCCTTAAGTGTTTGATTTTTAGGGGGAAAATGAAAAGTACCATAAAATGCAGGTTGGATTATTTTACCAATGCAAATGGGTTGACCTCAACGTCTTTTTTTATTGGCCAAATAACATGTAAGCCCAACCCATGTTGTGTTTATGGATTGCTCCTGAATGTATTTTTGAGACCCAAACATACTTGAGATAGGAATGGGGGAGTGGGCTATAAATTATCATGTATTGCTTAATTATTTGTTGACAAACGAATTGTGATCTTGTGCATAACAGGATTTCATTTTACCAAAAAAAAAAAAGAAAAAAAAAGAAAGGATTTTTGTTTTGTGCACACTGTTATGTGTGTGTGTGTGTTGATAAATAAAGAAAGCTAAAAAAAAAAAAAACCAACAGAACAGAAAGAAAAGAGCCTTCTTTCTCTAAAGGTAGAAATTGGAGATCAACAAGCAACATAACAGCATGTTTTGCAATCCGATCAGCTTTAATACTACCTTCTCTTCTAACATATATGAGATCAACAGTTCACTTATGTTGAAGTAAGATTATGGCATTTTGGGATCAAAGCCCAGTAACATGAATTCATTATTTGCCTCCTTAATTAGATTTAGAGCCTCCATTGAATCACTTCTTAAACTCACTTTCCTATGCCCACTATCTCAAGCTTTATGAAGACTAAGATGACATGCCCAAAGCTCAATCGTAAGAGAATTTTTATAATGTTCGTCTTGATATTATTAGAACAACCATAAATAAAAATTAAATAAATACTTTTAAACCTTTTTTCTAAAGTTGTTGAGCTTAACATTTCAAAATTAGAGGATTGAAACATAGGGAAGCATTACAACTAAATTAAAAATTCAATCAAGGGAAAAAATAATTTATTTTTCTTAGCACATTTGTCGCGATCAACGTGTCATTCATCACAACAAATTAAATAAAAGACATATGCCACCATTACTGTCATGGTAGCATCCAAAGGCAAACTTTCGAAGTACACTGTTACTCTCTTTGACATCCAACTAAAGTGCTTAAATCACCTATAAAAAGTTATTAAGTTATCTAGCTAATGGTATTAGTTTCATTCCAAATAACATTTGATTTTAAAACCAAACACTCGTTTGCAAAATGGTCATTTTTTTAAAAGTAAAATGCAATCAAATGTCCCATAACCTAATCATTTTCCATTAGCCTCAAACAAGGTTTGACCAGGTCCAGTGGACCATCAAACATTTAATTAAGTAGTCATACATACAATGACACAATTCACAAGTTTTGGTCATTCAAAAACCCCAACTACTCAAAATGGGTCAAATGCCTAAGGCATTACATATTGTACAAATTGACCATTTCACCACATAACCAAAGCAATTATCTATCAACATGTACTTGCACTAGCATTTCAACCTACAACATAACAATAACTCATAATGCAATCCCAACCGAAATGCAATCTCATAATGCAAGTACATTTAAAACTGCATGCAAATATTAGTTGGAAACATATGTACACACACACTCTCTCTCTCTACACCTAATCAAGGCATTTGGTAATGCAATATGGGAGTATTCCTTTCCCAACTCTTGCCCCTAGCTTTATTAGTGCTATCACTTGTAAAATAGTAACCATGAGGTGAGACAAGGTCTCAGTAGCCAAATAATTTAAATTATCTATCCATAAATCAAATGTACTTAAGCATGCAAAGTGGGACAGCCATAAAGCATATGTTCACAGTAAACAAGAATTATCAATAATATATAATATGCATGATCACATATCCATCTAAACTTGCACAACTATGTCTGGTTGAATCCGTAGGCTAATAACACACTGGACCAAGTTTATGTGACTAGATTGATCCTAACTTACCTAATATAGATGGCAACTCAGCCAAAGGTGCCACTACCACTTTCAGATTATGGATTCCCCATTTTTGGAATATTTAAGGCGTTATATTGCTTCAGCCCATACCCTTATAGGTGATAATGGAGCTGCTAGAATAATAACTAAACATCGGGGCCACCTATGGTATCAGTGGTATCATCTAGATATCTATCTACTCCCTTTAGGATAAACTCCTACCCTTTCAATAATCATGTAGAATTATATAATAATGCATTCTTATATACAATCGGTTATTCAATTTAGATCAATTATATAACATAGTTTATAAGATTTCATAAATTAGATCTATATATATATATATAAATATTTGTATAATACTGTTTTCAAAATCCCTTTACCACTTCAGGTTTTCAAAACTATATTTATATACACGTAAATCAACCATTTCACAAACTTATAAATAATTCAATGTGCAAATAAATAGATTAGATTATTTAATTACCTCAACCCTTTTGTTACTGAAAAGGTTACTTGTGAAAATTAAGCCATGTCAATCATAAGATTAAGCACTATATGTTAGTTTGTCAATTTAACATAAGTACTTAATAGCATAATTCAGTTAAACTAAATTCCCAACTTCTATCGTTGGACAATTATAAGCCCTAATCAACCTCTATAACTTTCATACAACTCCCACTAGACCAATTAACACTGATATAGGATTCACAACTTCAAACCTTCCATTTGAAGTCAAGGCGTAACCAAAACTCCAAAGCTTGATCAATAAATATTAATCTTAGATGCAAAGACTCAATTTAACTTCCAAAAACCCTATACAAGTCATTGAGGCCAAATGAAAAATCTTCATCAACTCAGACTTTATTCCTTCACATTTCAAACAAACAAAAAATAGGGTAGATAGGGAGAGAAAGGACATACGAAGCTTACCTGTAAGATGATAAGTCAAAATCAACTTTCAAGTACTCAAAATCCTTTACCCTAATAGAGAGATCTCTTTTCTCACATTTTGTTGTTTCCTCCCCCTTTTCCCCTTTGTCTCACTTCTTTGATTCACAATCTATTTAATTAAATTTGGCACCATTCATTGTGGTGCATTGATCCATTCGACACAACGAATGTCTCAATTGAGCCACATGAAACCTTGAGCCACCAATTGGGCCTGGTTGATCCAATTACCATCCTTGCTTCATTTCAAAGCTATCTAAACATCCTAATAAGTTTATTAGCAAATTCAAAAACACCATGTAATTAAAATTATAGTCCACCAATTATCCTTCACCAGTTCATAATTTTTTGGATTAGAAATTTTGAATGTTACAATCATTCTTAGGTAATTTAAGCATGAAAGCTTCCAATAGTGAATAATGATTGTCCTTAATAATACCTCAATAGCTTGTAGTATAATTAAAATGTGAATAAGCTCCATCAACATAAACGCACTAACCTAACCTTCTTGTAAAAAAGAGAAGGTTTCCATATCCTTTACGGCATCTATATACTCACACCTTATAGGCTTAGATGTGCTTTATTATAGCTAGAAACAATAGTCTTGGCCTTATAAAAAACTTGTTGGGGGGGAAGTGATGGTATTTTGAAAAAATTCTATCATTCCTTCACTTTTAAAGGAGCTAACAAACAACAACATAACTCCTTCCAACGCCCTTCAACTTGCCACGGCTATGGTAACATTACCCCACTCCCACAGACTACAATTGAAATATCAAGGTAAAAGACTTGGTTTGTTGATGGAGTTCCCTAAATCTTTAATTACATCACAGTTATGAAAAATATGAATCGCATTTTCCACTTTATAATGACACTAGATATAAGAATATGCAATACTAATGTTTCTACTTTTTGTAGCTACATTTTCCCAAAAGCTTATTATGAAGCAATAGCAAATGAAAGACTTACATCTCAAGGAATATGCACTTTCCAGATTTTATTCCACATAGGATGAGAATAATCACCATCACCATTGAGCATATTATAAGATGATTTGAGAGAAGCTTCTATTAAAATACTTCATTTCCATGTTGCCCAACAACTTGTTTTTCACCTTGCATGACTTTTTTTCCAAAAACATCTCAATGATGATGCTTACTTCTGACAATTCTTGCCCATAAAGCATCCTTATTATTTATAAATCTCCATTCAACCTTTATCATAAAAGTCTTATTTGTAATCTTGCATGATGGATACCAAATGACCTCTCCTTTTCTCCTTGTAAACCTTATTCCAAGCCACAACATGAATCTTCTTTTTCTCATTAGTGGAAACCCAAGAAATCCACTAGCTTTCTTGTTAAGCTCATCAAAAGTAGCTAAAGGAAGCGCACAAGTTGCATGGGATATATATGAATTTCCCGCACAATAGAATTATAATAAGAATATGTCTCCTACAAGTGAAAGAGCATTAGCTTTCTAATTGCTCATATTCAACAGTATATAACTTGGTGGTTTCTCCATGTTTAGTATGATGGAACAATTTTTTGATTAATGTACAAATTTGCTTTTGAAATTTCTAGCAAGTACAATTGGTATCCTAAAATATTTTTCGACGTGATATTATCATTACATTTTTCTTTTCAAAATGGCATGATGTTGCACTAAACTAACAATTTGAACACATTGACCATTAGATCCTTTCTTTTGAGCAACATTTGCACAAATGACAAACTATTTGGACTGAGTTGGTTAAAAGCTTTTGTCTTATTTATCTCCTTGTGGCATTTGTCTCAATCACTACCTCTAAATTTTTCAACCTTCTCGTTCAAGTCTGCATCTTCCTCATGTGTCATTAGAGAAGAGTTGCTCAGGGCGAAGTGATATAGTAGGCTTATTTGGCAATTTGTTATGAAAATAGTTTTTGTTTTCCAGAATAAAAAATAAAAAAAATTTATTTGGTAATGTATTTTCAAAAAGAGTTTTAGAGAATAAAAAATAAAACATTGTTCTGAAAAATAGAAAAACAAAAATATTTTTTAAAGATTTTGAGATTATTATTCTGGAGAATAATGAAGAATAAAATATTTTTATTATTTTTTATTTTCAAAATATATTCTATAAAACATTAGTTTTCAAAACAATAAAAATAAAACAGTTTCAAAACAGCCCAATATGTCAAGTTAGTTTTATTTTTTTTATTTTTTTTTGAAATAGAAGATCTGTGTAAAGCAATAAAAAAGACAATCAATAAATTAAAGTGAATGACATGAATATTTTTATTTAAAATACCCAAGTAAAATACAAGGCTAATGTTTTTACGGACAAAATATTCAGCATATTTTATTGATTATAGCAAAAATAGCAGTATAGTTTTTGTTTTTTGTAATAAAAGGAATAAGATTGTCAAAATATAAAGAAAGTGCATTTAGCTTCAGTGCTCATCAATTAGCCTAATGAGATTTGGATATTTCAGATTTAAATATTTTTTTATATTTTATTTTACAATTATCAAAATAAAAATTTTTAATAAAATTTTTTATCATCAATTTGGAAAGTATAGATTTGACTTGAGTTGTCTAATTTAATATTAAAATTATAAAATAATTTTAATTTTATATTTATTAATATAAAAAATATGAAATTATAATTTTTTTAATAAATCTGTTTTATTACTCTTATCAACAGTCCAAATTTTATTTAGCTGGTCTAAATTTAATATTAATGGATTATATTTAAAAAAATTTACTTGAAATTTTTTAAAGAATATTTTAAAAAAATTTTCATTAGAAGATTCGATTTATTTTCATATTTATTTATGAAAATAAAATTTAAAAAGTTATAAAATATTTAATGTTAAATATTGCTGATATTCAATTTATAAAAAAAGTATAAACTTTTTTAATATCAAAGTCAATCATTGTGGTTCGATTTATAATGTTAAGAGTGATTATAAATAGATTTATTTAAAAAAATCTTATTTTGATAATTTTAAACTAAAATAAAAATAATAATTTAAACTAAAATAAAAATAAAATTTTAAAAGTTTGGACCATTCATATCTAATGATCAGGACAGTCCAAATCTCATCATGCTGTGAGGACCAAAGCTAGATCCTAACGCTATGGAAGATTTTTTAGGAAGAAATGGAATGGAGTGGCATGGCTAAAAAAACTTAAGTCATTGTTTGTGATTTTTTTTAAAAGGGAATGAAATGGCAAGGCCTGTGCCATCCATGGCTCACTTTTTTTGTTTCCTTAAATTAGGAGGTCAAGGATGGAGTAATATAATATAATCATTAATTTATAAAATTACCCTAGCCTCCTATCCTAATAAAAGAATCTTATCTATTATTTTCATTCTCCAGCTATCTCTTTCCCCTCCTGTTAGGGCCACACATGTACAAGAGCATCACCCCTAGTTGGTGCTCAGCCCGATGTTAAGTCAGGCATCAAGTTGGTCCAATTGACAACAAATTATTTTTGCAAGTATTTTTTTGAAAAATATAAAAAAGATTTCCTTAAAAAATATTATTATTATTTAAAATATATTCTCCATAAAACTAATATCAGAATCAAAAGTAATTTTTAAAAATTTAAATAAACAACATTTTTTAATTATTTTTATATAATTATAAGTTAAAATTAAATTTTAAATTTTAAAGACATTTAAAAATTGTAATGATAAAACATGTCTAAAAGATTATAAAAATAATATAATTTATGATAATTTTCAACAAAAAATAATTCTATAAGATAAATATTATTCACCAAAAAAACTTGTGCATGTTCAGATAGGGATGGGTTGACCCCTAACGATATTTGGTTCGATGTATTTGAATGCTTTGAGTAGGGTAGCTACGAGCATTCGAGCATAGTACACAGCCATACCTTCTGCCACATCCTTCTTGTTCCTACCATCTCTCTCTCTCCCCGCTTTCAATAATACAACTCTGTTGTGTTTTCCTCTTAGGCAATATGTATGTTTGTTTGAGCAGCTCTGTTATTTGCTTTTTTTATTTTTAATTCTTAGGCATCTTATTTGACCATTAATTTTAATTATTATTATCATTTTTGTTAGACTAATATTGGAAGAAAATTTTTTTAATCCGTTCCGCTCCATTCATTTTATGATAATTCCCAAATAATGGTAATGCAAAACCATTTCTTTCATCATAAAACTTTTAAATAATGAAAATTTTATTCTATTTCGCTTTGTTCCACTCCATTTTGCTCCATTCAACCTTTCATTTTCATTCAATCTCAAACTCTCAAGTGCATTCTAAAATAAATAATGTGTATCAAACATGAAAATTTAGATAAGGAATTTTTTCTCCACCCCCATCCATTGAAAATTTTTTAATTGAGACCAAACATGATGTAAACCTAATTAGGGAGTATCGTGTCTAAGACCCCCCCACAAAAAGGAAATTCGTCCAGCACGCCTAACACAACCTAATAATGCTTTACTAAACTAAATGGTGCAAGAACTGAACTAAAAATTAATTAGAGAAAAAAATTGAATAAGTCTATGAATTGTTACTGCTTTTATAAACTAAATTATTTTACACTTATTTCTAATTTATTTGAAAAATATTTCTTTCCATTCTTATGTGCATGCGGTTTGCAGTTTGCGCACAATGAAAAGAACCAACATATACTAAATATATATTCTTTTCGTACCCATCTCCTTATATGCCTTTCATGCCCACCATTTTTTTTTTTTTTGGTACCCTTCATGCCCACCATTTTATTCACATCTTCATTATCATATCCGTTTCATTAAAATTTCCCCCTTCAAAGGGTCCTGAGGAAATTTGACATTTTCATTTATATATTACTCCTCTACCCACTCTTACACTTATGATGCATAGCGTATCGTATATATATCTGATACATTGATATTTTAATTTTTGAAAATATAGGATACAATATGTTTATAATACATGTATATATGTATTTATAAAAAATATTAAAAATATACTTTTAATTTAGAAAATATTCAAATTAGCATGCATATATAGTCTTTTATAATGATACCAAGCAATATATAATAATTAATTGTGCTTTTATTTTATCTATATTAATTGCCCACCATTTAGTCCTTATTAATAGATATAGTATCAGTATCTCCTCCTCTTTGACCATCATACGGTTACATTTTCATGTTTTTATAATTAAGAAAAATGCAATCTTTAACTTTTATTAATTTAGAACTTATATTTTAAGAAAAATCTAATATTTGATTTAAAAAAAGTGAAAAATGATATTAGTAATAAAAATTTTAACATTGCAATTTTTAATAAATTTATTTTTTTAAATTTTTGATTTTAAACAATCAATTAGAAATTTAAAAATATAGGATGGGTATTAAAAATTAAAATTTTTTAAATAAAAAAATATTATTTCAATACTTTACGGATACATATTGAAGAAGTATCGATATAAGATAAAATACCATTATGAATACGTGAGGCAATTTGAAATATTAGTATTTCACAACAAAAAACGTATAATAATCACAGTGATATTATTAATTTTTTATTTATGTATGGTGCATATATTAGTTAATTATCTTTAAAATTACACACTCTTTTCATATCTATTTTATTTAATATAATGTTTTAATTAAAAAATATTATTAATTATATACCTAATTAAATTTATTTTTAAAATTTTTTATTAATTATAGTTAAGAAATTTAAAATGTCTTGTATTTTTAAATATAATATTTTAAATAATATTGAACGGAATCCGGATCCAAGCCCCATCTACACCATCCGAGGAGCCATTTATCCAAAGCCCAAGGGATTCGTGACTGATGGCTGTGATTTTGTGAATAGCCAATCAAGCGGCGATGGGATAAATTGCCACCTCAAAGAGAATCAGATAAACTTGCCCTCATGTCTCGTGTCAGACACAAAAATCTAGCTCACTATTTTCATTTCCTTCTTTGTACTGTCATCCTCTCTCCCTCTCTCTACTTCATTTCATTCCACGCGCTTTGTTATCCGTCCACGTCCGGATGTGCAAATGCTCCCCATCCACGAAGCGCGTCTTCTCCCGTTTCCATAAAACGCGTGAGCTTCACTCTCAACTACCTCACACATAAATAACTAGCATTCTTGGGGCACTTTCGCCATTTTCAAGTTTTGAAGACTTTCTGCGTCTTGCGCCTTTGGGAACTTCGTCTTCGCTGTTAGGGTATATAACTTTGTCGATCAGTGGAGCAAACCCCCTTCCGGCGAATTTCGAATTTTGATTCTGTTCGGTTGGGGATTGAGAAGTAGTATCAGAAGATGAAGATATTCGTGAAGACTCTCAAAGGCACCAGCTTCGAAATCGAAGTCAAGCCTGAAGACAAGGTTTGCTCATTTCTTTGTCTGCCCGCTTTTGTTCGGACTTTTAGTTTTTATTGGCTTTTCGAATTGCGTTTCATACATTGGTTGTCTTTGGTCGGTTGGTTGAAGCCCTGAACTGAGGGATAATTAGGGTTCTTTGTTTCTCACTTCCTTTTCTTTCGGCGTTGATTCTGATTATGGGTCTTGGACGCGTTAATTGTTATGAATTTAATGGTTAATTCGAATTGGCCGTATAAGATGGTTAACTTTTAAAACGTAATTGACTGACTGGCTAATTGTTAGTTCTGTCGGCTGCAATTCTTGTCTTGGGGTATAACGTAACGCCACCAGTGGCTATGTTGTTGATGCCCATCTTTACGCTGCGTTGTATTGGGAATTCTCAGGTGGAAAGTTTCGGTGATATTAACTCGTGATAGCGCATAGGTGACTATTTTGGACTTTGCTTGACGGGAATTGAATTCGACCTCTGTCATTGAAATTTAAATTAAATTAAATTAGTAATGTAGGAGAATGAATGGGTGGAACGTTGCCTTTTTTGCTAAGCCGGACCGTAATAATTCTATCACCATTTATGTCGGCTAAATTGTTAGATGGATATTCATGTACGTCATCGAATCATACTTAGTTGTTGTAACATTAACACTTTGTTTTATAGTCACTCTGTATACTTTGTGGTTGAGGTGGTATGGTTATTGTAATTAACAATGCCAACTAGCGAGTTTGGACAATCAGTAATGCCGTTGAGTTTCAATGTTTTGGTTTTCCATAGTTGAGCAAACCTGGCTTGTATATACTACCTGCAACTGGCACGTGGATCGATGATTGTGTGGCTGATAAGCTGTCCATTTTTCTGACCATTTTGGTGGCAAATCTCTTATGGTTAAATATCTTGTACAGATTTTAATTTAAACCACCAAAGGAGTTTTACTTTTACTGCAGAGTTATTCTAATGCGATTATTCTTGCTCATTATCTCATGTCGATCATAATCCTCTGTGACAGTACTGCAGTTCTATCATGTTCTGTTCTGTTTTATGATTTGTGAATTGATTTGAGGTTATGAAATTCCAGCCTGACAGTCTACTAGTCTAGTTCCATAGATTGAAATGGAATAACCTGCAATCTTATGTATGAGTTGTTTTTCATTCAGGTTTCTGAAGTGAAGAAACATATAGAAACTGTTCAGGGTGCAGCTGTCTATCCTGCTGCGCAACAAATGCTTATTCATCAAGGGAAAGTTCTCAAAGATGGTACTACCCTGGAGGAAAATAAAGTGGTTGAAAACAGTTTTGTTGTGATTATGCTGTCGAAGGTATTTTGTCTTCTGAAAACTCCCTTGGATTTTGAATGCTACCATTACCATTTTCTCCAAATTAAGTTGTGCATGTAATTGTTTAATTTTTAAACATTTAAAACTACATATATGTCGATAACTGTTTGTAGTTATTGGGTGGGATTAAGTTTAGGGATTTTTGCAGTCGGATTATGACCATCTGAGGTGTTAGTTGAAAATAGAATGGAATTTCAAGTGATTAAGGATTATCATCAAGTTACAAGCTGTTCCACTTATCTATGGATCTGCGTTTCTGCCTCCTCATCTGGTAAAATTTCTTGACAATGTACCCCTGTATTCTAAAGGTGGTGCGTACTTGGCTGGGGCATACTGATGTAAAGGAGTTCTGGATGAGGCTGTAACCACATATTATCAAGGCCTCACCAGCATTTCAGTTGAATTTGGCATTGGACGGCTGGATTCTCTTGGCCTATTCCACTCTGAATTTTAACATATCCTGAGAACTCTATTCTTGAAGTAAAATTCGCAAGAACTCCTTTCATTAGAACAGTTTTTAAGAGAACCATTTATGTTGTTATTGGATGATGACCTGACGTTGCAGTTGCAGTGTTGCTCACAAAATAACTGTCGGAAGTAGGACTTTTATTGTAATCATTCTACTTGGTAATATTTTGACCTGAAGATATTTCAGATAGAATTAAGTGAAAGTTAAAGTTTTTCTCCTTTTTCTGTTTGACGTTGTACACAATGGACTGGTAAAACTAACATAAAGATAAGTGTTGTATTAGAATTTTTATATCTCGAGCATGTTATGGGTGAACCTTAAAAAGTTGCCACTGTAAGCTTATTAAAAAGGTTTGATCAACATTTATGAGTGACTAGCAGCTGGGGTTGTTGGTTACAATGGTGCAATGTAATCGTGCTGAGAATTTTTGTGGGGAGACTGAGCGTCAGTAACTTTTAGTTGTCGTGTATGGCCAAGTTGTTGCTCCTAGTGGTCCAGAATCTTTCCATGTTTATAAATTCCATTAAATTGTCATCTTGTAATTTGGAAGTCCTTGGCAGCAAACACATATCTACGTTAATAGCTACATCAAAACCTGTGCTCAAAGTGTTGTTTAAACTTCATCTTCCCAAACTTCATTATTTGATCTTCAATGTTATTTTTGGAATCTTTTTATGCTCTTGCAGTGTAGTTCACTATTTAAGTCTACTTTTTTTCTTTTCAAGTACAAAATCTGCTCTTACTTATTTTGAGAATTATTCATTTTTATCATGTCTTTATTACTGTAACATAGAAGTTTATATAGGAAAGTGGGGCAAGATATCCTCTTCAGAAGCCAAAGATAAACGTGAAATTTCAAAGGAAAGGAATTAAACCAACCCGGGCAAAACCTCTCCAGTCCACAGCAAACCAATCAATTAAACTGTTTTTAGTAGTCCCTCAGAAATTCATCCAATCATTGTTCATTTTATTGATATTACAGATATTTTGAATTTGAATGTTTGTCTCACCTCACATGCATAGTTGTTTCCACGTGGCAGTTATTGGCAATGAATAAGATTACAATAGATTCATTAGTCATTAGAATAGACCGGGAAGTCCCTCCATTCTCCTTGACTCTTAATTCTAGTTTGACTTAGAATGGAGTTTTTTCTAGTGAGTTTGACATGTTTTAAAGCTTTATGCCGACCCTTTTCTTTGTATATACATATACATATATTAACCTGTGGTATATTATTTCTTTCAATCCTAAATTCTGGTATGTGCTGGAAAATATGCTAGGGTAAGAGCTCATCTGGCGAGGGATCTGCTAGTGCACCTTCAGTTAAGGTGAGAGAAATTTTTTCTGTTAAAATGTTCCTATTAACGTTACTAATATCATCTTGGCCTTTATCCTTGGACTCTTCCACTTATCTGGTAATGGACAATTCATATAAATTTCCATATGCTATGTCCGAGTTTCATCCTGCCCACCCCCTGGGGGGGGGGGACTAGGTTGTAGGGATGATAGAGATACCCATACCTTGTGGGTGCCCGCAAAATTAACTCATTTGAATATGGATATGGGGATGAAAATTTGGCTCGGGTCTGAAGTTGGTGTTGGGATTATTGAGGTTGCCACAAAAGTGTGTGAATTTACCTATCAGGATTGGAATATGACAAACTTTGACTAAGATATACTGGTTGTAATATGTATGTATCATTTGGTATGTTTGAGACATTCAAGGATAATGTTGTTCATACCATAAAATTTCTGAGTCATTCATTGTATTTTTGGATAATAATATTAACAGCTGTGTGATTATTTTTTGGGGTGATTTTATGTGAATATATTTGCATAAAAGAGGCCCAATGTGAAAAAGTGGTACCCATTTTAAAAAATTTCCAGGTAAATAGGTCTGAATCTATACAAGGATGGGGATTATGTGGCCTGTGAGGATTTGAGTACAGGGACGAGAAAATAGTTCTATCTGACTTTGAGAATGGGGCTGATCATATTGATAAATAACATATATGATGAAGTAGAAAATACTGTTATGTATTTAATCATTTAATGACCAGCATTATTTTTTTCATTGCAGGCTCCTCAGACTAGTTCAGCTCCTACTCCTGCCCCTGTGTCAATGGCCCCTCAAGCTCCTGCTGCAGCTACTTTGTCGTGAGTCATTGACTTTTCTAGACATCTTGTCTTCAAGCATAAGGTCAATTTTTTGGTGTAACTATTTCAACGTGAATTGTATCTGTCATTTCAACTTGACAGACCACCACCTCCTGCGCCTGCTCCTGCACCTTCACCTTCACCTTCACCTTCACCAGCTCCAGCTCCAGCTCCAGCTCCTGCTGTGTAATTTTCTGTTTCCTGTGTTGTTTGTAACTTGAACTTTATGGTTTGCATTTGCAAGGGCAATATTCTTCCAATGTTTTTGGGTTTTTCCTTAAATTTGATTTTGATATGAACATTGTTGGAGCAGGTCAGGGTCTGCTGATATCTATGGACTGGCAGCATCTAATCTTGTTGCTGGGAACAACTTGGAGGGAACAATTCAGCAGATTCTTGATATGGGTGGTGGGAGCTGGGATAGGGATACTGTTGTCCGAGCCCTTCGCGCTGCTTACAACAACCCTGAGAGAGCTGTTGAATACTTGTATACAGTATGTGAATTCCTGAGCTTTGTATCTATTACTCCTTATAATCTTTATGTTAATTACTAAATTTCTGGTTCAGGCGTCCAGCTTGCAGCATATAGACATTTAACTATTATTAGAGAGCTTTGTCACATCCAGGATTTTTTAATTTGGTGATGACTGTCATTCTTTCTATATATTAGTGATGACTAAGCAGATCATTTGTATTTGGCAATTTAATCTTTTAATAATGAAAATATGAATTTATATGAGGGTAATTGGATCTATTAAACTTTATTGTTACAATTATTACTTCGGTTTCACTATTGTACTTTCAATTCATTGGTTAAAGTCTTTACATTATATATAAACCTTAGGGTATCCCAGAGCAAGCTGAAGCCCCCCCTGTGGCTCGTGTGCCTGCCAGTGCTGCACAAGCTGGAAATGCTCCATCTGCAGCTCCACAAGCAGCACAACCTGCACCTGTTCCTCCAAGTGGACCTAATGCTAATCCTTTAGATCTCTTTCCCCAGGTGGCTGTTGCTTCCTGCTTTTTACCCCTCTTTTCTGTCAAAGCAAGATACTAGAGATTTCTCTGGCAGCGCGCTAACATGAATGTAGCAGGGCCTTCCAAATGTTGGTGCTGGTGCAGCTGGTGCTGGCAATCTAGATTTTCTGCGCAACAGTCAACAGGTATCATATATTCCTCCTGTCTGCCCCAAATTTGTAAAACTTTGGTCCTGTCTACCCTCAGTAGTACATTTGTTTTTATTGTTCCAGTTCCAAGCATTGCGAGGCATGGTGCAGGCTAATCCGCAAATATTGCAGGTCTTACTGTGGCAGTATGATTTTCTTTTCCCTTTGTTTGGAGCTGTCTGACATTGTTCATTTTGCAGCCTATGCTTCAAGAGCTTGGGAAACAAAATCCTCATCTAATGAGATTGATTCAAGAGCATCAAGCTGACTTCCTTCGCCTGATAAATGAACCTGCGGAAGGTGGTGAGGGGTAAGAGATCATTTCATGCTGTTCACTGGTAGTTCTCTTTCATCATTGCCGCCTGCTGTTGGTGGCAGTGGATTATCATTTTGTCCCATGTCAAGTGGCTCATTTTGCTTTTGATTTACTTTAGGAATATATTAGGGCAGCTGGCTAATGCCATGCCGCAAACAGTAGCTGTCACCCCTGAGGAGCGCCAAGCTATTGAACGTGTAAGTTTAACCAGTATGCCATGCGCCGAAGAAAAATTTTCATTTGAAGTACCTGACTTTTTATTTCGCGAACTCTAAATAAAAGTGCCACTTACCTTTTGTTGGAATTCAAATTGAAATTTGCCAAAAATCTAAAGTATTGAAAGCTAGATTGATCATTAAATTCATCAAACACTGGTTCAAGAGTTATTTGCCTAACATATAGTTGAACTATGGTTAGACTGGTCATAAACATAGGATTCTGTTAAACCGGTCAGGATACTCGTTTAACAGTTTTTCAATTCAACTGGTTGGATTGACTTGATTTTAGTATTATGCAAAAATCATTAATATTTTTTGGGCCTGAGTTAAAAATTATGAGGCATTATGCACTGAATTTTATATTTGAGTGAAATTATAGATAGACGTTAAGAAAGTAATTTAACCTAATATATTTGTAATACTGATTGTTTGTTAAATTATGTGGTGATAATTTCCTCTGAAGTTTATAGTAGCCTTGTTCTTAAGCCTTCTGTTTTGTTTTCTTGCCCAGCTCGAAGCAATGGGATTTGATCGAGCACTTGTTTTGGAGGTGTACTTTGCTTGTAACAAAAATGAAGAATTGGCTGCTAATTACCTCTTAGATCATATGCATGAGTTTGAGGAATGATCTTTCAACTTTCCTGTCCTCAAAATTATTTCTTGTCTCTTTCGAACTTCTCGCCTGTTTTAATGTTCGATAAAAAGAAGTCGCAGGATGGACAAAAAGGGATGTTTTTAGCCTCCTTGGCCACAGAGCTCATGTATCTACCATTTTCTCTGTTTCTAGGATTCTTCTGAGTATTCATATAAATAGTTTCTTCGGAATATTCTTACATATACAGGATATGTGCATCCTTTCAGACATGTTTTTTAAATTTTATTCCAGTTCGATAATACCCAGAGATTGCAAATTTACCCAAATTGGCAAATACCCTTCAAAGAGGACACCTTTCTCTACCCATTAATACGCCATGCAAGGCCTGTTTGCTATTCCAAATTTAATTTCGGAATTTCCATGTAGGCCCGAGTTGTTGTTTTTGGCGCATTGCCTTGGATTAACTGAAAGCAAATGTTAACTGTTAGTTGATCGGTTTTGTTTAGGTGGTAAGCCACCTGGAATTCTCACTTTTTTTCCTTTGACCAAGGTTTTACCTCCTGTCCAACTTCCTCCTCATCACTCATGCCATAAGGAGACTGAGGGTTTGGACATGATGTGGAGTTGGGAGGGGAGAGGTGAGATTATGTGGCCTTATTGTGTGGGCTCATTTGATGTGGCATGCTATTTTAGCATTTTACAGTCAAACTATCGGTCAACATTAATAAAAGGGATATTGTGTTATTTTAAAAAATGTTAAGGTGATATTGCACTTAAAAAAAAAAAAGCGTTAGGATATGATGTGTGCTTGTGTGGAAATTTTGCATGTAGATTTGTACTTTAATCATTTAAATTATAAAAAAAAGTAATTTTTTAATCCTTCAATTTTTGACTCACTTATAACGTAATGTTTCAATTATGACTTGTTGTAATTCAGTCTTTCAATTATAACATGACGCAATTTAATCCCTCAACTTTTGATTCACTTATAATTTGATCTTTATTTTTTTTAAATTTCCTCATCAAATAAGGGAGATAAAAGAAATGCTCATATATTATTTTAAAATACCCTCTTCTTACTCTTTGATGTGAGATATAAGCTAATATGAAAAAGCAGAATTAACAAAAGTTGAGGAATTAAATTATAAGTTATTCAAAAGTCGAGGGATTGAGTTATAGGCTAGTCATAGTTAAGGGATTAAGTCATAGCGAGTCATAGTTGAGGGATTGAGTTACAAGTAAATTAAAAGTTGAAGGATTAAAAGATTAATTTTTTTTAAGTTATAATATCTTTATTAGCTTTGAGGAATGCTAGAAATGAGATTCAGAACCTAGCCGGGAATTGATCATGTTCACTAAATTGTGATCTCGATTAAAATAGTATGCTTTAAATAATCCTATTTGCCAAACTAACATGAACATTCAACTAGTATGTCCAATCTAAATGCCATTTATTATCTATTACAAATTATCAGAACCATTGTGTTAGATTAATTGTCCAACTAAGCTAGTGCAGGCTTTTATAAGTTAATAGAGTCAGTGATAAATTATCAAATATATATAATACTAGCGAAAAATCAACCAGAAAGAAAATAAAAATATAAAATAATATAGTTTTGGGTTATATAATTTTACAAAAGAAAAACGAAAATTGGTTCTGACCGATTTCCCATTGATTTTACTGGATTGACCAATTTTTATGAATCTAGACTGGACGTATAGGCGGTTTCGGTTCAACCGATCAAATCAATCGGTCCAGTTGGTGATAAAATAACATTGTGATGTATCATCTAAGTTGTAACTCATGATTTTCAGGTGCAGTCGCAATATTTTCATGATTTTCTTGGTGCAAAATGAGTGTTTGAGATTTCAATCCCTTTTAATTTAGGTGCTTCTATGTGTAAACAGAAGAAAAGAAAAAAAAGAAAAAAAAACTTAGAAAAAAATTACAGTGAAGTCTCCCATGACCAATCAAAATATTCAAAAGTTTTATGAAATTTTTAAATAGTTGTAAGAGATTTATGCCTCATTTGATATGGTGAAAAAGATTTTAAAGAAAGCAAAAATGGAGTTAAAAATAGAATTGAAAGTGAAGTTGAAAATGAAACTAGATTTAAAAATATGTTTGATATGCAGGTGGAGATGTGATTTAATTTTTAATTAATAAATTCATTTTTAATGTGAAAGGACTAAAATACTCTTGCCTGACAAAGATTTTAAAGAAAGCAAAAATGGAGTTAAAAATAGAATTGAAAGTGAAGTTGAAAATGAAACTAGATTTAAAAGTATGTTTGATATGCAGGTGGAGATGTGATTTAATTTTTAATTAATAAATTCATTTTTAATGTGAAAGGACTAAAATACTCTTGCCTGACAAGCCTCATCCACCACCCCTCTATAGTAACAGCTACCGGCCACCGTACCAAATCAAAGAAAACCCCATCAGCCATTGGCCATAGTAACACCCTGGCCACCAGAAAACTCTACTTTGCCTGAAGACAGAAATCGAAACCATTGGTGTCCATTAGTCATCATCGAAAACATAAATCGACCCACATAAACAATGTCGGACTAAATCCAGAAGCTTCCATTTCTTCGATGATGAAAACAATGTTCTGATGCTCTTCTCACATCTACTAAGCAAAGCCTTGGCTGATTTGGGAGTTCAAGCTTGATATGTCCCTGGTAGAATTGAGGAAGCTCAGCTGTCATTAATGGCGGCCATATATCAAAATTCAAGCAAGAAATCTTGCAAAATCCACTACCAAGCATATAAGAAACATAAGATCGAAGAAGAACTAACACTCAACACTTTCGTCCACCTCGCCCCATGAAGTCATGTTAATCTTCTCAGTCTCAATTGCAATAAATTTGGTGAAGAGGGGATGGACAGATGGTTGGGGTTAAAATCTAATAGGGGCAAAAATGGTCAATAAAATATTTATTTGAGAGCATAATAGTCATAAAATATTGACTTTTAGGAAACTGACTCACTTCCACGCTTACAGGTAAGGAACTAGAAACTGGGTTCCTTCACTTTAGGTGGAAGTAGGTTCCATATGGAACCATGTTTCAACATATCAAACATGTCAAAATTGAACTTTTACTCTCAATTCTACTTCCCTCCTCTCACTTTCATTGTACCAAATGTAGCATTAAGGGTAAATAAAATTGAAATAACAATAACCAAAATATCCATATTGTAAGATGCCTAGTTAACAACTTGAAAATGATCATTCATCATAGGATAAAGGCTTTTGACAAGTGAGAATGCACTTGCCATTGATAGATATTTCACTCGTTAATAATTTTTGCCTCATGATAAATAGTTGTTGTCAAGTTTTCAATAGAGCATCTTATAACATGAGTATTTTAGTTATTTCTATTTTAATTTTATTCACTCCTAAGAAGTAATGAATCCAAACTTACCTACATGGGGCAAAAACTAAAATTCACATTTTTTACAAATAAAATCTAAAAAATACAAAGGAGAAGTAAAATTATGGGGGGCAAGCACCCCTTTGTCGCCCTTGAACTCGCCATTGCTTCGAAGTCTCAGGGACATGATGAATATTTTTTTGATTTTGTGAAACCTTTGAATATTTTGAATCGTTGTGTGGGTTTTCATGATAATTTTTTATAAATTTAATATAAATTTATGACTATTAGTCTATAAAGAAACAAATAAATATCATAAGGTGATACTTTAATAACAATATCATAAGGTGATTTTTCTTTTTGCACACTTCTTTCTGACCTTATATTAAAAAAAAAAAAATCCTCAACCACAATTATTGGGTGTTGCGATGGGCAGCTCTTTTTTTTTTTTGTTGGTTAAGAGGGAGGGCCCGAATTACAGAAAATTAAACAATTGGGGAATCAAATCCCAAACTTTCTTCATGCACCAGGACCCTCAAGAAAGGAGAGGTCGTGTCATATAACCGTGAGATGTGCATGCCTTCCTTTGCAAGCTTACCAGCAGCCTTGTTCTTCTCACTTACAATCCAATGGCAATGTAAGTTCCGCTGAATGCGACGGGTAGCTCTTGCATAACGCTGCGATTGGCATCAACTTTCATTTTTATTTTGCATGGAACAAAATATATAATCAAAATAATTTTTAAAATTTTGTAAGATATATATATAAAGGTAATTTAACGGTAATTTTTTTTTAAAAAATCAATCACTCAATCTAGAAATATCAATATATGTTAGAATTTTTGAATTTGCATAATTTCCACCCATGATGAGTCATTAGTGGGATTTGCATGAATTCCAATCATAATGAGTTGATCAGAATTTAGTATTAATTTTTGATTAATAACATGAAAAGGAAACAATCCTCCATCATAATAATAATTATTTCAATTAACATATTTCTTCCATAATAAGGCCTTTTATACGGAGACCTCATTTAGTTATAAGTGATAATAAGAGATTGGGGATGGAATTCTATCTTAAAGCAAATAGTTTTTTAATTCATTCTTCCTCTCCCTCTCTTTCTCTTTAGTGTATTTATTGTGCATTATAGTCTAAACTATAGTAGTCTAAATTATGTGGGTAGTCAAATATATTTTTCTATGTTCGAATTTACTAAGACTTTGACTTGACTTTTTTATTCAATATATTCCTTCAATATATATGAACTATTGGAAGTTCTATTGGATGCAGGGAGCCTTATTTTATGCAGTTTTTAGTCTGAGTTTCATGGGTAAAATATATTATTTTTAATTTATATTAGTGTTAATTATTAGGGATGGTGAAGCACTCTTCAAGAGACGAGTAAATAATACATCAATAAAATGTTGAAATTTAGAGTTCATTTTTTAGGGTTATAGTTTTAGAATATCTTATTTTATGAATACAAGGTTTAGGGGTTTAGAAATTTGAAGTTTTGAACGTTGAAGATGTTGAGTTTGTGAGACTTGCCTTGCGAGTTCTATAGATTAGGAGTATAGAGTTCATGATATAAAGTGTCTGTAAAGGTAGTTATAAATTATTTATCGACATGATCTCACATCATCAATAATGATTTTTAAACTTGTAATTGTATGATAGAAGTTGTATATTTACATGGGAAGTTAAACTTGGTAAAAATGACCATGAGGCAAAGATATTTCTTGAAAAAAAGGACTAAGGTCTTTGAAGTGAATTAGGCTTATAACCTTAATTCACTTGAAGGACCTTGGGCCATTCCCCCAAATAAATTTACCTCCTAGACCTTCTGAGCCACTTCCCTTGCGTACATTCATTAACCAGATTGATGTTTGTCAGCTCTTAAGGATGACTTCTTTTGACCTTTTAATTTTTACCTCTACCCCAAACTTTTCCCCAAAAAATAAGAGAAAGAAAGAAAGTGACATTCACACATGCATACACAAATATGTCAATGTTAAATTTGAACTCAGGATCTTTTTAAGTGAAAAAGGTAACGCTGTCATTAAAATAATTAACTATTGATTTGATTGGGGATAACTTTATAATATGAATAAAACAAGCATTGGTGATGATTAGTTGAGAAAATTGATCATTGAATAATTATTGAAAAGAAATATTCAATGAACATTTTATAGGAGTGTTCAATTCTTGAAAGATGCTCTCAATCTCTCTCCCTCTTTTTTTTTTTTTTTGATTGAAAGCTCTCAATCTTTGTCTGAATGCAATGCTATACCATGCAAGTTAATAACATACAGTAGAATGTCATTCTTGATGTTCCATCATTCAGTGGCGTATCATCATTTTAGTTATGATCTATTAATTTTCACTTTAGTTTGAGCAAAAAAGGCGAAGACAACCTCTCAATTTTTATCATACAGCTGGACAGAATTTTTTTTAAAAAGATGAAAATACAAAAATAATGTTTATTTGATGAAAATTGAGAGAAATACTTATTATATTTTTGATTTCCTTCAAATTAAGAGAATAGTATTTGTAGGCCTTCATCTTTTGTAAGCAAAAGTTATGGAGGTTGGACAACCGGACACATCTTTGAGTGGTGAAAATGACATATCTATTTTGATTTAAATGGTCTAAATCAGATCCATATCTATATGATTTATATTTTATTTTTTTTATATTAAAACATTGGAACCATTAAAACTAAATTTGTGGTAATGGATCCACATTCGTGTAGTAGATCAATCCATACGTTGTTGTTGATTGATTTTATATCTATCGTCAAATGTGGAGAGGACCACTAAAGACATCAACACTAGCACGACTCTCTCTCTCTCTCTCCCTCCCTCCGTCCCTCCCCCCCTCTCTCTCTCACACACGCAAACAAACAAAATTAGGTATAGTTGATTAGATAAAATCAAATTAGTAAAACAAATTTAGAGCACTTGGATCAATTGATAAAGGGTGGTTATAGCTTAATCAGTTATATTCAGTTTAAATTTTAGAAATGCAGCAATAGTTCTAAAGCTCTTTTTAGAGCTTGCCACACGAAAGAATACTTGATCCAGATTAATTTGTAGGGGCACATTAAATCCCCTTAGCTCGATAGGAGGCAATCCCAGGATACCAGGTGTACAAGTAATAAAAAAAATTAACAACATATATAAATTCAAGTATATATATAAATATAACTTGATCGCACAAGGACATTATTTGATTAGTAAAAAGTTATAGAGAAATCGCACTAAAAGCCTTACAAACATATAATATTGTACTTTGAGCCTAAAAAATTTTAATATTACATTGTAGATCCAAAGGGCTTTGTTGCAATTTTTCTTAAGAAGAAAAATACAATTTTGCCCTTATGTAATTTGAAAATATAGAACCTATGAGAAACCTTCACGAAGCAATGGCCTCTTCTTTGTCTCTTCTTTTTTGTTTCTTCTATCATTGCTCTTTGGTGCCATTGGATGAGCTTGCCTCATTCATTCCCTCTTTTCCCGTATAGCTTTTATGGTCTCTTCATTAGAAATCAACGACCCAGATGAGTTATTGCTAATTGTAAGCCATATTGAAGCCAATTTGTTTTGGGCATCATCTCTAACATTGTGAAAGAAGTTAACCCTTTTCTCATTAAGCTCGTATTGTTCGTCCTCATATTGGACATATTGTAGGTAATCTCTCTCTCCTTCACTCGTCTCATATGTGCTCTTGGCTTTGGGTTGTGACTAATTTGTTTGGCTTATTTGATGATAGATGGTTATTTTTGTTGGAATTGTTTAATATCCAACCAAAATCTATGTATTCCTCATATTAGAAAAGAATTGGCCAAAAATGTGTTATTAAAACTAGATTTACCAACCAATCTTTGCCGTTAGAGTTGGTAAACAATTCCTCTCTAAACCTAACTATAAGTGACATTACCAGTCTAAAAATCGAGCATTGACCCTTCTTTTTGCTCATCTATCCATGTTATTCAGTTCAAAGTTTTTCTCCATTTGTTGGGAACTAGCACACTTATTTGAATTTGGGAGTTGAAACCTTATTTCTAATCCCATTGTTAGGTACTCAAAGCTCCTTTGTACACACCATACTAGGAATTATGTGTTGAAGTCTTTGGTGCTCAAATTTTAAAATTTGTTTAGATTTTGGTATTGTGCATTAAACTAGTTTGATAAGATGTCTTATATTTTTATTTTATCATAAGATAGTGTTTCATACCTTTACTTAAGCTGTACTTTGACATCATGGCATGATGCTTCGTAGCTAATTTACAAAAGACTTGAAAAAAGTTTTTTTTTTTTGGACTTTTTGGCACAGACACGTGGCCTTGGGTTTCATGGACCTCTTGTTGCATATGATATTTCAAGAAAATGGAAAATTTTGGTCTAAGAATAGACAATGCTTCATATGAAACCAACTTGCCAATCATATAAAGTATTCCTTAGTATCGTTATAAGCAAAGTGATAGTTATGTAGCAATATTTTATGACATGAATTTCTCTTCCACTACACTAAAATTGAGTATATGTGCTTTTGTCTTTTCAAAATTTGACTTTACTTTAAAATTCAAATTTCACTAAAGTTACAATTTCACTTATCAATCTTTAAGGTGTTTAAAAAGATAGTTAAGATAACCAAAACTAATTATGGGACGTCGTATTGTGATATCATCTTGTATTGTTGGAGCATTTGTATACCAATCTTTAAGGTGTTCAAAAAGACAATTGAGATAGCCAAATTTAATTCTGGGACATGGTATTGCAATATCATCTTGTATTGTCAGAGCATTCTATAACTAAGCTAAAAGTTGAGATTAGTGTGAATTAATACTTTGGTGTCTATTCAAATATGATATTTATGTTGCAAGAACTAGATAGTTGAATCTTGCACATGACCTTAATTGTGAAATGGCTAATTCATCATTTTTTTTTTTGATAGTATGATCAATGAAAACTATCTGAGCTGGAGTTCAAAAATGACATACTGTATCCACGTGTATTCAAGCAAGATAACAAGTAAGTTATATTGGTATAACATATTAATATTTTTAAAAATATAAATGTCGATTCATTTCTCACTCCATTACATGATCTGTGCAATGATGATTGTAGAGTTCTTCTCATTACATGGCTTAAATTCTGGAACAATATCGTATTGATCATCCTTTGCTTGGCATGCCTAAATACATAATCCAAGAACTATTAGGCATGAGGTGTGATATTTTGTGTTGGCTAGTAGAGAATCCCAATAATGTCATGGGTGAACGCCCACTTGCACTTATAGGAACAAGCAAATGAAAAGAAAAATCATAGGATTGTGAAATTAGGTTTTTCTAGTTGGATGATGCATATATTTTATGATGCTTTTTTATAATTTGGAATTGGTTTTTTGTTTATAATTGGAATTATATATATATATATATATATTTCAGTGAAAATGAAATGAAATGTACAAGTTAGGCAAAAATATACAATACAATATCTACTATGCATAACACAAGGTTCATATATTTTCAATTGAAAGTCCATGCGATTTTAGTTTATCAATAGGTTATGCTTAACAAAATGCACAAGTTAGCAAACATATATAACACAATATTCACTATGGACAATACAATGTTTATATATTTTCAACTGAAAGTCTATGCTTGTCTATTATATCGATATGCTAAGCTTAAGAAAATGTGCAAGTTAGGCAAAAATGTACACCACAATATTTACTATGCCCGACACAAGGTTCATATATTCTCAATTGAAAGCCCATGCGTGCCCAGTATATTAGTAGGCTAGCCTTAACAAAATGCACAATTAAACAAATAATATACAATACAATATCTATTATGTACAACACAATGTTCATATATTCTCAATTAAAAGTTCATGTTATTCTAATTTATCAGTAAGCTAGACTAAATAAAATGCATGAGTTAGACAAAAATGTACAGCACAATATCCACTATACACAACACAAGGTTCATATATTCTAAATTAAAAGTTCATATGTGTCCAATTTATTAGTAGGCTAGGCTCAATGCGCAAGTTAGGCAAACAATGTATAATACAATATTCACTATGCACAATGACAAAGCCAAAACCCCAAGTTAGGGGGTGCGAAATAATTTAATAAAAAATTAATTTTTTTAAAATAATAATTATGCTAGGACTAAAATTATAATAGTATAAATATTTTTATCATCATTTTTTATTTTAAAAAAAATTATATTGAATAGATTGATATGATCTTTTATTGTAAATATGCTCTTCATATCTTATCATGATCATTAAAATATTATATATTTAATACGTTTTTGAGCTTAAATATTTTACATTTAATTTAGGGGGTGCAAAAATATTAAGAGTGGGGGTCCAAAGTTATAAATTTTATATGCCTTACTTGTAATTTTTCCCAAAGTGAGGGGGCACAAACCAATATGGCTCCACCATGACTATGCATAACATAATGTTTATATATTTTTAATTGAAAGTTCATGCAATTTTAATTTATCAGTAGGTTAGATTTAACAAAATGCGTAAGTTAGGCAAAAATATACAACAATATTCACTATGTACAACACACGATTTTGATATATATATATATATATATATTCTCAATTGAAAGTTTATGTGATTTTAGCTTATCAATAGTTTAGGCTTAACAAAATGCGCAAGTTAGGCAAAAAATGTATAATAAAATATTCATTATGCATAACATAATGTTTATATATTCTCAACTGAAAGTCCATATGTGTCTAGTTTATCAATAGGTTAGGCTTAACAAAATGCACAAGTTAGGCAGACCATAATAAGCAACAAACTTTCATTGTAATAAGAAGGATAATTGCATCAAATATAGATAATTTCATGTTGGTATCGGCCTAGCTACTAAAACAAGTACCCACATAAAATTTGACATGATATTTTCAATATGATATATACAAAAAGTTGGCAACTATATCCAAAACATCTAAGAGTTGCTTGTCTATATAGAAAAATCTGTCATTTCCAATAACCCAAAAAATATTGTTTGCAAATGCTTTCATATACCTAATTATAGTTTCCTATGTACATCAAAAAAGTAGAATGTGAGTACTTCTTATGTTGTGTTAGGATTCTTATGTCTTGCGACTATGTTTGACCTCCCCACATCTTGAATGATGATAAATATTTAAAAATTGAAACTCTATTCTCCTTATTTGTGGCCTCCTGAGTGGACACTATCAACACTCCTCACAAATTCACCACCATAATGGAAGAAATAAAATAATTTTTTCTAGAACTACTTGCCATTTCTTATATTAACCTGCAATTAACAAATCAATCTAAGCAAATTTTCACATATAAAAACTCCAATTTTATTTTACATAACTCAAAGTTCAACACCAATAACTCAAAGTTCAATTTTGCACAACAAATACTCTAACGTCTTTGACAGCAGATTTTCTTCTCATTGGGAGTCATATTTTATTTAATTTACATGTCAAAGTTCAATATTAACAAGTTAACCATTGTTATTGTATAACAACTAATTCACTTTAAAACTTTTACAACTAAGTTCAACAATCTTTAGCTTATATCAGTAATAAAATTATAAATAAAATTTCAATTTCAACAACATCATAATACATTTTGTACAACAAAAATATATCTCATATGCACTCTACTATCTCATATAAAACCTCCATTAAACGCTCCCATTAAATGAAACTACTACATATTAAAAGAGTCAAGACCGCCTCTATCGCCACTTCACTAGCAACTAACATGCAAAAATGATGCCATTTAAATCATTTATCCAAACTCTCAGGTCACCAAAAGTTAATAACTACATTTATCTTGTGCACGTCAGAAGGTTGCGTAGCTCACTAAGTCTTGTCATCCAACTCTAAACTCTTTTCTATTTTAACATAGAAATGATGGACATTATCCTTAATCAAAGCTCAACAAAAAAATCTTTAACCAAAGCCTATTTAGGATGGAGGGATTTTAAAATCTATAGACATCACTCTTAATCAAAGCTCAACAAAAAATTTTTAACCGAAGCACTACTTAGGATGAAAGGATTTTAAAATCTACACACTCTAAAAGTTACTCCTCTCCACTAAAGCTGAGAAACCTTCAACTCTTTTAGTTGAAAAGCCTTCTAGCATTTGTCATTAGTTCCACCACTTTTTGTTCGTTTATTTCTATTTTTTTGTTAAGGGCAAAATTATATTTTTGGTTTTAAGAAAAATTGCAACAAAAGCCCTTGAGCCTATAATGCAATATTTGAATTTTTCAAGTCCAAAGTGTAATAATATGTATTTTCAGAGCCCTTAGTACAATTCCTCTAAAGTTATATTTATAACTATTGTAAGACGAATATGTTAAATTGTGATTGCCTAATATGTTAAAATATTAATAATAAACGTGATTTTTGTATGTTCATAAAATTATATTTTAATGATTCGAATTCATCACTTCTTATTGTACATTTGGCACTCTTTTATTCGACCTTCTCTCACAAAAAAAAAGGGGTTTATAATTGTGCATTTGATTGCATCACGTGTAGTTTATACATGAAACATGGAAGCAACAAAATTTTTGTAGTGATTAATAAAGTTAACCCTGTGCATTGATTGGCAAGACAACGATAGTAAAATAAACATCATAAAACTAGAAATTTCATGTTGTTGAACTAACACGTTTAAATAAATTCATAATAAAAATATAAATTTAAATTATAGATTCAAATTTTAAACTCATAAGAGTTTATTTCTATTAATAAATAGCTTTTAAAAACACATAATTAAATAATTAAAATATAAAATATGACTATAATTTAATTTAAATATATTTAAAATATAAATAATTGAAATTAGATCTATCTACATTCATAGATTATTATACTCAACATAAAAATTTTAAATTAGAACAACTTATTTTGATATTTTTGTTTTCTTTTTTATTAATATTAGTTTTTTTAGTTTTATTTTTCATTAAATTTGATTTTACCACTTCTATGAATCAAATTTTATATAGTAGATACATATCTTTCTCAATGAATTTATAAGCAGATTGGCATGATTTTATAAATTAAAAATGTAAAACTGATAAACTCAAAGAGTCAACAAGTGAGTTTAATTGAGTTTCTGGGTGAATTAATATGATTTTATAAGTTAAAAATATAAAAATAATAAATTAATAAAGTCAACTTAAAATTTTGATAATACTTGAATTTTTAAACAAATGTTCCCTAGGAGAAACATTTGTCAAAAAAGAAATAAACATGATTAACATTAATAATATCAGTGTCCAAGTTAAAATGAAATTTACTTTTTCTACCAAAAACAATTGATGAATTTTATTTGACTGCCAAAACCAAAGAAGAATAACAAAACTAAAAATCTCAAAAATCTCATAGAGAATAAAGTCTTTTTATTGACAAGGCAAAACAAATACAAACCAGGAGAGCCAAAGAAGTTAGAGCATTAGAGTGTGTATAAACAATGAGAGATAGTGAGGCAAATAAACAAAAAGCTTTTACTCCTTAAAGCTCATTTTTCTCTCCTGAAAGAATGAGAAAAATGAAAAAAAAAAAATCCTTTTTCATGATTTTTATAATTAACACGATAAAAATCAACAGATATTGACCTTAACCTGTAAGTAACAAATTTTTATTATAATTTATTTTTTTACCATAGCCCCTCTCTTCTTAAGGCCATCAAAGATGTTTAATTAACTTTTCTAGATAATATTTGAGTGGGGAAAGCATGAAAAAGGAAACTGTATAGCTAAATAAACACATATAATAGATTATCGAATTCTAATATAAGTGGAGAAAATCTAAAGTTACAAGTAAAATCTAACAGTCAAGTTTCAAAAGAGAAAAATATATAAAAAAATGATATAGCTGCAAAAATATTGTTATAACGTGATTTTTTTATAAAGTTATAATTTAATTTTTGTTTGGATCCTTTTTATTGTATAGAAGTCATTTGAATAAAAATGATTAATATTTAGGTTTAAAGGATAAATTTAATTCGCCCTAGAAATTTTTTGCCAAATGCAATTAATTTTTATTTGATGTAATATTATTCCGAAAAGTTTAAAAACTGGTATCATGTTGGTTTATAATAGTTTGACTAACATTGACTATTATTTTGATAGTTAAAGAGCAATTTTGCTTTAGAAGTTTGTTTGAAAGAGTAATTAGTATCCTAAACTTTTAATTGATACAATATGTTTAGATTATCAACTTTGAAATTAGAAGATAGATCCATCTTATAATTTAAAATCAAAAGTTTTTGGGTTGAATTATACTGAATGATTCTAAGTCAAAATACGAGGTAGTTGATGTTACCCATGAGGCAGGTTTGAATAAGTATGTATTTGCTCATAGTTAAGCACTTGATTGTAGACAAAAAGAAGAAAAAAGTCTGGATTTTGCTCAAGGGAAAGTTCATGGTGGAGCACTCTAGTGGAATTGGTTTTGCATCCAAGTAACCTCAAGCAAGACCTCTAATAAAAATCTAGAAATATGAATCAATTTTTAACATTTATAATGAGTTGTTAGATTTTTATTTTAATTTGAACATTGATAACCAAAAAATTGTACTAATAGAAAATTTATGATTCTAATTGGTTTGTCAAAAATAAAAATTCAAGATGAAATTTCTATTGAACTCTAGCCATTCTTTTTTTAACTAACTGTCAACACTGATCAAACATTACTATAAGGTAGCTATGTCCTGTTTTTCAAAATTTCAAGGTAAAGTTGCACTAATTAAAAGTTAAAAATATTAGTTAATAGTTATAACATCATGGAGAATTTAATCCCTAATTAATTGAGTAAATGAAGTTGATTAAGTAAATTAATTTAGTGTGTGGTTACATAGAGCTAATGGGTGTTATGGGTTGTGATTTTAGTCTTAGGATATAATTTGGAGTAAAGTCAGGCCACTTGGATGTCAGAAAGTGAGAAAAATAAAGGGAAATGACTTTATGTCATATGCCACAGCGCGTGCATGGCATGCTGTGATGCAAGAGAAGCAAAAGAGGAACTAAGGAATTCATGAAAATCTCTGCTAGGGCTTAGGATTTGAAGGCATTAAGAGTATTTTGAAGCTTTCAAATACTAAAGGTAAGAATTCTAAGCTCTTTTTCTCTCTTCCTCTTGCATTTTCTTGAATTTGAAAGTTAGGATTTAGTTGAGAAAGATGATTTTTAGTCTGTAGAGGCTATGAGTTAGAACCCATTGACTTATTAAGAATTAATGAAAGTTGTTTAAGCTATTTAAACCTAGTATTTATGGTATTGCAAGTTTTGATAGTTTTGGGGTAATAAATACCCAAAATTTCACCATAAATGAAGTAGTTGGTGTAATGTAAAGCCATTAATGGCTATTTGAGAGTTTAATGAGGTTAATATGAGTTAAAGAAAGCTAATAAATCCTATAGATATCTTTTTGTATGAGGAAATTGAATAAAGAGAGAGTTGAAGTATAGAGATAGATAAAAATTATTCAAAAAAGGATATTGATGAATTATATTGTGATTAAATGTAGAATGATCATATTTTGCACCATTCAAGCTTTGTGAAAGCTTTGAAAGTTAGTAATTGGGGGTGAATCTTTCTTGTACTTTTATATGTTAATTGATTTATTAATTTAAATGTTATAATCAAAGTGTGTGAAATTATTTGACATGCAAGTGTGGCATAAAAGCATATGAAAATCAAATATTATGTTTTTATAGAGTTCAATGACATGAGGTGTGTGAAAACTCTATGAATTAGTGTTAGTAGAGTTCTATGACATGGTTTTATGTGGAGTTTAACGATGTGATATGTTATGGAGTTCAATGAAATGTATATAAAAGAGGAGTTCAATGATTTTGCAAGTTGTGGAGTTCTACGAATATTGTAAGTAGAGTTCAATGATGTAACATGTTATGGAGTCCAATGATGTGTTGCCATGTATATGTGAGATGAACATATGTAGTGTTAGCACAATGAGAATATTGAGCATGCTTGTATGAGGATTCCTTGCATGATATGAGAAATTATATTTTTATACACTACATGATCATGAGAGGTAGGAGGTCACTAAGGAAGAGGAGTAGTGAGTTAAAATCTATGTGATAAAGCTACAATTGAAGCTTGAGATTGGCCTAGGTAAAATTTGTTGTATCGTCCTACTTGATTTATGAGAGACTCGAACCTAACTAATTTTTTTACTTGTTTAATGAGGAAGCTAGTTTAAGAAGAATGACACCTTACAGTGTCACCTTTAATGTGTATAATTATCAATGATATTGCCAACTAGGAGTTTACATGTGTGCTTATTTGCATTATATGTTAGTTAATGTTGAACTATGTATTTTGAGCTTAGGAAGGGTATTTTATAAATTGTGAAATCTAGAAAGGTCAAAATACTAGTGTAAGTAAAAAGTGAGTAAAAATGTAATTGATATTGAATCATTATGATGATTATGACATTGAGGCTCCTCCTCCTATTTTTGTGATTCAGTGGTTAAGTGTTGAAAATGTGTTTTATATAATGATTGTAAGATGTGGTGTATTGTATAGGTTTGATATGGTCTATTGAGTATGGTCTAGGTTGTAATTAGGCTCTTGGCACTTGAAATGTGAATTGGGCACCCACATTGTGTAATAGGATTGAAAAGGAGTGAGTTTTGTACCGAGTGTCGAACTTCTGATTAGAAAATGTTATGATTGTAAAATCAGTACAATTGTTAGAGTTAGGAGAAAGCTCTTTACAGATACTTAAATCACCTCAATCAAATCTTGGATGGAAAAATGAGTCTTGTTAGTAGTTTGCCCCCTATTGTTGTCAAATGACAATAGTTATGCTGTAAAAAAATATGATGCTCCGCATTGCACAACTCAGAGGCAAACGTGCTGTGAACGTCTGCTTTTCTACATTATTTTGTTGTTTTCAATTATTATGCAAATGCTTTAACCTATGAAAGATCCTATATTTTTGCATACATCTATAGCTTTGATTTTTAAATTGTAAAGGTATATTGAAGTGTTTTAACCTTGAAAATTTGGGATTTTGTTTTGTAAAACTTATACACTTGATAATCTTTTTGAGATATTTCCTTGATTATCTTGAATTTAAAATTAATTGGAGAATAGTAAGGGAAACTTTACATTAGCTGTACTTGTCAAAAAAACTTGCAGGACATATTTTCCATTTAACCTTTGTATTTAAATGATTTTAATCAAAAATAGTTTTTTACCAGTTCTATGAAAACAATATTTAAATCTTAAAATATTTTTTTTAAAAAAATACATGATCATGTTCAACCAATGGAGCCATATGTTTTACCAATTTGACACCATCCGACTGCTTTCTAAGAAAAACCATGTTTGTGGTTTTCAATGGGTTCCAAACATGCTAAATTAATGGGAGGATGAGAGTTAAATATCAAAACTTTGAATTAAAGATAATTAGGTTTATCTTATAAAAAAGATAATTAGGTTCATGACAAAAAATTTTAAAAATAAGTTGCAAATATCAATAAAAAAAAATTCACAAGTTTCCATGGTAGATAATACATTTAAGTTTTAATCATAACTATCATATTATGTTAAGATAAAATTTTATTTGTATGTTTGAATTAACTTATAATTTATTTTTTAAATTTTGTTAGGACCTAAATGTTTTAATTTATATGCTAATTGTCATTATTCCTAAATTACATGTACCTTTAAATTTTTGAAATTATTTATAAGCTAAGGATCATGATTCTTTGTGACAATTGAGATCATAAAATTGAATGTTAAGATTGATAGTGATGCTTGAAAATCTCTTTCAGTGACTATTCAATATAGAAGAGCATTTTGGTTTGCTCTTTGTATATACAAACAACATAAGCCTTATTATGCTAGGTGAGGTCAATTATATGGATTGTACTATGCTAGAATACTTTATCATTTACCAAACTTTTGAGAAATTTGGTTAACTAAGATGTTAAGATCAACACTTTTTATAAGTATTTTTTTTTTTGAACTTTCTCTATCCTTCTTTACAGGCTCAAAATGATCTATTTCATTCTCCTCACTAGAGCCTCTTGTGGTCTCTTTATATATATCCAAACCATTTTAAACTATTTTTACCTTGTAATAAATGTTATGTTCACTTTTTATGTATATGCTCATTTTAAATTTTATTTTTACGTGTATGCCCATACCTCCATCTCAATATTTTTATCTCTATTACTTTCAATTTTATGTTCCTACTGTCCCTTTAAAACTCAATATTTACTACCATATCAATATAGCTGATTTTATAATAGTTTGATAAAACTTTTCTTTAAGTTTTAGGTACTTTTTGATTACAAATAACTTATTTAGCCTTTTATCATTTTTTTTACCAGATAACCTTTCTTCAATTAAACCACTAACTTGTATTCTATGTGCAACATCCCCATCAATTTCTCATCATGTTGAATAATACTTTTCAAATATCTAAAATTTTCTACTTGCGATATAATCTAATTTTTCAATTTCAATTTCAAATTACTATTGATTAACCTTTCGTTAAAATTACAATGCAAATATTTTATCTTATTCATGTTTAGGTGAAAACCTTTTGACTCTAATGTCCTCCTTTATAACTCAAGTTTGTAGTTAATTTGTTTTTATTTAAACAATAATAACATATATCATTCACAGAATACGCATTTAGGAATTTTCTCTTGAATGTGCTCAATCAAAACATCTAAGATTAGGCCAAACAAATAAGGATTCAAATATGATCCTTAATATAGTCTAATCTTTATAAAAAAGTCTTTTGTTTCATTGTCAAACGTTTTTATACTAGTTATTCTCTCATACATATCTTGTATAGTTTTAATATAGACAACCTACACTCATTTCTTTTTTAGGGTTTTTCAAAGTACTTCCTTTGATACACAGTCAAATTTTTTTTTTCAAATCAATAAAAGCCATATGTAAATCTTTATTTTATATTGATATTTTTTTCATTAATCCTCTTAATAAATAATTACTTCTGTAATGCCATACTTGATATAAAGCTAAATTAATTATTAAAAAATATGAGCATTCAATCTCAACCTATACTTAATCGTTTTTTTAATATATATATATCTATATATTATTTATGCTCAGTCACTCTCCAATCTCAACTTATATATATTCAAAGCACTTTGGGTACGCGCACACACTCCTAGAAAAGGACTAACACCGTTAGCCCAGAAATTAGACGCATCCTTAATCCTTATCAATAATTAATGCCATTATTTACATCCTATTTGGTTATTAAAAAAAAAAGAAATAGATTGAAAAAAATTAAAAAAAATAATTATCACCCTTTCATTTATGTTAAGCATGATAAAATTTATTAATATATACTATAAATATAAAAATTATCATACCTTTTAAAAGTTTCATGAATCATAGTTTTTAATTCTGTAAATTAAATTATTCTTCTCTTTATGAATATGCTTACCTATTTTCTTTAATTATTTTATTTTTATTTTTATTTTTTATTCTATTTCATTTTATTCTAGCCTTTATTTGCAACAATCCTCCTCTTGGTACTTTTTTCCCCACTAGAACTTAAAAAAGTATACTTTGCGGTGTGAAAAATCTTTTATAGCTTTATCCCAACTTGTGACATCTAGCGCGCCACGCGACATTTTGTCTTCGGCATGATCTTATTAATGAATAGCCTACATTTTTTATGGCCAGAATTGCCCACATTTTGAAACAGTTTGAAAATAATTGAAACATTATGAACTAGTTTTCTTCGACATGGAGCCGAACTATAGCCAACTAACCTTTACTATTTAATAAGAGAAATGAAAAAAAAATCAATTTAATAAATTGATTATTTATGGGAATTAAAGTGATATGTGATTTTCTTCTTCTTTTATTTTTTTAGCCCCGTTGTAAGGAAATAGAGAAATGATTGAATTTCTAATTTTCCTTCTCTTTTTTTTTTATTCCATCACTTGGTGTCTTGGAAAATTTGAGAGTATTACTACCACCTATCCAAACTAATATGAACCCCACTTTATAAGATCATTATTATAAACAGCAACTTTACATGTATTTTAGGGATATTTTTAATATATTTATTTAACATGTATACTCCAAAACTCGAATTCAAAATATTAAGATAAGTTGATTTAACTTCCACAAAAAGTTGAATCACACGCCTCTCATTATTCGATAGACGTTTGAAATGAGCTTAAACATGGTTGAAAAATGAGGGCTTAGGTAGATTTAGACAATTGTGCTTTAATGATGTTTTATTCCCTTAACAACTAAAGTTTTTAAAATATTGTGGGCATTAATTGATTATGGCATTATGCTATCAATGGGGACAAAAGCGCAAATATTAGGTAATTATTAGAAAATTAAACACATATGAGATTCACATTGTTTATATGTTATGAATAACATGATTTTTTTTTATTTAAGGACTATTTTTTCCTCTAAACTTTTTTTGAGTGGGTACTTTATACTAAAGAGAGGGGAATTATCCCTTCTAAATAATTTTTCTAGGAATAGAATTGCTCTTCTGTCAAAAACTCATCATCTTTTTCATTATCTATTAAAGTAAAATAATTGTGAGCCCATACACAATGATAACAAAAACATTTTGACCCACTTTGCCTCGTTTTGACCCATTTTGCCTATGTTTTGTTGTTAAAATTAACTCAATTTTTGCCGCTACCACTATCATTGTCAACTCCTTTGGTCCACATCAAATAGTTAAAATAAATCAGAATGTCTTAGTGTATTATACATAACTCTGCAACTATTATACGTTAACAAATAATGATGAAGATGATAAAAAAAAGGGCAATTTTGCTCCTCAAAAAATTGTTTAGAGGGATTATTGCTTCACTTTTTAATACAGGATATCTAATGCTCCTTATAAAAAATTAGAGAAAAAAATGATCTTCAAACTTTTTTTTTTCCATTTTGAGTAGCATATGGCTCATGTAGTTATGCCAAAATCATTTTCTCTGTATTATCATTCATTTGTTCATTCATTTAGATATAGTCACATAAAATAATATGATCATATACAGAATTTAATAACATCATATACAGTTTATTTTCACAGATAAAATCAATAACGATGTAAAAGGGGCAAGAAGGAGCAGTAATTCAAATTCCCCCTAAAAATGTTTTTTAAAAACATTTTAAAATAAACTTTCGCGCCCTAAGTTTGTTAACATGAATATAGATGTGAACTTCTTTTTTAAAAAAATATAGAAGTGAACCTCTTTTGGTAATCAAGTCAATTTAAAATATTTAAGAAATTAAATAAATTTTTTTTTAAAAAAAATATATACTTATTAGTCTTATATATTTAAGGTATTCGTTTCCTATTAAATTAAAACATGCAAATTTTTTTATATTATTTATTTAGCAATACTTATATATTTAGCTTTATATACTTAACATAATTTCATCCAATTAAATCAAAATAATTGAATTTTTATTATGTTAATAATATTAATAAGAAGAGTTTGTTACAGAATAAATAATCTATAAAAGATCCGCATGATTTAATTAAAAATAATCACATTAAATATATAATGTTAAGTATATAAGTTTTTCCTTTATTTATTTTGCAAAAAAGTCTTATCATTAATATCATTATTTTTTAAAATTTAATTATAATTGTTTAATTAAATAAAAATATATTAAATATTTAATTCTAACCATCTAAATTTTGACCAAAACTGACTTTGTTTATGATTTGTAGAGTAGCAAAATTACACCCTCCGCCTTTATTGTACGGCACATTTTGGAAGGATTTCTTTGTCCTTATCACAAGGCACATAAATTGTTATTTATTATCAATTTTGATTTTATTTTTTTATAAATTTAATTTTACGGTTCATCATATATTTTATATTTCTCTTTTTTAATTTTTAATAAAGATAAAATTGAAAAATTATTTTATCTTAAAGACATATTTATTAAGTTAATTGCCGATTATAGTAAGATATTAAAAAAACATTAAAACAAATTAAAAAGGAGAGGCATGCGGTGGTTGTGGGGTATGGGAGGCGGAGAAATAATGGAAGACACAATCATTAAGTTTGTAGTTTGCAATTATTCACAAACCGCCCATCCTTATCACTTCCCCTATCAATCTCTCACATCCAATGCCCACTTCCCCAAGTCCCTCCCTTCCATCACCTTTTACTCATCATACATTTCGATCCAATCCTTCCAAAAATCCAATCCTTATATGTATTGATAATTATTTATTGCTTATATGTGTATCTTTTTATTAGAAGCGATTCTATTCCAAATATATTTGAATAATAAATTTAAGTACATCTTTCATTGAGAATTTAAATATTAGTTTATTAAATTGCTAGATTCAATTCTTAATGTTGGTAGGATTTGTTTTTATTTTTAATTCATTCTTTTAAGTAAGAGTAAAAGATTAATTTTTTTGGATCATTTTAATGATTTAATTAGCTTGCCTTAGTTTCAATAAAGTAATTAAATCCTTGTGTGTATTGATCCAACTTATTCCAACTAAAAAAGAAAAAAAATTCGGTAATCATATTGGTCACTTTATATTGAAAGATGGAGCGTTTTTTTTTTTAAGATTATCCTTATATTTAACTTTATAGGATTTATTTTTCCAATTCATGCTGTTAAATAAGAGTATATTTTTTTTCATTTTAGACCATTTTAATAATTTAATTAGCTTGCCTTAATTTTAATAAAGTGAACAGAACGGACTGTATTTAATATTGGAGGGAGTATATGCATTCAAATAACAACAAATGCCATAAATAATACATGCCTTTCCAGGTCTTCTGTGAATTTTGAAGAAAGAACATAAACCACGAGATAATATAAGAAAACTATGATTTACTATTGGTGATAATATATCAATACTCCATTTTATATGAAAACACTTTCTTTGTATTAAATCATGAGACATATTTAGAGGTTATTCAATCTCTCAAAATATATGACACTTTGGTAAAAATAAAATTTTATTAAATACAAAAAAATAGTGCTTCATTAATTATACTTATTCTAATATTACACTTCCCTCCTAATTATTATATATGTATGTTTCTTTCCAAATAATGTATAAAATATCTTATTTCTTTCTAAACATATTAATAAAAGGGTATTGACCAATCTTATAAATAATGTATTTGATTGATCAAAGATATACACATGTTAACAAAAGATATCTTAATAATTTATTTTATTTTTTTCGAAACATATTAGTAATTAATGTGTTGAATTTTTTCCTTTCAGTCGCATTACAGTCAAGTCAAAAGGAAATTAATAAGAGGATAGGTCTAAGTTTTTTTTTTTTTAAAAAAAGTAGGTGGCCATTAAATATTAATTTAAATAATTATAAATTAAGGAATTTTAATTGTAAATAAAAGTGAGAATCAATTTGGTTCAATCAGTTCAGTTCCAACTTTTTCGAAACCAATCCACCGAATTATATATTTTTTATTGAATCGGATAGGTCTAAATTTTTTTTTTAAAAAAAAAGTAGGTGGCCATTAAATATTAATTTAAATAATTATAAATTAAGGAATTTTAATTGTAAATAAAAGTGAGAATCAATTTGGTTCAATCACTTCAGTTTCAACTTTTTCGAAACCAATCCACCAAATTATATATTTTTTATTGAATCAAATCTTGATCAAATTAATTATAATGGTTTGATTCAATCAAACTATTCAATTAGTAAATTCTAATTTGAGTCAGTGGAGTCCGTTAATGTTGTTATATGGATAAAATTTTCTATCCATTTTCCCTCTACTATTAAATGTCTGACAAAAAATAGTTATTCTACTTCACAATTCACGAGAAAACTAATAAAACTTAGGATTGCTGCATTAAAAATCAAATTATAGAAGAAAGAACAAAACAACACACAAACAAAAAAGACTACTATTACAAGGGGAGAGCAGAAAACGAGAAATGGAAAAGCAAACATGCAAAAGATGGAAAGCTATTTCAGTATTTCTTACTTATTCAGATAAGAGGTTGAGTATATGGGGAGTGAAAATGGAGGAAAATCGAAGGGTGTTAAGGCTTCTCTTTTATGATCTTATTCACTTTTTCAAAAATATAAAAAGAAAAAAAATATGCATATAAATTATGTATAATTCATTTCGTTCGGTTTAATTGGTTCAATAATTCCTAGACTTGAATTGATTAATCAATATTTTTATTGAAAGAAAATTTAATTGAAATATATAACTGAATAGATCAAATTTAATTTGATTCAATTTGATTTTTGATTTCGTTTCAATCCCATCCACCTTCAATTTTAAATAAAAAATTTAATATTTTATGTGATTTTCAGTTTATAATTGAAATTTTTGTTTGCAATTACCTAAATTGATATTTGCAAATTATTTTTTTAATATTTTTGTTAAAGACCTAACTGTTATATTTTAATATTAAATTAAACTCTCTAAATTAAATCTAAACTAGATTAAAAATAAAAAGTTATTAAAATTATTTATAATTTTTATTTTAATAAATATAATATATAATAATACTTTAAATCTAAACAATTTAAATTAAAATCTGAATAGTTCAAATCTCATTCAGGAATAAGCACGTCAGACCCATATTTAGTAGATTAAAAAATCTGACAAATAGTAATGAAGCCAAATGTGATAATTGATTGTGAGAAACAGCCACAGCTTGCTTACTGAGTCTTAGAAGGACAATCAATCATGAGAAAAATGAGGCCTTTGGATGTTTTCTTTATCAAACCATGGTTTTGATAGGTAGAATTGATTATTTTTGAGTATCCAAACAGTCACTTAGCCATTTTATAATAATAATAATAATAATATAAAAATTAATGATGTTTAAGTCCTAAAATAGGAATTTAGTTACAATTTAGTCAATTTTTATTTAAAGATGAATTGTAAATATTATTTTACATAATTGCAAATATAAGATTTTTAGCACTAGAAGTAACTTATGAGATTTAAATGCCTAATTTACAATTGAAGTCATCATATTTACAACTATCTAAATTAATTTTTGTAACTTATCTTTAACTAAAATATTTTGGAATTTAACCATCGTTAATTTTTTTTTGAAATTTAATTATCATTCTCCTTATATAATTAATTTTCTCATATTCCCTAGGTAAAAAAAAATGAAACTTTAATTTCATCTGTACTCACCTCCAGCATTCACCACCTAAACTAAGTTTACACATTTTATATATGTCATCTTTTTTAAGTTAACATGACTCCTTGTGCTGTCTTCGTATTTTTTTATTTATTAAAAAACAGTTATACAACTTGATTTGTTGTCAATGCCATTCAAGCTATTGGTATATAGTGGCTTTTGAAGAGCTGCTTCCCTATACGAAGGAAGAATTTTATATTATAAAACTTTTGAAGATTTTATAAAACGAAAAAAAAAGAAAAGAAAAGAAAGAATAGATCATAAAAGAAAAGGAAATCTATGCATCCTTTTTTTAATATCACAAGTCATTCAATCTAACTAGATTTTAGAACCCATGATGATATACGGGAAATTTGATCCCTGATTTAAGGGGAATGAAAAATAAGGAAATAAAATCAAACTCATTGAACTCATTGAATAATTTTTTAAAAATAGACAATTAGGATTATAAAATTTTAATAAAGAGAAAACAGTAAACAATAATTTAAAAAAAAAGCTTTTAACCCAACTCCACTATTTTTGTCAAGTAATTAAATCAAAACTCATTAAAATCCTTCGCATCTCCTTCATTTCCCTTAAAACTAAACAGCCCATCAAAACCAATACTCTTTCTATTAAAAAATATAAGATATTTTAATTAAATCTCACCCCTTAATAAAGTAGTTACCTACTTTCAAACTAACTTTATCTTTTTATATTTACTCCTATTAAACACTCTACAATAAATATAAAGTCATTATCAATAGGGATACTTTAAAAAAAAAGACAATAATTACATCTCGAAAGACTAAAAATGTCTTATATTTTTTAACGTCCAACTCCTCAAAAAATGTCTTACATTTTTTAACGGAGGGAGTAAAAGTTAAACATTTAGTAAATATTAATTTAATGATTTTACAACAAATAATAATATTTAAAAGATGTTAAATATAATTGTATGAGTAATTACAGGTAACTAACTTTATCAATTTGATGAGGAAAAAAAAAACTTTATCAACAAAAAATAAATATTTTTGTATTCACCATGCATCCCTTTCACAACAATCCATAACCCTCTTTATCTTTTAACTTCACCATCTCCAAATCTCTCAATTTTTCCTTACTTGCTTCCGCTTCACCATCTCTGAAAACCTTCATCCTCGTCACCATCCCCAACCTCTGCCTCTTCTCCTTCTCTTTCAATTTAATCATCGTCGTCTCTTTTGACGATGAAACTTCATTGCATCTTCTCACCATGGCTGCATATTTATTCATCGAACTTTGTCGTCGCTTTAAATGTACTCTCTCCTAACCCACCCCCCCCCAAAAAAAAAAAAGAGAATGGAACAACTATAATGAAGTCAAGAATGAAGTTTCTCTATCCTGCATGTCTTTTTTTTTTAAAATTTTTTCGTATCTTCTGCTGCTGCTTTTCTTAATAAATATTGAATAGTTGTACATTTATAAGAATATGTTGTGCAATTATATTTTTCTGATTTTTTTTTTTGATATTCTATACTTCATGCGTTTTCCAATTTTGTTTCGCCAAAATACTGTGTTATTTTATTCTGTAATCATTGTTTAATGCGTTTTTTTATTTTAGTCCTTATTTGATTTTGATTTTGGTAGCTTCAATCGTTGTGATTGGATTTTGATTATGTTAGCTATTTTGTTTATTTTATTAATTAGGTCCAGTTCTTCTTGGTTGGTAATTGTTTGGAATTGTTTTTTTTTTTTTTTATTAGTTTTCTCCTATTTTTATTTTATTAATTAGGTCCAGTTCTCTTGATCGATAATTGATTGGATTTTCTCATATTTTTTAGCTATTTTTATTTAATTTTTTATGTTTTTTTTAATTATTAGCTTCTTCCTTGTGTATCAGTTTCATTTTATTTTATTTTTTCCCTATTTATTTGATTTTGGTTTTGTAACAAAATTCCAGAACATCATGGGGGACCCGCATGGATCAATAACACTAATCAAAAGTGAAACACTGTAGACGCAACTATTTATCAACAATAAACCAATGGATTTTACAATTAAAGTAGAAATAGAAATAGATGGATAGATGGATTTATATAATCAATTAATTTATATTTGAAATGAGAATGGCTCCTGAATATTAAAGAAGTTTTGAAAATGATAAAATTGGCACTATGTGTCAAGGGCTTAAGGCACCTGATGTAGATAATAGCCTTTTTATATCTATTTTGAAGGCAATCAATATATGTAGTTGTAAAATTCTCATTTTATATAGTGAATCCGTTTAGTTATTGAAAATGATAGAATAACAAAATCAATTTTTTTGTCATGAACTCAAATGAAGCACTCAACTTCATTAACGATCTTTTATGATCATATATATTTAGATAAGTCAATAAATATGTTGATAAACCTATTAAACATGCATATAGCTTTGGATGTGAATGCAAATTTCATGATTATGTTCTAGTCTATCTCAAATTTTAGAGATATGATCTGTTATAATATTGTGGGATAAAACTTCTTGTTCGATGCATATGTTAATATGTTATGACCTAAATTGTGGGCATCAATGTTGAATCTAGACAAACATATACATGGGGCGAAATTGAAAATTATGTAGGATATAGGGCTGGGCTAATTAAACTAATTTTCACATTTTTTTTACAAACAAAATTTAAATATTGTGTCCATGCTTGCTCTGTATTTGCAAGTCTAAAGAATCCAAGGAGACTAGTGAATAAGATTGATCATTCAATAGAGAAAAGCAAAAATAAATAAAAAATTGTCACATTCATTTATTTCCCGGATCCAATGAACCAAGGTTAAAATTGAGAATTCAGTAGATGACATGGAAACTAAAAGGATGGACTGTATATATCAACATGCTACAGCGTGCAAGTTGTGAGAGGACCCAAAAATAAAGATAAGATGTACTTGTCCATATAAGATACAATTTAATTATATAAGATAGATATGCTCACTTAAAAAATTTAAATGCATTTTTCTACTTGCATGTTATTTTATTGTTTCTTTATTTATTTTTATGGACATAATTCACTAATACTTTCTTTTAGATGGAGAGAAAAGTAGGGAAAAGAAAATTATTTGAGAAGATAGATATGTCCTTTTTTGGATAGTAAGAGGAAAAAAAAAAGGAAAATTATAGGACAAAAAAATCATCAGACTCAAATGTTTTCTTCTAGAAGTTTTTCTTTGTGGAAAGATTTTGAAGAGTAAACTAAACATGTTTTCTAAAATTACCTATATATTTTTTATGTAGGTATTAGTCGCTCTTCTTTTCTCTATATTTTTTCTTCCAAGTACAATGAGAGACATTAATATTTTCTCTTTAATTTTATCTTCCTTCCATTTTTCTTCCTTTCATTTTTTGTTCTTTGCTTTCATTTTTTTCCTCATCCAAATAAAGTATGCAATCCCACCAAATTTATAAACCCAGGCACTTCGACTTGGGGGGAAATTCCAATAATTTGCTTGTTGACCAATCAGAATCTTCATTTCATTGAATCCATATATGATATGCTTCTTTTTCATATTTAGGACAAAAAAAGAGGCCAATCGCTTCACGGGTACTTGGCATATGATGTTTTACACTTTGGTTTTATTTGCACATTTCTTTCCCCTAGATCTAAACTTAATTATATTATTGTATAAATTAAAAAAAAATTCTGTAGCAATGACTCTGCTACAGTGCTACCTATAGAAGTGAGTGACGTGTGAATGGTTCTTAAGCATTGGCAGCTCTAATATTTGGGAGTCCAGACCGGACAAAAATATACTTATTTAATAAGTGCTTCACGTGATATGAAAATAATCGCTTGATTTAACCACATAATTGAAAGAGACTTTGTTATATAATATTTAAAATATTAAATTTTAAATTTTTGGAGTTGATAGCATATGTGATTATTGTTTTGATGTTGTTTTGAATTTTTTTAAAAATATATTTTAATAATTTTTAAATATTGATAAAATTTAATAATTACAATTAAGACACTTGTTGAATTAATTGATTTAGGCACTCACCAGATTTCCATCCAAGTACTCCAGATCCCTCCTCTCCTCACATACTTCAAACTTGGCCTATAAATACTTGATTAGCTTGCTCCAATTTTTATGTACAAGCAGATCATATAACATATAGAATCTTTACAAGATGGAGCAGAAAGATCACAACCATGTTAGAAGAAGGAAAAAGGGAGGCCTTCTCACATTGCCCTTTATCTTTGGTAAGCCTCTCAACACTTCTCTCTTGGTTTTTCTGTCACGAGTATGTGTGTGTGTATGGATTTGAATTCTCAGAATGTTGTTGTTTTCCCCTTCACACAGAAGCACTGATGATTCTGTGTAAGCCTTTTCGTTAATGGGTTTTGATTTTTTTTTTTTTTCCTTTTGTGAATGAAGCTAATGATGTGTGTGAGAAGCTAGCAGTGGTGGGTTTCGGTACAAACATGATTAGCTACTTGACAACACAACTACACCTTCCATTAACCAAAGCAGCTAATACAGTCACCAACTTCAATGGAACTGCCAGCTTGACTCCTTTGCTAGGCGCCTTCCTCGCCGACTCTTACGCCGGAAAATTCTGGACTATCACCATAGCTTCCATTTTCTACCAAATTGTAAACACGCTTGTTTCTTACCATATCATGCTTTTCTATTTTTGGAAGACGGCTCCTCATTTTTAACAAGTGATATTATTGCAGGCAATGACAAGTCTGACATTATCAGCAGTGCTTCCAAAGCTGAGGCCACCTCCATGTGAAGTAGGTAAGGAGGTGTGCCAAGAGGCTGACTCAGGACAGCTGGCAGTACTGTACGGGTCACTGCTGCTGGCGGCACTCGGGGCAGGTGGGATCCGGCCTTGTGTGGTGGCATTCGGGGCGGACCAGTTTGATGAATCGGATCCAGAACAAACCACCAAGACGTGGACCTACTTCAACTGGTACTATTTTGTCATGGGAGCAGCAACACTAGTGGCTGTGACTGTGATTGTATACATTCAAGATAATGTGGGATGGGGATGGGGCCTAGGCGTCCCAACCATAGCCATGTTTCTGTCAATCATCACCTTTGTTGGTGGATATCCATTTTACCGGAACTTGGATCCGGATGGGAGCCCGTTTACCCGATTGGTCCAAGTGGGTGTGGCTGCATTCAGGAAGAGAAAGCTACGACATGTGTCAGACTCCGAATTATTGTACCAAAACGATGAACTGGATGCCTCCATTTCTTTGGAAGGGAAGCTCCTTCATTCTCAACAGTTCAAGTAAGTCTCGCTCTTTGTTTAATCCCCCCCCCTCCTCTTTATTTAATACAGTTCAATCAGGTTTCGAGTTAGAGACATGTAGTTAAGGGTTTTGTTAGAGCTGGGTCAAGTTTGGTAGACCTGCTCTGAATAAATTTTTGTTAAAACAAATAATTAGTGTATGGAGCTTAGGTGTTTAAATTTTTTTTTTCTTTACTTTAAACTTATTTCAGCCGCTTGAATAAGTTCAAACCCAAATGAAATTAGCTTAAATACTCGAATTATTTTTTATTAACTAACTGAAATTAACTTTTATTTCATCTGGGCACTTACAAACCGTTTCTTAGACTCTCCATTGATCCACTAATTATTTGTTTTCAATTTTTTTATAATATTAAAGAATAATAAATACAAGGGGTTACTTTTTATACATACACTTTGAATCAATGATTAAAAAATGGGATTAGACTGGACGGTTGGATAGGTCCAGATTTTTGCTTAGTCGATATGTACAAACAGTTTTGAGATTGAGTCGGGTTGGGTCATTTTAGACCGACGATCGAATCGAGAACCAGAATCAAGTTGGGAACTGGATTCAGTTTTTAAAAACCAGACTGTTTAAAAAAATTATCAAATTTTTTCTTAGAAAATTACCAATTTTTTCTTAGAAAATTACCAATTTTTTTAGTTATTTAATATTATGTTATATCATATGGCTTATTAAATCATGATAAACTTAAAATATTTAATTTTATTTTTAAGTTAAGTAGCAATTTTATATTTATTTTTATATTTAAATTATTATATGCATATATAATTTTTTAATTTAAGTATTATGTTATTGGTTTGACCATTGATTCAAATAATGGGTTAAACCATGCAAATCGTAAATTGTTAACTTTTTCAATTCAATATTTAGTTCGATTCTGAAAATATTACTTTAAATGCTTGGTTTCATTTTAGCAAGAGTAAAAGAAAAAAAAATAGTGGCTTCTAGTGTTATGTTATTTGAAAATTTTTAATTTTTAACACAAATATTGAAACCGACTAAAAAATGAAATAAAAAAACTCTAAAAATTCAATTATTCAGAGCAAATAAACCTGAGATATTAATTCTTTTAAGCTTAAAAAAATTTACAAAGCTAGTCATATAAATTCTTTTTATATAAGCTTAAAAAAATTTACAAAGCTAGTCATATAAATTCTTTTTATATATTTAAGTATTTTAAGTTTAACTTGAATAAATTTGGCCTATTAAATTTCTGGCTGTAGAATTGTTCATGAAGGTCCTAAATGTGTTCATGAAGTAATGGCAATATTATTAGGCGAGGAACGTAAAGGTGGTCAACATAAACCATTGCTAATTTTTTTTGGCCAATAAACCATTACTAATTTGAGTATTAGGTGAAAGCAGTCAGATTTTTAAGAATACGTGGGGCCCAGATTTTATTGCTTTTCCTCCCGTGTTTGTCCTTAAATACATGCCTATTCAATCATTATCCTCAATCATCCTCTCTCTTTCTTACTTTTCCTTCATTCATTCATTTTCTGCGACCACTGATTTTTTGTTTTTTCCCTGTTACAACATGTGGTCACTGGTCATGTGGTGTCGCGCCTCACAAATTGCCGTTGCGTGCACAATTTTTTCATACTATTTCTTTAGTTCTAAAAAAACAATATAAAAGTAGGCTGGTCACATGTTATGTTTACACAAACAATGTTCAATATGATATCCATGTCAATAATCAAATTATAACCAATAATATTATTCAACGAAGAGAATTCATTAATCATGACTTACATGACCTTTGCACAAATTTCAAAATTTTAAAATTCATTTTTTATTTATATATTCTATGACTTAAAATTCAAAGGATTTTGTATAATTTGGACAAGAACAAAATATCATTAACTAAACCCATTTTCATTCACGGGCCTTCATGATTTGGTGGCTTGAAATTGCAAATGCGACATGCCGAAATTATTGAAATGTCAAAACCCTCAAGCTACTACGGTTCATGTCTATCTATTTTGTGCATAGGACACAGGCACACAACTAGCACGCAACAAACACTAAGCCCCATTTAGTATGAGGAAAAGGTTGTTGATACAATTAGAATTAAAATTAGAATTGAAATTAAAATAAAATTAAATTTTAAAAGTATAGTTTGTATGAAGATGAAATCTCACTATTATTTTAATAAGTATATATATTTAAGTAAGAAAAGTTTAGGATATCCTTTGCAATTTTTTTTTCTTTAAAAACTATACCCTTCTGAATATTATAATTGTTGAGAGTACAGCCATTATTCTGAAACGAATTGAGAAGTCACATAAAAGGGCAGAGGTGTCTCATAGCTGCACTTCTATGGAATCAATTCCACCTTCATCCTAATGGAATTTGGTTCTAGCAATTCCGATGGAATTACAATTTCTGAAAATCACTCTAGATTACCAAACATGCCCAAAACTTGATTCTATTTTCATTTCCATTTCTAAATTTAAAATTCAAGGATACTAAGGAGAGCCTAAGCTCAAGATATAAGGAAGAAAATTATGAAAAAATTTGATATATATATAATTTTATTTATTCTCTTAAATGCAGATTTCTGGACAAGGCAGCCATAGTGGGTGAAGAGGATGAGAGAGACCTTAAAAAACCAAATTTATGGAATCTAAACACATTTCATAGAGTAGAGGAACTCAAGTCGTTGCTAAGAATGGGCCCAATATGGGCCTCAGGCATCTTACTCATCACAGCCTATGCCCAGCAAAACACCTTCTCTCTCCAACAAGCCAAGACCATGGACAGGCACATCACCGCCACCTTCCAAATCCCCGCCGGCTCCATGACCGTCTTCACCATCCTCACCATGCTCGCCACCACCGCCTTCTACGACCGCCTCTTCATCCCCGTCGCCCGCCGTGTCACCGGCCTCGACCGCGGCATCACCTTCCTCCACAGAATGGGCATAGGGTTTGTCATCTCCATTTTGGCCACCCTCGTCGCCGGGCTCGTCGAAGTGAAACGCAGGCAAGCTGCAATCTCCACCGCCGCCAAATCCATCTCCGTGTTCTGGCTTGTGCCGCAGTATAGCCTGCATGGAATGGCTGAAGCTTTCATGTCCATAGGGCACTTGGAGTTTTTCTATGACCAGGCTCCTGAAAGCATGAGGAGTACTTCCATTGCTTTGTTTTGGACTTCGATTTCGGCTGGGAATTACATGAGTACGCTTCTGGTTTCATTGGTGCATAAGTTCAGTCGTAAGCCTGATGGATCAAATTGGCTTCCTGATCATAATCTGAACAAAGGCAAGTTGGAGTACTTCTATTGGCTCCTCACGTTGCTCCAAATTGTTAACTTTGTTTACTACGTGGGTTGTGCTAAAGCCTACGTTTATAAGCCAATTCAGGTGCATGGTAAAGGGGATGAAGATAGTGGTACAAATGAGAACCAGATTGAGCTTGCGTCCAGCAAAGTCTGAGATTGTCGCTATGGTTGATTTAGTGATTTAGATTTTCTTATTTCTTAAATAAATATTTATAATAGATGCGTTTATCAGGCTGAGGTAGTCTCTCTTACTTTTATTCTGGTGATTACGTAAGCTTTGTAGATGTTGTAACTTGTAAGGTGAACGCTGTAAATAAATAATACTGCACTACTAATAGGAAACAGTAAAACGGTGCTCTTACAATAGCCAGTATCATTTGTTCATCAGTTCTGAATTTTCTTGTAGTTCGGCTATGGAGGCTAGGAAATCCAATACAGATCGTCAGTTTAAAATCAGATAGTATTGGTTGAAATTACATGGAATCGATAAGGTTGAAATTACAACACTGCCTGAGGTATTTATGTTTAAATTAAATTACAACACAACCATATGGAGTCTTGCATACGAAGAAAATATATTTTTATCTTTAAAATTTAGAAATGCATGGCATATATATGTACGTATCTAAATATCTGATGTAATTTTTGACCAGTCTCAAGTCACTATTTGTTGTTTGTTCCGGTAACAAAAATATAATAAAAACAAGAAACACATAATATCTGTAAATCAGAAGTTTCGAAAGACTCTATTTGCCTGAAGAAATATACATATTTTTGAAATTAAGAGATGATGATGAAAGGTGTTCATCAAAACCAATACAAATTGATTACAACAAACTAAATCGAATTAAATTGACATGAACTGCATGATCATGAATAAAGTTTGGTTTGTTTTTCTTTTAGCCGAACCCATCAATTCAGTTTAGTTCATATTTTTGCTACTTAAAATTTGAACCAACCTCATATTACATTTATTTTATACATTTTTATAAATTTTTCCAAGTTTTTTCCCCAAATTTAATTATTTGTAATTCACTAGGAAAAAAAATCTATTACAATTAATTAAGTATTGTCTATAATTGTTTATGATATATTTTTAATTTTATAATTAAGTGTTTTAAAAAACATATTGGTCCCACAATGGGGAACTTCCGATTAAGATAAATGAAAGGTGGTAATGTCCCAGGATTTTTCATGATACCAAACGATGAAATAAAAAATAAAACAACAAATTGAATTTTAATAGTTAAAAATATCAATCAATCATTGTAAAATATTCTTTTATCTTCAATAGACTTTTTTTCATTAAAAATAATAATTACTAATTAGGAATTTCCAGTAAATATACGTGTGCGTTTGTGTATATGCATATTTATATTTATTATGAAAAACATTTCAACCAAAAATTGAAGCTTGATTAACTGAATTAGATGGTTCAACAATCAAACCAAATTATTAGAGACAGAAAGATATACAAATTCCAATATTTTTTTTTAAAGGACAAATAGTTCCAAATACATCCAAAATCAAAAGAATAAATGAAAAAGATAATTAACTCAAAAATAGGATGAAGCTAAAAAAAGGAAACTAAAACACGAGAGACACATGTTCGCTTGCACTAGTTTCGAACACAAACTCCTAACGTAGACTGTATTGAAGTTGGTGAGAAGAGAGCAAATATCTTTTGCAATCATCAAATTAGAATCTTTGTCAAAGAAGAAGTTCGGCCAACAAAGAAGATGGAGATCTTGAGATCAGAAATTCCGAACAGTAAGAGTCATTATTAAGGCCTAGAGTAAGGTTGAATGAAGGCAGATAATTTCAAAATCACTCAGATTTGTAGATTTGCGCTTAAACTAAGTAAACAAGACAATTTGCAGTCTAACATGAAGAACTAAGATTTTAACCAAACTGAAAAGCCTTTGGTTTTCCTTCATACAGATGAAGCAGCATTTGTCTCCTTGGAAATTTGGAAGACTTCTTTTGACAACTTGGAAATTTGCCAGATTCCACAATAACCTTGATGAGCTATTAGAAGCACTAATTCTAGACACATGTAGATCAGTTTCATTCCATGTACATACATGTTTTATGAAAAAATACGAATGATGATATTCTTGAATAGCTTTGCAAAGATCTAGCTTGTGACCATCATGGATGATAAAGTTCTTATCTTCCAAATACTATAGATTAAAATAATAAATCTCTCCAAAAGATCAACTTTCCTATATCTAGAATAAGATGTTTAATGAAATCCTTCAAAGATTTCATGTAATTTGAGCAATCCAAGAAATTAGATCTCAAAGAAAAAACGCCGAACCAAAGAGCCCTTGAAAAGGGGCATCTGAAGAAAAGGTGAGGTATGGACTCCTAAACTTGGTATCCAAAAGGGCATTTGTTAGTAGAATATCAGTGGTGCTTATGAAGAATGTCATTGGTGGGAATTGCTTCATGAAGAAGCTTAAAAAAAAAAGCTACTTTAAAGGAAGCTTAGGCTTCCAAAAGTAAGACCAATGAAGTAATTATCAAGATGATTACTGGCCATATTGCTAGTGAGAGACTTGTAATCTAATCTTGAACTGTAAGAGTCAGAGCTGCACCCCTTCCATATCAACTTATCTTATTGTCCTAAGAAAGAGATAAGGATAGAAGAAATAGCTTGACTACTTGAAAAGGATAAATTTGTTATAAGGCATTGACATCCGTTGTAGTGGAAACCAAAGAGAGTTAGTAGAGGAGATATGATATTAGAGACTTTGAGATGGATAAAGTTAGAACTAGATGGAAGAGACCCCTCCTAAAATCAATTTGAGAGCTTAATATTCCTCCCAATACCAATGTTTCACTTTAGTTGTCTAATAATGATGTCAAAACAACTGAAAATAACTTCCATATCCATGATGTCTTATGGGGTTTCTTGATTAGAGCTGGTAAGTTGAAATCCACATACTTTCTTTTCATAGAGGAACCCATAAGAGAATCATCAGGGGCTTGGATCAACCTCTATATTTGCTTAGCTAAAAGACTTTTATTGACCATATGAATAGGTCTCCGCCCTATACCTCCCACAAGCATTTGGATAAGAAGAGGAAATCTTTGTTAGATGCATCTTTTTCTTTCCGTCTTGGATATCCCAGAAAAAATGCATACATTTGGCATTTATCGTGTTACAAATAGACATGGGTAATTTAACACAAGAAAGTTGATAAATGTTTAACAGCAAATAATATTGATTTGATAAGTGTTAACCTTGAAGCTTGCGAGAGGGTAGAGAGATCTTCCATGATGCCAATCTTTTATCAATAGCTTCCTTAATTTGAGAAAACAAAACAGATTTATCTCTACCTAAATCAACACATGTCCCAAGATATTTCCTAAGTTTTTTCAGCCAAAGGAAAACCAAGACAGCTCGCCCATTCTTCTTTAAGGAAATCACAAGTGTTAGGGTAGGGCTCACAATGAGAAAAGATTTAACATGGTTAATCTCCTGACCAAAAATGCGACAAAATTTCTTCAAAGTATTCTTAAGGGATTCCAAGTTGTTCCTTGTACATTCAAAAAATAATAAGGATTCATTCGTATACAAAAAATGAGAAATAGGCTTTGCATATTGACATATCTTGATACCTTTCCACACTCATATTTGTTCTTGATTCTAAATCAGACATGGTAAAATAACATTTGCTGTAATGATAAAAAGATAAGGAGATAATGGATTTCCTTATATGATTCCTCTGGTATGCTTGATCATCTCCGAAAGATTGCCATTGAAAAGAAGTTGGTATTCAACAGTAAAAATGCATTGATGGATTAGATTAATCCTTTTTTTTTTTTGGGAAAAGCACATCTACAGATTCCAATATTTGACACTAATTAATCTGGTTCATCCCCCACCCCAAAAAAAAAAAAAACTAAACCAAACCAAACTCATGAACGTCATTAAAAGTGTGTAATTTGAGCATGCTAAAGATTCTTTTTTGACCATAATAATTAGAGTTGCACAAAGAATAGGATGACACTGAATTTTAGCTTAACCCGAAGTCTGGTCTCTTTAATGAAAAGAACTAAATTAAGCAATCTGTAGTCCAATCTTGTCCAGTGATAATTCAAAAATTAACAGGAGCAAACTTGATTCATGGGACTGAGAGACTGGTTCTGTTAGTTCAGTACTCATTTAACTTTTTTTTTTCTCTATAAGAAGCAATAATCCGTTTCCCCCTAACAAACTAAATTAAGATAATAAAAACATTTATCATAATAATAATAATAATAATAATAATAAATCCATAATCATTTTCAACAATAAAAAATTTTTTTTTATTATAGTCTAAGTGATTTAAATTTATAACTTTAATAAAAACAGTACTCAACAAACTTTAATAACACTATATTACAACAACAATTTAAAAACAAACTCAACAAATCTTTATACAATTATCTCCTTAGCATCAATTACACTTAAAGTATTTGTTAAAATAAATTAATTATAATTATAATAAATAAATTATAGGACTGGATTAAATTAAGTGATCCGGATGTTAATTCTCTTATTCAGTCCAACATGAAGAAATAATTTGGTTTTTTTCAATCTTTTTGGTCTAATGTCTATTCGAACCAAATAAGACTAAAAGCATCTCAGGTTAAATTGAGTCAAACAGAATTTGAGAACTTTTGCACAACTATGGTAATAACGCATCCAAACAGTAAATGGAATAATGGAGTGAGGACTGTAGGCCTTCAATCACGAGCCCACAAACTCCACCAAGAAATATTGGGTTTCCATTGTCTTCTCACTGGGCCAATCGACGATCCAAAACTGTTCGGCTCCGTCCCCACTTTCCCGTGATGAAAGGGCGCGAACCGCCATTGATGAGCCAGAGGTGGACGTTTCTCAGCGTTCTCTCTCTATCTCTGCTTCATGGAAAATTGGCGGTTTTCATAGTTCGAACCTCAGGCTCAGCGCATCCTTAGGAAACCTTCTAACTGCCAAAATATCTCATCAATGATTCCCACTTTCGTCATTTCAACGAATTTTGATCTTCCTTTCTTCTTCTTTTCTTTATCGCTTTTAGGACATCTCCACAATGTTTGCTCTTTTTTTACGAACAAAGGAAGACAACTAATTGTGGCGCTGGATTTTGAAGATGTTCGATGGGAAAGTTATCAATGATCAAGTTACCCCACAGGATTCAGCAATGATGCCTCTAACCGCCATGGCTGACGCCTTCGACGAGCTCGCAAAGAGGCTCAAATGTCGGTTAAATGGGTCCATGGGACAAGAAATGCTTCGATTGGGCAACTTCTGCCAGGCTTGCTTTCTGGTATCTTTTCTCTTTAATTGCCTCGGCCTCGCTTTCAAGTTCGCTGAGCTGGAATATATCGCCAAGGTTCGTGGTCCTTTTCTGTCCTTGTGTTTATGTGCTTGTTGGGCATTTAAGGTTCTTTTCATAGATTGATGGATGAAAACCTGACGAGTTTGAAGTGAGAAATGTGTACTTGGCTGTACTGATTAAAAAAAAGGGGAAGAAACAAAAGAAATTCAACTTGTTTGGGATCGAGAGGTGATTATGAATATAAGTGTCGAATTTTTTCTGCGTATTTATGTTTCTTTCTTTTCCCTTTCTTCTTTCTTCCTGTGGATTTACATGATAATATTTGAAATGGTGATGAATGTGGGGTTTTTTTTCTTTTTCTTTTTTTTTGTGTCTTAACCTGGAATCAGAAAACATTACATTGAAAGTGATCTCTTGCACAAATTCTGTTGATTTTTTTTTTTGGGGGATCCAAACGGAAATTCAGGTGCATGGTGTGATGGCGGAGTATTGGTATATTTTGCATTGTGAAGTGTTTTGGCGCAACATTTGAAATTGTTGGACGTTATCTTTGCCACTTAATGAGGTGTTATGACTTGTAACTACTATATCTATTGCGATTGGCTGCCAACTAATATGATTATTTATATCGACAAGTTGCAAGAGGACTTTGTATAACTTGGTAGTTTAACAATCAAGCATGTGGTTGTTAGAAAAGGCAGATATGGAGCTAAGGTTATCTTTATCCATCAACATGCTGAATCAACAAGGCTCTTGTTTTGTCCATGCCCTCATTGCATTATGTTTACTTCCGCATGTTGCAATCTACAAACCTATAGGCTTTCTTTTTTGAATTTTTGATATTGGTTTTAATGATTTGATTGATATATTCAGCTACATGCACTTGTGGAAGCATCGAAAAGATTTGACACTCTAGATGATATTCTTGATCATGATATTGCACATGATACGGTCAAAACAGCAGGAAGCTTTTCACGTAATCTGCGTAGAGTTCGACAGGGACTTGATCTCATCAGAGCCATATTTGAAAATTTTTTGTCTACTGAGTATGCAAACACCTTTACAGATGTACTTTTTTAAAATTCAGAATATGCCTTTTGGCCTGCAAGATGCATATAATTTGTTTGATATGTCATGTACTCCTCTTTTTCCGACTTTTCAAATTGAAGAGTACTTCTGGAAAAATTTTCAAGATACAGATGGGCATTGCTATAGTCTTCCTGACAGCCCCTTCCATGAATCTGCAGTCATATCATTGATTTCTGTAAATCACAACTAACAAGAACTGTCTCAATGGAAAAGCTTGGAAATTCTTTAATCTAGTTTTTATATTATTTGCGGAAAGCTCTTACTCTGTAGAATACTGTTTAACGTCATAGAGGAATCTATCTTCTCAGTCACTTTATACTTCCATTGTTTTACGACAGCATTCGTGCTTGACAAAATATTTTCTGAAGCTGATACTTCAGCTTTAAATGTTTATGTCCCTGTCTTGTGAACTGTCTTAAAAATGATTTTGTAAATTAATCATATCTTCTCAGCACTGATGTTTCATTTAGTATAGATAATTGTGAAAGCTGTCTTCCATTGCATTATACCATTGTATGGTTCTCCCCGCTCCTTCTATATGGGCATGTCTGTCTTTTCTATTATAACTTTATAATTATTAGTCTCCAAGTTGTTTTGGACAATGTATAAAGTAATTATTAGTCATAAAAATTGAAGTTAATTCAGTGTCCTGTGATTGATGGTGACATCTGATTTATGATTTTCTCATTTTCAGTGATAACTCCTTGAGAGAGGTAGCTTCAACAGCTTATGCACAGGTTTGTGCACCATATCACACATGGGCTGTAAGAACTGCTGTAGCTGCTGGGATGTATACACTTCCAACAAGGGACCAACTGTTGGAAAGGCTCAATGAAACAGGTGAGCTTACATCAATGTTATTATCATGTATGGTGCATATCTTGTAGGAAGTTTATACACACAGACTGAATTATCTAATATTTGCAGCTACCTTTTGATGTTATTCATGGTTCAAACATAAAAACTTAAAAAGTGCTATTACAAGGCATGGCCAATTAAAAAGTCTTTGTTTGAATTCTTTGAATTATCCATATGGCTCCAAGATAAGCCATAACTTTTCCATTTTTATAGTAACCTTTGTTTGGATAGAGAAAAAAATAAGGGGGAGAGAATATTTGGAGAGTCCGTCCTAGCATTCTCCTCCCTATCCAAATGAAGCCTAAGGGTAAATTTAAATTTTTAAGAATGGTGAGAAGGAGAAGGAAGCATGAGTTTTCATCCGGATATTCTCTTTCCTTGGGTTGTTCCCTCTCTATTCAGAACAGAAGAATGACAGGTTTACACGTACTCTCCAAAATCCTGTTATTTTTGTAGTTTCCCTTGGTTTTGGCAGTGAACCAATCATTAATAATTACTTGTCATTTTAGAAATAGTAATATTGATAAATCGAATAAATATAATTAATTGTTTGAATTTAAAAAAAAAAAGCAAAACTTTTAAGCTTTTTTTGTTTCAAATACATATATAGGGATGCAAAATCCTCGTGTGACTGTGCATTTTGCTTCCCTCTCTTTTTTCAGTCCGTTGAATTGCGTTCTCTCTGTCTCTCAACCACTAGACCTACCCTCAAAGTAAAAGTTTTGACATGCCTATGGATGGAAATCTTTATGAAACTTTTCTCAGTTATATTTCCTTTTAGTGTGGGCATTGTAAGCAGTTTTCTGTGTGGCTTAGAATCCTGAAGCTATGGTGCTTCAAATCTTTCAGCACTTGTTTTTACTATGAGATAAAATAAATTAAGCCCGTTTTATGTAAGAGCTTCTTGATGCTAAGCTTAAAGTCCATTTTGACTCTGTACTGATAACATATTTACATCTCCTTTTTCCAATAACTGTGTAGGTAGCCACTTCTTTGTAAACACTACCAGCTAGGCTCCATGTCCATTTTGCTTTTTAACTTCAATTTTTTTCTCCATATCAAACACTGTTATTGATATTTCATTTTATTTTTAAACAGTTGTTTTCTGTCATTCTATTTTTTCCATATAATTTTATATTTCATGATATTGTGTGACATTTTTTCAAATTCTAACATCCTGCGCAATGGCCATCATATCTAGTTCTGTAATAGTTTTTCTGTGATGTTAAATGTTAAACAATATCGGACTTGCTTTCAGATTTTTATCAACAAAAGGATTTTTTTTTTTTACATTCTTTTTATGTGGTATTTATGTCATCAATGGTGCTTGAAAGATTAGCTAGTTTCATAGACTTGTCGGTGTATATGATATGCTAAATTTGCTTACCCTGAAAAATTTTATGGTAAAATACAGTTTACTTTTGTTTAATTCACATGCGTGGACAACAATTGCAAGCGCTAAGCTAGGAACTCAAAATTTTCTCCAATTTCTAATTTTCTTTCTCAAACTCCATTGTAGACCACCAAAATTAAGCCACTAATAGCATGTTTAAGTACTTGTGTGCTATGTTGTTGTTAGATTTTTATCGAGACATAATGCTATGATAAATGTTATTACAGATCAATCAGCTGAAAAGAAAATGAGAAGGTACATCAATGCCTCACTACCAGTTATAGAATACATCGATAAACTGTACCTTTCTCGAAATATTAGACTGGATTGGTGAATTTACCAGCTTTTCGGCATGCAATAGAGTTTCTCAGTTTGTATGGCCGAAACGCCGAGAGAGAGAGAGAGAGATTCAAAACAAAAACAAAAAAGAAGAAGAAAAAAAGAAAGAGATAGGAGACACTCTGGTTTTTTTTTTTTTTTTGGGGGGGGGGTCTTTTTGGGCGAGATACCCTGTGGTATGTTAGAAGACACACTGATTTGGCTTCAGTGAGTAGCAGCAATGTTAGTACACCCTTCAAATACTTGCTTCACCCTAAAGATGTAATCATGTTAGATTCTCATTTCTGCACATAACCAGAGTTACAGTTTTGTTTTTCTTTTTAACTTTCTCCTTTCTTTCCTTTTTTACAACATTATATATGTTATGGGGAACATCCTGATTCGGCCAATTCTTATAAATCAAAGCAAATCAAGATATGAAAGGTGGATTCCATTGTGTAGTTTTTTTTTAATTAAAGAAGAACAAATTAGGCTCACAAATTCAATTAACCATCTGGCCGTGCCAATTTTAGAGACAGTTATCTGAGTTTGTAGTAAAGGGTTCTGTTTGAAAAGGAGTAAATGTTAATTAATTTATATTTACTTTAAGGGTGGTAAATACTTAAAGGGTATTTAAAAAAAAAGAATAAAGAATAAAGATTTTACAATTTGAACACTTACCATGTAAAAGATTTCACAATTAGATTACTAACTTGATTGAATCAATGTTTAAAATTTAACTTTGGAAACAAGAAAGAGATGCTTGAGCGTTGGAGCAGGTTAATGCAAAGTGGCATGCAAAGCAGAGTTAGGAAGATATGCTTGTCCCTTTCGTCGATGTTGGCAATGAATTAACCTTTTAGACAAAGTCAGGCATAAAAAGACTTGTTATCACACAAACAACTTCCTCCGGAGTTAGTCCAATCCAATCCAAGCCGAATCAGATTCCAAAATGGAAACATGACAATGCAAATGTAGAAATATCCGTTGGCCTTCCCACATAATTTCCATTCTCATTCTCAAACCCCACAAAATACAAAGCCCTCTTCACAATGCCTTTTGGTCTATCCAGAAGAAGAAACCGTCATCGTGTGGTTGTGTCAAGCCCCGACAACTACGTACCTGAAAAGGCAAGCACACACGCTTTATCTAAGCTATAATATAGAATATCTTCTAAAAATTTTACCTGATAAATATAAGAGTATTGGATAATTTCTATCCAACTTGCCCCTATTTTATTTTTTTAATTGTTATTATCAATACATTTATATAAATATTTAATGAGAGTATAATTAAAAAAATATTTTTTTAAGAAATTAAAAGTTCAACTAATATTTTTTGAGAATTATAAGTTAATTACCGATGTTCTATATTGGGACCTAGAGGGGATTTTTATATCCAACAAACAGCACATTCTTTTCATATAAATTGGCCTCAACCGAGTTTCTTCTTACAAATTGCAGTATCGTTGCATGATCTTGAGACTCAACATTGACTGCAATGCTTGCTGCAGGAAGTTAAGTAGAATTGTTATGAGGATGAAAGGTTAAAGTTTCCAAACTTCTTTTTTTCTTCGGATCTTTTTTAAGTATCTCCAGCAAAAGTTTTCTTATTAAAATTCTTGGATTAGCCAAGGTGATTAGTCGGTGAATCATATTGTATTAGAGGTAAGGAGGTTGAATCCAACCTAAAGGGAGATGTTAACATATGTCCTCACTTTATGTCTTACATCTCAAAGTGTTTTGGGGGTTAGTTGTATAATCCGTCAAGTGAAGGATTTTCTCATTGTAATCTTCTATCATAATCATCCATGAATGTGTTTATTTTCTTTTCTTTATTCAAGTCTTACATGAGGTTAACAGGTTGATATTTCCTACTAGTTCTCTCTCCCCTTTGTAACAGCACAGTGCTGCTGGAAGACAGATAGAGATGCTCATAAACATTGTGATATTAGCTGGATTCTAACTTTCTGACATGCATGGAAACGTATCAAGGTTGAAATTGAATATGTAAGTCTAACATTTCTTGTTGGTTTGACATCGAAGGGATAGAGACTCACATGATAGAGAAACAAGAGAGGAAGCTGTTTGTGTGTGGTAGACTTGTTCCATCAGATGTTGCAATTCATATAAAGAAGAAGATGAATCGCAGAGTAGAGATCTTGGAAATTCAGGAGATGGGGAGCGAGACAAGCGAGGGAGAGCAATCAGATAATCCAGATCATAGACCAGGCAATAATAATAATGGTCAAGCTCGCATGGTGGCTTATCCTGGTCAAGCCCCTCCATTTGAGTCTGGCATGGCTCTGGCTTACTGCAAATCAGGTTATACCGCCACGGAAACTGTGGAAGAAGTCTGGGAGAACTGTGACTGTGCATGTATAATTTCAGAAGAAGAAGATGAACTTCCATTTGAGGACATATCGGGACTTGAACTTGAAGTACCATCGCGGGAAAATAATCTGGATCAGTATTAGATTAAGATTTCGAAGTACAGATCAATTATTAAAGTGTGTGTGTTGGGGGGGGGGGATATTTGCAACTCGTAAAAAGTCAGAAAACAGTAAAATAAGATGCTTCTTCAAGTCTGAACCTTGTTGAAAAGCCAATATATAACCAGAATTTGGTACAAGATTCTCACGCCAAACTATGAACTAATAATGCTAATGAGCTATTATTGGTGATGAGAATTTTCTTTTAATGACGGTCATTTGTAATATATTTGTATGAAATCTGTGAAAGAAAGTTTCATTGAAGCATTCCAAATAACTGATGGACTAGCAGTGTGTATGGGATGGGAGGAGATTGAGACATTCTTATCTCCTGTCCCGTCTTGAAAAAAAGATTAAGATTGAATATATGTCTCGTGTCCTATCTCGTCCCAAAAGTCATTTTATCTTGTTAGGAATCGAGATAAAATCGAGACATCCTACTATCCTAATAAATCGGACAATGTCAAGAAAAAATTTGGATAATAACATTTATTAAAATTTTAAATAATATAATTTATTAAGTTTAAAATCAAAACAACATAAGTTTATAAATCACAACAATTTAAAGTTAATTATTGAATTATATTAATCACAACTAGACATTATAATAGTAATTATAAGTGATCTTTAGGCTATAAAAGTAGTAACAACAGGCAAGCCAAATACAACATCAAATCATTGTTCTTCTACTTTAGTTGAGATATACTAAGCTAATTACTACTTCAAAAATAAAACAAGAAATACGATACAAATAAAATTATTAAATAAATAAATACAAGAATAAATTATATTAATATAATTAATATATTATAAAGAAAGATATCACCATATTTACTCTATGTCATTAAAATTATTAATATGAAAAACTTTAATTTCATATAAGAATTGTAAGTATTAAAATTATAATTGATATAATTAATATAAATATAAATTATATTAATATAATTAATATATTTAATGTACATCTTTAAAATAAAAATAATATATATAATATTTAGGACGGGACAAGACGGGACATCTTAATGGTAATCTCGTGTCTTGTCCTGAACCCCTTTCTTGTCTTGTCCCGCAAAGTCTCATCTCGATTATTTCAGGACCGGGATGAGATCTATTAGGACGAGACTAGACTAATAGAGACAGTTACAAGCTAAACATCCTTAGGTGGAATGGGCTAACTATGGACTCTTTTTTTGGGTGAATAGCTAACCATGGACTCTTACATTCAAATCAGAAAATTTATTAAACTCTCTCTCTCTCTATATATATATATATATATATTGTAACATCTCGAGTTTTAATTCCCTGATTAAGTAAACCTAATTAAGGTAATTAAGTAAGTTGAAGTAGTGTGTGGTTAGAGAGGTATAATAATCATATTTGGTAGTATTTCAACCCTAGTTATGGATCCAATATCAAGGCGGGCTACCCAGGCATCGAAAGGAGAAGAAAAGGAAGAGTAGAAGTTGTTGTGTCACATGCCACGGTATGTAGATCGTCTGCTGTGGCACACAGCTATTTCTAAGTGAGGGAGGACCTCTCTGTGCCATAAACCACGGTGCCTTGTGTGTCTGCTGCGGCATACGGCCATTTTTTGCAGTTTATCAAACATAAAATGAGACAGAAATAGAGAGAAGAGGAAAGAAAGAAGGGACGCGCCAATGCACTGCTAGAGTTTATTCTGGGACGACTTTGAGAGTATTTTGAAGGCTACAAATGTAACATCCTAAAAATTTTAAGACTCGAATTTATTTTAAAAATAAAATAAAATATTTATAATTAAATTAAAATTTAGAATAATTTAATAGAAGTACAGAGTTTGAATTTTACTAAGCAAAAGTTTGGTTTTATTTGATTTTTAACTATGGGAAAAATTACTGAAGTTGACCCGGGCTTTTGTGTAATAATAAAAAATGTTGAGCCATTTCTTGGAATTTTCCCCAAACTTTTAAATCATCAATTTAAAGACCAGAATGATAGTAGAAAACGCAGAAAATGAACAAGGAAAGAAACGCACAAACCGAGAGAGAGAGAGAGAGAGGAATAAGAGAGGAGAAAGAGAGAGAGTTAGGCTTGAATCTAGGAGTTTTTGCGATCGTTGCAAGCTCGGCTACACGATAGGTAAACTCCTTACTTCAATCCTCTTCCCTTTCTCTTGATTTTCTTCAATTTATGAAAGAGAAAATTTTTGAATTTTGATCCTAAAGGCTTTATTCTTGTAAGCTTTTGTTTCTTTGGATCCTAGGGAGCATGTTTTGAGTTTCTATATAGTGATCTAATGTTTTGAGTGGATAATTGAATGAAAAGAGGTGTTTTGAGCACAAAATAAACCCTGAGAAATTGGGTTTTTGCTCTTCATTGGTTTAAGCCTATTGATTTAATTATAATTTTGCTATTTGAGCCTAATAAGATTTAAATTAAGGTTTAGTTTTCATTATAAGGGCTAATGGTGAAAGTTGGTGGTACTAAGTAAAGGTTTTTAATTGATTAAAAATTATATAAATTGAAAATTAGCCTAGTGATGGCTAATAAATGGTTTTGGTGGTTAAGTGATACTATGTGAATGGTTGGTTTAATATATGGACCATTGGGATGAATTATGGCTCATAGATCCAAGTTGTATGGTATGAGTTATAGTCTTCATTAATGCTATTTGACATGATAAGTGATGTGGATCACTTATATGTTGTAAGGATTGTTGGTGGAATTTGTTCAAAAGTTAAGGAACAAGCCAAGTTCTATTTTGTACAAAAGGAACCCTTTTGGTACCAAAGGGTTGAGGTAACAGGAGAATTTATATTTCTTATTACTTTGTTTTAGCTATTTTTGAATAAATATTACTAGCTATCATGCATTACATGTTTTAAAAGATTAAATGTGCTTTATAAGGGGTTATGGGATACTACTTTGATTATAGTGCAAATATATTTTTTTTAATTATTTAATAACAATGTTTTTATAGAAATGAGATTTATAAATGTTATACTACTTTAGAGTGTTGAATGGTCAATACTCAGGAAAGGTAGACAAGAGTAAAATGCATGATCTTGGTGGGAGTTCACCAATGAGAAGGTGTGGTTTTGATATTTTATGGCACACTGTCAGTACTCAGTGTTGTCTTACATATTGTGGGCTCAGTGCACTAAAGTGGTTAGTGTATTGAGTGTTCGACAACTCTCAGTGGGGGAGGGAATCCGACATATGAAGTGTGAGGTTGAGTGCCTAGGCCAAGGTAGCCCTCACATAGAGAGTAAGTCGGGCTGGCTCTGGGAGGGAGTTAGCTTTAATTGCTCAGGATTCACGTCGAAGGGGCATAGGCGGTTCGGTGGATTAGATCATGCCTTAGATTATGTTTTGTGCCTGTGGAGGTACAAGTAGGTATAAGGTTTACCTGCGAGTTAAAGAGTGCCAGGGGGTATTCTGTTGGTCATGAAAGGCCATACCGGCCTAAGTCATGCATTCATACATTTTAAATAGCTAAATTATATACTATGTTGAATTTATTATTCATTTATTTGATTATGGCTTACTTTGTAATAATCAATGTAGATTTCTCTGTTACTGAGACTGTGGTTGTCTCACCCCTTTCTTTTCAATATTCTAGGTCCAGGCGAAGGATCAAGTGGTGGACGGGGAAAGGAGCAAAGCTAGGGGTTTGCTTGTGATTTGTAAAGAACTGCAACCCCTTTCTTTTGAGAAAATATATTGTAATGTATTTAAGATTAGGGTGCCAGTAGGATATGATTATGTCTGTGTGGTGAATATGTGTGGATTGTGTGCTTGTGTATGAATTTTTGTCTGTTTGTAGACTTATGGCTAGAAATTTGGTTATGGTGTGTGGTTTTGATGGATTTACTTAGTAGACCAAGTTTCTATTACAAGCAGATATTTATTTTGATGTGTGTGTGTGTGTGTGTGAGATTCTATAAGCAAATGCAAAGTGGTTGCATTGCAAATGGTGTGCTATGGGCAAACATATACCTTGGATAGAAAGAGTGGGTGCGTGAGCCCCACAAGGAGCTCTAAGTCATGTGAAAATGTTTAGCATATGTATCTATATAAATACATGGTATTTGGATTGATTTGTGACCACTCTTGTATGATTTATGCATTTTGGGGTTTAGGGTCCATTTTGAGAAATGGCACCCGGGTGGTCAAATTTTGATGTATGGGGATTTTCCATCATTTGAATGTTCTATCAAGTGTTTTTAGTCTTATTTGACGTGTCCAAAGTGTTCCCACAGGTTTGTGACCATTAGGATGAGATTTGGATAATTTTGAAAATGGTTTTTACCAAAAAGCTGCACTTTTGCATCTGGGTGTCCAAATCTTAATCTGACCGTTGAATTTCTCTAAAATTTGGATCACAAGTAAAATTTTTTATAAGCTTCGTGTGAGATTTGGAATCATGTTGATCGGATATCGGATGGAGAAACGGTGTACTTCAGAATTTGGTCTGGAGGTGCTGTCATGACAGCATTTCATTGCTGTCATGACAGCTACAGTAGTGATATTGTAACCTGTATAAAATTCAATCCGTCCGTTGGATCTTTTCAAAATTTTGTATGCTAATAGTATTCTTAAAAAGTGACATGTGGGCTTTCGAATCACTCCGATCTGAGGTCAGATGATGAAATGGTGCACTCCGGAAGTTAGTTCAGAAGTGCTATCATGACAGCAAAAGTGACCAAATTTATAACATGTCTAATTTTTAATCCGACCGTTGCATCTTTTTGAAATTTGGTACACTTATAGTAACCTTTGAATGTGACGTGTGAGCTTTAAAATTTCTTCAATCGGAGATTAGAAGACAGAATGGTGACTCCCTAAAGTTGACTCAGGAGGGCTATCATGACAGCAATTTAATGCTATCATGACAACATATTTTTACTCTTCTTTCGCCTAACTTGCTTCCGTGCGCTATAGGTAGAACCTATAAATTTTTTTAAAAAGCTTTAAATGTTTACTTTGCAATTATGTATTTGTTTAGTGATTTAAATGGTTTGTTTCCTAAGTTAGTTTTGGGATTAATTCCTTAACCACACTTAACTTATTTGAATTGTGTGATTTTTGGATAACACTCGGGGCAAGTGTTACAACAAAAACCCAAGGTAAGTACCATGCTCATTAATCTCCCTATTTTTTCTACATTTATGAGTTTATGGTTAGGGTTTGATAGTGAAAGTGAGATTTCAGTTCATATAGGTTATGGGTTCAAATTTGTTGACTCAAATGGAGTTAATGGGAGTAGATTAGAGTATTTAAACTTAAGTATAATGAGTTTTAGTGTCTTGGGTTGTTGGGGACCATAAATACCCAAAAATCTCTTTTATGTTGGGTGGTTGAAAGTTTATGATTCCATCAATGGGGATTTAATAGCTCATTAATGCTATTAGAGGTTAAAGGTAACCATTAAACTCAATGGTTAGGCTCCACCTCTTGTGAGGTGAAGGTTGGCCAATTTAGAAGTAGAGATTGAGGGTTCAAATGTTTGAGTTTATTATGTTGATGGAATTTAACTTGGTTGATTGTAGTTTTAGCTCTTGGTCACCTATTAGAGTGGAAATTCAAACTTGAAAGCTAGTTAATTGAGGGGTATAGCTTTGACTTCTCAAAAGTTTGAGGTAACTAAGGGAAAACTCTACTTTGAATAGTTGTATGTTAATTGATTGTTGAATGAAAATTGTGAATATTACATGCATATAATTGATTATTATAGTAAAAACTGCATATTAGTTTCATCGAGTGCATGAAAAAGCTACTTTTGACTTGATAATGCAAAATGCGAAGTTAAGAGGATTTTAACTATGAGCATGCTTTTGTTGTTGAAAAAAATGAATGGGGTGACATGTAGAGATAATTGTTTGTCAATGAGAAATAAATTTTGAGAAATGATGAGAATACACACTTGGATAGCATAAGGTCGTAAACCCAATGTGGCTATTGTAAAAGTAAGTATATGAAAGCAAAAAAGTGAAAATGAATAATGATTATGGCATGATCAGTGGCGGGAGTTTGCCTAAGGATTAGGAGTAGAGAAAAATTCATATAGTATTTAGGCTACCCTCTAGTATACAGGGGTATAGCCTTGTCTCACTGTTTGTAGAGAGATTGTCTTATAATTTGTCGAGGGACTAAAACCTAACTATCTTCACCGGTTCAATGAGGAGAATAGCCTAGGGTATGAGACACCCTAGGGATTTAAAAATAGAGGAAGTCGTGGTCCGAGAGTGAGTCCTGTGATCTTTGGTTGGGTCACACCTCACAATTGGTGAGCTTGAGTAGTCCAGTCATACGGACAGAGCCTTAATCAGTGTTATAGCCTATGGTTTCGGTCTGAGAAAATAAGGAGGATATAAGGATAGTTGATCATTACCTAAGTAAATATATGACGTGTCACACAGGCTAAGTGGTGGCAGTTCACAATAGTATGGGTCATGTTACATATATGAGAATATGGTAACAATGCACCTAGTTATATGAGTAAAGAAGCTATAGAGTGATAAATGATAAAATGTGATATATGTGAACATGCTTTATAAATTTGATCTCCTTATACATGTATTTGTTTTATAATTGATATATAACTGCATATGGTAGGTTTAACCTTGGTTACTGAGTGGCTAGACTCACCCCTCTTATTTAATACTTTTCAGAATCTAGCTCTGGTGTTGAGAGAGAGAAGACTAGAGAGGCGGGGAATTAGCATATTCCTATTGTATGCCTCTAGTTTAGATATAATTGTGTAATAGCATATAAATTGTCAATTTTAGGATACATATTATCATACTTGCACTATTTTTGTCGTTGGAAATGTTAGAATTGTATTTTGAACCCTTAACCTTTGTGAATGTTGATATATATATATATATATATGTTTGTAAGACCAAAATACTAGTACAAGTGTAGAAATAAAGATTTGAGCATGTTTTGAATGATTTGAGTTAAATGCAATAGCAAATTACTGTCCCTTTTATTTTTAGTAAATTAGGGTTGAGGAGTGAATTTTCATTATAATGATGTGTCAGTGCTTGTGATGTATTGTACTGGTAGTCCTAGGTCTATTAGACATGGTCCAAGTGTTAGGAAGAGCTTTTGGCACTTGTTGAGGATTTTGAATACCCATTTTGTGTAAAGGTGTTAAAAAGTGGTGAAAATATGTTTGGATGTCCAACTTCCTAGTGTGACTTGTTTTGGAAGTGAAACCTATGCCATTAGCTAGTTCATGTAAAAAGCTTTTCGTAGACACTTAAATCACATCATGCGGACAACGAATGGAGAATCGGGGCAAGTCGAAAATTTTCCCAATTCTGCTGTTAAATGACAGCAGAACCAGTGAAATTTCATGCAACACGCAGCGGTACATGGCGCCTGAGCTGAGGTACGTGGCACAGACAGTAACACACCGTAGTGCAACATGCACGAGCCACAGTGCATGGCTCTGAATCATAGCACATGTTTTGTTTTTCAACCGTTTTCAACGTCTTTCTCTCCTCTAAGGTATCTCATGCTTTCAAAACTTATTTTTACTCTTTTATGAAAGATTTTGATTGATTTTAACTTGTTTCTATTTAGAAAATTTGAAATCCCTTACTTTTGTATTAAACCTTGGTAATCACTTTTTGAACTAATCCTGATTACCATGAGTTTCATTTATTAATTGTGTTTAGTGGAGTGAGAACGTTTCATATATCATAAATAAATTTCCAGGATTTAAAAAAATTAACATTCTAATTATTTTTGTTGATTTAATAAATTTTAAATTAAAAATTAATATTATTTTTAAATTTTGTATTTGATATCCATATTAATTTAAAATCATGCTATTATAACCAAAAAATATTTTTTATTTTTAAATATATTTAAAAGATGTATATTAATTTTATTAAATAAAATTATAAAATAAATTATTTATATATGTACTTATCAAATATAAAATTTTAAATTAAATATACATGTATAATAATATAATTGGGATAATTAAACTTTTAGTTCCTTGAGTTTGGTTTAGTTGTCAATTTTTTTTTTCAAATTTAATTTCTATTGATTGAACTTTAATATTTTAAATGAATATAACACTGTTAAAATATGCTAATATAGATAATGGAATCCTGGTAGCTATATAGAGAAATGTAATCATTTAGGTAGGGAAAAAAATTAAAATTTTTAAAAGGTAAAAGAACAAAAACCAATTAAGGAATTAGATTGATAAAATTTAAACTGATTTGACAACTAATTTGTTCTCATTTATACATTCCAAATAATCAATATAATTTACATATTAAATTTTAAAACTTAAAAAGATTAGCATGAAAATTTAAGAAAACTTAATGGACCAAATCGATAAAAATTAAATTTGAGGAACCAAATCAACAACTAATACAAACTTGAAAAATTAAAAGTTTTATTATCCTTAATATATCATATCATACAAACTTGTGACGTGTGGGCACGGGTAAATATATACTTCCTATATACTACAATATAAAGTATCTTTTCTCTGGTCCAAAATATAGGATATTGTGTAACTTTTATAATTATTTTTCTAACTATAATTTTACTTCATTTATTACTCTTTTTGAATTGAAATGTTAATTATCATTATCAAGGAACTTATAAAGAGTATTTAATAATATTTCAACTAATATTTTAACAAATTAAGATTTTAACTAATTTTTTTTAAGAAATTAAAGTTTCAATTAATATTTTTTTTAGAATCTTAAATTAGTTACCAATGTTCTATAGCTTAATCAAAGAGTAGCATTTTGTTAGGGAGCTAGGGTGGAGTCTAGTCGGCTACATGTTGCAAATGATAACAAGGAGGGAGAAGAAGGAGGGGGTCTTATGGTGAATTAATAGAAATTGACTTAAGTGAAAGGGGTAAATCTTTCACAATTTAAAAAATTAATATTTGAAACTTTGTTGAGAAATGTGTCCAAAGTTAATTTAATACTCCCTCTGTTAAAAATATAAGGTATTTTTTTAATGAATTGGATGTTTAAAAATGTAAAACATTTTTAGTCTTTTGATGTGTAATCATTGCTTTTTTTTTCAAAAGTGCCCTATTGATAATGACTTTATATTTATTGTAAGATATTTAATAAAGGTAAATATAAAAATATAAGATTAGTTGAAAAGTAAATAACTACTTTATTAGGGGGTGAGATTCTACTAAAAATATCTTATATTTTTGAACAGATGGAGTATCTAACTATATCTTCAGTAAAACTAGATTTTATATCCCATGCAATGCACATAAATATTAACACATTATTTAGTTTACAAGAATCATAATGGAATGAAACAAGGAAGAAGATTTTAAATCAATTAAAAAAATCATGGCAGCTTATTTTAGCTTATTTTTTGAAAAAAATTAAAAAATTTCTTCTTTTTTTAAAAAAATAAATTTTATGAGTTTTTTATGATATTTGTTAAATTTTTTAAAATAATCAAAATTTAAAAAATATATTTTTAATTATTTTAATAAACTAATGTCTTGTTAATTTAAAGATAAGAACGTGTCCAAATCTATTCTTTTTTTACCATGACATCGCATTAACTATCTATTTTTATTATGGGTCCCACATCTATATTTTTAATTATGAGCCCCACATTCTTTCAACTTCTCTTAATCATATAAAAATAAAAATCTAACTAACCATAAAAACAATTAACAATGAAAAGAAAAAACTTCTCAATCATATAAAAATAAAAATATAAAAAAACCTAACCATGAAAAAGCAAAAAAGAAAAAAGAAAAAAGAAAAAATTTGGATAGAGATAGAGGTTTTCAAGTTGTGCTCGTTGTGGTTGGCCCATTTCTTATCCCAATCATGTCAATATAAGTTTGTCATGACTTGAAAAAAATTGAGATAGAACATTTGCAGGATAGGATAGAAAAGGGGCTAAGATAGGACAGACTTAGGATACCCTTCAGGATGTCCCATCCCATCCCGATATTATATATTCCTTTTATAATATATATTAATTATTATGTTATTTTTATTATTTATTTATATTTTTGTTTATTTGTACTCTATTTAATTTTGTATTGCTTTGTGATACTCGAACTAGCCAAGCAAGTCACAAGATGTTTTTTTTTCATAATTATTTATATTGATTTTAAAAGTTAAAAACGTAAACCTAAATTGCTGTCATTCAAGTAGTTTATTAAGTTTATTTTTTGATTCTTTGCCTCATCATTTTTGCTTATTATAATCTAAGTTTATAATAGACTCCAATCAAATAGCTTGCACATGCATAAGGGCTCTTATATTTGGATGACAAATGTCTTGATATTTATTTATTTATTTATGTGTTGAAACAATTGATCAATTATATATATAGAAGTATGATTCTTTATACATGTTGGTTGAGTATTACATGTCATTTGCTAACTCTAGAAGATGTTGCTAAGGAAGAAGGCTATGAAGAATGTGAGGAGGAAGCAATCATGGAGGGCGAGATTTGATAAGGTTTTCTCATCTCTTATCTAGATTGTTTATTTTATGGATTTGATTTCATGGAGTTGTAAGGGAGCAGCAGCAAAATCGTTCCCTAGTAGAATGAAAGATTTAATTATAAAAATCAAGTGTATCTTGTGATTTTAGTGGAAATCAAAGTGAGTGGTGTGGAGGTTGATAGAGTTATTAGACATCTAGGATTTTCTAATTGGATTCGATTAGAAGCAACAAGGTATGCGAGAGGAATTTGGGTATTGTGGAAGAATCAATTTATGTTTGTTGAGTATATCTGTTTGTCAACTCAATTTGTTCATTGCTGTGTTCACAATTTGAAAGATGGTAATAGTTTCTGGTTGACTGTTGTATATAGAGAAACAAAGCATAAAGCCCGACTTGGTCTGTGGAAATATTTAGTCAAATTGAGTGAGTATATGTACAAAAATTGGCTTGTCATTGGTGATTTTAATGCATATCTAGAGGTAGAGGATAAGACGAGAGGGGCAGCTCTAAATTTCCTATCTACGAAAGCCTTTACTGAGTGTATTAATAAAGCTAAGCTATTGACTCTTGATGTTGTTAGGGAGAACTTCACCTGGTCTTGGAACAATAAAAAAGAGAGAATTTATTAGGCTTTTAGCAACTTTAATTAGAGTATGAAACATCCCTCTGCCAAGGTACACCATTTATGTAAGTTTGGTTCTGATCATAGACCTCTCTTAGTGAAATTGGAACTATCTGTGAGTAAAAATTTCGCTTTTCCTTTGTTTAAATACCAAGCTACGTGGTCTTTGGAATCAGGTTTTAAGGATATCGTGAAAGATGCTTGGAATAAAGGTAATTGGAATGAAAATATAGAGAGGTTTAACAAGAATGTTTAGAAATAGGATGAAGGCAGGGTGGGAAATATTGTAAGAAGGAAAAGATCCCTGTCAAGGAGAATTGAAGGAGTAGATAAGGCGCATGCTTTCAAGAACAATCAGTACCTTATCAAACTTGAAAAGGAGCTGTGGATTGAGTATAATAAGACTTGTGCCCAAGAGGAGTTGATTTAGAACCAAAAATCTAGATATAACTGGCTAAAATGGGGAGATAGAAACAACAAATTTTTTCATACTGCCATAGTTATTTGAAGAAAGAAAAATAAGATTGAGTCACTAAGAAATGAAGAAAAGGAGTGGGTTATAAATCAAGGTACTATGAAAGACATGGCAAACTAATTTTTTAAGAAGCTTTTCACAAGTAAAGTGATCTCAAACCAAAAGCTAGTGACTAACAAGAACTTCCCTCATATTACAAAAAGTGATATCACTCATCTTCACAAAGAAGTGACTAATAATGAGATTAAAGAAACTGCCTTTGAGATGGGAGCCTTTAAAGCTCCGGGACCTAATGGAATTCAAGCCTTCTTCTCTCATGATCGATGGGGAATTATAGGGGGTGAAGTGTGCAAACTAGTTAAGAGAATTTTTGCAAACCCTAATTCGGTGAAAGAGATTAATCAAACCCATTTGATGCTCATTTTAAGGTTGATAATCCTGAGACTTTGAAAGATTTTAGGCCTATTTCTCTCTGTAATGTTAGTTATAAAATTGTCTTAAAAGTTATTGCAAATAGGTTGAAACCCATTATGAATAAAGTAGTAGGGCAATAACAATGCAGTTTTATCGCTAGATGCCAAAGTAGTGATAATATCATTATTGCCTAGAAAGTCATTCACTCAATGAAGACTATGAAAAAGAAGAAGGGTTGAATAGTTGTGAAAGTTGACTTGGAAAAAGATTACGATAGGGTGGAGTGGTCATTTGTTAATGATACTTTACGAAACCTAAGCATCAAGGATGAGTAGTGTTAGGTGATCATATCATGTATCAAATCTCCTTGCTTTCAAATTCTATGGAACAGTAAAGTGACTGAACCTTTTCAATCTTCTCGTGGTTTGCAACAAGGTGACCCTATGTCACCTTATTTGTTTACACTATGTATAGAAAGGCTTAATCACCTTATCAATGATGCTGTTGATGAAGGAAAATGGCAACCAATTAGTTTGAACAAAGAGGGACTAAAGCTATCATACCTTTTCTTTATCGATGATTTGATTTTGTTCTCAGAAGCCTTTACAGACCAGATCGAGGTTATTAATGATTGTATAGAGAGATTCTGCTCATATTTGGGTCAAAAGATGAATAAGCAAAAGACTAAGATGTGCTATTCTAAGAATGTTCATTTCAACCGTGCTCTTGACTTAAGTAGGAAACTCCAGGTGGGATTGATAGGGGATTTAGGGAAATATCTAAGAATTCCCCTAATTCATAGCAGGGCATCCTATAATCTATTTTCTCTGATCTTGCCGAAAGCAAAGAAGAGATTATCAGGATGGAAGAAAAATTTCCTAAACATAGCTGGTAGATTTGTGTTAATCAAATCTGTTATTACTGCTCTACCGAGCTATTACGTGCAAACTATGTTGATGCCTAAGAAACTCCTAAGAGAATTGGAGCAACTGAATCGAAGCTTCTTATAGGGTTCTGATGAGAATAAAAGGAAGTTACATCTTTTGTTTTAGAATGTGGTAACAAGGGATAAGAAGAATAGGGGTTTGGGGATTAAAGATCTAGAGAAACAAAACAAAGCTTTTATCTTCAAGTTATGCTAGAAATTGCTCAATAATGATGATTCCTTGTGGGTTAAGGTGTTGAAAGCTAAGTGCAAGTGTGGTTTGGGAATGGTGCCATTAATTAGAAGGAAAAAAAGCTCATATTTTACTTGAAAGAGTATAGTCAAATGTTGGGATAAATTCTCAGATGGACTTGGAAAAAGGGTGAGAAATGGTTATAATACTAGCTTCTGGTTTGACAATTGTGCTAGTTGTGGTAAGTCGTTGATTAATTATGCCCTGAACACTTCCTTTAATGTAAAGAATAGCGTTGCTGATCTTGTTGACTCTAGAGGGTATTGGGATATTATGAAAATGGGGAGATGGTTGCTTAGCCATGTCATTTCTGAGATTACTCATTCACTGACTCCGAGAAATGAGAAAGAAGAGGATAACTTTATTTGGCGATCATCCATTAATGGTTCGTTTAACATTCAATCTACATATGATTTTCTTTTTACAGGTATTAAGAATTGAGCAGATGATATTTGGAGTGGAATATGGTGTTGGTGAGGACTAGAAAAAATCAAAGTACTTCTCTAGTTGTTTGCTAATAGAAGAGTTCACATAGCAAAGCTAAGATCGAGATAGGGTCTAGTGGAGTTTAGTAGATGTTTACTTGGTTGCAACATAGTGGAGGATGAAATGCATGTGTTTTAAGACTGTCCTCATGCTGAAGAACACTGGAAGGGGCTAATCAGAGAGCAATGCTAGCAATAATTTAAGGTCTTGAGTAGAATAGAATGGATCTCTTAGAACTTTCGTAAAGATACTGGAAAAATTTTCACAAAACAAGTACCTTGGGATATTTTGTTTGGATATGTATGTTGAGACATATAGTGTGATAGATATGTAGAAAGGCTTTTGCTAGTAAGGATGTGGAAAGGTCAGGAAATGGAGCCGCGATGCTTCACAAAGTAAAGCATGACTTGCAACTTGCTAAGCAGACATTCACATTTGATGGACAAGGCTTAAGTTGGGCTATATGAGACTAGATGTAGATGGATCTTTGAAAAATGGTTTAGGCAAATGTAGTGGTGTAATCCAAGATTGGAATGCTAATTGGGCGGGTGGTTTTAATGTCTGTGACTAAGTTATTAGGAATTATATATGGTCTTCAACTATGTTGGGATATGGAGCTACAGAAAGTCAAAGTATTTACTGATTGTGCAGATGCAATGAACCTCCTTTTGAGTTTCAATGAGGAATATCACTCGTTTGTAGATATTATTAATCACTCACAATCCCTTCTTTATAGAAAATGAGATATTTCGGTTAACTGTATGTTTAAGGAAGCTAATTATTGTGCTCATTTTTTGGCTAAGTTTGTTTTAAATAGAATAGGTGTGTTTCAATCTTTTGATCAACCCCCACCTTTTTGTTTGAAGGTGGTGGATGATGACAAGAAGATTTCTTCTTAAATTTCTTTCTTGTAAGCTTTTTTAGCTCTTGACTTCAAATGTAATAAAAAAAAAGCAAGTGCAGACAATTGCCAAGGCATCTTGATCCCATCCCGACTCTTATCAAGATGGGATGACTTCTAGGATGAGATGGAATACAAGACAAAATTTGAGTCTCAATCACTTTTTAGGATAAAAACACGAGACGAAGGTATCTCGATCCTGTCTCTTCTCATGAATACCTTCAAAATTGATGAACAATAAACCTATCGCACTTTACAATAAAAGTAAAGATTATTTTTAATACGTAGATAGATGTATAAAATAAAAAAAGAAAGAAAGAAATGAATGAAAAACCCCACCATCTATTGGTCAATCCTTCGCTTCTAGCACAGTAATTTTTTATTTTTATTTTATTTATGTGTTGTATCTCTCTTATTATCTGATTGAAAAGTAAGAGAAATTAATAATGATAAAAAGAAAACTATATTGTTTATCATTTTCATGTTGGCCAGTAAATTAAAGAAATTAAAAAAGTATACTTTTTTTTGTAAAAATGAAGAATGTATACTTTTTAATAAGGGAGATAATAAAATTTAAGTGAAAAAAATTAGAGAAAAATTGTATTTTACATGGACCAATCACGTGAGAGTGGAAATGTTTTTATTAAGGAGATTCCTTAGTTGCCTAGGGTTTGTTTGATTCTATTTTCTGTTTTTATCATTTTAAAACAATTCCGTTGGATAGCTTTTCAGAAGATGATGTAGAAACAAAAAAATGAAAAAAGTCTTTCGCATCGTTATTTTAAAAAACATATCTAAATTGGTGAAATAAAATATAAAAGAATAATTTATTTTATTAACATAAATATCATTAATAAAAACATAATAATTTCTGTCTTTTTTTTTAAATTTTGCAGAACACAAGTAAAACAACATTTAAAAGATTTTTTTAGCTTTTCAGAATAACTTTTATAATTTCTTTATTTTTTAAAACAAATAACAGAGAACATATTTTAAAACAGATTTCTTTTTTGTTTTACATAACAAAAGCCTGTTCTAAAACTAAATAATCAAACATGTTCATAATCTTTTGGCCTCTAGTTTCAAGGGTTAAAATGTTAAATCTATCATTAGACAAAGCTCTCACATCCATTTAAAGTAAACACTTAAACAAACATCAACTCTTCAATTAGATTACACAGATCTAAGAATTAAGCGTGCCATGTTAGGTGTCACCCTTAACCACATTTTTAGATTAGCAGATACTAATACAGGTTGGCTTACTTACCATGCGAGTCATGATAATTAACATACTTAGATTATAAATGACCCTTAGCGTGAAGGAATTTTTTGTTTTCTCATCTTAAGTAGCTTTCTTTTTTTAATTTTTGCATGAGTTCAAATATCTTATGCCCTATTTGGTATAAAGCATTGAATTTTGTGGTATTAGGAATGAGATTGGAATTAGGATTGGTCGTGGAAATAAATTTAAATCATGTTTGATATATCATGGGATTAAAAAAAAGAATGGGATTAACAAAACTAGAGAAAAGACTCAAATACCTACCTGCCCCTCACCCTCTCAGAAAGGATTCATGGATCTAAAACTCATCGCCTCTTTATCTCACCCTCTCAGTCATTGTCGCAACTTCTCACAAAAGAAGACTCATCGCACAAATTTGAGGTGTAAGGATGATGCAAGGACAACACTAGGGAGGCGACATTGATGAAGGTTGTCAACGAAGGAGAAGGAAGGTGGAGGTCTAAGGTCATCGATGAAGGAAAAGGAAGGTGGAGGCCAAAGGTCATCGGAGCAAGAGAAGGATGATGGAGGGTCGGAGGTCGTTGAAGTGGGAGAATGAAAATGGAGGGCTAGGGCCATTGATGAAAGAGAAGGAAGGTAGAGGTTGGGGGTCATCGAAGCAGGAGAAGGATGAGGTCGTCAAAGTAGGAGAAGGAAGATGGAGGGCTGGAGTCATCGACAAAGGAGTAGGAAAGTGGAGGTCCGGCAATCATAGATGGCGGATAAGGAAGGTGGAGGTTGGGATTCGTCAACAAAGGAAAAAACCTTGGTATTTTTATGAAGGCATTTCAGTCAAGAAATTTTCAATCTTATGATAGATTTTGTAATACTAAAGGTTAGTGGGTTTGAGTATTTCCACCTAAATGGTATTGAGCAATTCTAAAGATTGTAGAATGCTTCATACCAAACATGTCAAAAGTGATATCACCCAAACATAATCCCAATCTATGCCCCTTAATACCCCACACAAAATGGGGCTTTAGATCTTTGATTTAGACTAATTCAGTCGACAGCTTGTATTTATTTTTTAAAAGGCATGTCTCCTAACAAGAATTTAATTGCTGCCACATGCTCAATATTCAAATATAAGGCTTCTAGTTAAGCTAGATTAACTTCTCACGGTCATATGATTAACTAAACGTAATAAAAAAATTAAAAATAAAATCATTAGTGATGGTGCTTGAGAAAGCGCGCTTGACTGCAACTTCCCTTGGGTGGCTTTGTCTATGCCGGCCGTGTGGGGGCGCCTTATTGACCTTTGTGTGCTATGGCTTCTCTGAGTAGAAGCTTCTTTCCCATGCTTCTGACTTGTTATTTCCATTATCTCATATCTATCTAGTATAATATAATCGAGATAAATGTAAACCTTACTAAATAATTTAAAAATCCTATTGCACATGATTCAAATCTTCTACCATACATACAGATAATTCGGAACCAATAATTATAGGCTTAATATAGAGTAGGTATATAATGTTGACATTACTTCAAGGGTTGGTGAAGAGGAAAACTGAAAGAATCAGATTACCATGTTATGGTACATTGGAACACATCACACCTTTTTCTATTTCTGTCGCATCATTTTATTTGTTTTTCTTTACTCCTTCGTCGATTTTCAAGCGTTCAAACATAATATTCCTCCGCTCAAAAATCTTATGCTACATATATAATGTATTAATTAATGCATTTTTTTAAAAGTATCCATAATAAATAAATTATTTTATATTTTTTAAAAATAAAATATATTATTAAATAAGAGTAATATGGAAATATGATATTCCCTCCGTTTAAAAATATAAGATATTTTTTGAGGAGTTGGATATTTAAAAATGTAAGGTATTTTTAATCTTTCGAGATGTAATCATTAGCTTTTTTTCAAAAGTGCCCCTATTGATAATGACTTTATATTTATTATAAGGTATTTAATAAAGATAAATATGGAAAGATATGATTAGTTGAAAAGTAGGTAACTAATTTATTGGAGGTGAGATTCGGTTAAAAATGCCTTATATTTTTGAACGGAGGAAATATGAGTTTGAAAATAATTAATTACTTTTATTGGAGGAGTGACATTTGATTAAAAATATCTTATATTTTTAAATGAGAGGAGTAGATATTATATGATGTGGCCAAAACACATGATAGAACGTACAAGCTTTTATTTAGTAATTATTATGATATGGAAATTGAAGTCAAACCACTCGATTAAACTAGTAAATTATTAAATTAGTATCTTAATTAATTTAATAAAATATTTTATTTATAACTAATCTAATTATGGTTTAACTATGATTTTGAACATTACCATTTGAATCAATGTTTTGATCGATTCAATAACTAGCCCGATTTTCAACATATTGGTAATTATACATTGCTTTCAGGTACTCTCTTCTCTTTAGTCTTTGTCTTATTTATAAATTACTTTCAATATATTTTAGCATGATAAAAAGAAAAACCTTAAAAATCATTAATGTTATGTAAAAATTTAATAAATTTTTAACTTTACCTTATTAAATATATACTTTAATAATTTTTTTTCTTTTTAACCTTCAATAGAAGGTAAAAGGTAAAATTTGTGATAAAAATTTATTGATATGATTTATAAATAGTAAAAAAACTTCTCACTACCCTATAAATAAGATTGGTGAGAATACGTAATATAGGAAATTTTAAAATTAACTTGATTTATTGGATAGTTTATATAATTTTTCAATCATACCTTTTATTTATTATTTCTTTTTAAAAAAATATCCATTAGAATTTTAATTGTTATTATTAAAATAAATATAAAAGAAATTTAATGAGGAATAACTAAAAAGACGAATAATATTAATGTTTTAATTAATTTCTTTTAGAATTATAAAATAGTAACTAATTACTAATACTCTACATCATGGAGTGGAAGTACGATAATAAATGAGGATCATCTTGGCTATCTTGCCATTGGATACTGCATTCTAATTTAAAATATGAACCTGTCTCATAACATACAATCATTGTAAATACTATAAATTGTGCTATTGAAGGTACTTCGCTTACTGCAAAATTAAAAAATTGCAAGTCTTCAAAATTTACAGAAAATCAACAATTGTGAAAATTGCCGGGAAAATGAGGAAGATACGTCGGTATAACGTATGTGAGATAGCGGAACATAACGAGTGCTAGAGATTTCCATGCACTTTCGTGGAAAATGTGCAACATAATAGATCTGGTCCAGCGCCCCAAACTTCTTCAACTAAACGCGTTTCAGAGCTCAGTCCCCATTCGTCCCCTTCATATTCTTCTCTTCTAAGAAAGCCATTTCAATTCCAATTTCCAAGTTCAAATGCGTTGTTGAAAGTTTCCCATATATATTTCGTTCTCCTTCTCTCTAGCTCCTCCTCAAAATCCTAGAGAGAGAGAGAGAGAAGCAAACCAGACCAGCCAAGGCCATCCAAAAACAGAGCAGGTGCTATGGGTAAGAAGCTTGATGCTCTGTTTGGAAGGGCCTTCAAGGCTTCAAAATTCAAGCCTCTCGTTAATCTCGCCATTTCCCGCCTCGCTGTCCTCAGGAACCAGCGTCAAGCTCGCTTCAAACAAGCCCGTTCTGATGTGCTCGAGCTTCTGCAACTGGGTTACCATGAACGTGCACTGCTTCGCGTAAGATCACTAAACCTCTCTCGTCTTGTCTCTCAAATCCTATGAAGCAACGATGTTGAAATAAATTTGAGTTTTGAAAAATGTGTTGTTTGGTTTAAACAGGCCGAGCATGTGATCAGGGAGCAGAATTTGTTGGATGTGTATGATAAGCTTGAAGGGTACTTGAACCTCTTGGTCGAAAGGGTCCACCTCATTGAGCAAGAAAGGTTGGTTCGATTGTCCGTTCATTTGCGACTTCATTGAAAACTTTGAATTCGATTTTCATTCGAGACTAGTTGTGTTTACAGGGAATGTCCAGAGGAACTGAATGAGGCAGCATCGGGTTTGGTATATGCGTCTTCAAGGTGTGGAGAATTTCCAGAGCTTCAAGAGATTCGTGCAGTGTTGACGACTCGATTTGGTAAAGAGTTCGCTGCTCGCGCCATTGAGCTGCGCAACAACTGTGGAGTTCACCGTCAGGTATTCTTCTTGTGTTCTGCAACCTCTGATCTGTTTGTTTATGGGTATATTAGAGTTTCTTCTACTTAACTCTGACCTAAAATCAATTTACGTGCCTGTAGTTTTATTTGTTTCATTAACATATTAGTTCTACTTTTCATTTCTCTCCACTGTATAAATCTTGCTTTGAAGTATTCATATTTTGTTTATTGGGGATGCCTGTAGATAATACAGAAATTGTCAACAAGGATGCCAAGCCTGGAGAGCAGAATGGAGGCACTCAGAGAAATTGCTTCGGAGAATAATATTGTTCTGCAGCTCGAAGAAGCCTCTTCTGGTGGTGAAGTTGAGGTAAATACAGTTTTGAAGTGATCAAAACAGTGGGAATGTTCTTGTTCATAAAACTTGTTCAAACAACTAAATTGCTTGATGAGACCAAAATGCAGGGACCATTGGATGTGAAAAATGAAAACAAACCCAAGCCTGAAAGACGGGAAAAAGAGAAAATCCATATTTCAAGTAATGGAGGAAAAGATGATGAATTTTCTGATTCCCTCGAGACAAGGAAGAAGTATAAGGATGTGGCAGATGCAGCACAGGCAGCTTTCGAGTCGGCAGCATATGCAGCAGCAGCTGCGAGAGCGGCTGTCGAGCTCTCGCGATCTGAATCGCATGATCCTCCTCCTCCTGATGATGACAACACTCTTGATGATGGTGGTAGTAACTCCAGGGAAGAAAATATGTCTCAAGTGGTAGATAAGGAAATCGTTGAAGAAAATCAAGGTGAAGAGTTTAGCAAGAGTGACAATGAAGAAGATGCGAAAGAGGCTGCAGTGTCAGTGGTTGCAGAAGTAGATGCTCATCCTCTTAAAGAAGAACCAGTTTTTGATGAGAGTGAGAATGAAGCAGATAGTGAACATGAGGGCAAGCAATCTTTAAAGCAGATATCTTCTAAGAGTCACGACGGTATAGTGGCTGGTTCTGACCTTAAGGATCCAATCTTAAAGACAGACACAGGATTCAAGAATAACAACCCACAGTCTGTCAACTTGGAGAAGTTGAAGAAGCCATTTTCGGTGAGGACCAAACGAGTTTTGGGTTTTTGAGTAAGGACGAGTGCATGTAGTGTGTTTACTTTGCTTGTAGGATAGAATCTTGTGAGAATATTTTAAGTAGATTCAATTTGCGAAATTAAACGGAGTAAGTTAATTATAAAGAGACATGTAAATATCCCTAACATATTTACATGTGTTCATATAATTAACTTGGTCTGGTTTTCTTTCGTAGATCTGTTTCTACTTAAAAATCTCTCAAGTTTTGCCCATAGATTAGGCTGTGTGTTAATTGTTTCATCTGTTAATTTTGTTTGCCATCCATTCCCAGAGAATGCAAAATTGATTTGGATACAATGAGTGTAAGAAATTGTTTACATAATTGAACTGTTGAAGGGATAACTATATGGGATCGTGCAATTCAACATAGTCCTCTGCATTACTGTCTGAAGAGTTACTTTCTCTAGGCAAGGACAGGCAAAAGAAACTTGATAATGATAATGGGGAGAAATTTCTGGGAATGAAAATTCGCTTTCAAAGGCTAACGGTAATGTGAAGTTAGTTCACATTAGAATCCATCAATGTTTAATAGTACTTTCCCCATCTTAGAATCAACAATCAAAACTACAATACTATCTAGCATAGGTAAAGGTTTTAGGGATGGCAACGAACACGATGAGTTCCTGTCAGGTTTAATGATATTATGATACTGCTCAGAGTTAAATTATTTTCTGGAACTCAGTTATTATTTATCAGTAGGTTGAGTTTGAAAATCATGTGGCAAAATGCTTTATCATCCACGTATAGTAGTATGCTATACATGAGACTAATGTAAGGCTCTGAAGAGAAATGTAAACAATCACTTTGCACTGTTTTATGAAGCTATGCTCCAGTGAGCAATGCTTGAAATTGACGGCCAATAAACCTAACACTTGATCTGGATTAAACTTAATACAGGCTACGTGTAATATGTAATCATGTTCTGTGAGGAAAGACACCAAGAATTAATGCCCCTAATTTGTCAAAAAGGCAAGGATAGAATTCTGGTATCTGTGTGTATATATTTTACTGCCCCCTTGGTCGCTTCTTACCACGTTGCAACAGTTCACTATATGACTGCAAATTCACACAGACATCTTCATCATATTCTAGTCCAAGCTCTTCCTGAAAGGTTCCAGAAACTATCAGCAACGCAAGAAAAAATATAAAATATTATATCTAGTTTGCGAGAAAAGGGAAGGATAAAAAAGACCTTGAATTCTTTGGGATCCTTAGGTGAGTTCTCAGTCAGGGTGTCCCATAAATCCTTGAAGATTCTCTTTCGTTTTCTCCACTGACTGAATTTCTCTGAGAAGGTCTCCTCAACTGCCTTGCGTTCTTCTGGATTCACCAGAGTTACACCTCCACGCAACTTAGCCAGTTTGTTCTCCATTTCTTCAATCTGAAATATGTTACAAAAGATGCGGAGTACACTTAGTTTTAACTGAAATATCATCAAGCCCCTTTCATTGAAGTAGGGTTAAACACAGTAAAGAGTTCATAAAACACGTGTTAGTTACCTCATTTCTCAGTTTTGCTTCTCTTCCACGGATTTGTTCCAGTGTTAAATTTGATTGCAATGTTTTGATTTCTGCAGTAACAAGCGGATCCATAAATTGTACCACCAAAGCTGTGGTCTTGCAGGTTGCAGACCCATGACAACTACCGTGTGCATAAAATCTTTGATAAGGGTTAGAAAAACATGAATAATATTGCTTAATCATACCTCCTTCAATCTTGCCAATAGCCTTTTTCTGTTCTTCTAGCTGTTTTTGCAGGTCGGCATTCTGTTCCTTCATCTTATTCAGCTCTTCATTATTTGGAATACTGAATTGATCTTGCCGGGCAAGGTATATCTTCTGCTTACCATACTCCTTGAATGAAATTCGACCACTGTCAGCAAGAGCATCAAGTGCTTTCTGTACGACCGACTTCTTGAGGTTGAACTTCTGCAATGCGTCGGCCACATTTTGAGCGTTTAACGGCCTATTTTGCTGAGAAAAGAAGACAAAAAATGTTCTACGGTTACTCTCACAGATCCATCATTTCTATTGAACAAATTACCGTCAGCTATTGAAGGAGGCGCTCATCAAAACAAGCAACTGACTAATTTTTCACGCCTCCCAATCAACATAAGCTAAAATCGAGCACAATCATATTAATTTGCGAGCTAAATCACCAGAAATTCACAGACTCAATCCTTGATTAAAGAACAGATTCCTTATGAAGCCCGCGTTGAACATGTACAAGTGTTTACCTCATTCACGAAGTTAAATACGATGGCTGCAAAATTCACAGAAAAAGGAAATCGGGAAGACAGAGATGTTAGATTCACGAATGAAAACCATCAAATCGAAAATGAAAAGAACCGTGACAAAAATTTTAAAAAAGAATAAAAAAACAGATAACAGATAATATGCAGCAAGAAGAAGGCTTAGTTCAACAAAATTGATTAAAGCAAGCAAAACAAACAAGCAAGAAAGATCAATGCCGGTTCCGGCAATGATCTTACCCTCAGAATTATCGGACTTCGGAGGCATGATTTGCAACACAAGAAAATGGGCGGGAAAAATTCCCGAATCCGTCCTTTATCAAGCGCGAGGATCGTTCTGGCCCCCAAAAAAAAAAAAAAAAAAACCAAACAAACAAACAAACGAAAAATTAGATGTTCGCTTGGTAATTCAGGTGGGAAGGATTATTCAAATTGTACTTAATTCAAGCGGGACTTATTAAATTCAGGCTTAAAATATTTTATTTTTTTAAAAAAATTTATATAATCAAATCTAATCTTAATACTTTTGAGTTTTCAGCTTATTCAAGCCGGTCAGAATATTAAAAACTTTTTTTATAAATTTCTTTATTTTTTAAACAAATTTTAAATTTTAAATAATTCTATTAAATATAAAATGTTATTTTAATTTTAAAAAAATAAAATAAAAAATAATAATTTATCAACTTTGTACTTAAGTAATTCTGTTATTATTTTATTATATTATATATAATTTATTCATAAATGTTTCCTTTACTTATAAATTAATATTTTGATTGTTTAAATATTTCTTTTATCATAATCATATATAAATATTTTATATATTTTTATTAAATTAAATTTTTTGATTATAATTAAATTGATCTCAATTTAATCATAATTAGACTATTAATTTAAAATTATTATCTCAATTAGTTTAAAATTTTTAATAACTTTTAAGATTTTACTTTTAAGAATATGAAAAAATAACAATCATTATATTATATAAAAAAAATTATTTAATTATGAGTAAAATATTTTTTTAAAATTATTTTTTTTAATTTTTATATTATTTAATCCTTACACACAAAGGTTTTTTACTTTTTATTTTAGTTTACTTTTAATTTTTAACAAAATATGGCAAATTAAATAATTATTTAAAAATATTTTATTTATTATGTTTATTAGTAATAGAGTCAAAAATTTACATATGACTGAATTTTATTTTTAAAATTATTTTAAATTCTATTTTTATTTTAAAATTAATTATTTTATTTTGTAAAAAATTTGAAATATATTTTTTAAATGCACGAATGATGTATAAGACTTAAAACATTTGTTTTAAAAAAGAGTCTTGAAATATAAAAATTAATATTAAAATATATTTTAAATATCATTTTGAGATATTTTATTAATTAAAAAAATAAAAATATGAAAATATAAATAATTTTAATTTTTTAAAAAATAACTATAGCAATGAACTTAAATATATATTTTTTTAATAAAAAATGATATAAAACTTAAAGAATTAATTAATATTTATTATATTTTATATATTTTTTAAAAAAGTATTTTTTATTTGAATATTTGGGCCAAGCTCAAATCCAATTGGACTTGGCTTAAATTGTCTCAAGCCTATTCTACCTAAATAGATTCAAATATTAAAAAAATAATATTTTTTTTAGGTTTGGTTCTAAATTTTTCAAGTGAGTTAAGCGGGTCCGTCAAACTTAATTCAAATTACCAACTCTATCGCTTATGGACATGAGGGAAATATATGGCATTGTTTCAATATGGAAAATTAAAATTGAAAAAAAGAAAAAAATAATTTTTGATTCTTACACTTTACTCGAGTTTTGTTTTTAATCCTTGCATTTTTTTTATGTTTTGAATCCTTACACTTTTGTTTTTTATTGTTTTAGTTTTCTCTAAGATCCCTACACTTTATTCATAAAGGGAACTATAATAATAAAAAATAAAAGTATAAAGATTTAGAATATCAAAAAAAGTATATAAATCAATAGCAAAATGTAAGCAAAGTGTAGAGATAAAAAATTATATTTTTTCAAGAAAAAATAAATTTGAAAGGGCAAGCATTTTTTGTATATGACTATCTTACTGGATTAAATTAAAAAATTATCAAACTCAATTGAAATAGTTCTTCCAAAGGCAAGCCATTTTTTGTGTATTCACTTAAACTTGATTTCAAGACTTTGGATTTAATGATATCTCTCACTAGGATAGTGATTCTTTTTAATTTTGAGGTGTTATTAAATACTAAATATAAATATTTTTGGTGAAAATTTAAATTTTAATTTATCACACTATATTATGAGGGATTAATTTCTCTTAATATACCTAGCTTGTTAGTTAGGGCAATGACTTTGGATAAAACCAAACATTTACAAATTACAAAACGATCAGAAAAGCCCAATTGTTAAAAAAAAAAGAGGGTTGAATTCAAACGAAATGGGCCTAACAGTATTACTCTGACTGACTGGATCCGATAAATATTAAAAAGAAAATGAAAAAAAATAAAAAATGTAATAAATAAAAATCTATTTCATTTCTCCTATCCCTCTTTCTCGCTCCTCTGGGTCTTCTTCCGACTTCTGGAATCTGAGGCGTCCGGCGGGAAGGCATAGAAATTAAAGTTGGTAAGAGGGTGCTACTTTTCAATTTTTTGATTGTTCTAGGAATTGCATTCTTGCATTCTTTGGTCTAAAGTGAAGGATCTTCTATTTTTGATGGAGAAACATCGGATCACTCCCCATGTCTAGCTCCCGGAAAGCTTTTAGAGGAGCTAGAAGCGTCCAATTTTGAATCTTAATGAATTTGGTTTCCTTATTTTCCTCGAAATCGAGAGCAAGTTCTATTCGACGGGTTTCTGGAGTCACTTACATTTTGGTTCAAAGCATCGATTTCTTTAATGCTTGCAACTTTCTTAAGAATCTAGAAGGAGTGCTAAACTTTAAGATTATGGGATTTTTAAAAAAAAAAAAATTTCTCCTCGTTTTCGACAACCTTCCAGCTCTTGATTTAATCACTAGGGTTTTCAGGTTTTGTTTTCCTGTCTGGACTAAATGGTTGCAAGTAATTTCCCGATCTTTCTGTTTGATGAAGCTTTAGATTATTTGGGATGCAGCATGCTAGTTTAATTGGTTGCTTGGTGATCAGTGATAAATTAATCAATTCCTATGATTAATTTTCACTTCCATTGAACTTGGAACTTTATGTTTCCTTTCCCTCTTTTATTTATCTCTTGCAAGTTTCGTTTACAGCCCTTTTTTGATATCCTTTTAGTTTAATATGTCTGAAGTCTGAACAAGAGGGGAAAAAAGTTAAAAATTCTAGGTGGCTTAAAATGTGACTTATACATAATAATCTAATGCTTTTAATCATTATTTTCTGAAGACGTGGCAATTTTTGAGATTCTTCACTCCTTGCAACTTGATTAATTTCTTAATTCTTCCAGAAAACTTGGAAAGAAAATGTCTAATGTGGATGAACCACTATATCCAATAGCGGTGCTCATAGACGAGCTGAAAAATGATGACATCCAGCTACGCCTGAATTCAATACGCAAACTGTCAACAATTGCACGGGCTCTTGGGGAGGAGCGAACTCGTAAGGAATTAATCCCATTTCTAAGTGAGAACAATGATGATGATGATGAGGTGCTTCTTGCAATGGCGGAAGAGTTGGGAGTTTTCATTCCTTATGTTGGAGGAGTGGAACATGCCAACGTGTTACTCCCCCCTCTGGAAACACTTTGCACTGTTGAAGAAACATGCGTGAGAGACAAAGCTGTGGAGTCTCTTTGCAGAATTGGATCTCAGATGAGGGAGAATGATTTGGTTGACTCATTTATCCCATTGGTGAAGGTTAGATAACACCTTTCGTTGATATAATAGATATTCTGTTATTACCTCATGGGTGATTCCATCCTGAATGTTGCGAGTTGCCACAGGAAACTTGCTCTCGATCACCATCACTGTTTATCCATTGTTCTAATGCTTCTTGTGGTTCCTATTGGTGGTTTCAATTTTTATCATTTCTTTACCTGGAATTCGATTATTTTCTTTATCCATGTGAGATTCAACAAATTCAATTATTTTCTATTTTGTTAAATTCTCAGCAGAGATTGGTTGATGGATCTAAGTTAACTAGAATGATGCCTGGACCTGGAGGCTAATTTATGTCATACATCCTAGTTGGAAGCAATATTAACATTTTTTTTTTGTGACAATTCTATCACAATTTCTGAGTTCTGTTTCTTTATTTATGATGGGTGATTTATACCCTGTTAATTCTAGCTACTGTCTCATTATGTTGATGGAACATCATGCCCAATGCATGCTATGCTTTCTGTTCCAGAGATTGGCAGCGGGCGAATGGTTTACTGCCCGAGTATCTGCATGTGGACTATTTCATATTGCATACCCAAGTGCACCAGAAACATCAAAGACTGAGTTGAGGTCAATATACAATCAATTGTGTCAAGATGACATGCCTATGGTTAGAAGGTCTGCTGCATCAAATCTTGGTAAATTTGCTGCAACTGTAGAATATCCTCATCTGAAGGCAGACATCATGTCAATTTTTGAGGATCTTACCCAGGACGGTAATTGAATACATTTATGTTGTAATTTCTAGATAGACAGTCTGTCATTTGTCTGGCCCGCAGGGCTGTTTTATATGTTATGGAGCCATTGCTCATTTTTCCAGTTATACACGCCATCTTGAATATGTACTTTGCATATTGCTTCAGATCAAGACTCTGTTAGATTGTTGGCTGTGGAGGGCTGTGCTGCTCTTGGCAAGCTGTTGGAACCTCAAGATTGCGTTGCACATATACTGCCTGTTATTGTCAACTTTTCCCAGGTACATTTAAACTGTTGATAATATATATTCCCTCCCTTTTTTTCAATCATTCATATGCCTTATAGATGACTAGGTTGCCATGCTATGCACTTAGTAATGTTCCTCTTCTAAGATGCATTACAGTTACATGGAATTTACTCTGCATCAGATAAACCCTTCAGTATACATTTATTTTTATTGTTTCTTCTTGTGATTTGATTTGATGCTGGATAGGATAAGTCTTGGCGTGTGCGTTACATGGTTGCTAATCAATTGTATGAGCTCTGTGAGGCTGTAGGCCCTGAACCTACCAGGTATTATTTTTTGGAAGGAGATAATACATGCTGCGTATCTTTTCATTTTATTACTTTATTCTGCCAATATGATGTGTTCATTAGCTAGCGTATGATTTTAATGCCAAAAACTTGTGATTCCAATATAAACTTCCTCTTCGTTATCCTGTGGCCCAAATCTGAAATCCTAGCAATTTATCTTTTGATACTTATTTAGAGTTCACTACATAATTATTGTTGTCCAGAACGGAATTGGTCCCTGCATATGTGCGGCTGCTACGAGACAATGAGGCTGAAGTGCGCATTGCAGCTGCTGGAAAAGTCACCAAGTTTTGCAAAATTTTAAATCCAGAACTTGCTATTCAGCATATTCTCCCTTGTGTGAAGGTGTGAATACTTCAGAAAAGTTATCATACAGATGTGCGATATTGCCTTTTATATGTAGAGACCTTTTCTTCTTAGTACTTCAATTCCGTGTTAAAGAGCATATGGGTTTTCTTTTCAACAATTTTTGCAGGAGTTGTCATCAGATTCTTCACAGCATGTCCGTTCTGCTTTGGCTTCAGTAATTATGGGAATGGCTCCAGTGTTAGGAAAGGTAAAAGCATCACATAGCAATCTCTGCAATTAGTCTTGGTATCAACTGACTTTTAATTCTATAATTTCTTTGTTGCAGGATGCTACAATTGAGCAGCTTCTTCCTATTTTCCTTTCCCTTCTAAAGGATGAATTTCCTGATGTGCGCTTGAACATTATCAGCAAGCTTGATCAAGTGAATCAGGTATAGATTTGTTATGGAGGGTTTTTTTTTTTTTTTTTTTTACACCCTTGTTGCATTAGCAACAATTTTTTTTTTCTCATTTTTCATCTGGTGATTTCAAAAAATTTGGTTGTTCAGAACAATTATATCATGTAATCCATGCATTGACCCCACCTAGTAGAGTAAGCCTTGTTGTTGTTGTTGTTTCATCTGACAATTTAAATTCTAGCATGCAGAACTTGTGCTTCTCTTTCTTTCAAAAAAAAAAAAAAAAAAAGCTTATTTTCACTGCATGTTCTGCATACCTTCAAAACGAAATGCATACAAAGTAATTAAAGATTTTTACCAGTCATGTTGATCGATCCATTCTTGCAGGTTATTGGAATCGATTTGTTATCTCAATCTTTATTACCAGCCATTGTTGAGCTTGCCGAAGATAGGCATTGGAGAGTTCGTCTAGCAATAATTGAGTATATACCCTTATTGGCAAGTCAGTTGGGTGTAGGATTTTTCGATGATAAGCTTGGTGCTCTTTGCATGCAATGGTTACAGGATAAGGTTTGTGCACCAAACATCCGTCCTTGTGTGAATCTTCTATTAATGTACATGTATCATACTTTATATATCTATACCCTTAAGTAGATTTTCTGTAATTCTCTTAATGTCTTGGCATATGGTTATAACCTGCTCTAAACCCATGCATTGCACGGGAATTTAGCATTTTTTTTTTAGAACCAAACAAGTTTGAAAAAACAAACTAATTTTTCCAGAAAAAGAAAAGGCAAATCAACAGCCACATTGTTTAATAGTAAACGAACTGTAAAGTAACTACTCACTCATTCTACTCTATGCTGTGCTAAAATGGCAAAGTAAATATTTTGATTCCAGAGAAGTTTTGTTATGTTGATAGTGTATCCGCTAGAAGAAATTGTTGTGAACATACACGGAAAACTTCATTTTTCTGAAGACCATATTGTTAAAAACTTTACTGTGTTTATGCAGGTACATTCAATTCGTGATGCAGCTGCTAACAACTTGAAGCGGCTTGCTGAAGAATTTGGTCCTGAGTGGGCTATACAGCATATAATCCCACAGGTTCATTCATCTTCTCTCCATCATCTAAAAATCCCACTTTGCTAGCTCCTCTGTAACATTATCATATAATCCTGTTGCACTTTTTTAGTGTTGAGATACTTTAGGTTGAAATATCTAGCCTTGGCATTTGTTACTTGTTTATTACTTGGTTTTGAAATTTCAGCATGGACATTTGTTTATTTACAGGTTTTGGAGATGATCAACAATCCACACTACTTGTATCGGATGACCATTCTTCGAGCTGTTTCTCTGCTTGCTCCTGTAATGGGTGCTGAAATCACTTGTTCGAAATTGTTGCCTGTCGTTATTTCTGCGTCAAAAGACAAGTATTTCAACATTGATCTTTCTTAAGCTATAGTACAACATCCAATGTAGCTGCTAAAAGTTTAAGTTTCTAAGTGCTTCTTGATTGCTCCTTGCAGGGTACCCAACATAAAGTTTAATGTCGCAAAGGTGTTAGAATCAATCTTCCCCATCGTTGATCAGTCTGTAAGCATCTCGAATCTTATCCCATTTCACATTTTCTGATTGCTGGAAGTAAAGTTCAGTGCTTCTTGTGTCCCCCATTTGTTGTTTCTGTTTAAGTCTCTTGCTTCGACTGATCTATGAATATCATGGCCGTTCAGGTGGTGGAAAATTCAATTCGTCCATGTCTGGTTGAGCTCAGTGAGGATCCGGATGTCGATGTTCGGTATTTTTCAAACCAAGCACTTCAGGCAATTGACCATGTCATGATGTCTAGCTAGGCAGGAATCTTTGACACGCATTGAGAATGAAGACTATTCTATTGAGGCTAATCTTTTCACATATTGTACTATTCGGTGCTTTTCCAGTTGAAGAGAAATGGCTTGCTGTGTTCAATGCTGCGTAGTAGTTCTAGTAACTTGATGTGATTAGTTTTCTCAGAAAGTATCTGATTTTCTCGTTGAATGTTGATTGTGTTTTGCATAGTTTTATTTATTTATTTATTTTTCTTGTGGCTCCAAAATTTTATCATATGTATATCTGGATAATGAATACACTCGTCTGCTCATGTGATAGGCAAGTGACTGGTCGATCCCAAGTCCCATAGAGTATCTCTGGCCGTGCAATGCTTCTAAATGTATTGTTTTAATTTATTGTCTTTTAAATTTACAATCCCCCTCCCACCGGCCCCCTCCAATTATCTCCAATGATTGCTTATATTGAAAGGAAGTTTCCATGAATAGAGGTAGTTTTCAATGTAGATTATTAAAAGGGTATTTTAGGAATATCAATTCACATTTTTTGACAAATAATTAAGTTAATTTTATTAATCACTATAAATTTGTTATTTAGTTCTTACATTTAGAATGAAAGAAAGTGCTTTAAGAACAAGTTATGTTTATGAATTCAATGAACACGTTAATGTAGTTGTATGGGATTCAGTATAACATGATTCAAAATTCATTGAATGAACATGTTAGGCTCATCAAATGACCAAGATTGTTCATATACGATGAATCTACAATTTTTTTTTTCTGGTAGAATGAATCTACAATTTAAATTATTCTGATTATCGTTCAATGATAAGCGATAGCCAAAATGCAAGAATTAGTAACCCTCAATCCTAGAGTAGATAAATTCTAGTAGGAAAGCAATATATTTTTTGTTATAGAAAATACATTTCCACACTGTATTAACTAAAGTGAATGTAATTTGTTATGATACAATACAACAACAAAAATAACAAGAAGTCTTATTTTACTAGGTGGGAAAATTTGTTACAGTACAATAATCAAATTAAATGAGCTACTTGGCAGCATTTGATTTGAAGAAGAAATATTTAAAACATGCGCCAACATTTTCTTTTTTTTTTTTTGGATAAAAAGGGGGGCCAAGCCCAACACAATTTTATTGACAAAACATGTGCCAACTTTTACATCGACATTAAAGCAAGAGTTTTCCCTTATTAATGTTGCAAGATTGGGATGCAATTACTTTTAAGAATCATTGCATGTCTTTATACACGTTTTTCTTCAGTTTTTAAACTTAATCCCAAGATAATGATTTTATCGTAATGACATCAAACATTGTATACTTCACAAGAAATCTAAAATGGATAGCATTGTTTTTATTTTGTGAATAATGCAATTATATATATATATATATATATTGTTTATATTATATGTTACTAGCCACAACTCATGAGAGCAGATTTAATACAATACCATTTACCTTAAAAAAAAAACAGAAATTATTTTATCAAATTGAAACGACACCTAACCAATTCAAATTTTCTTTAAAGAAAATAAAAAATTTTAAAAAAATATTGGACCTCCTGAAAAAGTTTAAATCCAACACGATAACAAATTAGCCTTTCCAGCAGTGTAAAAAATTTGGTCATTATCATATTCTCTGAGCCTGACCTTTTGTTTTATTAAGTAGTTTTGCGATTTCTTATATATATATACACACACGCACGCACACACATTTCCTAATATATCTCTACAGCGGGTAATTATGAGACTACTCTTTCGAGAAATCTGAGTGTTATTTAAAGAGTTGTTATCTTCTAAACAATATTCTCTATACAGAATTTGTATTTTGAAACTGATATGGAGCGGAATAGAAAATTTAAACTTCATTTATTTAGGACAGAAATAATTTATTTAGGTACAAATTTTCAATCATCTAAGCTCTTTTGTTTAAAAACAATTGTTAACATATTTAGACGGATTTTTTTTTAAAACAATAATCATTTTCCCAACACCAGAATAAAAGATTTTTTTTTTTTTGGAACAACTTGACTTCTTGTATAAACCAATAAGTATATTTAAAATGTTGAAAATAAATTTTTAAGAAAACATTTCAGATTTTAAAAGAAGGCAAAATTGCCACGCACAACATAGCAAAAACAACCTTTTGAGGTTGTCATAAAGACAAAACAACCTTTGAGGTAATGTAGAGGTTTCGGTGGCTGTTGTATGTATTTGCACTAAAATGGAATTTTTGGCCTTTGGGGCTGCACAAGCTTTGGAAACTCTTTTAAGTAAGCTTATTAAACAAACCCAAAATAATATTTTAAAATTGACTGAAATGAGGCTTTATTGGATTCTTCACCATGCTAAACCAAGCTGTTCGGTTCATGCTTCGGTTTCAAACATGAAAAGTATGAACTAAACCGAACCAAATCTTCTTAATTTTCATGTTATTTAATATTATTTAGGGATATTAATACTTATCCCTATTTTGATTGACCTAGTTTTGTACCCATCTTGTTGAGATGGGTTTGTCTTGACTTAAAAAAAAACAAGATAAGACTTTACAAAATGAGACAAAAATATATTCAAGATAGAATATAGAATATTTATCAAGATGACCCATCTCATCTCTAATAAATTATTAAAATTTTTTATTTTTTATTAATATTTAATACTTTAGTTATTTAGTTAGAGCCAAAGTATATTTTTTGTTTATTTATTTTATTTTCTTTTTACATAACTACTTACATCTGCTTACTTAAGTCATGTAACCTAGTAATTTTGTTATTAATATAGTACTTGTAGCATGAAGGTCTTTTGTGATTGTTGTGTACTTAGCTTTAAATTGTAATTGTTGTGATTGTTTTCTTTCATTTTAAATTATAGTTATTATAATTCAATTTGAATTTATTTGCCAGTGTTTTTTTTAGATTTAACAAGTTACATAATTTAATAAATTTAAATCTATCTTTCACATTTTATCTAATTTATTGAAATGTCTCGATTTTAAATAAGATGAGATGACTTTTTAAAAGAAAGATAAGACAAAAATTTAATCTTATTTTTTTTAAGACGAAAAACATGACAGAATTTGTCCTGACCTTATCTCGTGAATAGTTGAGATGTCATTCAAAATAAATTCAAATCCAATTTAAGCATTTTAAAACAAGCCTGCACTCTCTCACTCAATCAGCCCCAACACTTATAAGTGAATTTTTTTTTTAAAAAAAATACTGCTTAAATTATTTCATTGCTTCCTTCTCCTTCAACTACAAAAAGAGTTCATGATGCTAATTATGGTAAAAAAATTTATCATGACTCGTAATATATTGATATATTTTTTTCTCACCTGTTCTCAAGAGTTTTTTTTATTTAATAAGCTCTTGAGAGATTTTTTTAATTGATAGTGCCAACTAAAAACTATTAAAAATTTACCTAAAAAAATTATTCAAGTTTGTTCATCAATACTTGAACTAAAACCGAATCAAATCGATTAAGCGAAAAATTGAATGGACCTAGTGCTTAGTTGAAGGAGACTAATTTGCATTTTGAGAAGGCCAAGGAGCCAAATAACTTAACCTTTAATTTTGAATTTAAAAATTAATAATTAGTAATGTTTGAAACATAAATGCCTCTGTGTACTATATATACAAGTCACACACTGACACTACACACATTCACTGAATCCATCTTGCTTGTATCTATCAGATTTACAGATATGGCTTCCCAGGGACAATGGACTACTGGCTTATTTGATTACTGGGAGGAACCCTCACAGTGTAAATTCCAATCTCCATATTCTTTATATATATTTATTTTTTCAAAAATAGTTTAATTGGGCATGTGTCGCAGTAATTGAGTTGAGTTTGAATAATAAGTATTTGAATGGAACTAATTAATTATTAATTACTTGGGATTATGTTCATATATGCAGTTTTGCGCGCTGGGTGTTGTCCATGCTACGTTTTTGGTGATATTGCAGAGATGGTTGATGGAGGAACTACACGTAAGGCCTTCGAAGTTTTCTGAAATTCTAGGTTCATGTACTTTAATTGTGTTTTACTTTTAATTTTTATACTTTTATTTCGTTTTTTTAATTCCTTTTCAATATTAATTTTTATAATTTCAAAAAAGGAGAAAACTTATATACTTAATATTATATATTTAAGATGCTTATATCTAGTTAAATTATGACATGTGTATCTTTTATAGATTATTTATTTTATAATAAATTCTTATTATTGATTAAACTAATATATTAAGATCCACATGTCATGATTTTATTGGATATAAGTATATTAAGTATTTAAAACTAAGTATATAAGTCTTGCCTTTTTAAAAATACATATTAAAACTGTGAGTTGGTTAATTTTATTGGTTCATACTTAATCTCACATTCTATTTAAGTCAAATATAAAAGAGAAAACTTTTCCTTACCTTTTATTTTTAATCATATCTAATCAGCCATTTCAATGTCAACATATTTTTACCATATCAATGAAAGGGTTAGCAGAGTTTCAATGAAATTAACTCTGTCAATATAAACTCATAATTTTTATGTGCATTCTTAAAATTATAGTCATTAACATTGTAGGCTGGTTAAACGAAAGGATTGGCAACAATGAAATAAAACTATATATTTTTTACCAAAAGAAAAATAAAATAAAATTATGTAGACTAAAAATAAAACACATGGAATGTAAAAATGTGCTTAGCTGCATTGTTTGGTGCTTTTAATCCGGACCGCTTGCTACATATTTGATATTTGATAATAATATTAATTGATGATATTGAGGGTAATACACGTTCCTTCTCAAATTATAAAAAAATTTTGAGTGAAATTCAAAATTTCAAAATATAAAATATTTTAATAGAAATAAAATTTTATTAATGATGTTTTTCTAATATTATCTTTCTCATTACTCCTTTTTCTCATTTATTAATCACTTTTAACATGTTTTAATAGAACCAATAGAAGAGAAAATTTATAATAAAAATTTATTGACATAATTTATAAACACAATAAAAAAAATTTCTCTCTATTAATTTATAAACACAATAAAAAAAAATTTCTCTCTATCCTATAAATAGGATTAGAGAGTGTATATTCTTTCACTCTAATATTTTTTATAAATGAAGTATTAAGTAAAGGGTATTTTTAAAAGTTTATTTTTTTAAAAAATAAAATTATAAAATGTGTTTAACAATCTTTATTAATATATATAATTTAATTATATTTCTTATAATCTGAAACCGACTAAGTAAGAAATAAGAAATAATTTGATGATAATTTGGGCAGCAAGAGATGGGGCGTGCTGGGTGTATTGTTGTCTAAACGGTTCAATGGCGTGGCTGATGGGTTCGATGTACAGAACAAAACTCCGGCGACTGTTTTCGCTGCCGGAAGAGCCCTTTTCCGATCAATTTGTTCATTGCTGCTGTGCGCCTTGTGCTCTCACCCAAGAATACAAAGAGCTCAAACATCGTGCCATTGATCCTTCCCTCGGTATCAATAACTCTACCTTCTAAGCGTGTGTTATATGAAAAATTAATTATTTAATTATTATAGTTTTGACTTAATTAAAATTTTAACTATTGTAACTGAATTTTATAGTTTTGAGCTGATTCAACTCAATTTCTGAATTTTATCAATATAATTCAGTTTTTATAGTTTTAATCATTAAATTATCAGTTCTTATGTATGTTCTAAAAAATAAAATTATAATGATTAAAGTTATTTCCTGAAACTTATGGACAAATATTTAAATTACAAAATGTGTATATTAGGATTAAGTTACAATAGATTAAAGTTTAGAAATTGAGTTATATCAAGCTAAAGTTTAGAAATACCTAATTTATTAATTTTTTTTTCATATATGTTTGAAATCATATTATGTTAACCAATTTATGTATTTAAACTTTAAAATTAACTAAACAAATAAGTTAACAAAACTAAAAAACTAAAATATGAAAAAAATTAAAATATAAGCATTAATTTATTTTTAGCAACATCAATTATTTTTAAAGAGTTATTTTACAAGAGGATTATTTTATTCCAAGATATGTTATTTAACAATTCATTAATATTTGAGTGGATGGAAATATATAAACTATTAAAAATAAAGTGGAGGTTTTTGTGATTAAGATACACTTATTTTACTCTATTAAAAATAAAAAGAAGATTTTTATGATTAGCATAAACTAGATGTGAGGTTTGCGTAATTTACTCTATTACTTACCACCTTTAGGCTTGGCTTGAGTGGAGAAAAAAACTCGGAATAAAATAAGAAAGGAGAAAACTATGACAAAAATTTTTAAAAATAGTAAATATTTTTTTTAAAAAAAGAGCAAATTGACTCTTAAATTATAAATTTATGAAAAATTCTGAATTTATTTTTTGTGTATAATTTTCTTTCAACTATTGAAAACAATATAATATAACCCTTACTATTAATAAAAATTAATTTTAATTATTAATTGATTAAAAAATGATAAAAAAATCAAAAATTAAAAAAATAATCAAGAAAATTTCCTGTTCCTTTACTGTACTTTTTCGAATCATTGTCAGTAAGTTTTACATCATTTATTGTAATTTTTTAGATTTTTTTTATTTTTTTATTAACTAACAATTGAAGTTAATTTTAATTAACAGTTTAAAAGTTAAAAGAAAATATTATATAAAAAATAAGTTTATGATTCCAAACGCTTTTAGATTTATAATTTAAATGTTAATTTACTCTTTCATTCTTTTTTTCTCCTACTTTTATGATTTTTCCCTCCTAATTTCCTTCTTATTTTTTCCCAAACAAAAGTTCAATATCGTAAGTTATCAATAGCCTATCTCATGCATATTAAAAAAAATTGTTAAAATTGATTTTTTAATAAATATTTTTTAAATTACAAATTCTCTCCATATTTACCCCTAATAAATGATTAAATTAATGATGATGCATAGTTGTTCTTCAGCACGTACAATGAAGAATATTTTGAAAGGGAAAAAAAATAGTCATTTAATGATTTACAAATTCTAAAAAATAGAAGTATATTTTGCATCATGCATGGCAACCCTCTCCACAAGAAGATCACTTCATATATATTTGAGAAACCATCTCTAACTTCCATCATGAGTTATCTATTTTATTATTATTATTTTTCATTCCTAATTGTTTGTATTTTAATTTCATTGAAGGTTGGCAAGGGAATGTAGAGAAGTGGGAGAGTGAAGGTGTGAAACCACCAATTGTTCCCACCATGAGTCGTTACAAATATTAGAATGGCCTCAAATCATAAGCTTCTTAAAAGTCTGTTGCGTGTTTTGATTAATCCGATGTTACTTAGCACAAATAATAATGAGATTGTGGGGTCGATTTCTGCTTTGATGCGTATATGAATAAATGACATGAATATACTTATTTGTGTTTTTAAGTGCTTCAATTTGGTGAGTCACAAGTTTCGTGTGTTCTTGTTTATCCGTTCGATCCAAGAAAGGGAGTGAACTATTGTTGTATGAGATATAGTGCTTTCTTTCATATTTGAGTTGTTATCAATAGAAAAAAACTTTTATACTTAATCTTATGTACTTAAGATATTTATTTTCAATTAAATCAATACATGTCTATCCGTTATAGATTATTTATTTTAGAAAAAAATTAATTATTTTGTGCTTAGAGTTTTAATTTAGTTGTAACTCAGTTTATAAATTTTAACTTATTATAACTTAGTTTCTGAAATTTTAACTTGACTGTAAATCAGTCTTTAAATTTTGTCTTTTACAATTTAGTTCCTAAAATTTTAACATCTTAAATATTAGTCTCTATATTTTAAAAAATAAAATTATAAAGATTAAAAATATTTTAAAACTTATTACTAATATTTTAAATTATTAAACCCTATTAATCTTTATAAATATTATAAATATTAAAATTTTAAAATGGTTTTAATTTTTATAATTTATTTTTTAAAATATAAGGACTAATGTTTAAAAAGTTAAAACTTCAGAGATTAAATTGCAAGAGGCAAAGTTCAGGAATTAATTTACAATCGAGTTAAAACTTCAAGAACTAAGTTATAACGAGTTAAAGTTGAAAAATTGAGTTACAACTAGATCAAAATGATGAAGATTAAATGATTAATTTTTTATTTTATAATAAATTTTTGTTATTAATATTATTAATATATTAAAATTTCATATGTCTTAATTTAATTGGATGGATGTATATTAAGAATATAAGGGCAAGTATATAAGTCTTGCCCTTATTAATATATTTATAGCATAATGTAATTAAATAAAGGATAAATGAATAAATTAACACTTGAATTTTAGATCAAGTAACACTATAAACTTTGAACTTATTTATTGTATAAATTGTTCTCTCATTTTTTAAAAATAGTACAATTTGACTCTTACCATTAACATAAATTAATTTTAACAGTTAGTTGACGATCAAATAATAAAAAATGACATCAAAAATTATAAAAAAGAACAAAAAAATTATAATAAAAAACTCAAAAATTACATACAATAATTCAAAAATTACATAAAAGGACCAAAAATATTTTTGGTTCTTTTTTTAAAATTTTTGATGTCCTTTTTCTATCATTTCTAGATCAATTAAAAATTAAAATTAAATATTATTAATGACAAGATTTACATTGCACCGTTTTTAAAAGTTGAGAGAATAATTTATATAATAAATAAATTTAGAATCTATAATGCTACTTGACTTTAAATTCAAGAATAATTTACTCATTCAACATAAAATAAATATAATATATTTTTAATTGCACAACAAAATATTATAATGGCATCACAAATGTAATTAGCAGAGTTCAGCATTGAGAATTATAACAGTAAGTTTAGGTCTAACTTTTAATTGAACCCAGATTGATTCACCATATGACTCTCCAAGATTTAAATTTTTTCTTTGCATACGTTCATTTTATATTTCTTTCGGCTCTTTAAAACATTTATACAAATTTTATACTGTATGCGATTTTAAATTTCAGCTTGGCCATCTATTTACAAAACTTAATTGCCAGACCTTGTTTAAAAATAAAAAATCATGTCAAACAACCTAAACCAACTATTACTAGATACTACTATTTATTCTCTCCGATCAAAATTGTAAAACAAATAATTATTTTCTTACTTCCATAAAAATATAGCGTCATGTTTTTTTCCCCCCTTTTGTCCTTAACTCCTTTGTTTTGAAGAGCAAGCAGTGACCATGGGCCTTAACCTTCCTAGTTGATTGGGCCTTGTCAAGCCCATGACAAAATGTCCAATCAACGAGCGTCGTTCTCTTTTTGCCCTAAACATTTTTTTATTATGAAGAGTTAAAAAAAATGTTTACTCAGATTATGTTTACATGCCCGCATTAACTAATTCAAGAATAAAATTGAAAAAATAATTTCAAAAAGTACTAAATTTCTTACATTTGGACTAAGCTTAGGTGGTAATTTTTTTTTTTTTTTGACAATTTGCACCATAGGGAGTAACTGGTAAGGGGCCAATGTTAATTTTTCATTTTCATTCTTTTTATTTTGGTAGAGGAGTGAATGGGGACTGTAGTTGTCACTTTCCACAAGAAAGAAGAGGGAATGATGACCATCGGCCTGGACCTTCCTAGTTGATTGGGCCTTGTTAAGCCCATGACAAAATGTCCAGCCAATCAACAATAGCCAGCTGCCAAAAGAAACAACGTTGTATGGACGAAAGGAATCTTGAATGGATTTTAACTTGAATTTAAAAATAGAGGATGAATAGGCTGTCGTTGTCTGTAATGGAATCCAAAGCCTTGAGAGAATAACTCAAGAGAGGGAATCTTCAGCAGAATCTTCAGCCAACGGTGAATGGCCTAGGAATCTAACCCCAAACATATTTCCTCCTTCAGGTCCCCACTTCTTCACTATAACATATTGTTGCTTCCATTACAAACAATCATTCAAATTTCTCTTACTCCTTAATTCTCCACCTAACCCTAATAACTTTCTCCATTACAGCATATTTTAATTTTTATAAATATATTTTTGGTACTCCCTCCGTTTAAAAATATAATATATTTTTAACTGAATCTCACTTTCTTATAAAGTAATTACTTACTTTTCAACTAAATCTATATTTTTATATTTATTCTCATTAAACACTCAACAATAAATATAAAGTCATTATTAATAGGGATACTTTTGGAAAAAAAAGTAATAATTACACTTCAAAAGATTAAAAATGCCTTACATTTTTTAACATCTAACTCCTCAAAAAATACCTTATATTTTTTAATGGAGGGAGTATATGATATAATTATGTCAATAATAATGTATAAAAATATGTGTCTATCTTTGAACACAAAATTAACTTGCACATTTGTTGACCTAGAAAATAAAATATTAAGTTTTATATTTCACACGTAAAATTCAAAGCTCAATGGGCAAACAATAAAACCACCAAAGATATTTTTTAAAAATATATATATACATATACATACATATATATATATATATATATATATTTAGCCGTAGTTGTGTAACTCGGTTAGATTGAACACTCATAATATAACTATCGTGTGTAATAGTGAATAAAAAATGACTGCCACAGCGATATGGATTGTGATGAGCACTAATATGAAGGGTCCAGATTTGATATAATTTTATTTTTATATTTTTTTAGTAAATTACATGTTACAAATTTTAAATCTGAATTGTTAAAATTAGTTTTGAATGGCTTAGATCTCACTACGGTATTATTTTAAAAGATGCCAGAATCATGTAGATATACATGTGGACGTGGTGATGTTCATGTATTGTATTGATTAGCGTGAAAGATTAAGCAAATCCAAATAATAGAATAAGTTGACCTTTTTATTAATGTTTATTAAATACGCCGTAATTAGTGGTGATCCTCTACCATTAGTTTAGATGCTTTGGCTTGATGTTTGTTCATCCCTTTTCTTAACCCACAATCAAGCCAACCAAACACTGCAGCATTAAAATTCATGATTTTGGATATATTTTATGGCGACCCAATACATAAGAAATTAAGAATACTTGACGATTTTGATGTTTGATTATTAATAATTAACAATTATCCATATTTATGTCACTCAAAGGTTACTTCCAAAGCCTTTCTAATCCACTCGATTTGGTAACTTAATCCTCTGATATAATTATATTTTATAGATTCAATGATTACTTCCCAAAATATAAAAACAGTAATAATAAAGATCCAAAACGAGTGGCATCTTGTAACGTGCGAAATTGGCCACATTCTTCCAACTTCGACGCTATTTGAAGGGCAGATTTCACAGAGTCGTGTTGCTTGGACCTAAAACATTGACCACAAACAGAGCACTCTGTACTTGATGATTCTTCTATATAATCCTGTCAGATCCTCTTCCTCTCATCACTCCTCTATTCAAAAATTCATCCTTCTTCTCCATCGGATTTCTGGGTTTATTTGAATCTAGAGCATGGAGATGAACTCAGATCCGGCGTTGTTGTTTGAAGCAGAGAACGAGGATGATGTCTTTTATGCTGAGATCAGGAGACGGATTCTGCAACTAACAACTGAAGACGACGAGGAACACAGCGAGGGATTCCTCGGAGAATCCAAACGGGTCAACCGTATTGTCTCTGGTGGTGTAGATTCGTACGGGTCGGGTTATGGCTTACCGGGTGGAAGCCATCTTTGGTCCTGGGAAGCTCAGAACTCTGGTGCATCACCTCCCGTTTGGTTGATGAACTTGTGGAAGAATGGTAAAGGAACTGGGGTGTTCATTCCTCAAGTTATCAGATGCAAGAAAAATCAGGGACCAGGTACAGATTCTATTTGTTTCAATGAAAAATTCATGATAAAGTTTCATGTTCTGTGTTTGTAAATGACGAGCATTCGATTTGATCAATCTTCACTAAAAACAACTTAAAATCCATGGCTTATTTTGATCTGCTAAAAAGAAAGTTCTGATTTTATGAAAAGGATCATTTTTAACTATCAAATCTACTTTGAAGTTCTATTTTTGCTGGTGAAAATTCAGATGAAAATCTCAATAAATCAAATCTACTCAGATCTATTCAGATTCAATGGCTTCGCCGATAAAATTCACATGTACCTTACAAATTCTTGCAGGCAGAATGAACAAAAGAAAAACATATAAACCAGTGGCGACCAAGGATTGATGAACCAACAATTTGAAAGACGAAGTTTAGCAGAAAACTGCAGATTTGATGATCCATACAGATTGGTGAAAAACTTGTCGGCAAATTAGCTGTACAATATTAATTATTTCTTTCAAATGAAAACGCGTTCAGCTTGCTAGCCGTTTATGTACAGATCAGAATCAGACCGTAAGATAAAATTCGAAGGAATAGGAGTAGGATTGAGATTGGATTCCAGAACATCACTACATCATCAGAATAAGGCAGAAATTTGCACTGAAGCATATATCTATTAATAAAGCCAAGTGCTTTTGTGCAACACTGTTTCATAGTTAGTGAAAAGTGACAACGATTCGCATACACATATTTAAGGATTCTTCACGTTTACAAGTTACTCTTTCACAATCACCTCTTGGAAGGTTAAAATATACACAGAATATTTCTCAGCACTTGTACAGGCAAAGATGATGAAACACGCCATTTACTTAAAACTTCTACAGAAAAATTACAGATCATCAGCATAGCAGCTACCAAAACCTAGTGGTTCTTCATGTAACTAATTTTGAGTAATCAATCATACATCGCTCCCTACTCTCTAGGGCGAGCTAACCATAACGAACTAAGTGCTCGCAGTCGCGAAATGTAGTCATTTACGATAACGAATGAGCGTGCTACTTGTCGCGTTGTCAGGATTTTTTGCAGCTGTTGCAGTGTTTGTTGCCTCAAGAGATCAGCCTAAAACAACAAAAAGCATCCTCTCAATGCTTGAAAATGAGCAACAAATTGAAAATAGAAAGGATAGAAGGTAAATGATTTACAATTGTACTTTCACTTGTATCATGCACATTATAGATAAAGGCTAGAGAAATGACCAAGAAAAGAAACAATGAAACTAGCATATCACATCTCCTACCTGATGGAGGAAACTCTCCAATGTGGCAAGCTTGCTCATAGCAAGTGCCATTTGACTCATGTATTCGGCGACGTTTCCAGTACCGGTTGGTCCGAGGAAGGTTGAGGAAAGTGTATCTGAAAGAGATTGATGCAATGCTTCCATGCCTTGTGATAAAGCATCCTCAGCCTGCAACGAAGACTGCTGCAAATTATACAAGCCCATCAATTGCTGCTCTGTTAATGGCTCAAGCTGGTTCCTCAGTATCTGGAATCAACAAAGTACAACTCACAAAACAATCAATATAACATACTTCTACATTATAGAGATACTGGTTAAGCAAAACTTGAGAACTAGACCATTCACCTTCAAAAGTTCAGACGATCGAAACCCACCTAACCACATAAAACATCTTTCTGCAGGCGTCTTCCACATACCATAGAGAATGTGAAATACATCAGCCTTTGCCCCTATGCTTTTTAACCTAAATAACTCGTCATAATGAGCTGTAACACCCTCAACAACAATATGCAGTTCATTATCTCCCATTTGAGAATTAACCGCCGTTCTTAGGTCATTGATCAGTTGTTGATGCTCATCGGTCCAACGCGCATAGTCCATGTCAAATGCCAAGGCACCTGTAGGTCCAGCAAACATTTCTTTTCAGCATACCCACATGGTATTGCCCAACAAACCTTCTGTTTAATGTCTTCTAGGTCCTCCTTACTGCCCTATTACCGTTCATAAACAATTGCTATTTATGTGTATAATGCAGTTTAGAAACACATCCTATCATTATAAACATTTTATGCATCAACGTTCCCTAATAAGGATGTTCTCATCTATTTGGTGGCTACTTTGCCTGAAAATTTAAGAATTGCAGCAGGTAACATGTTTAGAAGTAATCACAGCTTAGTGTAAAATACCATTTCCAACCACTGAATGACCATGATCCCCAGGAAATCCACCTGCAACAAGCATTCCCTGCGTTCATGGGTCCATGAACTGTAAGCAAAGTGCTATTAAAATTACTTTTACTCAAAAACATCAAGTGGAAATCTTTCGCTTTGGACACCTGCTGTCGCGCGCGTTGAAGCTCTTGCTCCAGTTGTGCTAGTCTGAGACGACTGTTCTCCAACTGCTGTACATATGCCTATCCAAAACCAAAACCTATAAATCATCCAAATATGTTCCACTTATTATCCTAACACTTGACAGACCCTATGGCATAAAGATTAGTTCACAAATCAAGGAAAGGGCTGACTACTAACACAGCGGGATATGTCTAACCTCATCAAAAGCAAGCTAATGATAATAGGGCGACAAAACAGATGAGAACTTTACAGAAACATAATGAAACAGTACACCAGAATCTGTCCTAGGCATGCAAAACGTAACATATATATCATGTGGAAACATACAGAGGACTAAGATTGCAAGTAACGTGCCAATTGTCGTGAAGAAGAAGAAAAAGATTATGATCAGCCCTTTTCTACATATCTTGAGCAATAAAAGTCCTACAAGTATGTACCTTTTTCCTCAACCGACTCTTCCTCGCAGCCTCTCGATTCTGAGCGAGCCTACGAAGAGTCTGAAGAAGAACACATCCAGTTTATTAACATATCAACAATAACAGCAAACGAATTGACCACTAAGCTGTGCACACGAGGGGGATGAAATGTTAAAAAAAACACACAAAACAAAACAAACAAACAAACCAACCTTCGGATCCTCCGGTTTGGCCTTAGATTGATCTATGGAATCCGCAACCACGGCTCTCCCAGGCTGACTTCTATTACACTGTGGCATCGTTAAAGAGACAACAATAAATCAGCATCCAACATAATATGCTTATTGTTTCACCGTAATCGTAAATTGCATCCGACGCTGAAAATTTGATTGTCAGAAAAAGCCTTATCCCAAAAAGAGTGGAACTTGAAAAAACAGAGCATGATGGGAAAACAGAGACCCACTAGGTTTTTATCATCGGGGTCGATATCTGTGGAAGTATCAGTGTGTTGACTATTATCCACCATGCCGGAATCACCCCAATTCTCCATATGTCCGTTCCCGACCGGCACGGCGGCCGGCGCAGCCGCGATTCCCTTCTGATACATGAGATGCTGCCCTGTATCCAGGCACCCAGCTCCTGTTGAAGCAATTTCTGAAGACCCGATGTTCTGTAAACACGAAGGAACCCAAACCCAAACCAAAACTTTGATCAGCAAAGGTTGCAAAAATAAATAAACAAACTTTTCCTACCAACAAAAGAGAGGGAAAGAATACCGAGCTCAATGTCCCGTACTGCAAGTTAATAGGAACAACAGCGACATTGCTGGACTTTACAGTAAACATAGAGCCTGCGACGAATTTTAAATTAATAGTTGTTGCAAAAAACAAAACAAAAAAACGAATATGTATATACAAAGAGTACAGGTATAAAAAGAGACTTGAGCTTAAATCAACAGCATCCTCATGCTGAAAAGGAGAAACGGAATGATGAAGCTCTCCAAGATCGGAGAAACGCGCAGGATTTCGGCCGGCATCATCACCCCTGTTTGAAGCCAAAGAAACAGAGAAAAACTCAGCTTCACAACAGACCACCAAAAGGCAAGACTATAGTATAAACAATAGAGAGAGAGAGAGAGAGAGAGAGAGAGAGAGAGAATACCGAAGAAAGAAGGAAGGGTGGCAATAGAGTTGCTGTGGGGTGGACTGAGCAGTCTTGAAGCTTTGCATTATTGAGAGTTCGAAGTTGTTTCTGTAATGAGCCGTCTCTCTCAGTGGACGAAAGTGAGCATGAATGAAAGAGAAAGAAGAAAGGATGTTGTATTGTGAAGTGTGTTCGAAGAGGGGAAGCAGAAGGGAGGTTGGGAAGTGAAGAAGAGAAGATCTTGACGTATCTTAAAGGAGGGGATAGCGTACCAGTACGGGTGCTTTTGGAGGGTATAATAAATAATAATAATAAAAAAGAAAAGAAAATAGGGAGAATCAGGCTTTTTGATTATTGCTTTCTGACTTGGGATTTTAGTTTCCCAACACAGGTCCTCACATCACACACACACACACACAGTTCAAAAACCATCGCATTCTCAATCTTCGCCTTTCTCGCCTGGTCCTGCCACGCCACGTCCCCTCATTTTCTTTAAGGTTTTAATTACTTGGTCCTTTGCTCCTAATTAGGTGTCGGATCATCATAGGTCAATGGGGTCACGCATGCAAATTAAGAATCTCAGCATATTTAGATTTGGCGAGTCACCTCAATTCACTTCCTTTAAAAATTATCAAATCATATCTCCGTTTTAAATTGTAAAATGATATTTTATAATTTTTTAAAATAAAAATATTAATGTTTTAAAATATTTTTTATTTAATATAATTTTAAATCTACACATTTAATTATTATAATTATTTTAATTATCTTTTCACTTAAAAAAATATTAAATTATTAATAAAATTTTATTTTTATTAAATTATTTTTTTAATATGAACAGGCAGCCTTCGTCAAATGCAAAATCAAGAAAAAAAAAACCAGCACAAAGAACAAAATCAAAAACTTACTAACCATCCCTAATAGGTTAATGGTGGGTGTATCAAGCATATTAAAATCATTGGATAAACTATGTTACCTAATAGGTTAATGGTGGGTGTATCAAGCATATTAAAATCATTGGATAAACTATGTTAATTTACCATGATAGTTAGCGATCCTATTTTTTTTTCTTTATACAAAAAGTTAAAATTTACCATCCAATTCTTACACAAAATCAATCTCATAGAATTAATGATATTTTAAAAAGGATGATAAATATGATTGTTCCTTATAAATAATGTTATTAAAACCAGATCGAATAATGAATTAGTTAAGACACTAGTTCACAATTCAAATGTTAAATTGAGGTTAAATCATTTGTAATTAAATTAATATATTTTAAATATTATATATTAAAAATAATAGAAAATATGATAAATTAAAGAAAAATAACTACTAATAAAGTGATAATCTCATCATACTTCAAAATTCAAAGGCATACAAATTCAAGCATATATTAATACTAGGAAAGTAGGTAATATCCTCATTCAAACTTCAAAACACCACAATCTAACATTCTCATACAATTGAATGGTCCAAATTCAACTAAAAACTACAACATTTAATTGCCATATAGATCTTTTAAATTAAATTCTCCAAAATTATGTTAAAAATTAAAAACATCTCCTTCAACTCTTATAGCATTTGGTGAATCTAAAATAGGAGACTATGGAACATTCATATCTTCAACAGTACCTATACATATATTTGGAAAAAAAATAGTTAGCATTAACATATAAATAATGAATGAATAAACTATAAATCAAACAAAGTTTTAATATAAAAAGAAGAAGAGCAACCTTCATTTTCCCTTAATTCAGAACCAGATCCAGAGGGACATGTATTGCCACTAAGAAAATCTTCATTTTGAATTTCTTCAACAGTAAAGGCAAGATTGGGAATTGAAACTTCTTCAGCTATCCAATACTCAAGTTTATTAATTGATTTATAATCAACAGGATTAGAGCTCACCTTTTTCAATTTTGACCTTATATAAAAAAAATTCACAATCAAATCCCTCATCATTCAATTATTGAAGCCAAAGAGAATTATTTCATATTTGAGCAATGACTAATGATTACCTATTAGCAAACACAAGTTGTAATTAACAAACACAAGATCATTCAATCTTTCATGTGAGCCTATTTCTTTTTTTTTTTGTATGAATTCTTTCAAATAAACTCCAATTTCTTTCACATCCTGAAGACAAAGAAGTTTGTCTGAGAATGCGAATTGCAAACTTTTATAATATTAGAGCACTACCCCTAACACCAAACATCTACATCAACTTCAAATAAATTAATAGTAGTTAATATTTAAAATTATAATAAAAGGAAAAAAAGAGTAAGAAGCTAACCAAGTTGTATTTCATTTTCTACTTTATGAACTTTTTCTCGACCAAAAGAGCCTTGACGTTTATGGTACATCAGTATCTCAGAAATCATATCAGAATATTTATAGGTAGACTTGTATATTGAAAAATAGTTCAGCATTGATTCTGTCACTCTACTCTTCTCAATAAATTCTTGATCATACAAGAATGTAAGATTTAAAAAGTAGGCTACTACATGCAAATCACACTTCAAATGCTTATCCCACCGAGCTTGAATTATGCTTATGAAAGGCTTGTATTGTTCCTTCTTTGTACGAAAGAAATTTTTGATTGAATTCTTTACTCTCTACATACCCTTATACACATAACCCAAAGATGGTTTTTTATCAGCGTCTATAATTTTTAGTAGCTTGATAAGAGGACCCACAAGACATACAAGTTGATGGCAATCATCCCAAAACTTCTTGTCCAACACAATGTCACCAGCTAGTTGCCCAACTTTAGTCCTTGATATTTTATTATCATGAAAGTGTTTATCTAAGATCAAGGCTTGCAAGTCATGCTTGTGCTCATGCAAACTCTTCAATGTAATAAAAGTAGTAGCAAACCTGGTCGCTCCTGGGCACACAATTTCTATCCAACCATCTCTTCTCCTAAGCCATGAACGAAAAGCCACATGATTATACACAAAAATAATAATTTTTTATAGCTTTGTTGTAGGGTCAGCTACATGGGGCATGCTTGCAATGTCCTTCAAAATAAGATTCAAACAATGAGCAGCATAGAATGACTAATATATATGATTAATTTTTCATGAATCAACCTGCCAACAACTACATAATTGGCTACATTATCAGTCACAGCATGCACTATATTTTTAGGACCAACCCACTCAATAAGTTTACAAAACAAAGAAAATAATTTCTTGGCATCCTTGACTATATGTGAAGAATCAATAGATTTTACAAAAACCAAGCTAACAGGAGAATAAACTAAAAAATTTATTAATGTTCGTTGCCTTTCGTCAGTCTAGCCATTAGTAATGAGTGTGCAGCCACTTTCTTTCCAAGTGGCTTGATAGCTTTCAATAAGCAGTTGGTACTCTTTTCTATAATTAGTCAATAAGTTAACCCTTAACTCCTCAAATGAAAGACCTTTAAAACATAAGCCAATTGCAACAATTGCATCCAAAGCAAGCAACAAATATGGACAATTTACAGCATTAAATGGAATGCAATTCATATTTAACAATGGCTAATTTAGTTTTATATTGAGCTTCTTTAGATGTCCACATACTCTTTAGCTCTGGTCGGGAGCCAGGAGTTGACCTTGGGGCAAAATAATTGTTATTCCCACTAGTTTTTCCTTTTTTTTTCACAACAGTAACATTGCTAAAACCTAACTTCTATCTTGCTTACTTGGCTCTAGATTTTAGCAATTACTTCATATTTTGAGTTATCAACAAACTCTTCAGGCATGTTTGGATCATCAAGCTTCCTTTTATTCACCAATGATACTTCTTTCAAAGATTAAACCATCCTATGGCGAACATCACATGGAACTTTCTTGCAAGAAATTATATTTCCTAAAACCCTTGCAAGACACTACATCATCCTTTTGATCCCACCTCTTCTAAATGATGAGGAGCAATGAAGACAAGTATACACACATGTTCTCCCCTCTTTTTTAAAAGAAAAATGCTCCCATGCAGGATCACTTTTCCCTTAAAGAGATGGTGTAGGTGACACTTGAAGGACAGAGGCATCATTACTATTCAAACTAATGGCAGTTTTTAAGGTACTATTACTATTTGGAGTTGAGCCAGAGAGAGTGTCAACGATAGGAGTAGGTTCAGGATTATTAACTTGCATATTGGGCTTGATGGCAAGAGCGAGAGGTTCCAAATCCCTAAAAAACAACTAAGCTTAATCAAAATATAATCAAAATTACTAAATTAGCAACCAGTAATCATCATCAAGAAGGCTAGAATCACAAAGCCAATAATTATTTATTGAACTATAAAGCATTTGATCGAACTTCAAAAGTGAGAGCTCTAACCTATTAATGAAGATTGAAAGTATCCACATAATTAGCTTGTATGAACTCCCTCCACCATCTCTTTACGTGACGACAATCGTGAAATAGGTGTATAGTATCCTCTAACTTGTTGCATCAAAATAGACAAGGACTGGCTATCATCATCCCTCTTCATTATCAAAATGCTATCATGTGCACTCTGTCATGAGCAATCTGCCACATTAGTGTTTTAATTGTCTTATATTTTGAGGTAATGAAATACTTCCAAACTTATCTTATTAATTTGAGATAAAAAAAAGTATATTTTTCTTCAAAAATTCAAAACTACTTTCACATAAGTTGTCCCTTTCACAAATTTAAAATTTGATGTTTTCTAAATATTACGTAGCAAAATCTCTAATCAAACTGTTGTGATTATGCCACATGGGACAGTTTTTAAGAGTTGGTTTGTGAGAAAAAAATAATGGGACCCACATGATTAAATTAATTTTTTATTAATATATTTTTGGTCAAATGATTAATTAATATATTTTAAATGATGTATAGTTATAATAAAGAATAATTATTTATATTCATAAAAATAATATGAATTTTTTATTAAAAAAATGCCTATTTTAATGGAAATTGGCAATATGTATCCATACCCCATATTATTTGTCCAAATTCATAAGCGTGAAAGTAATGCATAACCAATAACCATGATATGCAAATGGCCATTAGAACAGGAAAAAGAAAATTCAGGACAATGAGGTTCCATGGATATAGTTAGACACAGCCGGTTTTGATTAATTTGAGGTTGTTTTAATTAGTCGTTGACCAATCCTTTAACCCTTCGATTTTTTCCATACTTAAACCGGACGTTAGATTAATTCTCAATTGGTCGAATTCAGGTCTAAGTATTTTCTATTTTTTTTCGGTAAATTAGATTCTTGCCTTTTAATATATTACTAGTATATAGCAATATTTAAATTTCATCAAAAGAAATTTATATATTAGAAAAGTAAAAGCATAATTTTCAGACTCTAAATTTTTACTTAATTATTAATTTAATATTTAAATTTTAACTTGAAACAACTCAATTTTTATAATCTTAACACTCAATAAACTACAAAGTCTAGATTGTTCTAAATAAAATTTCAAGGTCTGAATTGATGATTAAAAGTAAATTCAAGGTGCTAAAAATTATATCTTCCCTTTAAAAAAGATGCAATACCTATGAACATTGAGAAATTTAATGAATACCAAAGTTAATTCAAATAATTCTATGTTTATTCTTATTAAGCAATATCTTCGGTTCAAATCTCACAAATTAATCGTCACTCGAAAACTTTGGCACTTAGGTGGTTTAATTCAACTCAATTTGGATTATTCAGGCACAATATGTTGTTAAGATATGTAAAAATATTTAATGAATGATTCAATTTTATGTTAATGTCATATAATAATAAAAAAGTGCCTAATGTTAATCTCATTTCCCTTGTTCAACTTAATAATCTCTTTCGAGATGATAATGTTCTCTGTTAGAGGTTTTCTATTGATGGTAGCTTTTTTATCAAATCTGCTACTTATAAAACAATTGATAATCAAAGAAACAATGCCAACTCTTAAATTTGGTCTTGCATTTCGAAATGACCCACTTATAAAAAGATTAAATTATCTCAAAACCAAATTTGATGATACGGATACCAATCTCTGCCAAAGGGCTTGCCCTTTTGGCTATAAGTCTCCAACCTCCTATTGCAATTACAAAAGATTTAGAGAGGTTTGGATGAAATTACTTAAGCATTCAAAACTAAACACATTCTTTTCTTTTCCTTTACTGGCATGAAGACTTTGAAATGCAAATAACGTAATGATGCAAGAGGTCCATGCATAAGAATAACCTTTTAGCAAAGACTTTTTGCACATATTTGTTGGAACAAATGGAAAGATAGATGCAAAAATATCAATTTTGTAAAAAAACATCCTTGATAGAGATATTGCCTTCTCAAGCACCTAAGATATTATCAATTATCTCAATCTCCAATCAAGATTCAATTGTCTCTCTTTAGAATATGTGAGATCAAGAGCCAGATGGTGCCCTCTAAAGCAGTCTGGATTACACTCGATATTGATATATCAATCAACAACAATAGGGATGTTGCCTATAGTGGCCTCATTAGAAATGATCAAGAAAATTGAATAAAGGAATTCACAAAATACGTTGACTATTACCTATTGCAGTTGATTTTATGAGTATTCTTGAAAGCTTATGTTGGAATAGAAAATTTACTAAAACTAACATTTACTTTGACTCTCTAAAAGCTCTAATACTCATGCAACATGACTTTTCTGAGAACCATCCTCTTGTTAAAATTGTCAAAAGAATAAGGGAACTCATCATGAAGAACTAAACAATCACTTTTGATTATTTTTCTTAAGAGTTTATTTGATTCGAGGAAGGGGAGGAATTTTAATAAAAGGGAGATGGGGGTTTTAATATTACTTTATTTGGTTTAGAAGGAGAGGGGAGGAAATATAATTATATATAAATAGCTTTACCCTTACATTATTAAAATTATTTTTCTAATAAAATATAGTTATAAATGTTTTTAACATGTAATTATAAATATATAGAGTAATTATCATTGTTAAATATATTATTAAAAACCTATTTTTGCTAAATTTATTTTAAAAGATGAAAAGTAATAATAATTAAAAAAAGAAGCATATTAATCATTGTACAATAAAATCATACCCTCCCCTCCGAGTCTCCCACAATTTAGAGGGGAGGGGAGGGGAGATTTTTTTTTTTTAAATTTTCCTTTCCCTCCCCTCCACTTTTCTAAAGCAAATAAAGGGAGGGGAGCAAAATCCCTCCCCTCTCCAAATCAAAGATTATTTTAAAAAGCTATTAAATGTATTAATTGGATGGCACATGAGCTTCTAATGATATTCTTCCCCTCCCTTAAGATGCAAAAATTTTTTATATACTGACATTACTTGATTTGTCTTACCCTTGCACCATTTTTTTTGTAATCTTGTAACAAATAAAATATAATTTTAATTTTATATTGAGTGCCGTTTTTGGCCTAATATGATTTTTGATCCTATTTTTATATTTTTTGTATTTATAAATTTTTTCAATACTGAAAACAACTTGATTGATTGCATAGAAGATCTTCCCTTATTAAGGATAAAAAATAAACTATAACCACTAATTATTCCAGTATCAATGCCACCTCCCTCCTCTTTAAAAAAGTCCCGAATTCAAACATGATGTTAATATGTTTGTATACGCTTGTGAAGGTGTGTATCTCTTTTTTCTTCTAGGAAGAGTTAGATTAGAAGTAATTTTTTTTAAAAAAAATAAAAGATAAACTACTCATGACTAATGTATTTTTTGGCCCAAAAAATGTTGTGTTTGGTTTGACAGAATACGTTGAAATTTGTGAAGGAGTGGGAATACGGGAAACAACTTAGCTAGGCTGGTTTTTATATGACGGGTTGTTATTCCCTCTTCCATTATAACCTAAGGAATAAAACCTAAAATCATTCCATTGGCAAACCAAAGGAATGTTAGCCATGACCATGGGAAGAGGTGAGAAATGTCAATTCTACCTTTCAATGATGCTCTAAAACCAAACTTCAATTTCTACTCCGAAAGATGTAGCCGGTGATAAATCCAACTTCTTGGCCCTTGGGAGATATAAATTATAAATAATATTGTTATTTTCACCTAAAATTATTTCAACAAGCTACGATTACCATATTAAGAATATGAATAACAATTTTTTTATTTTCATACAAATTAGTTTATTCTCGTGCATATTAAAAATATAAACAATATCTTATTTATTTAGAATATTTCACTCCATGCAAATTTAAATCTAGATGACAACTTTTTAAATCTACAACTCCCGCGTATATTAATTATTAATAACTTAAATGACATATTTTATTTTAGAAATTTTTTGTCAAGCTCTGTATATTTGAAGTTATTTAAAAATTAAAAACTAATTTAGAAAGTTCTTCGTGAAAAAGATGTGTTAAAATAATATTATAAAATCTAGACAACAACTCATTATATTTAATAATTTATTACTCCCTCTGTTTAAAAATGTAAGACATTTTTTGAAAAGTTAGATGTTAAAAAATATAAAATATTTTTAATCTTTTGATGTGTAATCATTGCTTTTTTTTAAAAGTGCCCCCATTGATAATGACTTTATATTTATTGTAAGGTGTTTAATAAGGGTAAATATAAAAAGATAGGGTTATTTAGAAAGTATGTAACTACTTTATTGGGGAATGAGATTCGATTAAAAATACCTTATATTTTTTAACAAATATGTGTATTTAAAACTTAAACAATATATTTATATCAAAATTTATGACAGTTAAAAATATAAACAATAATGTCTTTTAGTTTAAAATTTTAATCTACAACATTTTTAAAATATAAACAAAATTAACTCCTTATAAAATCATAAATGATTTTTTTTCTAACTAAACTGGAATTAGCGAGGAATAAACTCACTTGCTAAATTCATTGTTAAAAAAGGCTTGTTAAATTCATTGTTATTTCCTCATTAAATTAATGAGAAACTTAATCTCTTGCTAAATTTTAGCAATAAATATATATTTTTGTTAATCAATTTCTAGATAATGAAATTTAATAATTCATGTGCCATGTCAAACCACGTCAGATATATATTTATTTAACATGCGTCATCTAAGGTGGAATTCATCACTTAAGACTCCTTCCTAGGTCATTGATCTATAAAGAACTTGAAACCTTTTATGAAAATTATATATATATATATATATAGTTATATTACATGTTCACATTTCCTCTTTTTCTTATATTTTAAATTTTTAATACATTATATTATCTAATTGAAAGGCAATTTAGAAATATTAAAAATTCTAATAAATTTATTTTAGTCAATGAATTATTTATCACAGTATAAAATATGATTCACTAATTTGATATCCAATTTTCATGCTAATTAGAGAAGAATAAACAAGGACTCACTAATTTTCTCACTAATTAGAAAGGAATAAAAAAAAATGTCTCGCTAGTTAAATTTCCTCACTATCAACGTAGAAATAAAAAAATGTTTCACTCTTAAATTATAGGAATAAAATTAATTGTATTCCCCACTGACTCTGAAAAAAGAGAGGATCAGGACAATTAAGTGAAAACCAGAATTCATTCCTTATAAGAATTTTCGCACCTGTATACCTACTTTCCAAGCCGGATTAGAAGTGATGATATTTGAGGAATTTGTATATTTCCTTTTAAAACAAGAGGCATTATAAGGCTTTTTCGTCAAGTTTAATTTCTGTTGTTTATATTTGATTTTCGGAGTTGAAGTCAAAAGAGAGCCATCCTTAGAGTCAATAACTCGATCTCTATAATTTTTTAGCCATAAGGAAATTATTAACCAGTTGGGTTGGTCTTAATCCTATTCTCCCATCATTAATAGGCATGAAAAGCAATTTCTTGTCTCGAAGATGAATTCTCTTATTACCCCCATCGCTCCAAAAAAAAAAAAAAAATCAATGCATTAATCAAATCACAACATTTCTTTGGTAGTTTTACACATGATAATTGATAAAATATTAGCTGTTGAAAAACTGATTTGATGAAACTAAGCCTTGGTGGCTGATGCCTGAGAAAGTAACCTATCTTTCCAAGAGCATATTCTTCTCAAAACTGAATCAACAATGTTCTAATTGATATAATTCGTGTTCCTATATGTATCAATCTAAGTCTCCAAATTTTTTCCAATATAACCAAAAGACTAACAATACAAAAGAATAAAACTTAAGGGCAAGAAGCAATAAAAGATACAAGAATCAGCAAAGTACTGTACTTCATAAGTAGAGCGACTGACAATTATATATATATATATATATATATTTTCAAAATATGTAAGGAGTGAATGGTGAATGCAATGCAGAATGCCATAATGGATTGAGCTGAGGCGCAGACTGTGGATACCAAATGTGTGGGAGCGCGTAGAGGATAAGACACGACGCAGAGCCCAAGGCATGAAATAATGTTTTTAGATGATTGATAAAATGATCCCTTGCAAGTAAGCAAGCAAAGCAGCGTATAGTGTGTTGCATTGCATTTCCCTCTCTTTCTCTGTCTAGGGGTCTCTTCCTACTGAGCTGCCATCTCTGAGCCCTTCTGTTTCTGAAGCTCTACGATATATATGCGAAGACTTTGGTTCAGAAGTCTCTCTCTCCCTATGTATATAATATTCAGATTGAGATGCCCTGTGTTCTGTTTCAGCTGTATCCAAGTATTGTGTGCAGTAAATAATTAAAGAGAGACAGATGTGGATGTAGATAGAATAGACATAGAGCAGTGTGGATGGAAGTGGAAGAGGCAAAACCCTAATGGTAGAGAGGACGAAGAAGAGAGTTAGGTTAAGCGAGATTAAATGAGAAGAGCAGAGAAAGTGTCAGCGAAGGGAGTGAGTGAGTGTTGTGTTGTGTGTGTTGTGTATTTACGCTAATTGTATTTTGTAATGCGGGCAGTACTGTCAGAGTCGCACAGTCACAGAGACACACAAAGCACTCTCTTTTCGGAAAAAATAAAAAACGATCCCTCCCTGGTATGACGCATTCCCTACGCCAACTAGTACACCTTTGAATGATTCCATTTCTTGTCTTTCACATAAAATAATAGCAAAAATAATTATTCATACTATAATTTTATCAAATTTTATTTTTAATTTTTGTAATTCTTTAATGTTTTTAATTCTCATAAAAAATATTAAAATTATAGAAATATGATTAACAAACATCACCCTATCTTATTAAAATTATAAAGATTAAAAATATTAAAAAATTATAAAAATTAAATAAAATTATAAGGATCAATTATTGTATTTTTCATGTAATAACAACAACAATATTATAGAAGTTTAGTATTGTATTTGCATGAAATCTTGGATAACTTGACTTTGCTATTTTATGATATTATTAAGTTTAATTAGAATTATAATGTAATTCTGTTGTATTAATTGAGTTTAGGGTTTGGATTTAAGGGCCAATTCATACTCAAGTCCTAATATATATGGAGAGTCAATTATAAAAAATCAAGTTTTAAAGTTTTGAAAACAACGCATGCCCACTCGACCTTTAATTACAATAAAAGAGCCTGCCCTTGAGTATGACATATCTCTCACAACTTTCTTCTTGCTAGGATCCTGTGTTTCAAAATATATTGTCTTGTTTGATATTCAAAGTTGTGAATACTATATTAAGAATGTTTGACATAGTTATAAAGAACGTTTGGTATTGATAGATGTGCAATCAATTCAATGAAGACTTTATTTTTATTTTTTATTCATTCTATTATCATGATTTGTAGTAACTAAATAGCTGCTTAACCTTCAGGAGCCTAGAGACTTTGATTGTCCAAGTAAAAGAGGCTTGTTAACATTCTCTTTACCATTCATAGTCATTGATCCAAAGGTGTCCCGTGCATAGCCATTCATTTTCTTCCTGGTTCCTCATTGTTGGGTAATTAGTAGTACTTTCTATATTTTACTAGGAAAAAGGACAAATGTCCCAACATTACATTTATGCTATGTTTCATTGGGTCAGGGTGACATAGGGAGAGAAGGAAGAGTAGGAATCCCCCAATTTAAGGGAAGGGAAGGAAAATTCTTTGTATTTTTTTTTTCAAACAAGGGAAAGAGAGTCCCCTACTTTCCATTTTTTTTCTAGCCAAATACACCCTTATTTAATATGACATGTCGGTGTATAGTTATTGCAAAATTTAGATGAGGCGACATCTTATATGGAAGATCAAGAGGCAATATCAATCATTACCACACAAAAAAAATCATGCTTTTAGATGTGTTCTTTTTTTTGGTTGTCTGCAGCATTTTGAAGTGCTATGGGTAACACTCGGGGCATTTTTTTAAAGGCATCATGTCTGCATTCATTGAGATCTTTCTCACAACCATTTTGAAATTGCAAGTAATACTACAAAGAAGCATCACCAATAGTGACGACAAACCACCGTTGGCGGCACTTATTATATGTTACTAGTGGCAGTACTTTTAACTAGACACTTACTGTAGAGGCACTACTACAATTGAAGCGCTCTCTTAAAGCAGCTCTATTGGAGACACTTTGAAAAGCATATCAAGTACCATTGTTTATTTATATCCTCTACACTCCAAGAATGTTATATTATGCATAAATTATTATTATTATTATTATTATTATTATTATTATTATTATTATTATTATAGTAGGAGTGTTTTGAACCTTTAACTTACATCCTCCCTCTACCCCATTTTTATTACTAAGCTTGTAATTTGTGCTGATAATTTTTTTATCATCTATGATAAATATAGATATGTATACTATACTATGCTATGCTATAATATGGAGATTTATAAAAAAATTTAAATGAAAAATTTTCCTATATTCAATAATATCTAAAACCTTAAATTCATTTTTGGTATAATATTCTTCTTCAATTTTCAAAAACAATGCAATATTATTACCTTTATTATTAACAAATACTAACTTTGTCAATTAATTGACTAAAAACTTATAGAAAAAGACTAAGAGTTCCTAGTCATTTTTTATAATTTTTTGTATCTTTATTTGTAATTTAAGGTCATTTTTATAATTTTTTAATTAACTAACAATTAAAGTTAATTACTATTAATGGTAATGGAAACATTGTACCATTCTAAAAATTGAAGAAGAAAAATTACACCAAAGATAAATTTTATAGTTTAAGGGTGAAATTACCTTTACACTCTTTTTAATATAATATAATAAAAGAAAGACCACGTTATTTCTTTCGAAAAACAAAGACATTATATTGAATAATGAAGTTATGATCCTCACATGGATATATATATATATATATATATTTGATTGCAATATGATGCCACACAAAAGATGTCATGAAAATGTCTCGCTATAGCGGCCTTCTCACGTGTTTTATTTGTTGTACTTTGTCAATGTTAGGGGACAATATAATGTTATTACTTTATTGGTTGGAAACTCTTTTATGGGAAAGTGCGTAAGAGGACATTAAAAATAATAAACATTAGACTTCGGATCTAACTCATATACTGGCCAATTTCATGTCGCTTTTGTCTTGTCCTCAACTCCTCATCATCCAATACTCAGTCATAAGACAAAATTTCCACACAAAAATAACAAAAAATACTCAGTAAATAAAAATTAATAAAAGTAAGGAAGCGAAAATTTTCAGAGATTAAACATAGTACTTGTTGTTTTTTAAAACTTAATTTTTTGAAGAGATTTGGAATAATTGAAAAAAATTTAGAAAATAATTACTCCCAAAGACCCCAACTCAAGACATGACAATTATAGGTCCTTTTTTGATAGAGAATGAAAATGACATTTATGTTCTAAATGATTAAATTAATGACAATTAAATTTTTAATAATTTCTTTAAAAAGTTGAAAATATCAATTTTGACAATTATAAAAAATTTCAATTGTAAATATATTAAGAATTTAAGTACTCTCAAATTATAATTGATTTTCTTTTTTGTAATTATTTTAAATCAATACTTACAATTCATTATTTTTTTTGTGGAAACCTCACATGCAATTTTTTTGAGATCTAATTGTTATTCTTCCTGGCCTATTCTAAAAAATAATTTGGTCCAAAATGCCCATATTCTATGAAAAACATAGCGACTTTTAAAAATTTATCAAAAGTTGGATTTGAGATATTGAAAATCCAGTTGTAAATTATCTTATATGGTTATTCTCCAAATTCATGTATATATTATTTTAGTTTTAAAATCTAGAAGTTTAGTTAGAACTTATGAACAATACATGCAGTCATAAAATTATGGATGCTTAATTATTTATAATTGAGTTCCCAGTATTCAAAACTAAACTTCTAATTTTTATAACTGAGTTTTTTACTCTTATAAAGAGTCTTTAAGTCTAAATCTTTTTTTTTAAAAAAAAAGAAGTCAAAATCCATAAAGAACCTTTAATTTGTCTTTAATTATCATAATATAAAAATTTGAGTTAACTTATCTGATTGAACTGATAAACTGTTAAATTATTATTTTAATTGATGTAATAAAATATTTTATTTATAATCAATTTGATTACAGTTTGATTAGAGGTTTTGATTATTAAATATTGAATTTGTATCTTGATCAGTCAATGCTTTGTTGATGATCACTTGTTGAATTGGGGAGTAAGAAGGGCAACATCTAGCCTTCATACAAGTCAGGTCGAAACGCTATGGTCAGCATTTGAAAGAGCATATTTTTCTCAGTACATGAAAACGACATGTAAAGAAAATGTGATTAATGAAGAGATTTATTCCCAATCTGCGCAAAAACAACAAAAAGGAAAGTCTTGCCCCTCATCAAGTCAGGACCAAAAGTAATAATACAAAAGCGTTAAAAACCTAAACTAATGTGATATAGCAGAAGAGAGAGCAGGGTATGGAATCAATGTGATGATCAGTGCAAATATATGAATGTGAGAGAGAAAGAGAGAGAATCGTTTCAACAAGAATGCACGTCAAAGAAGGTTCCAAGTTGGTGAACAAAAAATCTGCAGTGAAGCGCTCCAAAAGATTCCGCCACCTGCGTGCGTCCATTGTTTCAGTGTACTCTCTTTAGTTCTTCTTATCATCTTTTTTTCTTCGTCTTTCTCATTCACATTACAGAATTACTTTCTCTGATAGCGTGTGGAATCCTCACTCCCCTTTAATTTTCTTTTCTATTCTTAATCCTCCAATTCTTGCTTTTGCACTGTAAAAAGGGATTAGTTTCATCCTCATTACTTACTACCGCATTTCTTTTGAAATACTTTTTTTCCTGTCTTTATATATAAAATATTTTTTAAAAGTTTTTTTATTCCTATTTATAAGGTGGAGGCAAAACTAGAAAAAATTATTGTGATTTTAATTAAGCATATTGTCCAGAATATATTTAGATACTCAATTTATAAAATTATAAGAATTTTAATATTAAATTAGACTATTCATATTAAATTTGAATTGCCCAAATTGATGAACAAATGTATTAAAGTTTTTTACAATTTATATAATTCTTATTTTAATAAATTTAAAATAAAAATAAAAAATATTAAATTTAAACCATCCAATTTAAATCTATATAGTTTAGATCCACACCTTCTTGTGGTGCAGAAGACGCTTCCCTCCTGTTTGTCTCAGCATTACTCCCTCCGATCCAAAATATAAACATTTTTTCTCAATTTTTTTTGGTTCAAAATATAAGTAATCTAGTGCATGTAATTTTTTTATTTTATCTTTTGTATTTATTAACTTAAATATTTATATAAATGTATCTCTCACTCATTATAAAATACTTTAATAATTGAGACTAGAGTTAAGAAGAGAAAACAATATTTATTTTCATGAAAATAAAAACTTTAATTTATTAATTTGCAAAATCTTTTAAAAAATTGTTTATATTTTAAACTGGAGGAAGTACTATTTGTACTCTGTTGAACACGGAAAAAAAGAAGATAACAAAACATCAAAATCATTATTCTCCAAAAAATATTTTTATCACTCTACTTTCAAACTTCTTTCAAATATTTATTATTTCATAGCCTGCTATATACTTCCGTGCTGTAATATCATCAAGAAAACATGTTTTGTCATTCATGTCATCAAATTAAAAATCAAATCAATTAAATCAAATTCCCTGTGAAAACACGTTTTGTCATTTCGATTCGTCTTAAATGAAGTTTTCAATATTTATTTTAAAAAAGATCTTGAATTCAATTGATTTGCAAACCTGAAGGTGAATTCTCAACCTTGCGCAGACAAAAAACTTTTAATTATTTAAATTTGCATCAATTATTAATTTAATCCTTTAAATTTTAATTTTATTGACTTATTTCTTTAAATTGAACTCAAGTAAAATTAAGTCCTTATAATTTGAAAAGGAGATAATACAGTTAAATCTATTGAGATAAATAACAAAATATTGAATAGACGTGGATATTCAAATTTTAAAATAAAAAATGTAATATATAAGATTGAATTGATAAAAATTAAATTGATATGATTGCCAATTTATTTACTAAAATAAAAAGAGATTTAGCAAGAGATTTTGCCGCTAAATAAAAATTAGCAAGCAATAAAATTCCTCTCTAATTTCACTGATAAAAATATAAAAATGCTAAATTTGTGAGGAATTTAGTGAGATATTGAATTCCTCACAAATTTTAATAAGGAATAATCCCTCACTAATTAGTAGCTGAATATGTTCAACAAATTTTAATAAGAGACAATATTCCTTGCTAATTATACAATATCCCTCTTTTGTTGATGACATTTTAATAGTAGTGTTTGTTCTCATTTAATTTATATGTGTGTGTATATATATATGTTAAGTTATCAATATGTTTTACATATCAGATTCATTTGAGAGTTAAATCATGTTTCAAAACCTAAAAGACAAATGTGATAATTTAAAGAAACACAAGTGATTAAATTGATAAAAAAAATAAATGTTAAGGACCTGGCTAATTGATAAACAAGATTAAGAGGTTAAAAGTTTTATTATCCCATAAAAAAATTACTTAGCCTGCGTGCTAAGATTAATGAACACACACACACATCTTGTTACACTATTAACGAATATCTGCATGTGGATAAACAGTATTAATAAAATATTCTTGGTTTTTATGATGACACGTTTCAAGTTCGGGAAAAAAGAAGAAGTGAAAACACAATATGATAATTAAAAGTCAAGGGGCACTATCTCTGTATAAACTAATCCTTGAAGATATACATTTAACCAGCATCGATCATCAAGTATTTTAATCTATTATAAACAGTATTTGCCAAAGATTAAGGAAAGAAAAAAATTACTAAAGAAAGCCTTTGGATGTGCAATTGTATTTAAGCATTAGGAAGGGGCAGATTCTATGTTACAAGAAATGGTTATTAAGTTAAAATGGATCAGGACCACTTCTATTAATTGAACGAGTGAATGTGCCTTTGAGCAAAGCGAAGTAGCTCCAAAAGCATATATGCCATAGTAAAGGGAGCATTAATTTTTTCCCCCAAGGTACATATATTCATAGTAGACAATTATGAAACTAATCTCTTAAGAAATCTAAGTGTCATTTAAAGAGTTATTATTATCTCTCAATTGATTTCATACACACATCTATGAATTAAACTTTAAAATGATATTTAAAGATCTCAAACTACCATCATCTGTATCACATTCACTTGGTAAATAAGCATTAATTTTAACTCATAGGCTAATGTTTTAATCTTAGAGGTAACTTTATATATAAAGAGCTGACTTTGCTCTTATAGATCATTCAATTGATAAATTGCTAAGTGGCGCACTAATCACATACTTAGACTCATCTTGAAGAACGAAGAGTCACGTAGCTAGCCAGCTGTTCCATAAAGGCTTAGGGGGATTAAAGTTCTTCTATATATTGAAAAAAATATAATTTCAATATGTTAAAGATGTGTTCTTTTTTTTTTTTAAAAAAAAAAAGAAGAAGCAGCATGCTGATTGCATATTATTCCTGAGATCATCAAGGGAAGAATATATATTGAAGGCTTAGTTGGCATTTTATTGTTGTGCTCCCAATCGGAGGAGACTTAAACATATTTTATTGTTGGTCTTTTAATTCCTTGTTTTCCTTAGATTGTATCTAGGCTTTATCGCTTTATTTTTTTCTTGGCTTTGTTTAAGTTGTATTCAGTTTTTTTTTCCTTCTTGTTTTCGTTTTGCTGATTAGTGGGTGTGATTTTTTTTTTCTTATTATCAATAAAAAAATGACTCTTTTTCAGCCAGAAAAAATCGAAGGAGACCACTTTAACTATTTAAAATGTTACATTTTACTGATTCGATCTATGATTTAGCTTAAGGGATTAACTATAAAGTTCTTCAATATATTTTTTTGAAATTGATCAAACAAAGATTAAAAATATATATATGTAGATTTAAATATATCTTTAAAGATACATTTAAAAAATTAAATACCAAGCGCACTAATTATATATAGTGATACGATGCAAAAACTGGCCTTATGGGAGAGAATTTGTTAGGAATGCTGACTTGGTGCTGACGACGAAAGTCTTTGACACGAAAGACAAGTAATATTTTAACCAAAAAAATATTGGACAATCGGATATTTGATTTAACTAATAAGAAAGTTATATTAATTTAAGTAGAAGTTGGATCTCTGAAAATACAACAATGTTGACAAGTAATATAGCAATGTTTGCTTGAAAGGATCTCATCCTAAGTGCGATTAGGAGTAATCTTGGTCCCCTTAAATTCTCTAAACTCTTTGTGGAAGCAGGCCCAGTATATCAATTACTTCATACAGAAGAAAAATGACAAGTAATATTGGCAGAAGAAAAGTGTTTGTTTTTGCCAAAATCATGATTTTAATAATTCTCAACCTGTAACTAAACATGCTCTTATTATATTATAATACTCCCCCCATTCCAAATTATAAAATATTTTTGTTAAAAAAACTCACATACTAAAAAAACTTATTAAATGCACTTAATAATTTTATTTTTTTTAAAACAAAAATGTAAACTTTAAAAAATATCATTGATTTAATAATAGTAAATCTACAATTAATTAGTATTAAATAGATAAAGAGAGAGAGAAGGCAATATTGAAATAAATTTATTTAATAAAACTTTAATTTTCTTAAAGTTTTTTATATTTTGAAATATAAAATCTCTTTTAAATATATCTTATAATTTAGGATTGAGAAAATATAATAAGCCCTTTTAAATTTCAAGCTTTTTAAAGTTTTATGAGATCAAGGTAATAAATGAAGGCTTGACTACTCAAATTTTAGTGTGGTGACAGCTCTTTAAAAGTAACTGTGAGATGTGAAAGAAGTTAAAAGTTAAAAAAAATGATAATAAAATATCTTTAAAATGTGTAAATGATAATTTGATTCTTCAAAATGTAATAATTCTTCTGAAGTTTTTAGAAACTTTTCTTTCATTAATGAATTTATATAAATTATCAAATTACTCTTATTAAAAATAAATAATTTATAAGTTTTATTTAAATATTTTTTTTTGTATTCGCAACAATGCAATATTAAATCACAACTTTCTATGTTAATTCCTTATTTACTATTGTATTATTACGAATATAAAAATAAAAATTGTAAATATTTAAGTAAAACTTCTGAATCATTTATTTTTTTAAAAAATAATTTGATAATTTATATAAATTTATTAATGACGAAAAAATTTCTAGGGACTTCAGAGGAATATGGCATTTCAAGGGATTAAATTATCATTTATGCATTTTAGAAAAATTTTATTGTCATTTTTTTCAAAAGTTATTTTCTTTAAATGTTTATAGAAATTTAAAACAAATTACTCCCCATCCTATTTATAGGGATAAGAAGAGAGAACACTTTTTTAATTATATTTATAAGTTAAATTTTCATTACAATCTTTTCCTTTTATCTTCTATTTAATGTTAGGAACAAAAAATATATTATTAAAGTATATATATATTTAATAAGATTAAAATTGATTACTTATTAAATTTTTAAATAGAGTTAGTAATTTTTTTAATTTTAATTAAATATATTAAAAGTAACTTATTTATTAGAGAACTAATCGTTTTAATTTATTATTATAACAATGCAAACTGACCACTCATCATGAGCTTCATCACAGGATTAAAGCGTTTTAATTATATTACCTAATTAATCAAATTAACCAATAAAACTGCAAAAATGCACGTGGCTCAAGACATATAGGTGTTTAATGATGCATTTTGTATTAAAATACTTTTTGTTTGATCTTATTTGCGTCAATGTTTCATCTTGGGGTACCTGCCGCCATGGATCCGACAAGTAAAGATAAACAGTGTTAAATAAATGCGTCTTCTTGTTGTGTGGTTTTACACTTATTTCTATAAATCATATATATTTGATAAAGTTAAGGATATTTTTACTTCTCAATTTTATTCAATAAATTACTAAGTACTTGAAATTTAATTATAAATTAATTTTATTTCTTAATATTAAATATTTTTTTCTTATAATCTTGATACTAACTTACTGTTACTTCATCGTTAGTGAAGCTCATGTTACATTTTTTTTATAAAATATTTGAGTTTAAAGTCTGACCTTTTAGGATAAAATTAAGGAGTAAAAATAACATTAAACTCGGTATTTTATAATAAAAAATTAAAAAAAAGTAATGTTAGGCCCATTAACAATGAAATAATGGCAAATTAATATAATGTCAAGGTCATAAAAGAGAATCTTTAATGTTGAAAGATAAAATTAATTTATAGTTAAGTTTAGAGTGTCTAACGACTCTTCAAGTAATATTAAATGACAAAAATAAATTTTAATCCTATTTTATAATCTATATTTAACATCTAGACGGACTGTTACTCTTAATGAACTCTAGAGAGAGTGTGTGCATGTGTGTGTAATTATATATAGTAAACCCATTTAAAAAGAGGGGGGAAAAAGGAAGAGCAACGTCTCTTTGTTTTGCTTTCAGATAGCAAAACCTTAAATTTTCTGTTTTTGATTTATTGTTTGGACTCCTAATAAAAGGACTTGCTTGGTTGATCCACCAATATTAAGCTGAAAATGCGTAGTGTATATGGAACATAACAAATTTAGGGAACGAGATATTAGCGAATCAAAAGATTGAACTTGGCTATAATAAGGATCAAAGATCCTCTAATAAATCAGTTTACAAATTTGTTACTCTCTATTTTGCGTGAAAATGGGAGTAGCACCTCGTATAACAAGCATGTCAGGGGAGCTAATTCTCAATTAAAGTGTTGTGGATCTTAAAATCCTTTATCTCAATTCTTTTAGATAACTGAGACCGAACAACTCAAAAATTAAGTTGCATTATTAGATCAAGGGAAAGTGCAAGATTTGCACTAATGGGAAATGTAGAAGTCCTAGGAACTAAATTGAAAGTGAACTAGGTAAATCAATGCTATTGCACTTGTCTAATGGTAATTAATATTCCATTACCATTATGAAAGTGGTTAGCTTTCTAAGTGGACTCATAGTAATCACTGTTACACATCATTACTAAAATGATGGTAATACTTATTCATATCTCCTCTTTATGAATCTTCATTGCATTCCATTATCATCTTTCCAAATCTCAATTGAGACATTATTGCAAGACTAAAAATCTTGCTAGAATTCTCTAGTTTACTGGAGAGAAGTTCCATCTCCTCTCTTGATCCTTGTTCTGTCTTTTATCTTCTAAATTTGATCTATGACTTCCAAGCCACCGATTGATCTTAATTAACTTCATCTTCTTTGCTTCTACATCACATGAGGAGATGATGAATCTCCCTATATCTAAAGACAAGATTGATTTACTACTTAAAATAATTCGAAGCCAAATGAGGTGATGTGTGAAAAGGGTCCAGATATGCAATAGCAATGAAAAGTCCAAACTCAAGTTGTCATACCTATTATGCTCGAGAATCATCTTGATCAACTAATGGATTTACAACTTAATAGTGACATTGCAACTAATACAAATATCAACAAACCAGCACAATTCCAAGGACCTAAAGCTCCCATCTCATATGGGGACTCCTTGATTGGCTATAATGGGTGCTATGAAATCAACACTGAGAGAAATGCAAGTCATAGGAATGAAGCTCTCGCTAAGGAACTGGATCAAGATTGGCCTTTTTAAAGAACAAAAAGGCTTATGGAATAGTACCTAGCTCTTCATATCTCTAAAGAGGAATGAAAAAATATATGCTTGCCTTAGTTGGATGCTATAATCATCAACACATTGGACTTACATCTCAATCCTAAATCTCTCAATCCTAGGTTAGCAAAAATGTGGCAGTTAAAAGATTTGGAGTTAATAGATCTTGTCAATAGTCACTACACTATTAAAACTAAAGATAAAGTGGCTTATGATAGATTCTCAATGGTGGTCTATGGATAATTTTTTATCACTGTATTTTAGTGCAATGCTGGTTACCCAGCTTCAACCCAAATTCTAATATACTAGGGAAAATTGCTTTATGGGTTAGACTTACAAATGTTCTAATTCCATGCTATGATAAAGAGATACTCTGGAGATTACAAAATTGAATAGGAAAAATGTTGAAAGTTTACTCAAACTCTCTATCTGAATTTGTCTCCATAGATGAATAGGGGAAGACAAAAAGGGAAAAATTCGTGTGAATTAGTTCAAAGTAGACCTCTAGAAAAAATTGGTTCCCCAACTTTTGATTAGAGATGAGCTATATAATATGGAATATGAAAGCCTAAACTTAATTTGTTTTGGTTATGGATGCTATGGGCATAATAAAAATAATTTTCCCTATAATCCAAAAAGCAAAAATAAGGATAAAGCTAAAGGGCAAGGGGAAAACGCTCATCAATAAAGCAGCATCTTTTAACAGCACACTAACAGAGCTAATAAGGCAAACCAAGGTAAAACTACACATGATTCACTAAAAAAACCTCCACTTATCAAAGGAGGAATTCAGAGAATGGATGAAGTATAAACATCTAAAATATATGCAATTCTTGAGATATCTAGCGGATTATCGACCTCCAACTAAATCTAAGGATTCTCTTCCAGGACGTGATTTGACATTCTTGTTATTTTAGATCATGAACTAGATAGCACAAATCAGAAAGAAATTACCTCTAACATTCCACTTACGGCCTCTCTTATGAAGAATGTCAGAAAAATATAGAGGAGAAAGGACATCACAAGTGCAAAGAGATCTCGATCAAAATAGATAGAGGAGAAGATGAAAATATTAGGGCTAAGGCAAGAAATGAAGCTGTGAATCAAGTCAACACCATAAGTAGTGTGCCAACATTTTATAACATCCTTAGTTTTAATCTAGATATTTAAGGATGATCAGATTAATTAAGTTTATTAGAGTGATGTGTGGCTAGAGAGGTTTAATGTTCATGTTTGGTTGTAATTTCAACCCTAAAAGTGGGTTCAAAGGAGAATCAGGTTACTTAGACATGAAAAGAGGAAGAAAATTGAAAGGCAAAGGCTTTGTGCTATGCATCATGGCTTATGGATCAGATCGCAGTGATGCATGTGTGCTGACACGCTTAGGGAGATACTCTTTATGCCATGCACTACAATGCATGGAAACTTTTCTATAGAATAAGATTCACAAAATGAAGCAAAAAAAGAGAGAAAACAAAGAAGAGGCGAAGAGAAACAGTAAGAGTAATGCTAGGCTTTTAAGGTTCAAAGTTTTGGAGCATTTTGAAGTCTCCAAACGCTAGAAGTAAGATTCTCAAACTTAAATCTACCTACTTCTTTCTTTTTCTTAGTGTTAGAAGTTAGGGTTTAATTGAGAAAGATGAATTACAGTCTATATAGGCTATGGGTCTGAATCCATTAACTTAAATATAGTTAATGGAAGTAGATTAAGCTAATAAAACCTAGTATTTATGGATGAAAGCGTTTTTGGCTATTGAGGAGCATTTATTGATGAAATTTCATTATTAATGAGGTGGTTGGAGTAATGTGGCTCCATTAATGACCATTAAAGAGTTTAAAGGTTAAAGAAAGCTAAGAAACCTTATGAATATTTTGATATGTGTAGATAATGAATCTTGAGAATAAAAAAGTGTTGAGTTAGTGGTAGAAATTATCCAAAACTTGGATATTGATGAATTATATTGTAATTAATTGTAGGGTAATCACTTTGGCATCATTTGAGCTTCTTGGAAGCTTTAGGAGTGAGTATTTGAGGGGTGAAACCTTTAACCTCTTAAAGGTTTAAGTTGACTTGGAGAATTTTATCTTATGTTTTTGTGTGTTAATTAGTTTACTGATTACTAATTGATTATTGAAATGTGTGAACAAAATGAAATGTAAGTGTGGCATGAATTATTTGAAAATCCACTATGTCAATTTTTGCAAATTCAATGACTTGTTATATGCAATTCTTTGAAACATTGTTAGTGAAATTTTTGTGTTATGATTTATTAGAAGTTTAAAGAAATTATGAATGAGAAGTTTAATGAAATAAATAAGTAGAGTTTGATGATTGTGTCATAAAAGGAGTTCAATGACATCTTTTCCTTTTGGAGTTCAATGATGTAATTTGCCAATGAAGTTTAATAATTTTGTAATAAGTAAAGCTCAATGATTTTATGATAAGTAAAGTTCAATGATTGTGTGTAACTAGAGTTTCATGATTGTGTGTTTCTAGAAAGTTTGATGAATATGTTAAAGGTAGAGTTTTATGAAATCATGAATATGTGAAATAAGAGTACAATGAAATTATTGAGTATGTTGAATAATGAAAACTTACATGTTATGAGTCATTGCATAATTATGCATCATATGATCATTAGAGGTGGGAGTTCACATAGGAAGAGGAGAAGGGAATTAAATCCATGTGGTAAGGCTTCTATCAGTGTTTGATGGTTAGCCTAGATTCATATATGTATTTTGTCCTACTTGTGCAACAAGGAACTGTCCTACTGGTTCAATGAGGGACTTAAACTTAAGTAGCTATCCATTAGTTCAATGATGAAGCTAGTCTATAAAGAATGACACTCCATAGTATGAGAAAATGAGGAAAATTGTGATCCACAAGTGAGATAGAAAACCTTAGTCGGGTAACCACTCACAAGTGTTTTTCCTAGGGTAGTCTCAGTATATAGATAAAACTAATGAAAGATAGCTCATGATTTTGTGTTAGAGGAATAAAGTGGATATAAAGGAGGTGTGATTATGCATATAGTGAAAAAGGATACATGATTGTTATATTGTGATCCTAGTGAAATAAAACATATGAAAGCCTTGTTTTTTATGAAGTGGCATTTATTTGATTAATACCTCGTGAGTATGTATCAATTTGAAAGAGAATGAGGTTGTAAGCTCTTGAAACATGTTTTATGATTTGTTATTGATCACTATCTCATATGTATGTATTGATGAGAAGTAAACGATTGAGTTATGCTCTGGAATATATCCATGCTTTGAAATTGCTTAATAACTTGCCATTTGCATTTAAATTAATTGACATGCATTAGTATGAGTTAGTTAGACCTTAGTTACTAAGTAGTTTTACTCATATAATTATTTTCAATATTACAAGACATAGCTCAAGAGAATTGGGAAGAGGAAAACAACCAAAGGAATAAGATTGTCATCCTATTAGTAGGCCTTCTTATTTTGAGTATTCATGTGTTTATGATGATTAATATTGTCAACTAGGACTTTTCCTTTTGGAACTTACTTGCATTACATGCCTTGTGAATTTATAAAGTGTATTTTGAGCTTTAGGGTATATGTATGTGATTTATGATATCAACAGCAGGGCCAAAATACTAATGTAAGTAAGAGTTGAGTATAACATGTGATTTTTGTGGATTACTTGATGAAATGGGTAATTTGTGCTCCCCTTCTATTTTTGAGATTAAGGGGTTAAGCATTGAAACTATGATTTATAAATGTTATGTATGAAGTGCGTTGCATGGTTTCATTTTGGTTTATTGTACATGGCTGAAATGGTATTTTTGGCTTTTGGCTTGTGGAATGAGCTTTGGACACTTTATTTTATGAAAAATGTTATAAAAGTGTAAGTTTTGAAAAAAGCATTCAAATTTTAAATGATTAATAATTTGAATGTGTAACCTAAGCCTTTAGTTAGAACTTGAAAAGAGCTTTCTGTAGACACTTAGTTTTAGTCAATCAGACATCAGATGAAAAAATGGGGCGTATCAAAAGTTGCCCCGAAAGCTATCAAATTGATAGCAGAATTGTGCTGTCATGAAATTTGCAATGCACTGTAGCGCTGTAGCGCATTGTGCCACGAACTATAGCCCACGGCACAGAGGCGAACAAGCTGTGACGCACGCCCTTGAAAACTACAAAATTGCATTGTTTCTGACTTATAAGCAAATCCACTAATTTTTGAAATGATCCCATGCTTTCATATAGTTATTATCTCTGATTTGTAAATCATGAAACCTTTGAAATGGTTATAGTTTTGAAAACTTAGGATCCCATTTTTACAACCTATTTGTAAAATTGGTAATTATATTTTGAAACCTTGAGCCAATCTCTTAATTATAGAGATTTAGAGTTAATCATGATTTAGGAGGGAGGATATTACATATTCAAATGGGATGGCCCAAGCGAGGTTAATTTGGACAATATGGAAGCTAAGGAGGCCAAATAATGAAAATCTCAGGCCTTCCAAATGAATTCACAATGTGATCAAAGGAAACAAAAGACAATTGGGCCTTTGAGGTAAGCCCTTAAACAAAATTAGTAAATAGATTTAGCTTGGAAATAACGATGATACATTTATAACTGAAGCCGTTTTCTCCCTTAATCCAAAAATCTAGCAAAACTTTAATATTGGCGGGGAAAATTCTAACTGGGATAATTGTCAAAATTCCTCTTTCTCTTAACTTGATTATAAGAAGCCTCAGGACCAGATTATTCTTAGAGCATTGTACCTAAAACCCAATTTAGTGAAGACTCTCCTATAGAAATTCATAACAACTTCTTGAGATTGGATAATAAACAAAATTAGCTCATCCAAGTTAATGATGAGGATGACATACTTGATGGTGATCTCCTGGATAAGGACTATGGTTAACCAGTCCATAATGATGATTATGAGGATGATGATTTTAGTGACGACCATATTAAAGACTCCTTAGAAATCTAAGATGCTTAATCTTTGTCCAGGTTTATCTTCTCCTTTTCTCTCTTATGGATTTAATTTGCTAAAATTGTAGAGGTGCTTGTGCCAAAAGTTTTCCTAAGCGTATAAAAGAAATCATGAAATCTTTTAGTACTCAAATACTTATTTTGCTTGAAACTAGAGCTAGTGGACTTAGAGCTGATTCTATTATTAAAAAGCTAGGTTTCTTTGACTAGATTCATGTTGAAGCTATTGGTTATGCAGGTGGTATCTAGCTTCTTTAGAATAATGATTTTATTAACATTGATTATATTTATTCTAATGTTCAACTATTGCATTGCAGGGTTAATATATTAGCCAATAATCAATCTTATTTACTCTCTTGTGTTTGTAGTGACCTTAATCCTCTCCACTGTGATCTAATTTGGCATTCTATCAATTCTCTTGGATAATATCTCTGATCCTTGGCTCATTGTCCGTGATTTCAATTCCTATCTTTCTTATAAAGATAAAAGTGGTGGGGGCAATTTTAACTAAAGGTCTATGAAACAATTCAAACAATAGATAAATTCTTCCAAGCTTCTTGAGCTTAACTTCTTTGGGGATAGATTTACTTGAGAAAAGGCAACATTAAAGAGTGACTAGATTAGGCCTTTTGCAACACTGAATGGAGGCTTAAGTTTCCCAAGGCTAATTCCTTCCATTTTCTTAGATATGGCTCTAATCACTATCTGATTAAAATCTAATTACTTAAGGACCCTTTGTAACATCTCAATTTAAATTTTAATAGTTAATTTGGGTTAATAGAAATTTAAAAAAAATATTTAGAGGTAAGCAAATTAGAAGGAGATGATTATTAAATCTAATCAGGATATAATTCTAAATTAAAATTTAAAAAAATAATAATTAATTAATTAATTAAAAAATATTAAATTATTATTATTATTATTAAAAAAAGAAAATGTATAAAGAAAGAAAGAAGAAGAAGGAGAAGAAGAAATCGTGCTTTCGGTGCTCTCCCACGGCAATCATGACACACACATATATATAATAATAGCAAAAAGAAGAGAGAAGAAAGAGGAAACAAAAAAAACATGTGAGACCCACAGTATTTTTTTTTTATAAAACCACCCTCCTTCCTTCGTTTCTTCATTTCATCCCTGTACGTGAGCTCAGGCAGAGAGCGAGCGACATTGATGGAGAGGCTGACTGATTTAGAAGGTAAAGCTCTATAATAGGATACTTCATATAAGATTTTAAGTATTCTAAAACTAGGTAAGTGTTCTAAACATTTTTCTTAGTCATATTTTCTCTTTAGTTTTTGATTTTGTGGTGGTAGAAAATTTAAGATTTGAAAGAGGGATGAATTTATGTTGAATAAATATGGTTTTGAGGTTGTTAGTAGTGTAATAAATATTCTAGAGTATTATTTTATTGATAGAATTGAAATTTGAGGCATTTGAGTTTATCTCTAGATTTCTATGGGTAGATTTTTGGTTAAATCTAAAAATATAAATTGATTTGTTGATATTTAGATGATTATTTGATATGAGAAATAAATTATTATGGCTATAGAATAATGATTCTAGGCTTGAAATCAAGTTTGCAATTTTTGGGTATTTTTATGTGCGAATTTTTGGAATAAAAAGAGAAATTTTGATATTAGAAAAATATTTGAACGAAATTATTGTGAAGGAGACTATTAAACCAAGTAGATAGGTTCAAATACATGGAATTAAATTTTAAAATTCAAGAGACTAAGACTAATTTCTTAAAAATAAATAAATAAATAAATAAATATAAAATAAAATAAAATAAATACTTAGGTGTTAGAGTATGAGTGAAAATTGTGTTAATAATATTATTGACACATTGGGATATGATCAATTGTAGATTGATTTTCTTTTGACACCATTCAAGCTTTGGAAAGCTTTGGAAGTGTTGTAACTTGAGAGGTAACCTTTGACCTCTCAAAGGTTGAGGTAATCGGGGGAAATCTATTTTATGCATTTGTATATTAATTAATTAATTATGTTGGTGAAACAAAAGAATATATATATATATATATATCTAAATTTGAAATAGTTGTTTGTAATGCATGTGGCTTTGTTGATACCTTATAATTTGTGACCAAGTTAATTGTAACTTGGTATAAGTAATGAGATTGATGATGATGATGATGTGCACAATCTTGACTATAAATTATGAATTATATATATGAGTTTTTAAAATGCATTTTTTTATTAGTATGATCATATGGTGGGAGTTCGTCTTAGTGAAGGAGTTAGCGATTACACAAAATCCATATATATTTGGCTATTAACCAACAATCCTAGGGGTTATAGCCGCTACTTACCTTGTAAGGTACTGTAGCATTGTTCCTATTAAGGGACTTGACCCTACTGGCCTACCTAGAGTTTTAGGTAGAGCTAGTTTTGGGTATGACACCCCATAGTGTGTGATTTGGGAGAAACCGTATTCATAAGTGAGTAAGGTAACCCTGGCCCGGTAGCCCCTCATAATATGATTAAGGCTTTGGGTAGTCTCACCACATGGATGATCCCTTCCGGTTGTTGGCCCACGGATTTCATGTCAGAGGAAATAAGGGGGGATATAAGGAAGAGATTGATCATACATATTATTATTATCATGCCATTTGAGTGATTGATGGCTATGTTGAGAATATGATTATAATTGTAGAAATGAGAACATGTAGTAATTATACGAATAATGTATATGTGGTTATTTGTGCAAATTTTATACTTGACTTTATTCTTGAAATTATTCACATGAGTTAAATGTTAATGTGATTAATATGTTATTAATGTGATTGTTTGAATGGTCACCTTGATAAATTTATTGGTCACTTGCATTCATGATTAATTATCATGCATTTGTATAACTTAGATATACCTTAGTTACTGAGTGGTTGTACTCACCCCTCTTTTTTAACATATTACAAGAGCTAGCTCATCTGAGAAGAACAGAGGAAAGGAGTATTAGCCAAGTGATAATAATCACTTCTGTAGGCCTCTCTCCTTTTATGTTGATATGTGTATTTAGTTTATGATATTATCAATTAGGATAATATATTCTTGATCCATTTGTACTATGGGTTTTGTGTAGGATGGAAAGGTATTTTGGGCTCTTGAGATTGTGTTTTGATGTTTGTATTATATTAATGGGTTAAAATATTTGTGCAAGTAAAAATAGTTATTATCATACTTTCGCATATGTTTAATTGAATGATATGAGTTCTTAAAATATTTTAAAGACTCGGGATTCCTTTATATTAAATAGTTTGTGAAAAATAAATACATATTAAGAATTCATTTAAGTTAATCTCGTATTGTATAATCCACTTGGGTTAGTCCTTGATTAACCATGGTTAGTATGATGATTAAGTCCTAATTTAGGACGCCCGTTACACCCTTACTAGGAACATAATTCCTAACGTTTTTGTTGTCATGGTGCTTGGATGCTTGAGGAATCTTTCCATCCAGTGGTTAAAGAATCTTGGTTTAATAATGATTAGAAGAAGGGAGCCAAAAACTTTGCCTACTTTACAACTAAATGGAACAAGGAGAAAATTGGTAGTATTTCTATTAAAAAGAAAAAAATTCTATGAAGATTAGAAGTAATTGACAAAAGTAGGAACTACAGGGATAATTACTTCCTATGAAAATTACAAAAAATCTCTTTAGGAAGAATATAACAAAGTTCTCTTGCAAGAAAAACTGATATGGTTCCAAAAGTCTAGATGTAAATGACTTAAATGGGGAGATTAAAACAAGAAATTCTTCCATGCCACATCCATTATTAGAAGGAAAAGGAATTAGATTTTATCTCTTAAGGTGGATGATGATAGTTGGATTGAGGATCAAAATATCCTTAAGAACATGGTTGCTTCTTTCTATAAAGACCTTTTGAAGGAGGACAATGAAGATAGACCTAAGCTTACTATTGAAATATGCTTTCCTCTACTATCTTCCCTTCAACTTCATGCTTTACATAGGGAAGTGACTGATGATGAAATAAAAAATGCTGCCTTTGATATTGATGCATTCAAAGCTCTTGGTCTTGATGGCATTAATACTGGTTTCATCCACTCTTATAGGGACAATCCTAAAGTTAGCATTATCAACTTGGTCATGGAGATTAATGACTTATATTACTATGGTTCCTATGATTGATCACCATACCTACTTGCAAGACTTCCATCCTATTTCACTCTACAATGTGAGCTATAAAATTATCACCAAAATTCTCTCCAGCCATCTATGTGTTTATATGAATTATTTGATTGGTGATAATCAAAGTAGCTTCATATAAGGGTGATAAAGTAGCAATAATATTATTATTGCTCAAGAAATTATCCAACCCATGCAAAATAAGGTTGGGGAAAAAGACTTTATGGTTATAAAGGTTGATCTTGAAAAAACTTTTGATTGACTATCCTAAAACTTCATTGACGATACTCTCAATTCCATTGGAATAAATAATCACTTTAAGAAAATAATCCATGCTACTATCTCCACATCACATATGAGGGTCCTATGGAATAGTGAACTAACTAAACAATTCATACCTTCTCATGACATCCGTTAGGGGGATCCTCTTTCTCCTTATCTTTTTGTCTTTTGTATTGAGTGTTTAAGCCATTGCATTTTTAGTAGTATAGATAAAAATGAACGAAAGCCTATTAGACTAACATCTAATAAGCCTCCTATTTCTCACCTCTTTTTCACTAATGATCTTTTGCTCTTTGCATAAACATCTCTTCTGTAAGCTTAAATTATCCAACAATGTCTCTCAAACTTTTGTAATACTTCTAGACAGAAGATCAATAATGGAAAATCTAAATTCTATTACTCCAAAAATGTCAACATTAACAAAGCATTACAAATTATCGATGATTTAAGAACTCCTCTAATTAGTAACCTTGAAAAATATCTTAGAATCCCTATTATTCATGAGAGGGTAACAAAGGTTACCTTTACGCTGTTAATCAATAAGACTAATTTGCGTTTGGTTAATTGAAAAAATTGCTACCTCAACATTGTAGGGAAATCTATTCTAATAAAATCTGTTCTCGTAGCTATCCCCAACTATACTATGCAAACTATACTCTTGTTTGATAATGTTTTAGCTGAGTTGGATAAAATCTCTAGCAATTTTCTCTAGGATTCTTCTAATGGGAACAAAAAACTCTATCTCCTATCTTGAGAATGTGTTACTTCTAACAGAAAGGTTGGGGGTCTTGGCTTCAAAAATCTCAAAAATTAAAAAATTGCTTTCATAATGAAGCTTTATTGGGGTCTCATTACCAAACTTGATTGTCTCTGGGTGTAGGTCTTACGTGACAAATATAATTGCACCAAACCTAAAATCCCTATGGTTGTTAAACTAAATTCTTGTTCATATACTTGGAGTAGAATATGTAAAATTTGGGATACTTTCTTATCTCACATTGGTTGGAAAGTTAGTATAGGAGATCAAATTTCTTTTTAGTATGATAAATGAACTTCTCTCCTTGACCCTCTTATCAATCACGCCTTCTATAATGCTGATTCTATCCTCCATACTGGATTCTCAAATTTTTGTAAGCCTACTGGTAGTTGGAATTTTGATATCATAAAATGTTATCTCTACCATAATGTTGTTAAACATATTGCTCTCATGCAACCTCCTAATTGGCATGGTGAAGACATTCTTTTTTAGATACCTTCCTTTGATTGCAATTTCTCTATCAAATCTGTCTATGAAGCTATGGAGGCTCATCAGATTCAGAATCATTCAAATATATAGTCCAAAATTTAAAGATGGCCCACTTATGAGAAAATTAAGTACTTTTTCTAGAAAGCTCGTTGGGACTGTCTTCAAATCAATCATTATCTCTATAATGGGAATTTGTCGTGCCCAATCTGAAACTTCCCGAGAAGGAAAATTGAATAAAAATATAAATATTTTAGGAGTCGCCACCAAAATTTTATAAGTAATTTTGGAAACCTTTTTAACATGCAGTCTACATATAGATAAAAGGGTAAGAGAGTCGATTGTATGAAGGAAAAGTGTTAGGCACTTAACAACACCCATTCATGTGGATGGTTACCTTAAGTTAACTATATAAATTTAAATGTCTTAAAAAATATGTTAATTATCATTAATAAAAATAAGATAAAACGTAAGAAAATTAAAAAGGAAATTTTTTTTATTTATTAGTTGAACTTGACCTAGGATGAAACCCTAGGGCCTATATACCCTTTTAATGGATCAAAGCCCACATAGTTTGGGGTAAAAATGCTTGTCTCTTGGTTGAAAAATTTTTAAGAAAAAAATTAATTATTAATTTTTTATAAAATAATTTTTAGTGTTAGTTTGTAGTTTTTTATTTAAGAAAATATTTTATTTCTTTATTTGTGATAAAATTTTAGAGATAATCTTGGAAAAATATTTTGATAAGATTTATGAAAATTTCATGTATCCAAATCAATCTTTCAAATATAATTTATTTTATCTTATTTATTTTAGGAAAACTTTTTATTTTGATTAAGGATAAAATATTTTAAAATGTACTTGCGATAATTTATCGTTGCATAGGATAAGTTATTTGATTTATAAATGTACGAGGACTCTGAAAGTCTCACACAATTGATGATTTTAAAACTATGTATATGCGATAATTTATTGCTATGCACAGGATAATAAATTAATTAATTTATAAGCTTGCATAGACTTTGAAAGTCTCACGCAATCAAAAATACAAAACGCCTTGTAGACGCACATGTTGATAATTTATCCCCATCTATGCCAAATTAATTAACTTAAAAATTTATGAGGATTCGAAAAGTTTCTCACAACAAATAAATTAGGTAAAACCTTGATGAAAACCTTTTAAATGATGCCAAGCTTATTCATTAAGCTGTCTATTATAACTTTAAAAAATTTCTTCTTATTCGACACCTTGAGGTCCAATGACGATGCAATCAAGGAAATAAATGATGCAAGAGGAAAATAAGAATTGGTTCTCGCGTCTTATCCAATGTCTTGAGATTTAAGGATGATGCAAGCAAGGATTAAAGAATTGATTCTCACAATGTTACGTGTGAAACAAGTGACCAATAAGGAATAAATTTTAATTCATACTTAAAGATGAGAGAATGTAAACTTACCTTTATGAATTTCAATCTACTTGAATATCTATTGTTCTCTCTCTAACTGTCTCCTTAAGTCTCTCTATCACTGTCTTATGCTCTCCTTTTGCTTTCCTTTATGTAGACCCATACATCTAGGGTTTCTCCAATATCTCCATCCTATCATCATCAATATTAGTATTTTATATATTATTATATTATTATTATTATTATCATTATCTAGAGATTGAATATTAATTGTTATCTTTTCTATTATTATATCCTGATTATTATATTATTTTAAAATATTCCAATCTTAATATTAGATATTAGATTATCTTGAAATCTTCAAATCATATTATATTTTGATTATTTCAATTATTATATTGTGATCTAGCTTGAATATATATTTTTTATTATCTTTATACTCAACTTATATATATATATATATATATATTTTCTTGTTGTAAAATATTATATTTTTTTCTTCTTATTATTTTCATTTTTTATTTATTTTACTATGAATATTATCTTATTTACTTTTTAGGACCTAGACAAAATACGATGTTTATAGGAAATGTCCTTCCACAACGATCCTGTCTCCTTAGTTGTAACTCTCCTGACTCCTCCATTCATATTTTACAAGATTGTAAGGTAGCTAAAGAGGTTTGGGAAAAATTAGTCAACCCTACCAAGTTTAATACTTTCTTCTCTCTTTCAGTGCAGAATTGGATAATTTGTAAAGCGAAAAATGAAGCTGGCAGCATGTCTACAAGAAGATTACCCTGGCAGAAACTCTTTGCACAAGCCTATTAGTACTTATGGAAAGCCAGATGCAAGAAAGTCTATTCTGAAGATAATAGCTTGGACAGTGACATTGCCTTCTCTTGCACTCAACAAATCATCAATGACATGAAGCTTCAATCTAAATTAGATCTTTTGAGCAATTATAAAGCTTGCAATACAGCAAATTGGAAACCACCAAAGCTGGGTTGGGTTAGACTAAACGTGGATGGTTCTATCAACATCAATGGAATTGTTGCTTGTGGTCGCTTAATCAGAGACGATAAGGGCAACTGGATTGAAGGATTTTTCAAAAATTTCAATTACCAACCTAGCACAGCAATGAAATTAATTGAAATTTTAAAAGGTCTTAACTTTTGCTAGAATGCTAAGATTCCTAAAGTCAATATCTATTTTAATTCTATAGAGGCCTTACCACTCATTGATTGCAGCTCTCCTTAAAACTCCCCCTTTTCAGGTATTATCAAAAGTGTCAAAATCTTTTCATATCTACAGAGAAACCAATAAATGTGCTGACTTAATGGCTCACAAGGCATCAACTAAGAACTTTGATATTAGTTTGTTTGATAATCCGCCTACTAATTGTATAAGCCTTATAACTACTGACATTACCTGGTCTTGGATTTCTAAGCACGGTTTTACCGTTGGACTTGTAATAATAATAATAATAATAGTAATAATAATATCAAGATTGCATTGTATTCTATTACATCGTATTGCATCTTTTTAAAAAAAGTGAGGAATTAAACCAAACGGACTTGAGTCACAAGGTCACGATACGTAGCATAAGGATTTCACTCGTAGAGAGTAGGTGTGTTGTTTGAAATCTTTGGAAGGTTGGTTGTGTGCCAATTAATTTTTGACCGTCCCCGCTCTGCTTTTGAGTCTGAGAGTAGTTATATGCCATTTTGAATCTGTAACTGTTCTGCCTAACTTGATTCTATTTGGTGCTCCGAATAATGCTCAGTTTTAACAGGGAATGTGGGTTCATGCAGGCTCTTAGAGAGAGAAGAGGCAACGCATCGTTTTACTGAAGTGTACTTACTGCTAATGCGTAATCAATCTAGGCAAGCAATGGTAGCTTTGAGAGCAAGCACTCTCATGTTATAAATAGGTCACTTGATTGGTCATTTAGAGTATCCAGGTAGTGGATGAATTTGAGTAAATTAAAAAAAAAAAAAAGTATCCTGACATGAGAAAGAGAGATTCTATATGAAAGAAATTTTAACCCTCCTCTAAAGATTCTAACAAACAATTGGCTTCTATTCTCTTACCAATCCCTCCTCCTGGTTTTCTCATCGTTGAATCTTAACTTCAATAGTTAAGATTTAATATATGATAAAATTATTATTACAACATAAAGTAACAAAATAAGTAAATAAATTTAATCTATTAAATTTTATAATATATTATTTAATGTTATTCTTATGAAATTTGTTATTTAATATTATAATAATAATTTTATAATTTATTTGGTCTCAACCACTGAAATTGAGACCCAATGGTAGGAAAGTTAAGAGGAGGGCACTCCTCCGGAATATAATTGATAATGCAATTAAGTGGCACGCATTACAACATTATATTTTATAATTTAGATATGATCAAAAAAAAACATTTTATATATAATTTAGAATTAGTTGTATGTTACGGGCTATTTGGTATAGTGGAATTTTAATTTTTTGATAGAAAGGGAAAATAAATGAAGAGTTAAGGCAATGCTTATATGAAAAGCGTTTTCTAAAAATGAAATTAAAAAAAAGCCCTTAGAAAGAAAATGTGATTGGTCCATTTCTCTCTCTTTCTTTTTTTTTAAAAAGATATTTTCCCACAATTCAAATATTACATAAGAATGTTTCGTTTAGAAACCAATCCAAATTTTCAGAGTAAATTATTATTATCCCATCTAAAACGAGATTTCAAACACAACACATCTCCTTTTCTCACCCAACCCTTTTGACGGTGACTTCAAATGACCATTTGCTTTATTCTTCATCAGCAACTTGGATCTTCCTCCATGAAGCTTCACTGCTTTAATTTGATTCTTCTTCATCAGTTGGTCATCTTCTTGGTGCAGATTCATTGAAGTAGCTAGTTTCTGGTGCAAGTTCGATGGCATGCCCTCGACCTTCGAGGATGATGGCATTATTAATTAAAATACATATACCAAACAAAAATATATTTAAGATCTGACACACTCAACATAAAAGCCCAATTCCATTCCTTTCAACATACCAAACGATAAGAGCTCCAAATAATTAATATATATGTTTAGAGTTTACTCTCAATCATTACTGGAGAGCTTGCAGTTTTAACATTTCGTAGTCGAGAGATGTAGTCATTGATCACAAGGAATGCACGTGCTGCTTGTCGTGTCCTCAAGATTCTTTGCAACTCTTTCAGAGTTTGTTGCCTCAACAATTCAGCCTAGGAAGAAAATGTATATTCAGTAATAATGCAAAGGATATATATATATGTGTGTGTGGAGGTTTGAACTTGACTATGTTTGATGATGAGCAAGAAATCGAAAATATATAGAAGGTAACTGACATCCTATGAAGGAGAGAATAAAGTAAGAAAGAGATCATATCTTTTTTTTTTTTTTTGGGGGAGAAAACAAGGGCAAGCCAAAGCTTGGGGAGGTTAAAAGAGTCTAAATACGATCACATGTATCTGAAAGCAGTAAATCAGCACAAAAAATGAGGCACGACCGAAGAACATGAATGGCAGTCCCTTGACCGTGAGCTTCTTTTGCAATAACGTCTGCACATCCATTGATTTCTCGAGGCACATGGTTTAAACTAACAACCCAATCTCTATCAATTAAAGCCCTTTATCTCTCTGATCAGCTCTGTAAGCGGATGACAGGGAAGGAGATCATATCTTAACAAGACTCAAAACTTACGTAGACCTTGTAATACGAGCCAACTCGCAAGTTATGAGTTGGCTCATCACTAGTTACAAAGGTAGGCTTGCCTCTTGATGGGTTGGGAAAACCCCAGCCTAACCTACCACGTTATAAGTGAGTTTATTGGCCAACTTGTTTTTTTTTTAAATACATTTTCAAATAATTTTTCAAATATTTTTTAAATTGAATTACAGTTTTTTAAAAATTAAATTTAAATATTTTTATAAAATTATATGATTAAATTAATATTCGAACATGCGATTATATATTTTAAAGCGTATATTTAATTCTTTAATTTTATATAAGATTTTAATTTAGTTCATTAATTTTATAAAGTATTTTTTTAGTCTTTTAATCTTAATACCATTAGTTTTGTTAATAAAAAATTCTTACATTGAATTTTTAAATATGGCTAAAATGGATAAATCTCTTGAACTTTGAGACAATTGCATATAACCTTACAATTAATTAACTTTGTTATGTCATTAATAGAGTTTGCCATGTCAAATTAATGAAATACACATGACATTATTTTGCAAGGAGTACCTAGTGTCATAAACTATTTGTCTAACAATTTGCCCTCTAAAATAATTAAAACATAGCATATTTACCTCTAACATTAAATATACCAACATTAATTGTTAATAATACTAATTAGGAGTTAAGTTAGACTAAAATGCCACCTATCATCGTAAGTGGCATTTTAATTATTTAAGGGGCAGAATTATTATAATGCAAATAATTTAAAATATTGGTTACTTCTCAAAAAATAATTGAATTGAAAAATACATGTGATTCAAGAGACTATCTCTTGTTTACCTGGAGAACTATACTCTCCAATGAGGCAAGCTTGCTCATTGCAAGTGCCATTTGACTCGTACTGTATTCAGAACCGGAGTGTTCGAGGCCGAACGAGTTGGAGCAAAGTGTCTCTACAAGAGATTGTTGTAATACCTGCATGGCTTGTGATAAAGCATCCTCAAGTTGCCACGAAGCCTGCTGCAGATTATACATCCCCCCCAATTCCTCCTCTGTTAATGCCTCTAGCTGCTCTTTCATTATTATCTGCAATACTCAACAAGGTTGCTTTCTCTTATTGCCCAGCAAGGTTAGAATATAATTAAAAGACCATTTAATTATTACGTGCCTTGACGAGTTCAGATGATCGGAATCCACCCAACCACATAAAACATCTTTCAACAGGCGTCTTCCACGTACCAGAGAGCATGTGAAATACGTCAGCCTTTGTCCCCATGCTCTTTAACCTTGATAATTCTTCGTAATGTGATGTAACGCCCACGATAGCGATGTGTAGTTCATCCTTATTATCTTCTCCCATTTGAGAATTGAAAGCTTTTCTTAGGTTGTTGATCACATGTTGGTGCTCTTCTACCCAACGCTCATAGTCCATGTCGAATGCGGAGGCACCTGAATTTAACACTTTGCATGATGAGCAAACTTTATGGTGTCTGCTTAACACAAAACAACTCTATTATAAAACCTTCTATTCTACTCTATACTAATGTCTTCTACCTCCTTCTTTCTGCTCCATCCGTTTCTTATTATCAAGACTTGTTATTACTTTATACAAATTAAAAAAATCAATTAAAATTGCTCAAAGGTTTAATTTTTTTCCTAATTTATTTTTCAAAATTACCCTCCATCATTTTTTTCCTTAAAATGAAAAGCCCATTAATGATTGAAGTCTTTAAAATTATTTTGTGAATATGATAGCTCATCACTTGATTAAGTGTTGGGAACAAGGAGTGAAGCTCGGAATAAGTTGGGGAAGAGAACAGAATGGGTGAAGAATAATGAAGGACATCACATCTTAACTCGAGATTTTAAGACTTGAGTTCATGGGTATTTTCATTTTATTATATATATATCTTATTAAGCTTAACTTTATCTAACATGAGACAACTCACACACCGATTCAAATTTACTTACACTTGGCATCCTAACATTAAAAATGTATATCTATATCCATAGGTTGGCTACTTTGGTTAAAAATCTAAGAAATGCAGCAGATCAAGAGCATGTCTAGCCATCCAGGGGTTATTGCATCAGTTTAATTAGTATGACAAGATGGTTCAAGATATTAAAATGATAAATGACAGTAACTTGTAACGTACCATTTTCAACCACTGAATGAGAATGATCCTTATTAGGATATTCAATTGTAACAAGTATACCCTGCAATATTAGGAATATATAGCATATAATAAATCCATGAAGAGTGAGCAGGATGCTATTAACGTGCCCATTGACTTGAAGATTGTAATCAACCCTTTTCTACATATCATAAGAAATCAATGCCCTCGAGAGAATGTTGTACCTTTTTCCCAGACCGACCCTTCCTCGTAGCCTCTTGATGATTCTGAGCCAGCCTACGAAGATTCTGAAAAAAAAAACAACACACATCCATGATAATAACATTTCAATATTAATGAAAATTGAATTGCCAATTAATTAGCTGTGTAAGAGGTGTTTAGAGGTGAAACATGATTTTGTAAAACCCATCAATATATCTTCTCCTTCTCCCTCCTTTCTTTCAAACTCATGTTTCTAGGTTTCAAACGAACTTCAAGAGTTATAAGTGTTAAACCAGATGGGCTCAGAGACAGTTGTATTGCTTTTGAATTTACCGATTCTACAAAACTCTTATTGCATGTGTTCCAAGACATGTTGGTATTTATTAATGTATTTTCTATTTTGCATGAAAATGTTCCTTTTATTGGTTGGGTTGTTTCATGCCGCCATTAACCCAAGAGTTATTTTTGTCAGGCTAATATAATTGAGAATATTACTGTAGGCCTGAAGCATTTTACATTTCGTAGTTGGGAAACGAAATCATTGATGACAAGGAGGGCTCGAGCTGCTTGTCGCGTGCTCAAGATTCTTTGCAGCTGTCGCACAGTTTGCTGCCTTAAAATATCAGCCTGACGACAAAAAGTATACTGATCAGAACTTTTAATCATTAGTAGCGCTCTTGAAGATAATAATTAAGCAAGAAATTGAAAATAGTTAGAAAGAATGGAAGGTCGTAAATGGTTTGCTCCCATATATCAAGCAAGAAAATAATGAAACTATATAGCATATTGCATCAATTCCTTACCGCAAGAAGAAAATCCTCTAAAGAGTGAAGCTTGGTCATAGCAAGATCCATTATTTGACCCATATTGAATTGGGCAGAATTTCCAGAACTAGTGGATCCGAGTGAGGTTGAAGAGTCAGAAAGTATCCTAGAAAGAGATTGATGCAATGCTTCCATGCCTTGTGATAAAGCATCCTCAGCCTGCAATGAAGAATGCTGCAAATTATACAAGCCCATCAATTGCTGCTCTGGTAATGGCTCAAGCTGGTTCCTCAATATCTGGAATCAACAAAGTATATCCCAAAAAACAATCAAATATAACAACATATTTCTACATTATGGAAATACTGATTAATTAAGAAACTAAAGCGAACACGACCATTTACCTTCAAAAGTTCAGACGATCGAAACCCACCTAACCACATAAAACATCTTTCTGCGGGCGTCTTCCACATACCATTGAACATGTGAAACACATCAGCTTTTGCCCCGATGATCTTTAACCTCAATAATTCATCATAATGTGCTGTCACACCCTCAACAACAATATGCAGATCATCATCCCCCTTTTGGGAATTAAAAGCTTGTCTCAGGTCATTTATCAGTTGCTGATGCTCATTGACCCAGCGCTCATAGTCCATGTCAAATGTCAAGGCACCTGAAGGTCCAATAAACCCTTCTTTTTAACAATGCCATTTAGTATACTCCCTCTTGTCTTTATTATAAGAAGTATTCTAGAAGCTTTTTTTGATAGTTGGACATTTTAATCCCTACTCCTATGAATGAATCTTCTCGGGAATTATTGTGAAAAGAAGTGGATGTAATTACTTTTTAATATGGGTAAAACTGAAATCTTGGAATGGTTTTTCTTTTTGACTTTTGAGAATGTAACAACATTTTCTTAATATGTGTGAAAATTCAGGAAACCTCTTATAATAATAGGACCGGAGGGAGTATTGCGTAACAGTTAAAACACAACATTAAAACACAACACAACCCCATTAGCATTGATAAACACTTACTTTCTATTTAAGTAAAAGATGCAGTTTAGAATAGAAACACATTTCCCATAGTGTAACATTTTATGCTTGAGTGTATCAACCAATGACAAAATAAATTTACCCTCCTCTCAGAACTGTTTTGTTAGGTCCTATTATGTGAATGCAATTGTTCAGATGATTAAAGAGAGGTAATCCTAATTTAGTTGGACAGAAAAATGATTGATTATTAAGACCAGGTAACGTACCATTTCCAACCACAGAATGAACTTGATGTCCAGTTGCCATACATGTACTCTGCATTAGGAATATCAGGAATCCAAGTAAGATTAAGCAGATTGCTATTAAAATTACTTTCACTCAAAACGTTGTTAAGTGGTATATATGCCTATCCAAAACCAGAGCCTGCAAATATGTTTCACTCATTATCCCAGGACTTAACAGACCCTGCTATAAGCATCCGGAATACTAGTTCACAAATCAAGCGATGATCTGACTAGCACAGCAGAATAGGTCTACCCTCATATAAAAGCAAGCTAATTGAAAGAAAGAAAGGAAAAAAAAAAAAAAAAGGCAGCAACGAAACGGTTAAGTGCCCGTTTGGTTAGTCTTCAAAATCGATTTTTGTGCCTGAAATTGATTTTTAAAATGAAATTACCCAAACGGCTGAAAAAGAACAAAAATCGATTCTGACGTATTACGCGCGTTTTTTCAGAAGCTGATGGAATGAGCTTTTACCAGAAGTTAATCAAAAAATGTTGGAGAAAATTACAAAAGAAAACCCACAAAAAAATTACAAATAAAGCACATAATTTAATAAAAATAAAATTAAACTCTCTTCCCTTCTCTCCTTTTTTTCCTTAATAAAATTTAAATTTTTTATTCTCAAAAAATTAATATTTGATATTTAAGAATTAAATTATATAGTAATTTATATAATTAAAATTGATTCTGATTAAATTATTTAAATATTTTTAATTCTGTTAAAATCAATTTAAAAAAAAAGTATCCAAACACATTGCGTTATAACATAATCAATTATGATTAAAATCTATCACTTAATCAATTATTTTCATAATCTATTATACCCAACTGAAATCCAAACGGACCCTAAGAACATTACGTAATTTTAGATGGTAAAACAGTATAGCAGAACCAGTCCTTGTCATGCATGCACAAGACGTATCGTTTATAACATGACAATCGAGAACATACAAAGGGGTAAGATTGCAAATGACGTGCCAATTGACTTGAAGAAGAAAAAAAAGAAAAAGTTTATCTACCATGCTGGAATCACCCCAATTCTCAGTAGCGGCACCGGCAGCCATGATTCCCTTCTGATACATGAGAAGGAGGTGGCGTTGTGTGTTGGGATAGAGGAAGCAGGAAAAGAGAAGGAAGGTTGGGAGGTGAAGACGATCTTAGCTTGATGAGTCTTAATATAGGAGAGGATAGGGTATCACTTATCAGTGTGGCTGTTTTCGGGGTATGATAAAACCAGGAAGAACCTTTGGTTTTCATTATTGCTTGCTGACATGGGATTTTATTAGATTCCCAGCACAGGTCCTCACATCACAAAGCAAAGTTCCAAAACCATCGCATTCGATGTACTTGGAAAGCTGGCCAAAAGGAGTAGTTACGTTTGAAAAAGAAAAAGGAAAGGAGTGGTATGGTTATTCAATTAATTGTTTCAGAACATTTGCTATTTGAGCATTGGGAGGAGGCAGATTCTTTGTTTTAAGAAATGGTTATTAGTTGAAAATGGATTAGGACCACTTCAATAGCGTGATGTGCCTTCGTGTAAAGTGCTGGAGATACATAAGCACATGCTTGCGATGCAAGCGCTTCGACTCATGGCTGAACTGTTTTCAATCCACGAGGCATGAGGTAACTTCATAATAAATCAACGAATCAATAAATTGCTGGGTGGAGCACTAATTATGTACGTTACCCAACGTTTAATTTGGGCTTTTTAAAGAAAACTTTTATAAGACTAAATTAACTTTACAAAAATTTTAAATTCTCAAAGTACCCTTTATTTTAATAAAGCATTATAATCATGCATTTCTCCATGTATTTGTGCTGCTCTCTTTAGCCCTATCCTGCGTCTTAATTTAAGAAAAGTAAAATTAAACGAATAATTTTTTTCAAGAAATATATTAATAGAAAATTACAATACATACTATATATATATAAACATATATATAAAGATTTGTATCACACGGATGGTAAAAGATTTGTATTCTAAAATATATAGAATCCCTTGAAATAATCAAATTGTAGAGTGTCATGGCTTTTTAATAGTAAATAAATTTCCCTGCACATTTACCAATTAAAAAAATCTCAAGCAATGCTACTCAAGTTATGGCGCTTGAAGTACTTTTTTTATTTTTTGACCGACCGTGTTTAACTATTTTGTATGAAAATCCTTTTTTTATTAATTATATTCATGTCAATGCTCCCATCGGGGTTTTTGCCACCATGATTCCAATTGCAAGGCAAATTTAATTAGAAGTGTTGGGTCGGCACTAAATACAAACAGTCGTGGAATGTGTTCAATTGTATTTTACAATTCATGTTGCTAACAATTTTACAGTTCACTCATGATGCCGTCCTTTTCTCTGCTTCTTCCACCATGTCAATTAGATGACATGACTTTACTAGTTTTTGTTAGGATGTTCAAATGGAGTTCAACTACTGCTCATCTCAATAGGTAAACTATTTCTGTTCTTATATTTAAAGATAAACTACAAATTTTTAGTATAGATATTCATACATACCAAGGGCCAAGGCTGAAACCCTCTTTTTTTTCTTTTTTCTTTGTATAAGACCAAATCTGAGGCAACTGTTGGCTTCTCCCACAAGAAAGATCGAAGGGGTATATAGTATATAAACTGTGCAGTAGGAATACAAATTAATCAAAAGATGCGTTTTGTCGAACACGGTAATCAAGTTGAGATTGGGTTAGAACTTCCCTTGCTCGAGCACTCCTGTATTGAAGTCTCTGGTGTAATGTCTCAGACATCTGGTTGAAAAACTGTGTGTCCCATCTACGAATCAATAAGGGGTCCTCCGCATAGCATATGTATATGGAAGTCACAGCACTTTCCACCACAACCATTGCCACTCCAACCTGACAATTGCACATTCCAACTCATAAGCTCAACCTCAAAATTATAAAAATATAAAATAAAATAGAGAAAACACAATCATTAGTCCTTATAATTTAACTAGATTTTATTTTTAGTCCTTTTAGTTTTTCCTAATATTTTCAGTCCTTCGAGTTTCAGCAAAATTGAGTGACATTTGTCACCTAAGTTCTTATAATTTCAGTGTTTTTAGTGGTTTTCAATTCCTATATAAGGATTGAAAAAAAACTAAAATAACTAAAAGCAAGATCTGATAAAAATATAGGAATCAATGATTATGTTTTCCCAATAAAATAAGACTAGCAATGATCTCCACAATGCCAATGCTCAAGTCAAATTCAATGACTTGGTGTTATGACTGATATACCTAGATGTCTAGTCAATCAAGAAGTACTAAGGCTGACATGCTTAAATGTCGAGACAATCACTTGGTTTTACTCTCCTTATCATACCCATAATGCAGTGTTTTCTTGTCAACCATGAAAGAACGGATCAAAAGTCAAGCATATTCGCAAGTGTAATTGACATGTTTACTTACCTCTTTGGCATTGATTTAGTCTCTCTAACTATTATAGAACAAATTGATTAAAGAATCTATGCTCAACTCAATTGAAGTATGACTGCTCAATTCAATTAAAGAATCTAATCACAAGGTACCCAACCACAGACCACCCCTATCATGGACGAAGCTGCGTTCCTTTTGAGAAAAGAATGGATTGTTTTTGTAAATTATGTGCACAGGGAAGCTAATTGTACTGCTAATTCTTTAGCTAAACTCTCACATGAACCTTTAGATGACTTCTGTATCCTTGATCATTTACCTTCTAGAGAGGTGGTGAATGATGAAAGTAAGTTAGGTTATGCTTTGTACCCTTGTTTCCTTTTGTTGTTAGTGAATGATAGTTTCTTTTCCATTAAAAAACTAGCCACCACCTTTATTCATAACAATGCTGTGTCCCTCAAACAATTCCGCAACGCCAAGCCACATGAACAGAAAGTTCAGAAAACTGATGACTTACCAAGACCATCCCCATCAACATAGATGTGGTTCCAATCATAAATACTCTATCTCTATCACCAAATCTGTACCACGCCCAAACACCAGAGCATGTTCCGGTTATCAAACCACCACAGATAGCGCCCATTAGCAGGACAGCACCTGAACAATCATAAGCTACGAGTGCTTCAACACCAGTTGACTGGAGTAATTCCCAGGCATCTCTAGCTGAACGGTTAAAGCTTTTACCATTAACAGCTATCTGCAGAGGACGTGATCATAAATGTTAATAATCGCTTCTAACAGGAAAATATATTTATAAACTCCCAGTCACACCTTTGTACAGGACTTCTCTTGTATGGGCTCAGCCTTAACACATCATCCTTGGACTCTTACAAATAAACAAGAGTCTAAAAATGGGAGTTTCAACTTTAATATACTGCAGGTTCATGTATAACAAAAACGAAGTCATGACTCGTGAGTCTATGAGTAGATTAAGCCTATAAAATAATGTGCCTTTTGTAATATGCTGCGTCTTGATCCCTCTTATTTTGCCACTCATAAATGCCATATACCAATGTTCTCAGGAGAAAATGCTCTGGGGCAGAACATATTACATCATTCTCAAATTTCCTCTGGTAACATCAATCAAAATTATAATCCTCAGTTTTCTGCTTTTATCTAGATATTGATGTTTGTAAGGGTTTCATTTTAAATGTTCAACCACCCTAAACTAAACAACTTGACCGTGGTGAACCAGTTGTATTAACGTTTGAGGTAAACATTCTTTATGATGTACAGCCAACTTCATTCCATACATTGCATCTTAAATATAAATTGTAAGAAGGATCCAAATTTTAAGGTATGCTGAATCAGTGAGAAAGACAATATGATCCTTATTTCAAGGTAACAATAGCTGAAAGGTCAAAATGAACCTTGTCTCTGGTCCTTATTATAAAGACATTTTCAACTACTTCACGCATCTTAAGAAAAATTAATTTTTTCATTATAATCATAAAAAAGTGATATGTACTATCATTTTTACTCTTGACTTTAAATAATAGTACTACACTAAATACCTTCACACTAATCAAGAAAGAATAAAATTGAAAAAAGTGGTTTAATTATTACAAAGTGTCCTATATTTTAAACTAAAAATTACTTCTAGAAGGTGTCTTAGAAATAGGACCAGAGGCAGTATAAAAAAAAAAAAAAACATGTAATGTCATACACTTCTCCATTTCTATATATATAAGAGAAAAAATTGTATTATACAATTTAAAAAAATCGGTTAACAAATAATTATGTTTAAAAATAAAGAAATTGGATTACAACACCTTGTGTTAATCAACATAAGTACACATTAATTATTTTTCATTAATGTAAATTATGAGGGGTAATTTAGGAAATATGTAATAAATGCTTATTGAAATATGTAATCTTACTTATAAAAAACAAATAAAAAGTAACAGTTTCTCTAATAAATAAAAACTGATGGAGTATCAGATAAAGAGAACGTTTCAATATTATACAAAGTGATACTGACATAAAAGTAGTAGTCTACCTGAACATAGGCATACTTGTTAAAGAATCGGACAAGAGTCTCCACAAGATGGAAAAGGAAATCAACACAGCAAAGCAAACACTCATTGTTGCCAATCTTCGACCGGAAACCCCTTATCTAAGAGATATATAGAAATTTTGGTGAAACTAGAGGAAAAGCAGATGAATTTAACACACACACACACACTCACTCTGCAAGTTATTAACAAAAATGAAAAAAGGTAGTGAGTACCTCCCACCTAAGTGTCCTAATAGCAGCAGTAAATAATGAGCCATAACAAATGCTGCCAAAAGATTTCGTCAAGGCGTATTGTAAAGATCTTATTAAGGAGTTAGCAGGTACTGAAGTTGTATCTCTACCACCATGGATAAGATTGAGAAACACCATCCCAGACACTATTACATGTACAGTATTACAGAGTACAGCACCTGTCCAGAATAGACTTACAGAGAAAATCTGCATACATATGTAGCAACATCAGTGTAATCAGACAAAGCAGTTTACATAAGCCACCATCATTATCACCCCCAACTCCCAACAGGCACAGATAGAATTAAGAGCACAACTTGCCCGCTCACCAAAAGAACCCACCAGCATCCAACATCAATCAAGCTTGAAGCCACAACGCCTGATGCACCAAAAGACCATAAGGCCATCCATAAAAGCACCACAAGCATAAATGCATATGCCACTCTCATAACCTCAGGAAGAATGCAAACCATCTTCATAGCTTTTTGCAGAACCAGCATGGTAAACGGAAGTCTAGAAGGGGGAAAGAAGTGCAACCAGAAATCACCATACAGACAACGATTTTTACAGAAAACGAAAGGCAGGAGGGGTGGGGGAGAAAGATGACCTGCAATAGAACAAACAAAAACAGCTACAAGTAGATGACAGCAGTCAGCTGTCAATCTTAGAATAGAAACTATCAGTTTTCTTTTTTTTTTCCTTTTTAGGCCAGCAAGAAACTATCAGTATTAGCCTGTTAACACATGGGAGTAAACAATACACACGTAGCTGTAGACGAGAGGTTCTCCCCCCTCCCCCCAAAAAAAAAAAAATTATATTACATACATCCACGCCTGCACCTAATGAAATAAATGTGGCATTTCCAGGTCAAACTCTTTATATGACCACCCTCCTTAGGTTTTCTAAATTAGCCCTCCGACGGTGTGAGGATTTGGGTAAGAGTAAAACTAAAGAAACACCACCAATGGATGAAAGACCTTTCCTTGCCAGCAAAATAATTTCCAAACTTCATCCAATTATCAAGTATCAATAATCAAATTTGCACAATCTCATCCCTAACATAAAAAATCCTCTCATTCTCTCATGCAAGTAAAATAAATAAATTAATGGGTAAAATTTCTCTAAATCTTAAATAACCAACTGGTAGTTCCTTAGAAAAAGGTGAGTTTTCATGCAAGCAACTATTAAAAAAGAAATTGGTAGCAAAGACATTCGATTTAAATGAAAATAAAAGTAAGGTAACTTCTCACCCAAAAAAAAAAAGTAAGGTAACTTTTCCTATGTAGATTTTCCTTAAAACATTCATTTACGCATTAACCTCGATGCACAATATACACTCAATAACCTTGACTAATTGACTGTAATTTCAAGGCACTAAAGGAAATTTCCACTGCATTGCCACATAAATTAATGAATTTTTACCAGACCAGCAAATTCAGTAATAATAACTTACATCTCCAAACCCCTTTGCTACTGCTATGAGAAGAGTGATTTTTTTTTTTTGTAATTTATAATAATAATAATAAGGAGGAGGAGGAGGAGGGGAACTTTTCAATAAATTCAATATCAAGCCAATACCTGTCAATGACCGATATCACGTACAAGAACTGCAAAGCTGCTCCGGTGGCAAAAATAACTCCCCAAAAAAACTGTTCAGCCCAGAAACACAAAACACTGATCACAGCAAGATAAGTGGTCAGTATGTGAACAGAAACCTTCATCATTTGATTTGCACAAGAACCCAGCAGCAGCAGCCAACTCAATCCGAGAACAGTCCCAACTCCTCCAGCAACAGCATAAAGCGGCCAGTAATCCTCGGTCAACCCATGCTCACGCTTGAAAAGCGGTACGGTGTACACATCAATATTTAGCCTATCCCTTTTCTTGAACCTATTGAGACCGAGAACCCCCAGAATGAGTGCCAGAAAAATCAAATGAATGATAAATATTCCCGACCAGAAAACATCATGCCACCGACGCGATTGCTCAAAAGTCACAGCTCCATGGGCGTCGCCACTTCTCCGACTTCGCTCCGCATTCTATCAAAATAAAAGTTATGGTTTTCAAAAATTTCAGATTGCCACTCTTCAACAGAACTTGAAGAGGTCAGATAGACAAATTAGTTACAGTCCCCCCCCCCCCCCCCCCGGGGCGGAGTGGCTGCATTTTGCCACTGACAATAACCGGGCCACTGGGGTGCCAGATAGAAAAAATATAGAAAGTAAAGAAAACTTTTCCCGTAAGAGAAAATTGGGGTACGCAAATGCACAAAATTAGTGAAATGATTAAGAGGGATACTTTCGCTATTTAAGCGTGATCAGGGATAATCAAATTAAACAGGGTGAAGCGATAAAAAAGAGAGAGAGAGAGAGAAAAATGATGAAAGAAAATCAAATTAAACATGTTGTCACAGGAGAGAGAAACTCCGATGCCCGAAAAAATCAAATCAGTGAAAATAATGAAAGAAAATTGGAGAATACTTTAAGAGTGTGACTGGCATACCTGATCACCGGTGGCGGTGGTACCGGAATCGGAGGTGGAGGAGGATGAAAAGGATGGGGACTCCATCATTGAGCGCGATGAAGAAACAAAACACCGATAAATTGGGTTAAAAAAAAAACCAAAGAGAGCAAAACGATAAAGAACACCAGTAGAGACCAATTTGGCTAACGGATCATATGGGGAACACCGAGAACGGAAAAACTCAAGGGAAAAACTAGAGAAGAAGGCCAGTTGAGTTAATAATAAAGGCTCTTTAGGGTTCCGAAAAATCAAAATATGTAGAATTGAATTGGGAACAAGGCGAAGCGGAGGGGAAGTGGAATTGGAAACTGAAGCACAACGGCTTTTGGAGGCAGTTGAAGCAGATAATTCCACTGACGCAATGAAGCCAATGCCACACTACCGTTTTTGGTCGGCTTTTTGAAAGCGACAGACAAAACGGGGAAGATAATTACTCATGTTTTTAATTAAATTCTGCATATTATAAAAATTTATTATTCAATTAAAAATTTATAAAATCATAGTTAAGATGCTTTTAATAAATGTTATAATTAATATTATGATAGTAAAAAAAATATATAATTAATATTTCTTTTTATGATAAAAGTAAAATTAACTAATTATTTAAAATTATTAGGATACCACTTGAATTTAAAAATAAAATACATTTTATGCATAGAGATTGAAGGAGTAGATCAGGAAAGACTGAAAAGTTCGATGAATTTTCTTGAAAAATTCAAACAAAACAATTATAAATTTAAATTAATTTTTTATTGTAAATCAGGTTTTTTTTTTAATTTGCCAACGTGAATCAGCTATTTAAATTTTAAATTTGACTTTGTAAATATGATTAAATCAATATTTGCACCTTAAATTTTAAAATAATTTATCAAAATTTAAACGTTATTAATTAAAATTTTAAACTTAAGTATCATTCTCGCAAACAAAACTTTTAACGCGTCGCGCCATGTTTTAACCTCCCTTGAACCAACTCACTCTTGTATTGTATTTAAAAAACAAAAAAACAAAAACTAACAGGTACCCCAACATTTGAATTTAAACTTTTTTAGAATAAACATGTAATTTGATGAAAAGTTATATATACTCGTTATCCAGAATTATAAGACATTTTTTAATATTATGTTACAAAATATATGGTTTCTTTTAAGTCGTAAGTGATAAGATTTAAAAAAAAAAACCCTTAATCACAAGTGTAATTTTGTAATTAAGACACTCAAATAAATAAGGATAAACATAAAAAGAATATTAATTTAATGTCATTAACTAACATATTGGGGATGTAGTGATTTTTTGTATGACAGATCTGATTTCATGATAAACGTAGAAATAAAATTTTGTGTGTATACATGTTTTGAAATGTTAATATGTTATTAAATGAATTTTTTTAACACCAATGACTTCATGGATTATTAATTAATTCAACTTATTTATTTTAAAAATGGTGGGATGATATTCTAATTGCTTGAGTAAATAATATGGAAAATAATAATAAAATCCCTCTAAAATGTATAAATGATAATCTGATCCCTTAAAATACCATAATTTCTCTGATGTATCTTGGGACTTTTCTGTCATTAATGAATTTATATCAATTATCAAATTTTTTTATTAAAAATAAATAATTCACAAGTTTTGTTTAAATATTCACAACTTTTCTTCTTATATTCGCAATAATGCAATAGCAAATAAGGAATTAACATGCGAACTTTAAATAAAACTTGTGAATCATGTATTTTTAACAAAATAAATTTGATAATTTATATAAATTTATTAATGACAAAAAAGTCCTTAAAAAGTCCAAGGGAATTATTGCATTTCAAGAAATTAAATTACTATTTATATATTTTAGAGATATTTTATTGTCATTTTTTCATAATAATACTATCTCTGTCCCAATTTATAGGGCACTTTTAAAAGAATTTTTCTGTCTCAAAATATAAGACACTTTATATAAATTAATATTTCATTAAATACACCAATTTCAATATTACCATTTCTTTCTCTATAATAAATTTCTGTTCTTTCTTTTTCTAATATATTAAATGATGAGTATTTTTAAAAGTTTATATTTTATTTTGAAAAGATAAAATTATTAAGTATATTTAATAAAGTTTATTAGTATGTGATATTTTATTTAAAGGTATCTTATAATTTGAGATGGAGGAAGTAGAATATTATTATTGGAGTAATTCTTTTGTTAAGTTTGACATTAAATTTGATATTAACATATAAAAGTAAATTTTGTTACATTGAAACATATGAAAATAATATTACTTTTTTATCTTGACACGTGCAAAACGGACTTTTATAAAATTTAAAAGAAAAAAGTTAAATATATAGTGAATAATGTTTGAACAATTTTTTAAATATTTGTGGACAATTTTTCCGGATAATTTTACGACATTTAATTTAAATGTTATTATGAAGTCTATTTTTTGGCCAAATATGAAGTCTATTTTTTGTTGGTTGAATTATGAAATCATAGTTATTCAAGTAAAAAAATCATTTAATAATAATTAATGTGATTCTTAAATTTTAAAAAATAATTAAATTTTAGCTGGATATAAACAAATTAGAAAGATAAAATCATCCACAAGAATGAATTAGCCAAGTTTGAAGTCAGCCACCGAAAATTCTATGTGAACATAGAAAAACGATAATGATAAGTATCAAAGGTGTCTATTATCCTAAAACATCTTTTCTCATTGCTTAGAGGGGTGCCAAGCCATCATGGGTATGGAATAGCCTAATGGCAAGTGGAGAGCTCTTACTTGACAAATTTTGTTGGTGTGCTGGTGATAGGGTTGACATTCATAGTTGGGAGGACCCTTGAATTCCCACATTACTTGCTTTTAAACTTGCATCTAAGCCCTTTGTTGAGGTAGCAAAAGATCTTCGAGTCAAACTACTAATTACTAATGGTGCCCAAGTTCTCTTTATTTTGGAAGAGCACATTGCTTACTCTAAAAAAGAAGCTCTTAGGAGTATTCCACTTTGTGCTCATCACCCTTTTGACAGACCTCACTGGCTTGGAAGGAAAAATAGCTTATTTATAGTGAAGAATGGTTATGACTCCCTTCAATAACCTACTCATTCAATAAAGGCACGTTCCTCTTTCCATCTGCATGAGCACATTTGGAAAGTTTTTTAAAAACTTTGGATTCCTAGACATGTTAAGCACTTCTAGCGACAACTCAATATTGCCTTGCCCTCCTATGAAAACCTTTAGAGATGTCATTGCAGATCTAATCCACTTTGCCAATGTTGTAAGCGCCTCCTAGAAACTTATGAACACTTACCCTTTCTTTGTGAGTGGTCTAACAAGGTTTGGTTTGCCTCAACACTTGGCCTAAAATTTGATAGCTCCAATGTGCTGCGCCTTGATAAATGGTTTCTTGATTTTTGTTCAAATCCTATTACTAATGATTGGCACTCAGCTTTTTTCGCTATGACCTACTGGTATATTTAGAAAAACAAGTGTTCTCATTACTTCAACAAAGTCCCTCTTCAGCCTCTAGAAACTTCCAAGCATGTTGAGGATGCTCTTCTCAAGGTCATTTTCAAAAATTATCATGCTATTCTTCTTGCTGTATCTAGAGAAAGAGTTCATGCGACTTCACATTCATGAGTGAAGTTTTTGCACTTTCCAAAGCTCTATCACTTGTTGGACAATACGGTTTCCAAACAGTTACATTTGAATCACATTGCAAAGTCTTGGTAGATGCAATCAGTTTTGGTCACACTGGCCCAAAATGGCCTTATGTTGTCCTTTTTGTTGAAGTTCAAGGCTCCCTTTTGTATAATAATACTTGGTCTATTTCTTGGATCCCTAGGACTGCTAATTTAGCTAGTGATTGGTTAGCTAAAGAATGTTTCAAGGGAGTGTGATCTTTCGAGTGGGATTTTTCTCCTTCTCTCCCTTTTTCTAACTTGCTTTCTTTAGACTCTATGACTTGTTCTAATATAATTTTTTGATCTTAATGGATTATCTTTTTGGCCAAAAAAAAAAATTTGTCATTGAGAAAGACGATGATAACACAAAAGTTACCCTCATAATTTCTTAAACGTGTTCAACTCAATTACATATTGCCAGGTAGGAGTCTTGAGAAATATAGAGAAAATCTAATATGGTGATTTGAAATTTAATATATTTTTATTCGATTTGATATATAATTTGAATCTTGAACTATAGATTCATGAACAATTTTAACCCTAAATTCATATTTGATACATTCTAAATCTAAAACAATTAAAATTGAAACAATTTTATCTCATTGTTAAATTAAATCAAACTTTCGTTAAGTTTTAAAAAATGAGCTGATGTGTAATTTTTCTCAAATTCAACTCTCCTTCTCTCTCCTACCTCCTTTAAGGAAAAATGCATATTAAGCCCTAATTTTTTTAAAAATTAACAGACATTTGGTTTAATTAAATGGTACGAATGAAATTACCTTAAGTTTAATTATTTATGATTTAAAATATATTAAATACAAGTTTATGGTTCAAATCGCTCTTGAACTTATAATTCAGGGCTCAAATTATATATTAATATTAACCCTTTTTGTTTTTTATGAAAACAAAAATTAAAGAATGAATAAATTATTAGATATTTCTGTCATGCTAATGATAAATATTCTGTTTAAAGGAAATTTAACCTTGTTCAAATGATTCATGTCATTCTTGCATAGAGGTTACAATAATATTTTATGTATCATTTAAAAGAGACTTTCAAGTTCCAATCTTGTTTGCATCAATCAAATAATCTTTCAGGTTTTAGTTGGCCTTTTATTACCAAGAAGAAGAAGTTCCAACCTTGTTCTCTTTCTCCATTACTTTGTGTGTATTAGACTTTGGCTCATTTGTGTTGTTGGCCTCGAGTAGGGCTGCACAAAAAATAAGATAATATTGGATTTCACCTTAATTTAAAGTTTAATTTTTTTTATGAAGAGGATTAGGTTAGGCAACCCGTAGTTCGGTCTTATCTAATAATAATCTAAAAATTAATAGAACCGAACTTGATTCATAGGATTGAGAGACTGATCCTATCAGTCCAGTACTCACTTAGCTTTTTTTTTCCTCTTTTTATTATATGAGAGTCAATAATTTATTTCAACATGATAAACTCAATTGAGATAGTAAAAATACTTATAATAATAATAAATCCATAATAATTTCCAACAATAAGAAAAAAAATATTTCTGTTATAGTCTAAGTGATTTAAATTTATAACTTTAACAAAAACAGCACTCAATAAAATTAAACAACATTATATTATAACAATAATTTAGAAACAAACTCAACAAATTTTCATATAATTATCTTCTTATCATCAATTACACTTCAAACATTTGTCAAAAATAAATTAAGTATAATTATAATAAAAGAATTAATAAGACTGGACTAGACCAAGTGATCTAGATGTCTAGTCTCTTGTCCAGTATAACCTATTTTTTTAGTCTTTTTGATTCTAAAGAACCAATATCTATACAGATCGAATAAAATTGAGATTATTTTGAGTTGAATTGAATCAGACAGGATTAAAAAACTATTGCATATTGCCTCGGGAATCCCGGGAATTTCAGAAGCAGATTAATTCTTCTTGGGCAATTTTATTCCCTAAAAATTCGATCCCATCATGTTGCCAAAAAATAATACTACATTTACGTCAATATCATGAATGTTCTCATCACAAAATTACTTTATAGGGAGAATGTCATTTACGAACATTATTGCATTTTGACTTTGAGTCCATAGGATTCTAAAATTTCAATGCAAGCCCTACCATTGAAGGGAAATTATGCTTTGAAGTAAAAAAATAAGATTGGCAAAAAAAAAAAATTGTAAAAATGTAAGAAGTACCCCTGCTTTAAAAAGACACAGATATCACGAGAATGACTTGAAAAAGTTTGTGCCAAGGTCAATAAATGGACTTCGTTATGCAACTATTTTAAGGTTATACTGTAGTTTTTTGAATGGTAATTGTGAAGTTAGACAATATTGATTGTTTTTGGAATGTTGAAAATCTCCCCAAAGATAACTGGATTTTATTTTATGAAAACATGAATGTTATCTTGTTAATATAGAATGTGTATTTGAAAATTTAAAAAGTGTTTATAATTTGGTTTAAAGAAATTGAATGTATTAATTCTTTGATTGCAGGATGACATCAGGAAATCACAAACAAGTCTGGATACATTTTTATCAATATCAGAACTTATATAGTTAATAATATTTTGAATAGCTTGTATGAAGTATTTTAAAGGATAAAATATTTTAGAGGATGTAACAGCCAGGTATTTACTTTTTTTTTGGGCCAACCACGTATTTACTTATTAAAACACAATAGCTTATTTATCAATATCTGACCATCTACTTGATCACCTTCTGGACATCTTGTAATACAAAGTATGAAATAGTCATACCTTAGGTATCAATATCTGAACATTAAAGATTTAATGAACAGTACATATTTTTCAAAGATGTATGCAGATGGAATAGTAGTCAACACAAAGGAAAAAAAAATATAAATCTTGGAATTATTGGAGGAATTTTCATCTCTCACTCTCATAGGTAAGTGGAGTTGGAAATTCAGGTTAAGCTCAACATGTCAGCCTAAATCCTCCTAAAAAAATTCAAGGCCGAGCTATATGAGCTTTTTCAAAAAGTTAGGATATTTTAAGCTTGGTTCAAATTGAACCCAACTCAAATAAGTATAACCCCTAAAATTTTTAGCTTTATGTATATGTAGAGTAGGTAATTTTTGCTAAGCTCGACAGGCCAACCCAAACTGACCGCAAAGAGTCAAGATTAGACTTGATTATATGAGCTTATTTAAGATGATATGATACTTTAAATTTAATCATATAAGCACGACTCACCCGAATTACTAACCCTATAAGTAAGGTCCCCTTATTGAGCAGGTCATTAAAGATTTTAATGATACATATTTCTGAAAGGTGTATGCAAACAGAATAGAAGTCAACACAGAGGAGAAAATATAAATCTTGAAATTACTAGAGGAATTCTTATCTCTTACTCTCATAATCAAGTGCATTCAGTCAACTAAGAGATTCAAGCACATGTTTTTTAAAAAAGAAAGTAATCTTATTATGCTGTTTCTTTATCTCTCAACAATGAAGTTTGGATTAGATTGCTTCTTTACAAATCAAATGCCATCATTCAATATCTATTCTTAGACTTCTTGTACGTGCCCCTTTTAGGCTTTGCTTATAAATGCCCCCGGAAAATCATAGAAACTCAATGCCAATGACACATGTTTCTTCTCCATGTCCTTGATCTCATAACAAGCTTTGAGATGAAGGATCGCTCGGGCCTCGTTGCCTATGAGCCCGTTCCCTCGAGTTTAGGAAAGTATCATCTTTCTCTGGATTAGGAGTTTCTATTTGAATTATTTTGGAGAGGTAAAGAGCTCTGAGAGTTTGAAGATTAGATATAACAATAGCGTTTGCTTTTGCTCTAGTCAACAACTCCTCATGAATCAAGATATTGCAAAAGCTTTTGGACAACTTCAACAGATGTATCGTTCGGAAATGTAATTCACATGATTTTTATTTATTGCTAATGCTAATTTTTATCCTTACAATGCTTCTGCTTTATCCCTGACTTTGTGAACTTTTTTATTATTATTATTGTTTATGTATTTTCTTTTCTTGCCTAAAAAAAAGATTAAAATCATACTTGTCAAACTCTCAACTTAATTTTATAAATTTAACATTTTTATATTTTTAACTGACAAAATTATTCGTTTAAACTCATAAATTTAATAACCTTAATTGGAACACTCAAACACTTGAATCGTTGGCCAAATTGCAATTTTCCTGATTCAAGATAAATGTGTTCACTTCGTAACATTGCTAACTTCTGTTTACCATTTAATATTATTGTTCGAACATTCAAGACGTTTGTAATAACTAATAACTAATTTCAGAGGCCTAGTTTTAAAGTCTCTTAATTCTTACAATTGCTGTTATGGTTATATCAAATCTCAAGTCAACAAACGTCAAGCCATTCAGCGGGTCCCACCGCATTACAACCTTATCCCAATGGGACCCACCCACACTCACGCAAACAGAGAAAGCTCCACTTTTAAGGGCGTAAAACAGTAACCGGAGGTTAAATGTCACTGTTATCGGCCAAAACAAAAAGCCCCTTACTAGCAGCTGTTGGCAGAGAATCCAACGAAGGAGTTCTTGAGGTCGAAACCGACACGTGTCCCTTGCTGTTGAACGTTGCCTATGATTGATAGCGCCGAAGTAGTAGGCGCGAACGCCAAGCAAAACGTGCCGTTTGAGTCAACCGGTATCAGGTAGTTCTTAGCCGGTAACGGTAACTCCTTCCCCTCCGGGAAGTGAAACGACACCGTCGGGACCTCCACGCTGGTCTTGGAAGACAGGTCGTAACACGTGTCAAACAGCGCCACGCCCTTCGCTGGCGGCAATCCGCGCGTCCCCTTCACGAACGCGTCCCGGAGCGACTTGTACACGTCAGTCTGCAACCGCGTCACCGCCGTGCCGGAATCTACGATGATGCCGCCATTCCCGGTGGCGTCTACCAGAAAGCTCGACTCGGGAATCTGAAGCATCTCACCTCCGACGCTGATTCCAGTTAGACCGAGATAGTAGAAAGTGTCGAGTTCCCTGTTACGGTGCATTGGAGCCGTAACGGCGTTAGGAGGCAACGGCGAGTCAAACTCGAGAGTGGAAGCCGAATCCGAGTCGCGGTCTACGAGGCAGTAAGAGAAGTACGTTGCATTGAGCTGAGACGGGAAAGACAGCGAGCCGCCACCGAGACCGAGCAAGCCGGCAGCGCCGACAAACAAGCCCTCGTTATTATGGCCGCAGCCAATGGCAATGTCTCTAACCAATGCAGAGCCGATGGTTATAGTCTCCGTCACGAAGTCGCCGACGGTGTAGGATCCGTCGCCGTAGGAAACCTCGTAGAGGCAAGTATTATTGCGGCATTCTGATAAATCCAGCGATTTGCATCGAGGGCTCTCACAGGAGAGCGTTGAGTAGGAAGCCGATGAAGCCGGGTTGAAGATAGGGTCGACTTGTTGATAGCAATCGGCGCACGGCGCGCACTGAATCCAGCTGACGTCGCTGCCGGTGTCGAGCACCATGTATGCTTGACTCGGTGGTTTGCCGATTCCGACTCGGGTGAAGTACTCGCCGCTTCCTTGACTCGTTCCAGAGATAATGGGACTTTGCATTTCCTCTACTCCAAATTTGAACTTGTCGCTACCAGCAGGGTGAAGATCTGACGGAGTAACGCGTTTCAAGGCCAGATCTAACCGGGTTATTAACGATCTGACTCTGGCTGAATCGCGCTCGAGTCGAGCTAGAGTGAGAGATTTGTAATCCCCATGCGAAAGTTTATGAAGTGAAGCTCGAGAATGAAGTTGCAGAGTGAGGGAAGACGAAGGAGAAGACCTCAGTTGCTGCTGGTTCAGCGAAGCTCGTGGGGTATTGGAGAAAAATTTCTGGGTGTTCTGAATGGAAGAAGCGACATGAAGTACTGTGGTCCTTGAGCTATGTGGTATGCTCCTACAGCATACCAATGGAGAAGCGAAGAAGAAGAAGAAGAGAAAAACCAGAGAACTCCCTGATTTCGCCATTGAAATGGGAGTACATGAAGAAAATGGAAGCTGAGATGGGTTTTATATTTAGGGAAGAGAAGGGGACCAATGGAAGAAGTAAAAGCGATTCACGTCAAGCTCACTCTCTCTATGTATAAACAAAGCTAATTAAAGCAAAGGAAGAAAAAGAAGGAAGCTTTCATAAGCTTTGCATTGTCTGGTTAATCCGTTCATTGATTCCATTGTTACTGTGCCTCTGATTTCAATAATCCTTTTATGGTTCTTGGGAAAGCCGAAAGACAGCTTGGCAATGAGAAGTCTAGCTTTATGGGAAGTTGATAATTTAAAGAGAGCGGCACGTATTAATTATTTATTAATGATATTGGGATAAGCGTGGCTAGTTGGGGCATGACTACGATGCTTCCTATACTTCATGTAGACATCTTGTCCATGAAATCTAAAGCTTTGACTCATTTGGCTTTGGCTTTGGTTTTGCGTGACTATTTTCGACCTAAGTCTAATACGAAAAGGCCTAGTACGGCTGATTATACTTGTGGAGCATGACCTACCCGATACCTGGCACTGTTATATAATATACTCCAGTCATAAGACAATTTAAAATAATATTATGTATATTAATAAAACATGATAATGGTGCATTATAAATTTATTCTTTTAAAACAAAGGGATAAATTTTTAAAAATGTCCTTGTGCATTTAGTCAGCCTTACAATATCATTTTAATTCTCTTCAAAATAACATTTAAAAAATATTATTAATAAAATTTTATTTTTTAAAAATTATCATATAATTTGAAACAGAAGTAATATATATTATCTTGTCCTAATTTATAAGACATTTTTAAATAAAATCATGCACATAAATATAATTCATTAAATATATTTTACAACTTTATTTTTTAAAAAAATATAAATTTTTAAAAATGTCTTTCATTTAATATTTTACTTGTAAAAGAATACTACAGAGAAAGAATAAAATGGAAATGGTAATATTAAAAAAGAATCATTAATAAAATTTTATTTTTGTTAAAGTATCTTATATTTTAGGATGAAGGAGATATTATATAAAAAAATCCATTCCGTTTAGTATTATAAAGAATTTTTTTACCAAATTATACTGTCAATTAATTAAAGCTTAAAATTACATACATTTTGCATATTTATCCCTTTTTAAAATATTATAGAATTAGAAAACCTTACTGATTACACCCTTAACTAAGGATATTGTTGGAAAAATCTTATTAATTGCATTATATTATTTGACATGATACTTTGAAATGTTAGTAAAAAAAAACATGCTACTTTAAAAAAAAGTCTAATAATATTGAAAGAAGAGAGTAATTTTTATAATTTATTTTGAATAAAAAGATAAATTATTGATTACTTTATTTAAGTTTACTCTTCAACAGTTTTCAATAAATTGAGTAAAAAGATATCTATAAGAGAGAATTTTTTGTTTAAAAGATGCATTTAATAATAAAAATTTTAAAAAAATTCTTTGTTGTGTAGATAACATCAATGATTTAAATAATTCTGATTTTGGTGATATAATTAAACACGATTTAAATATAAGATCGATGTAAATTTTCACATACATATTTTTTTTTATTATACATATATTTTTTATTAAAAATAGTCATATTCAAAGTCCAATGGACACTAAGCTCATTGCTAACATAAGGATGCAGCATATTTGTTAAACAGGAAGTGGGTCTGAATCCTTTAAAGCTCCCAAGTTGCTGCTTTCATCATTTCATTGCCTGTCTGGGTCAGGCAATCATATGATGATGCTCTGTCTTAGCTCTCATTGTGATTTTCAGTGTGGTGTGGATGCTCTTCATCATTTTGGTCCCACCTCCACCTTTATTCCTATGGATAATTCTATCCTTCCAAATATAAAGTCCCCGGCTCTATTCAAGAGGGTGAAGTATTTTATAAAAAATTAAATATTAAAAAATATATAATATTTTTAATCTTTTAAAGTGTATTTTTTATTTTTTTTTAAATTTATATTAATAATAATTTTATATTTAGTATAAAGTATTTAATAGGTGTAAATTTAAAAAGGTAAGGTTAGTTTAAAAGTAGATAATTACTTTATTAAGAGTGAGATTAAGTTAAAAATGCCTTATATTTTTGAACGAAGGAAATAATACTTTGATCTATAATATAAGATGAAGTTAACAAATTTTATATTTATTAAGAAATATTAGTAAATTTTTAATTTTTATCCTTTTTGTCTCCAATGATCTAAATAAATTGTTGTTTTTGAATTCAAATGAAAATAAATAAATAAGGGATAAATTTAGAAAAAATTATTAATTACTTTAACTTCATGTTGTATTTAAAATAAAATTTTTTAAAACTTCATCATGTATTAAGGACCGGAAGGAGTACTTTCTATATACAGTTCATACAAAAAACGCTCTACTTATCAGCTACTCGTAACTCACACAAAACAATTATTATTAGTTCAGCTTAAACATATCTTTAAGATAACTCATACTATTTATTTCTTTTAAGATATTTTCCAATTGATGAATTTCAAAAGTTGTATCTTCATGTTTTCATTAATGGCATAGATTTTTTTAAAAAATATATATCTTGAGTCCGATGCATTATTTTGCACCTGGAGAGCAAGTTATATAGTTTTATTTTATTAAACATAGAATAATGCAATAAATAAGACAGAGTGAGATGTTTTGGTCCAGGCCTTGCAGGTTTCCATTTCTTCATGGATCTTCAGGCTGTTTAATGTGAGTGGGTCCGGAGAAAGCCCACAGTGTTCTCTCTGAACTGTTCGGAGTTTCACTCTTTCAGACAGTCCAATGTCAAAAAAATAGTTTGCCGGCCGCTACGTCAACATTTCAAGAATATCTGGGCCAACAGGAATAAAATACTCATTCAATCCTCTTTGTAACAACCTCAACAATATCAATTCAAAAAAGTAAATAAAATAAAAGTATATAAAATTTTAAACATATTTTTATATAATAAATTTAAAAAATAATATCATATTACTTTTTCTCTCCCATGAAAGATAATTTTAAATATACTTTTTAAATATTATCTAAAAAGCTGAATTGTGACTTATAAATAGGACCAAATGCACTTTCTAAAATGTGACTTATAAATGATACTGAAAGGAGTAGCCAACAAAAATTGAGTCTAATAAAATAGATAGATGGAAAAATGAATGGGTTCGACCCTTAAGAACTTAGGTCTTAAAATCCAATGACCAAATCTTGAGGCCTGGCCCTTCGAAAGTTCGGTTTTGAAAAAAAAATAAAAAAAATAATATTATAACTTAATGTTGTTCTTTCAAAAAATAATTATTCAACATCATAATATTCAATATTATAATTTAAATTTTAAATTCAACATAAACTAAATCAAGGTCTCACATCATCTATAAAATAAGTAAAAGATTTAAAAGTTTAAATACATGTTAGTTGATACCATTATAATTCACAACAAATTTCAAGAAAAAAATATTGATGTATATTGATATAATCCTCAAAAAATAAGATGAGGGACCAAAATTTTCATATCAAATTAAAATCTCAAAAGTAAGTATCAAATTGAAAATCTCGAACATCTATGACCTAAAGAAACAAAGTTTAGGGAGAATTACAATGAAATCCCACAAAAGAAAATTAATTAGTTTAGTTGTTAATAAATCTTATAGTAATTATTTTCCTTGTATAGGACCTGAATGTAATTCTCCCAAAGGTTTATGCCCAAAGAGGAATTACCTGAAAGTAAGAGAGCTAAAAAGCCAAAGCCATAAAACGTCAAGAGGGAAATACTGAGTTGAGAGATACTAAATCAAGAGACAAGAGGGAGAGGTGAGTCAAAAGATGGAGAGAGCCAGAGGGTGAGTAGAGTGGTAAGAGGGAGAGGAGACTGGAGAGATAGTTAGAGGAAAGGAGAAGGCGAGATGGAGAGGTTGAATTGAAAGACAAAGTAAGCTCGAGAACTTAAAATAATCAAATGTTTAGGTTTTTTTTTTTTAATTTTCCAAATGGTGCATTTTAAGGTAAAAGGAAAAAAATAGAACAATACTTGAAGGGCCGTTTGGGACCGAACTTTTTTTTTAGGAATTATCAAGGTTGGGTTCAGAAGTTTGGTTACTCTAAAAATCTCATATTTTCAAGTTTAAATTTTTATTTAAATAGGCTCTCCATGCTTGATCTTTATTTTCAACTCTAATAAAATAAATTAATTTTTTATAATATAATAAATTAATATTCAAATCATGCTTGGAAGAGATGCCTACACTTTAAAGGGGGGGATGACTACAGATAACCCAAAAATAAAAAGTAGTAAACTAAAAAGCCTTTTTTTTGGGAGAAAAAAGGAAAGTTAATTGTCCAAAACACTTGGCAAAAAGGGGGAGCTTGTAATTGCCTATCCTTTTTTGTTTTTTTATTTTTGCGAACAGTGCAAATACATGAATAAGTTAACATAACTTAGCCCTTGGCGCCAATCTTCAAGCAGAAAAAGTTCTACCACCTATTGGACGAGAGTGGAGAATTGTGGTGCCCAGTGCCCACACAATAACCATGGTGAGTTAGCGGTCAACCAAACCAGATGTTTGTTAGCTTTTCCAGGCACATGATCAAATTTCTAATCACGCATTATATAATTTCAGATTTTTCTAACGGTACTTGTGAATGGATGATTTGAGGAATAGTTCCAGTAAATGAGTCTCAAGGCTTTTGTAGAATCAATGAAGAGTCTGACTTTCTTGTAATCCTGCTTCTAAGTGAGTTGCAACCCTTCCAGAATATTCTTGATCTTTATTGTAGAATGATGATATTCAAAATTTTAAATGAAGCCTATGATTCAATTGCCAGTTTTAAGATAATATCTATGTTGCACCGAATGATTTATTTCAAGATTATAATTTTATGATTATATTTCAATCAAATATTTTTTTTTGGTCAAAAAAATTGGAAGAATAAAATTTCTCAATAAGATTGTACATACTTATAATATTGAATGATTTAAATGTATTATTAAGATTTAAAGTTGTGCTTATTGCTTGCTCATTGAATGAAATGTATAATTCGTTCAATTGATAATATCTGATATATCAATACAATAATGTTGTTTAACTATCACAAAAAATAGATTTTATGTTTAGTATTTATTTTCTTAGGGCAAAAAATTTCCTCGTTTTCAAATGTCAATGTATGCTTAGTAATTAAATAAAGTTAAATTTTGTTTCTAGCAAATATGCACAGATATTTTTTGAGGAAGCCAAAATATATAAGTCATTTGTTTTACAAAGATAAAATTAAAAAGTTGGTGGCAAGACAATGTAAGACAAATTTGATTAACTCTCAAAAGTTCATTCAAATTTAAAATGTATTTTTGCCAAATCTAATAAATAGTTGGATCCTTTAAATAGACTTTTACTAGATGTAAATTGAAATTCAAACAAACATGTACTCTAATCTTATAGACATTCTTTGTTGCTATAGAAACTCAAGTGCTGTTACTTGATTATTATTTATTACCTTTTCTTATAAATACTCATTCTCATATGCATATACACATTCTCTACTAATTTGACTATGCATGATAATATGATATACCTCCTTATATTGTAGATAGCCAGACATTTTATTTAGTTTTGATGATTTTTTTTGTTAAGTATCATAGAAAAAACTCTTATTGGTTAATTACTAAATCAAAACAACCAACGGGAATAATCCTCGATAACTAGATTATGTGTCACATTTTTTAAAACATTCAAATGCTCAATAAGCAAAAAAAAAAAAGAAGTCTTGCAACAACCAATAGGGGTTAGGTTTAGTTTAAAAAAAAACTAATGTTTCATAATGTGACAGACCAAGGGTTCGAATTCCTGTTGGAAGGGATACCCAGATTTAATACTTAATCATACCTTTAATAGAAAAATATTTATGAACAATAAAAAAAGAAGTCATCTTGCAGGAAGAGCTTTACTGTCAAATCGTCAATAATAATAACAGTCTTTGTATGGAATAAATTTTCTCATCTCTCATGATATGGTGAGATGTAAGATATATAGTCTTTTATAAAAGTTAAGAAATACTCAGCTTCTCTAATTTTAGCATCCATGATAAATTGGTGTGTGGATCTGTTTAGGATCTGGAATAAGAACTTTGTTATTCATATTTCCATTAAGTAATTGAATAATTGAAGCATAGATTCCTGACTTGCTGTATAGTTTGAGAAGATGATTTTCCCTTGAGAATGTTTCATGATAAATGACATCATCATTCACCAAGCATAACTTTGTTCGGTTTCAGCTGGCAACTTTTGGTTTGGCTGCAGATGAGAGCCCTTTTGGTGTTGTACTTGGAGGGATTTTGTAAGTTTTGATTTGACTACTTATTCTCCTGTCCATTAATTAAAGTCAACTTATTTTTTCTTTGGAGTATTTGGTTAATTTATTTTGGTTGCCCATGATAGCACGTTACTTGAACAGTACTTTCTTTTCTATCTCCATTTATAAATTATTTTTAACATATTTCACCTATTTATAAATAATAATAAAAATATAGAAGTATATTATGTACATTTTACTTGAAGACTACTCCTTTTGTTTTACACGTTCTTTCTAGACCCCAACCATTACTGTCTCTTAACACCTTAATCCTGCAGCCACCAAAAAAAATACGAATTAAAATGAAGCACGTAAAGTGATAAAAAGCAACGCGGGATCATTTACAAGGAAAAACATGAACATAAAGTTACGAGTAAGAAAACATGGACTAATGTAAGTCTCACTTCCAAAGAAAATGTAAAGCCCATTAATAAATAAAAACAAGGAATGCAAAAGAACAACTAACAGTAAAAACTAGCCCTACCTAAAGAGTCAACCTTTGACGGACTTGAATTTAAAAGGATCAAGTTAAAAAAAAAAAATCCTCTTACATAAAAAAGGCTCTCATCAACAAAGCCCAGCCTCAGTTTTGTGAGTTTAGGGATGACCCTATGGGTTTGATCTCTTTTATATTTTTTTTTAATGTTTGTTGCAATTTTAAATAAGCATACAAAATAAAAAACATAAATAGCATAAATTTCCTAATTTAAATGATAAATATTAATAAATTGAGGTGTCAAACTATTGTTCTTAAATAGAACACATTATTATTCTTCTCTAAATCCCAATGAGACAAAAACATCTAAATATCAGCATTATGTTGATTATATGAAAAATATAAGTTAGAATTATTAACACAAAATATAAGTATAATTTAAAAATATTAACATACACACATAACATAAATAAAATTATTGTCCGAAATCCAAATTAAATCAAAAAATTATTTAAAATTGAGACAAATAAATCTTTCTCTTGAATTAAACAAACCAAACTTTATGGAAAAAAAAACTAATCAAAGTATTGTGCAAAGTTCATTTATTAAAAAAAATTACAATAACAATTACTTTTTTCATTAGAAAGTGTAAGATATTTTTAATCAAATTTCATTCTTAGTAAAATAATTAATTATCTTTAAACTAATATAATCTTTTCATATTTACTCATATTTAATAAAGTGTTTCACTTTAATGCAAATATGAAATAATTTATTTATTATAAGAACTTTTAAAAAAAGCATGTTAATCATATCTTGAAAGTTAAAACATTAAAAATATCTTACATTTTTTAACATTCAACCTTTAAAAAAATTTATATTTTTTAACGAAACGAGAGAGTAAATATTTGAAGCATTATCGATACAAAAATATTAATAATATTAACATAATAAATAGTATTTAAATAAATAAATAAATGGGCTTAAAGAGGCTGGTACAATTTAGCCATCAACCCGTAAAGTTGGCTCTTATAAGCTTGCTTTCAATTTTTAATATCTAAAGCTAAAGTCTAACCCTAGCAATTATTATGCCGGTTGATTTCTCAGCTCTATGTACAATCAACAAAGGTGGAATCGAATTTGATCCTTATGCCCTTTGACCCAAGTAATTTAGTTTTTTTTACCAAAAAAAAAGTTACTCTATAATTATACAAAGGCACATCCAAATTTTAGCCTGATATTAATAATTCAAAACTAAATAAATTTGTTAGCAAAAAAAACTTAACGAATTTTTAAAAATATATAAATATGAAATATTTAAAAACATAATATAAAAACTTGTTATATTTTACAATTTTACAATTTGTTATTAGCCTGTATATATCATTCCAAAATTTATTATCCATGTGACGAATATATGATTAAGTTAATTAATAATTTTTTATTTCCTTACAAACTGTTCATCCTGTGCATAGTAAAAATATAAATATTTCATTTTTATTATCCATGCAAAAATTAAAAGCTAAATAAAAAATAAGTTATGTATTAAAAAATATTATTTATATATTTATATAATAATTTTTTTTAAATATCAGTCATCACAGTTAGGCATGTTTATTTTTTAAAAAAATATTAAAAAATGAACATAATAAAGAAAAGTAAAATAAAAAATCATTACATTTCCCTGAGGAGGGGAGCCATTGGAGTTTAGAGGTGACTCACCAGCACTACTACTTCCACACTGTTCCGAGATCATTATACTTTTCTATATGAAAGATGCTATGAAATTAATCCATACCAAACTAGCTAGGAATACGATACTTATTACACAAGCAATCGATCAAAAGAATTTGCATCCAAGGGTTGGATCTATGCTGTGGGCCTAATGTGCAATCAAATCTCAAATGTTCGCTTCCTTGAAGTCAATGGTGATGGACTGGTCCTGCATAAACAAGTTCTCTAATCTCTCTAATCTCTTTGGTTGATAACAAGGATAATTTTTAATGAATCCCAAAGCTTCAGTGAAAGGGTTTTAGAGTAAGAGGATGTACAACAGAATTTTGTGCCTATACTTTCGAGTAATGATTGTTCAAATTGTGATTCCTATTTGGGATTCATATGTCTGAAAAGAGTTAGACTTTAGCGATCCTCCATAATCTACTAATATTACCTTACTCAAAATCCAAGACAAGTCATTCTGAGAGATTACAAAATCAACTAGATTGATGAATTTCATCGAATCAGCCTTACTGTTTTCACCAAAAATTTTTAATTCTTGTATGTAACCTAGAAACTGAATGGTCCTGTGTGATGAATGTGGTAGAGATGTGTATATCATTCAATGTTCAATGCTAAATACGCAATAAATAAGAACACTCTTTATGTAGACATGTGAGTAGTGAACCTGCAGCTAACATTACCTGACCACTAAAGACAAAAACTTGATAAGAGCATAGCTGATGCTGGTCACCACTATTGAAAATGTTTTCCCAATCCTAGAGCCCGTGGGATAGGAGGGGAAGGGAGGAGAGATTTTAATGAAGTTGATTAAAGAAAATACATAAACAGGGTTATAAATTTTTAATAAAGATATAAATTAAAAGAGTAAGGAAAATTAATTAAAATCATTTAACCCTACTTCTCATTTTTTTAATCAAACTCATTATCCCCCCTCTTCTCCATTCCTCTCCAGCGAACAAATACCAAAAGCATGTTAAGGACATCATTTTAGTTAGTTCATTTTAAGATGTCTCTGTACGATTAAACATATAAGTTCAAGTAGAATTAGTTAGTACAAAGTTGAGATATTCTTTACCTAATCACTACTATCCCATATCTAGATCATAGATTCATAGCAGACTAAATTTTATATACCACAATTTTTTTCCTTTTTAATATGTACATCCATCAATACTCATACTCTTCCATTTATACAACAATGATTAAATCAATACTGATTTATATGTTCATACCTTTTAGCAGCAGCCACCACTTATCGGTTCAATTAAATTGAATAGGCCGTTACCTCTTAGTTGCATGCAGTGTTCTTCAGCATCAACTTGGGCACAGGTAATCACCACCGACAATCCATTGTAATGAGCTTCTTGCATGATGTTAACCGCATTATCAAGGGTCATCCTAGGAATAACTTTCATCAGTACTTGAACAACGTATTCACGTATATTGAAGCTGTCATTGTGCAGAATCACTCTATATGGCAGTGCTGTTTTCTAAGATTTCCCAGCGTTACAAGACAGCTTGTAAACTATCAAGAATGACAAGGCATGAATAATGATCCATAATTTCTAGATTACAATCCCAATTACTGTGAAGGAAAACAGAAAGGAACTTTTTTTGCCATCCTTAAAACTACTTCAATCCTATACCATATCCATAATCACAACTTTACTGCCATTTATATTAACTCCTGCTCCCCCCTTTCCTGCCTCACATTCTTATTACAACACATGAATACATGCACGTATATCATGACATCATTGTAATGGTTAGTTCTGCATATCTTCTAATAGTTTCTATATTTAGGTATGGTAATGAGAATACCTCTATCATTATATTATAATTAATGAAATAACAAAGTATATCTTTAAAACTATTTTTTCTCAATAATAAAATTTTAATTTTAAGATTGGGACAACTAAAATATCTGCATACCTCAAATCAAACTCAATAACTGGTTTCCTTTTTCAATAATTGGTTTCTCCAGTAGTTCTCCTTTAACTGGTCTTATTGCTACTACAGTCATGGCAATCGAAAGATTGGAGAATGGTCCTTTGTAAAGAGAATATTTCTCCCCTGCAATACAAATATTATTCATTAAGAGCAACTGAGGAAATTAACCATATTAGGGTGATCTGAGATTTTATGAGCAATAAGATATTCCACAAGAATTTATAAAAGTTATTGAATAAAATTTTTTAGTTAACAATATTTCTAAAATCTTGGCTGATAATAGAGCACAATAACATCGTGCAATCCATGCAATCAATCTTTTTTAGTGGGATAAGACTTGTTGTTATATTGTTGTAACATATTTCTCAAGAATAAGCAAATGACAGTAAGGAAGAAAAGATAGGTCAAAACATTTAAGCAATTAATTGCACATTATAGAGTGCTATTAGGAGAAAAGAATCAAAGAAAGGGGTTAAAAAAGAAACAACAATGCATTTCATATGTAGACAACCAAAGATACAGATTGAGAATGAACGTCTTGGATATTTAGAAATTAACCAATAGTTCATTGACATAGGGGTAGAAGCTGGCATGTTTCATATGTTTCCTATCATTAAAAACTTCTAAAGGATTGGATCCTAGATGAATCTTAGTTCTAACTGAACAACAATATTGCATGACAAGATGTTAGTAATACTAGATGGAATTGCTACTAGTCTCCAATCTATAAGAAATTTAGCAATACAACTAGGCAGGTTAAAGGTGACAAGTAGAATGAATCTATTATCAGCTTTCTTTTACTATTTCCCAACCTTTTCTATAAGAAAAAAAAACTAAATCGCACGGACCCAAAAGTATAGTCAACATCAATAAGTATGTTTCAAACTTTTCCCCCCCAAAAATGCCCATATTGATTGTTTGATATGGTGGCTATGTATTTAGTAAATGAGGTAGTTTTTTCCACTAATTAGTGTAAAAAAAGAAGTTTTCAATAAATAGGCAATACAATGAGTAATTGTTTCTTATGTTAAGGCCTAAAAAATACTCTCAATCATTTCTTATAGAGAGATCTAGAGGGAGTCACAAAAAGTAAATTCTTCAAAAAAACAACCAACAGTCTCTTGATTGTGTGGAATTGCTTCAGAAGATAGGAATCATGCCTAGTAGTCTCTTTGGCTTTGTTTTATCTTTTATTTTCCTTAGGCTTCCTTAGCCTGTCATTGTAATATTTATGAGAAAAACAACTAGCACTAGGGGGAATTTGGAACCCCTAAACTTTCAAGCCTCCACATTACATACCCTACACTCTTATTGTTATAAATGTGAAAATCAACTCAATAATAGTCACTTCTCATCTTTTGCTAGTCATTTTTGCCAAAAACTTTTAAGTGGAAAGGGTTTTTATGCTTTCGTTACAAACGTAACCATACTTTGGCAACCACATGATATCGCTGCAAACTTGATTTCTTTTTTAACAGTATGAAAGGAGAGTTATGCCAATTCATTTATTCTTGGAGTAGAAATTTCATGTATGGAATCAATCCAAGTTCAGAGGAATTCATAATAGTTATGCTATCTTATAGATTTATTAACTTATCTAAATTCCCAAAAGAAAAAAAGTTTATAAAAAAAAATATTTTGAATAACTTCAAGTACTTGAGGATTAAGATAATTGAAGAAATTAGAAATAAGAGCAAGAAAACTATAAAAAAAAAGATGTCAGTCCTGTGTCTTGTGGGATGAAATTAATAGGAGAGCTCAACATATTATGAAACATCCTAATTATTATTAAATCACAGCTTCTTAAGTGCTTTTGAGTTCTGATTGCTCAGCAAGTTAGACAAGGAATTAATTCAACAAGTGTATGAAAACTATCCGGGGAAAACATTCCAGAAAAAAGGAATGATAATAGCATCTCCTAAAATGATAAAGTACTAGCAAGGGAATTTTGACCGCATATAAATCAATTTAATCGAGAAACTAAATTCCAAGGAGAAGCTTCCCGAGAATTATTATAATCGATAATGTATTTAAATGGTTAAAGAATTCATTGATTTAACTACTCAACAAATCAAATCTTCAAAAAAAAGGGGGAAAACTAAAGAAAGAAAGGAGAAAGGAAGAGAATACCAGGCCTTGGGTTGAAGACGTGGTTGGGAGAGAGAGCTAATATCCCGCATATCACAAGCTCTATATCTCACTCACTCCTATCTTATCTGTTCTTAAGCTTCGTTTGAATCACTGTATCAAATGAAGTGATGAGTAATAAAATGCACTTTTCCCCTAATCAAAGGCCACGAAAAAACACCTTTTTTACAGCTACAAATTATTTGTAGAGAACTCACTTCAGATTAGTATAAGTCCTTCTATAGAGTTAGAGTATACGTTTGCTTTGTCAAATGTTTCAGTCTAACAAATAATAAGACCTTTAAGGATATCCATGAGTTCAATGGTTGTGTTAGGGTGATAATCAAGATATTTAGAGAAGTCTTTCATCTAATTTCCTTGATCATCTCAGATGAGCTCGCCACAAGCAACTATACTATGGTTGTCTATAGAGTTATCAATATCAAGTCTAAACCATCCTTTTCAGTTTAGCACTATTTTACTTTTGATCCATCACCATGTAGCAACAAACAATAAAGTCTTGATTAAAGATTGAGATCACTAAGAATATCTTAGATGCTAGTAAAGTAATGTCTCTATTAAGTGTGTTTTCTTTAGAGTTGATGTTTTTGCATCTTTTCCAACACATGTGGATGAAGAGTCTTTGCTAAGAAGTTTTTCTTGCACTTGGATTACCCACATCTTTCTTTGCATCCCAAACATCCATTCTTATGAGGAAGAGAAAAGAAAGTATTTTGTTTAGATTATTTAACTAATTTTAGTTGAACCTCTTTAAATTTCTTATAGTCCCTTGACATATGAACGGCTGAATCTAATAAGTTACAATCAAAGGAACATGTCCTAAGACAAGAATTATCTCTGTTAGAGTAGGTGAATTTAGGTTGGAGATGATCCCAAGTCGCTTTCAAAAGGAAAGTTTAATCTTCTCATTAGTGGGCCACTTTTAAATCTTAGACTAAATCTCGAAGCTAGTGACTCCCAAATCTTAAATTAAATCTTAAAGTTGGTGTTATTTCCATGATTTTCAATAGCCTCATAAGTAAATTTGATGGTGAAGTTACCACCATTAGAAGGCCTCCAACAGATAACATCTTTATCTGCATTATGATTTAGAGGTTTAATAATTGTAATAAGATTGGTGATATCCAGGTGAAGATATCAGTGTAATTGAGCTACCTTCCAATTGCCACCAATAGAACAGAAATATAAAACTTTAGCATGAAGAATAGAATCAAGATTAGGTGATGCGTATAAGAAAGGGGTGACTATTTGTCTTACCAGAAAGATATTTAACCCCCATTCCCATACCTTCCAACCCACATAAGATATGAATTGTTCTTAAACTCTACAAATACTAAACCAGTTGTAGGAGCAAGAGTTGGTTTTATAAACCATGGTATATTAAGATTATTACATTTATACTTGTCATGCAGGACATGAACTTAGAGGTAGTTAGGATTTATGATAATTCCCTAATAGAGCTTCATAATATATGCCTTGTTTTGACTTTTAAGCTTTTTGAAGTCAAGACATCCATAATTTTTATCTTTAGTGATATAGTCCCAAGATAAGATAAGAGATGTGGCTTTTTGGTGCCATCAATTGAGTTCCAAAAGAAGTTACAAGAGTAAGATTCCATTTCTGTTAGGACATTGTTAGGTATAGGAGTATAATCTGCATGGCATAGCTAGAAATAGATGACAGACTTTATAAGTACAATTTCAAATTGTGTTAAGATAATGACTCTTTCAGTTAGAGAGACATAAGCTCATTTTATCAAGGAATGGAGCAAAAGTAAGTTTAGAGAGATTTTCACTCAGGATAATTTCTAATTCTTCACTAATCTATATAGCTCTATTAATATTGACATTCTTGGAGTCAAAAAGCTTGGATTTGGCAATGCTAACTTTTTGTCATGAAGCTTCGCAAAAATTAGAGAGATATTATTAGATAATCCTTGCTTGTTTAAGAGATGAATCTACAAAAAGCAACAAGTCATTAGTAAAAAATAAATATGAGATAAAAGGTCCATTAGTTGTTAGGCTAATGGACTTCCAATCTTTTTTTATCAATGCTACTAAGAATACTATGATTTAAATGTTTAATATAAAGAAAACAAAGATAAGGTAAAAGAGGATCCCCTGCCACATGTCAGAGTGAATTTACTTGTTGGTTCTCCATTCTAAATGACTCTCATTCATGTGATTGAGATTGCTACCATGATGAGCTTCCTAAATTGCTCATTGATCTTGATAATATGGAGAGTATCATCAATAAAATTCCAAAAAAGTTTATCAAAAGCTTTTTCAAGATTGACCTTGAGGGCCATAAAGTCCTTTTTCCTAACTTTGTTTCTTACAGAGTGAATGATTTCTTAAGCGATGATGATATTATTGCTACTTTGTCTTCCTTATAAAAAAACTACATTGATTATCCTCAATTAAGTGGTTCATACATTGTTGCAACCTGTTAGAGAAGATCTTGATGATTATCTTGTAGCTCACGTTGCATAAAGATATTGAATGAAAGTCTTTCATGCAAATTAGGTTTTCATTTTTGGGATTAAGGTGATGAAGATGTCATTGATTTCACTAATGACAGTAGGGTCAATGAAAACCCTCTTGGCTAGTTTGTTAATGCACTTTTTTTTTTCAATTGAGGCAATTGATTTGGTGAAATTATTTTTTTTATCATTGTTTTAAAACTTATAAAGTAAATTTTAAATTTATGCAAATAATTTTCTAGCATTAATTACTCAATTATTTCACTCACATAGAAGAATACATCATTAATCATATCTCCCTTAAACTTTATTTTTTAAATAATCCTTTACATTTTGTTTATAAAAAAATCTTTTATATTTTAAGTTTTATATTGTTATGGCCTGCATAGAGATTTATAAATTCAGAAAAAAATTAATTATTTAGTCCTTATAGTTTTAAGTTAGTTGTAACTTAGTTTCTAAATTCAACCCTTATAATTTTAACCATTTAAATATTGGTCCCTATATCTTAAAAAATAAAATTATAAAGATCAAAATTATTTTAAAATTTATTACAAATATTTCATATTACTAAACCCTTTTAATATTTATAAATATTATAATTATAAATATTAAAATTTTAAAATATTTTTAACATTTATAATTTTATTTTTAAAAATATAGGGACCGATATTTAAGTGATAGAAACTATAAGGGTTGAACTACAAGAAGCAAAGTTCAAAAACTAAGTTACTATCAAGTTAAAACTATAAAAATTAAGTTATAACAGGTCAAAGATTAATGACTAAGTTACAATTAAGTTAAAAGTACATGGACCAAATAATTATTATTTTTTAAATTCAATGAGCTATCCTACTAAGTAAGTTAGTCTTTTGAGATGGATTCGTAACATTGGTATTTTCATTGATATGCCATCAAGCATGAGACTAAAAAAAATATTGTGGAGTGGAATCGTTGATTCTTGAATGGGGTGCATTATTATAAGCCTTACATCAAAAATACCTTGCAAAAAAATATGGCTTATAAATTTAAAGCACCCTCCCATTTACCATGTTAGTGTTTTGAGTTAAGTATTTCCTTTAAACTTATGATTATAACATATATCCATTAAAAGGAAAAAAAAACAAGTGATGAATGGCTTACAATCAATAAAATTAAATATTCAATTAGTTCAAATAATCAATTTTTTTAATTTTGTTTTAGATTTTTTTTATTTTAATTATATTTTTAAGTTATGATTTATGCATAGTTTCTAACAAGTATTGGGAAGAAAACTGAACACAAAATATATGTATGTGTAATAAAATTATGTAAATAAGTATATGCATTCTAAATATTTAGCTTCTCATAATTATTTCATTTTTATTTTGAAATTATACTATATGTTTTATCAGAACTTCATCACAATTCATCAAAGTGATGCTTTTAAATGCTTCCATATTGTAGATAATGTTATAGTTATTGTATCAATACCTCAAAAGAAGAAATCTCACATTGCCCACATGATGAGAACTCCTAATGTTTATATGTTAAGAAATGAAGGTGGGTTAGTGTGGGCTTGAAGGAAAAGTGGATTTGAACACTCTTATGCATGAGTTGAAGAGGCATTGAGTTTTTTTTTATCAATTTGTTTTTGCAAAATTATTAAATTAACTATCTCCTTGGCCACTCATAAAAACCACAGTTTATTGTGTTTAAATTGTAAGTTTATGAAGCATATTATTGATGAGGAGTTTTTTATTCAATACTTAAATGGGTTAATGGCTTTAAACAATATTTAATTGCCATTACTTTCTCAACTTTCAAAAACGTCCAAATAAAGGTACTTTATGTGCTATTTAAACCAATGTCTAAATACTTTGCTAAGGTCGTCCATGTGCTGTGCCTATATATAGTTTGGGAAAGCAATTTGTTTGTGGCACAGCTCTTCAATTCTTGAGTTTTTCCTCTCTATTATGTTGCTGAGTAAATCTGTTAGTCTTTGTTGCTCTATGATCCTACTTGTTTTGCAAAATGAGCCTGTTTAATTTTGAAAACTGCCATGCAAATAACTCAGTATGACAAAATAGTTTTAAAGATAGCGTTCTTGACATGACTTAAACTTTAAATTTACTAACCGGTTCCAACATATAATGTGTTTCTATTTAGAAAATTAGTTAGCATGGCTTGTTTTTAATAAATTTAAATATAATTAATAATTAATAAATTATATGAAGATAGAATGAGTGAATATCGTACCCTCTTTTTTTTTTTTCCTTCATGCTAATTTGTTTTTCAAACCCTGTTATTTCAAAAAGAAAAGGTTCTGAGATGTGACAGTTGAAGTTACTTAAAAAAGAAGGTTAAAAATAGAGATAAAGAGGTCATTGTCTTCTTGGTTGAATAATTAAGATTTAAGTTAGGCCAAGTTCCATCTTGACTAAAAAAAATAATCTAATTAAAAAAATTATCACAAATAGTTTTTTTGAATTAAAGTTTGACTTATTTCACTAAACTTTCATAATAATATCAAGCCATTTAAATATATTAAAAAATGTCCTCATATATATAGTACCATTTGCCAAAAAGTTAAAAGACTGCTCTCATGCATGCTTGTGTTTGTCAATAAAGTTCACATTTCTGTTACCCGAATAAAAAAAAAAGGGCAAGAAAAAATCGTCAAGTTTTGTGCAGAAGACAAACTCTGAAGTTTTTAGAGAAAGCTTCACATGTAAATATTTTTATATTTCAACATCACACTATCAACTCTGGTGATAGAGTTCATGACCATGTAATTATTCTCCCCAAGAACCTGATAGTACTCACTAAAAGCTAAACTTAATAATTTCTTCTTAAGAAATAAAAAAAAAAGGTCATTAGCAAAAGCAGCTTAACGAAGCAGATTAGTTAACTAATTACAGTTGACATATTCTTGGATTACAATACTAATTAAGGTGATTAAGTGTAGAATCTATATGTGGAGGCATCAGCAATAATATTCCTGAAGCCACCAATTGTGGATGCCAACATAATACACACTCCTATGAATATTGCGGCCTGAAAAAACACGAACACGAAAGCTAAGAATCAGTGCATTTGACTTGTGCTTTTTTTTAAAAAAAAAAAAATTGATGCTTTGTGAAGGGAAAGATGCTTCTGCAAATTTTTAATCTGTACCCAGTTGATGAACCAGTTGGTGCTGAGTCTCCTTGGTTTCTTGATTATAAGCCACATTATGCTTGGAAGCTGAAACAGGTTGATGATAGGTCAGATTATAATCAAGTTTTAGGCTTTGAATCAGTTCTTGTTTTATTGGGTGATTTAACAGAAGCGTGAGGAAATTGCAGAGGAAGATACATAGATCAGACTTACAAAATATGCTGTTGGAGCAAAACCAAATCCGCCAAAAAACCCAAGAAGATCGCCAAAGAAAGGGAAGGTCAGCCCAATGAACAATGTAAAAGCTGCAACATTTCAACCCATTTGTTATGACTTCAAGATTTTTCATGTACAAACAACTCTCTGTCTCAACCTTATCTTATGCATGATATAAGTATTCTCTAGAAGATTTGTAAGCTTACGCATTTTGATATCAAAACACCTGATGTCCGGAAGTCATATTGGACTCTCACTAATCTAGATCGGCTAGGAATGACCATAAGAGCAGTGAAGTTATTGACCATGTCTGTATACCTAGAACTTAAATTCAAGCCCATTGGTTATGCTAGTACAACCCTTTACCAACTATTCCCTCCGTCTCTACAGATAAGGTATTTTCTAAAAGTTTGTTTTATCTCTAAATATAAAGGGTGTTAGATATTTTTAAGTGATTAGACAATTTTGCGCTTATTGTCTTGAAAAGGAGAAAATATATTAATTGTGTGCTTTGCCCACCACCATGATATTAATTGTGACATTATTAAAAGCAAAATTGAAAAATCGTTATGATTTTATGTGTTTTCAATTAAATAACAATCTTTTATTGGTATATGAGATTCAATCAAAAACACCTTATATATCGAGATAAAGGAAGTAAGTTATATGCTTAATGTTCTTGTCGGTAGATATGTAAGTTTACTGATGGAACTTGAACCTAAATCTACTAGCCCAAATGTTAAACTTGAACAGAGCACAATTTACAGTGCTCTTCACAGCAAAAACATCCAGTGCACACAATGTGTACTTGCATAAAAGGATTCATATTTAATCTGTACGCGGAACACATACATATTATACTTATACTGTTGAATGTAACACAAAATTTCTCCTCCACAAGAAGGGAAAAATGTTATTCAGTGATGAGATAAATGGTTCTGATATCTCACCTACGTAAGAAGATCGAGCAACAAGTCTAAGTGCAATTCCTGGACGGAAGCTGAACCTCATGATCATCATCCTCTCTATCAGATCAAACACAGGCATAGCATAAACCTACAATCCAATCCCTTTTCCTCCATCAAACCAGACGAGAACAATCATATATATGTGGCAGCTTGTTGATTTTGAGGGGAGAGATATACATACCTGGTAGCTACCAACAACATGAACGAAGACCATCAAATTAGCAGAAGCAATCAGCCAAGCAGGCTTTTCAAGAGACAAAAGGATGTTGTCTTCAACGTCTCTCCCAAAAGTCCAGTACCCTATAAGGGCCACAGGGAAATAGCAGATGGCATTAACGAAGTAGGCTCCTAAAGCACCCTTCCACATGGGTACTTTTGAGGGTCTCTCAGGGGTTGATGGGATTGTGGCCTGAATCTCAAGTGCCACTGCATGGCCTGCAAATGCAAATGAGATCTCACCAAGTGCATTGAATACCCTGAACATTAAATCCGTTGAGCTTGTCTTCTTGTACGCATAGCTCACATTCTCTATTGGACCTCTGGTCAAGCATGCCACCCACGAGATTGTTGAATAGCTACAATCACAACAACACAACCCCAACAGCATATAGTAAGCTCTAGTCTTCTCATGAATTCATGGTCATTCAAGGATATTTCTATATGTTCCTGGAAAATTTGAACTCGTTTTACCAAATTGGATTAAACCCTTTGAGTGAATTTTTTTTTTTTTTTATGGAACTTTAGATGAGTTGGACCCCAAAGGCTTACCAAGATAGTTTAAAGAACACTTACAGAAATACTTATAGATTGCCTATCAATAAGGTCCTCATATCAATAATAAGATTTAACTCATCATGACCTTGTGGGTTATAAGTTAAATTCTTACTAACTAAGTCAATCTTTATTGGTCACCTTTTGAGTGAATATATTATAATCTTGCATTCGATTTTTTACTAGACCAGATTGGTCATTGCTCAGGCCTAACCAAAAAGTGGAATTTCTAGTAATTGTTGCCTACAATTAATGCAGCCCAGGTTCAAGCAGAAGACTTCTCCAATGGTACTATACTAACCTGGGCTCTAAGAGATATGGCCCTGTTTTTTATTTCAACTTCTCAGAATCGAACACACAAACACCTTCCTAACATTCCCCCATTAAAAAAGACAAGAAAAGAAAAGAAGTAATTCACTGATACCTGAGCAACTTGGAGTAGACAACCAACCAGAATTCTATAGAATTCTGCCGACCTGTCTTCAAATATTTCTCACATGGGTTACCTCTTTTTATCTCCAAAGATTCCAAACTACAACTTTCTTGTGATCTTTAACGGATTTAAAGTGTCAAGCTAGCTCAGAAAGCATCCAGGACCCATAAAGCTAGTGTGCAAGAAAAGTATAGACCCCTCCCGAGACACTCCGCTACACTACAGTGCAATACAACACAAAATATAGTGTTGACTTATAATTTAAAGCAGCAGCCACCGCTGGAAAAATAATAATAATCAACAGGCGATGGTCCTGGTAGGATTGACTCTAGATGTTTTAAGTACGGGACTTTGAGTTTAAGTTTGAGTTCGTGTGAATATGAAAAACTTCTTTGCGAAAATTACTCTCAATTAGGCTCAACAATATTCTAATCAAGTAAATCATTAAACCGATTAAGACACTGATTCAAAGATTAATGAATAAAATCATAGTCAAACTATAATTAGACCAGTCCTTAGCAAATTATTTCGTTGAACCATTCAGGGTATTAATTCAATGATTTACCCATTCTTGAATTAGTCATTAAAAAACAAACCAATAATTGAACCAGTTAAGGTATTGATTTAAAGGTCAAATGACAAAATATAACGTTGACTTATAATTTAAAGCAGTCGCAGGTCCTAATAGGAGGGCATTATGGCAGCAAAAGCACAGTATCTCAAATTCGAGTCCGTGTGAATACAAAAAACATCTTTAGAAAAGTGGCTCAAATCTAACCTAATCAAATAGTAACACTAAAAGGATAATAGTAATAAAAGAATTATAATTTGAAGTAATAAGACGAGATATGAGGATTCAGAGGTCCGTACCATAGAGACATGATAGCTGCTGCTAAAGAAACACAAGCAACAGAGTTGAAATTGGGAAGCTGAGAAAGGAAGAAATGGAGGCCACCGAAGATGAGGATCCAGTATGATTGCTTGATCTGTGTGCAATTAGTACAAGCTATCTCCACGAACTTCTTGAGGCATTTCCCCCCAGTGACCATATACACAATATCACACCCAACTTGCACAATTAATTGCTGAGGCAGCACAATCCAGGGTCCGAGCTTTGGCCCGAAAGCATGTCGACCCAGATCAATATAGCGGTCGAACCGGGTCCCCTGAACACACTCGTGGAGCTGGATCATTTGCCACATTGTGTTCAAGGTCAGGCACCAAGATAACAGCAACAACATCGTCCCTGGTCCCCTGAAAATCAAAAGCATGTAAGTTTTGGAGTATTAATGTTGAAAGCTGTGAACTTTTTGATGTGCGGCAGAGATAATGCATTATTGAACTTCTCTATATGTACCATCCCAAATATGCCATGGCATAAGGTAGGCTTAGAACTCCGGCGCCTATCATGGCCGTGACGGTGTGAAAGGTTGAGTACCACCATTTGGCATTTCGGGAAGATCCATTTTCTGTCCATTTCGCGTTTGAATTAACTTCCTGCAACAAGAATCAGAGCATGAGAGATACCAAACCCAGAAAACAAAAGCACAGACACAGTATGAACTCTACGGACAGAATTACCTTGGAAGGGGGAGAAGAAGCTGAGACCATTTTTGCTAAGCTGGAGAGAGCAGTTGGCTAGCAGCAGAGCAAAGAGAAACACAGAATAGCCCCCTTGAATTCTCGAGTGAACTGAATGAAGGTTATATAATTTAAGTATAGTAGCGGTTGAGGCGTACCCAGGGTAATGTTTTGACGTAATGATGATGAACAAGTGAGCCCCACCTCCTCCAAGTGGTCGCTTGCCAAGTTGCCACTTATTGTACAATTACTTCAGTAAAAGTAATGAAAATCTGATGGATCATAAATTGATCAAGCTACGGGTTAAAAGGTTAACAAAGAAAAATATATTGAAATTATGATTAGACTAATTATAAATAAAATATTTTACTACACTCAAGCTAGGCACTAATTTAATAATTTACTAGTTCTTAAATCGGTCCTTGAAAACTAAACTAATTATTATTGAAACAAGTAAGACATTAATTTAAATGTTAATGAAACAAAATCATAATTGAAAGTTGGTTAAACTCAAATTATAGTATTTTATTGAACCAGTTAATATACTAATTCAGTGGTTTACAATTTCTTCAACCGGTCATGGAAAATTAGACCAATCATCAAATGAGGTCAAGGCACAAATCAAATGTTAATAGACAAAATCATAGCCACACCATGATTATATCGGTCATAAACAAAATTTTTTATTGAACTTATATATCAAGATATTAATTCAATAATCATAATCACTTCTTCCAACTGTCCGGGTTAACTTGATTTTAATACTAGTTTAGTTATTTACCAGGAATCTGCATATGTGAGTTGCTTGCCAAAAATGGGGAGAGATAGGAAGTTGAGTTGAATTAAAGAACCAACGAATTTCTCATTTATGGGTTAAGATGTGGTATTCCCCCTAATATACCTCTTACTGCACAAAATCAATGGCCACCAAGCTTTCTATAATCACATGTGTGAAGAGTTAAGACCACCTTCAATGTAGGAAACTTGCAGAATCTTCCTTTTCAATTTTTTATACTTTTATTTTTCCTCGTGTCTGCGTTTCTTGTGCTGAAAGAGAATATTGAATGGTTACCACTGAAAAACCACATCGCTTGATTTGATCGATCACTTTATTATATGTTACTGCTAATATGCTTTAATTTGATACAGAAATTTCCCACTAATCAGGTGCCGTAAGTGAACTGATTTTCCCGTGTACCTAAATAAAATCTGACATGAAATTCAACGTTGGTTGACATGAAAATGAAATGCTCCATTGTTAGAATGTGAATGCATGCTTCATAAAGATGAGCCTGCACTGATAAAAATGAAGGTTGAATTCGTAGTGATGAAAAGTAACTACTGTAGTGTTGAATTTTTGGTATGGAGCTGACACAATGATGGGAACGTTTTGCCGGTAAGTGTGAGGGTTATATCTACATAGAAATGATTAAGCTTAAGAACTGAGACTTCATTGGAATTTGGTTTGAGGGATTAAAAATGGATAATGATTAAAGTTATAGCTCTTCGGTGATGTTTAAGATGGTGGAGGGGTCTCACTCTCTGCCAGTCTCTCATATTTTCTCCAATAATATTTATTGTTGAAGTGGAGTGAAAAAGTTGGTGGCGGAGAGAAGACTCTCGGGATTAGGAACCTAGAGTGCCATAAAAATAAATAAGTAATTATTTATTTTAAAATTGCAAGTAATGATTATTTTGCGACCTTTTTTTTTTTTTTAAACATTTCGAGTATTTTGAGACCATTTGCGAGTTTCGCTCACATCCTTTAGTTTAGCTTGTTGCTAGAAAGAGGAATGAATATACCTTATTATTGTCTTAGATTAGTCTTTTTTCTCCTTACTCTAGACAGCAATAATTATTCTTAGGACCCAAAAAAAATTACAAAAACTCATTGTTTTCAATTTTACATGACACTCCTCTTTTCTAATTATAGAAAAAATTTTAAAATTTTATTTAGTTCTAAATAGAGGACAAAGATGTAATAGTTAATTCATTTTTTTCAATATTATATTATCCCTTATTAATTGTGCCAATTTAATTATTGGCGAACTCTTAATTTTTAGATAAACCTTATTGTGATAATTTCAGTGAAGGAGAAAAATTTAAAAGTCATACATTTTTTTTAAACTTAAGTATATTAATTATCACGCCTAAGAAAATTACGAAGCTGATTAATTTTACCGTATAATTAAGACTAGTCGGAGTAGCATATCATATATTCAAACAGCCAATAGCGTATGTTGAATTATAGAAGTTATTTGAAGTTTTGATTGTGTCAAATATTTTTAAATGCATTAATGTTTTGAAAATATAATTTATTGGGTCTTAGTTAATTATTCCTGGTATATTGTTTGGATCATTTAGTGACCATTGAAGTGTTTAATATCAGAAAAATTCTTAGCTAATATCATTCTTGATAAATATCACGCAATCTTGGTGTTGATCTTTTCAGGTGTGCTAAAGCTAAACAAAATTCTGAGCAGAAAACGTAAAATGTTGGTGTTTTATAAAGGTATCATTTTTTATGATACTTTTTCTGGTAATGTAAGTGTACAATGAAAACTAATGAGGTAAGAATAAAAATATCTTTCAATCAAAAATTAAAACATTATATTTTTTTAATGATACTGTATAGTGAGTGTTATATATATATATATATATATATTGTAACCTATGGATGTGTTGAATGGATAGTGAAAGTAGTAATCTAAACCCTTTAGCAAGGTCAAGAATGAAATTTTATGGTGAAAAAAATTATGTTTGAAGAGTTGCTTTTATTTAAACATTGGTAATGCTTAAATTTAATTAACCTTGGGTTATGAAATAATTAATAACACCAAAAATTTGTCTCAAGTCATCTAAAAGCTATCTCAAGTGGAAAGGGTGTCACCAAAAATAAATATATACTCCCTCAATCCTTATATATAAGTATTTTTAATTAAATTTACATGTCAATAAAAGTTTGTTATTTAGTTAAACTCACATAAAACATAATAATTTTTTAATTTTACCCTTAATAATATCATAATTAATATCATGATAGTGATAAGAAAAATATACATTTAATGATATATTCTATTTTTTAATACAAGGATAAAATTATCTAATCACTAAAAAAACATTATCATATCTTATATTTAGAAAAAAATAAATTTTTAAAAAAACACTCATAATAAAAATAGAGGGAGTAGGAGGGTTCAAACCCTTCTAATATATAAAAATCATTACTTTTTTATTTTCAGGTGCGTGCGCAGAGAGAGAGAGAGGGAGAGAGAGAGAGAGAGAGAGAGAGTAATTTTGCCAGTCACAAAAATCAATAGAAGGACTGTCATTGTGGAGTCTAAAATATCCACACAAATAAGGAATAAATTAAGCATTGAGAAAGGTATGGCAAGCTAAATACATGCATGACTTTATTTCTATATTCTTTGTGTTTTTTCCGACGTATAACTTTCTTGGTTGTCAAAAATTGCAGGAACAAAGAATTAAAATGAAGAAGTCGTTGTACAGGATTCGAACATGTCAAAAAAGAAAGAAAAGTTGAGAGAATATTAAGGTGATTATTATTCCAAGACTTTGATTAATTTGTTCATCACATTTGTATACAGATTCCAACAATAATGTTAGGATCTACATCACTTGAGATAGATTGAAGAAGAAGAAGAAAGGCGACAAAAACATCGACATCGAAGCTTCATATATATTACAGGGACCCCACGAGTTATAGGCACTAGTGATGACTAGGACTTTTTAACCACGCTAATTCGACATCAAGCCTAACTAGACTATTGTGTCTGTCCATTGTTTTAGCAGCCTCTGCTTTTGGGAGCAGAGAAGATCAATTTCAAAGATATTTATTTATTGAAAAAACATAATTATTATTAATCTCTATAATTTTATTTTATTTTATTATTAATATATATATATATATATATGTATGTATTTTAGAACGTTTAGTTTTTTTTCATATGTAAAATAGTTCTTTATTTTTAGATATTCTCAAAAGGATAATGATATAATATTAATAATATTAAATTATCTGATCTATAATAACTAAAAGTGATTCACAATCATCAAGGGGTCAAGTCTTTCACCTTCATTCGACAAATGCCCTATTTTTAACCAAATTGAACAACCTATAGGTTCTGTGCATGATACTTTTGTCGTTTAAGTATCTGCCCTTCCTTTTTTAATTTGCTTATTAAATTACTATTTCATCCGTATTTTAACCTTCAACATAATATTTAACACCATATCAGATATTTAACATTATTAATGTCACACCATTGTCCCTGTGAAAATATTTAAAAGTAGAGGATTGCATACAGGAAAAAAATAGAGGGACTTGGAACAAAAAAAAAATGGTAATAATAGTTATGTCCCCCCCCCTTTTTTTTTTGGCGTCACCATAATGTTTGTAGAACATGAACCTATTGCCAAGCCTGTGGACTCACGTTTCCATATTCATGCTCAAATTAGATGACTCCTGATATATATATATATATATATATATATAGGCATATACACACAGGCTTGAATCCAAGTCAATTATATTGTTTAAGGGGACCTAGCTAGTCATTTTAATTAGAAATAACACCTATTGGTTTTGAATTAATATATACTGATATTATTTAATTCATTATATATTGTCATTACTTTAGACATTTGAATTAAATTATATATTCTCATTACTTTCGTCCTATTTGTAAGCTACTTTCAACATTTTTCATCAGAATCAAGAAAAAAACATTATAACTCATTAATTTTGTCTTAAAATTTAATAAGTTCTAAATTTTTTTTATTAAATATATATACTTTAACAATATATTTTCTTTACTTTGTGTTGGAAATTTAATGAAGTGATTTATAAATAGAACTAAAAAAATATTTTCTCTCTACCTTACAAATAGGACCAAAAGAGTAATCAATTCAGCATGGTTCATTTTCATACCACTTATGAGACAGTGATATATGCATGCATAATTCATTTTTAGCTACAGTATTTCATAAAGTTCATGCATAAAAGAAAGGCATTTCAAAAAGTAGTATATAAAATTGTTCAAACTGTGATAGCAACTTAATTTCTTTTGTTTTTTTTTGGTCGACTCCAAGTATTTGATACTTTCAGAAATAATTATTTTCAAAAATAAATCATATGGACTACTTATATATATTTATCACCTTTTTTTATAGAATCTTTAATTTATATTTTTTCCCTTAGACTATTTTTCTTTTTCACATAACCCCTTGTAAAGTTTCGTATAGTAGAGTTATTTTAATGAAAACTTGTGCCTATGACTACACATGAATATTACAAACACAGAAATTGGAACTAAAACATCTTGAAATTAATAACCTCGCTAATATATAATACCAGTATGCTAAATTGTAAAATTTCTTTGAGATTATACCAAGTGGATATCAATGGCCCCAACGATACCGAATAAAATTCAGGTATAACAAACTTGTGTGAAGGATGAATTAGGAGAACCTTTCTAGAAGATGGCTTTTAATTGTCTCCTTTGCACAGTTTAATATATATATATATATATCTCTTTCTACAAAATAATGTTTAAAATTAATGCATTTCAGTGATTTACTTATGACATACCATTGTCTACTACAATAGTCAAATGATGTGCATATCAACCTCTCATTAAGGTATTAATTAGTGCATCTGATCAAATTTAATTTGACTTGAACATTCACTTGCGGAATTTTATATATTTCCTTCATTATCCTGGAGAGCTTCTTTGGATGATATTTATATAATTTAATTGTGTATTGTGTGTGTGTGTGTGTGTGTGGTCTTGTTGATTGATGAAGACATAGTAGATATAGTAAATGACTTGAAAATTCTTTGATGTCGATTGAGTATGTCTTGACCACTAGTATCACTGTATGTAGTAGCTTTTTGAATTCATGCAATGAATTTAGACTTGTTCTCTTTTGGGTTCTAACTTTGCCTTTCTCTTTATTCCTCGTCCAGTTCAATTAATTTGAATCTGAACATTTTCAGTTTAAGTCTGAAAGATCAGAGAAGAGTGAAAATCACACTCCCTCGTCTCTGATTCTCTCCCCTTGTTTTTTTTTTTCCCTCTGGAAAAAAATCTCACTTCAATATAATTGGATGGTTCTATCTCTCTCAGCTGATATATATATATATATATATTATGCACCGAAAAAAAGTTAAGTGTTCAAAAGGCTTAAAGGGGATTCAAAGTTTGAAGCCATTGAAACTTTAATTTGGTTTAAGTGTGGTTGTTGTCTCACTTTTTTACGCCGACGGGTGTGTTATACAGAGTCTGAGAGATCAGCTGCACTAGTATGAATTACAAATGCTGCTAGTTACTATAAATTTTATATATTATATTTTTATCGATGTATTAATATTGATGACGTTTATTCACACTTCCTATATGAAGTAGACCATTCTTAATTTCACTATTAACTATAATTTCTTATTTATGGCACATGTTTTCATATATCCAAATAGCAATTGTTGCTTATTAATTAGAAAATTCTCTATTATAGAATGTCTGTATACTATTATTTCAATCTCCTTAATAGTCAAAAGATTTAAAGGATCAGAATAGAGAAACGTATGTTAAATCCACCTATAATGGCGTTCAATTATTTGAAACAAAATTTTTCAAAAACTAACTAACTGATTCAAATGAAAGCCCTTTTTTCTTTTTCGTTTGAAACCTTGGTGCAGATACAAATCTAAGCTACAATCACCTCAAAAGAAAGAGATTCAATGAAAAAAAAATTAAAAAATGAATTTTTTATTTTTAACAAATCTCGAATGGAAGTAGAATTGCTTTTTGCTACATCAATAAACTTGAACTAACGTAAAAAGCTTCACATTTATTAGATTTAATCTTAATAATTAATATAAAATAAAAAAATAACCTAAAATTTTGAGCCTTTCACTACTCTTACTTTCTCTCCCACTTTTTGAAATCAGTGGCGTCTAAGTTTTTTATTATTATTACTATCATTATTATTATTAATTAGTTATTAAGTTTAATTTTATGCCATGTAGGGTTTCCTGTATTGATTTATGTCCACCCATATGATACGACAACCTAACATTCCTTAATTGAGTCATTAGTATATTTGGTTATTAAGCCGAATGACTCTAGGATTTGCATGAAAGGCACGATAGATTTTTGCACTTTATTTTTCACATCACTCTAAAGCATTAGAAGCATCTAATTCTGCGACAGGCGAAAATACGTAACAAATTAAAGTTTATGTCTTTTACTTTATGTTACTTTATTTGTCTAAATGAGAGAATCTGGAGTTTATTTGTCACCATCCAGTATAGTATTCTTGTTCGCGTGAAATGAAAGGTTTCCGTCCCTTTTCTTTTCTTTTCTTTTTTTTTTTTTGCTTTCTAGATTTCTGTGTTTCTCGAGGAAATTCAACTCATGGAGCAAGTCTTTGCGTATTATATATGTAAATAATTATATTCATGCACCCATAATATAATTAAATATCATAAAACTTGTTGACATGGATGATAATAAAAAAATTAGTAACTATATAATTAGAGGTTTAAGAATGGATCATTGGATCTTTAAAATTTTTCCTTCATTATTAATCATCAATCCTTAGCTAGTTGATTGGATTCATGTGTACCTGATGATTAATGAATCTGATTCTTATTGTTATTAGTCAACAAAAACAATCCTATTCACGAATTGTGAATATATTACGGCTTTGGCGTTGTTAATTATATGGAGCTTTGTACAAATAATGGTCAAGTGCATGGTCCAGCATTTAATTTAATATTTTTTACATGGAATAAAATGGAATGAAAAGAGGCTCTTCCCTTGTATCAAAAGTTACTTTTTTATTTAGTGGGTGTTGAGTTTATCTATCCTTTTTATTTATTAATGTCTATTTCTTGAACCAATGTTACACACACACACACACACACAAACATATAGTAAATATAAACATGAGAAAGAAAACATTATATTAGTGATAACATGACCAATGGCGTGAGAATAATTTAATTTTATTGTCATCTAGTTCACTGCTCCGAGATTTAAAGTAACAACTGTTGTTTGAAACGTACATTGTGAGGGACAAACTAACCTTATCTTGCAAAAACAAATGGATTATGTGAAGTTGAGAATTTGTAAATTTTAATTAAGTTTATGTTTTTGAGAAACAAAGAGAAAATTTTACAATTTATAAAAAAATACTAAAATGAGAGAAAATATCAAAAAGAAAAATTCTCATAAAGATTCATGGATTTCAACCTTAAAGGATTTGTTTTCCTTACGAAATTGATATCAATAAAGGAACATTGGTTGTTTCAACAAATTATGACGGTTTTTGTAGGTTAAAAAAAATTACTCTCTCTATCCTAAATTATAAAAAACTTTTAAAAAAGTTTCTCTATCTCAAAATATAAGACACTTTGGATAGATTAAAATTTTATTAAATGTATCAATTTTAATATTATGTTTTCTCTTTCTATAATTAATTTTCGTCCTTTCTCTTTTTAATATATTAAATTATGGATAATTTTAAAAGTTTATATTTTATTTTAGAAAGATAAGGTTATTAAGTATATTTAATGAGGTTTATTGATATGTAAATTTTATCTAAAAGTGTTTTATAATTTAGGATGGAGGGAGTATAACGATTTTTACAGACACACACTGCAATGTTCGGAGTCAACATTTGATGATACATTGATTTTTGGAAGAATGACATTGAAGGCCCTAGAAAGAAAATTATGACAATAAAGGCTATTAATTTTGGATCGAATATTATGTTGTAAGAGCATGAACATGTTGTTGTTAAAAGCTGAACCTTAACTTGCATTTTTTTTTCTTAGGGTTTCCTCATAAATTTAACAATTAAGGTTTATCTTTCAACAAACAATATGTCCGGGTTTTCACAACACAATTTCTGATACAAAATTGATAGCTCTTTATTGTAATAATTTCTCCTTTTAGGGCCTTCAATGTCATTCTCCCTTAATTTTTTTAACATGTGGGTGCATGATAGAACTTTTTCCACCTTTTTCTTTGTAATTAGAAGCATCCATCATTAATAGTAGAGACTAATTTCCCTCAAAACATAAAAGAGAGTAACAAAGCAAGTTAATTCCTGTATAACAGAAAACCGAGTTAAATCAAACCACATGAAGTTTTCACACTGTGGTTTGTGGAGGAGGAATTTTTTTTTAAATCATTATTCTTTTATAAAAAGTTATTTTGTTCAAGGCATGATCATACATTAAATATGGATGTGTCTTTTAAGTAAAGGTTTGACCTCTGAATTGTCACATTATCATTTAATATGGAGAAGTATGACTTGGCAATAAGCAGATTAGTATCTCAAAGGCGATGCTTTCATGATTGGACACAAATGGAAGTGGGCTAGACTGTTGCAAATTAAAGGCTGTTCTCTGTGGTTTAAGCCCACGAAACTACAATATAACTAAGAAAATGGGCTTCCTACACAGGCTGATACCACTTGCACCTCTAAGTGAAAATGGTCAAGCCAACAAGTTGGGGTTTGAAAGATTATTGAATGACACTAACAAATAAAATCAACATTCAAAATTATCTTATAATATAACGAATTCAAATTTAATTTTTTTTGAAAGATGCATTTATATGCATATATATATATATATATATATCATTTTTTCCTCTTGTTTAAAGTTTATCCCATTTAAGCTTCGGCAATTTATTCGTTAATGTTTTTCTTAAGGAAAAAAAATCATTTTAAAAGCTTTATTCATGACTTTTCTTTTTTGGTTAGCGCAAAAAGTGTACCTCTACCCCATTCCGCCTTACATTGACCACTTGAGTTAGCTAGTATTTAACTAGTTATAAGTAGCATTTCATGAAGAAAAAGAATCATTTAAAAGTAATGAAAATTATGTTTTCCTTATTAATTTAATCTTTTTTGGTTGATGCATTGGAAAATTTGAATCTTTGAAAGTTCTCATATGCAGTCATTCAAACTTCAAAGGCTACTATTAAGCTGACATTTTTCACTTTCAAGTTATCCACTTCATCGATATTCACGTACAATACTCTATAAAAATATTTAATATATAAATAAATACAATACTTATTACCAATGGGGTTGATTATCTAGTGGAAGGATTTAATTTTTTACAACATGATGGATTAAGATTTTAATCTTCATTAGGAGATGTGCTCACATTTAGTGTCCGACCGATTATGTCTTGAACAATATTTCCTCCAATAAAAAATACCTTTGTTTGAAAAAAATCCAACACTTAGCTTGTTAATACTTTGTAAAAAATAAATGAGAATTTGTAAAATGTATGCATATACATCATTCAAATAAGCACTCATGAATTATGATAGTCATTTGAAAAGGAAAAATGTCAATAAAAGTTACGAAAGAAAGTAAAACTGAAACAAGAATGAATGAGAAGAGTTGATTAATGGATGAACTCTGTGACAGCTAGATCGTGCATGCATGAATAAATATAAAAGTATAGGAATTTAATAATTAATGTGGGTTTTATTCTAATTAAATATGAAACTTTATGCTTATCCACTATTAACTAGTTCGTTCTTAAACGTAATCTTTTTTCCACAATCTTTAGGAGTCAAGTGGCCTTACATGCACTCAAAGGGCAGATTTACATCTTCAAAGTTCAACCCTTCTCTACCTGCACGAGAAAAAAAATCCCTTAATTCAAATTTCAAAGTCCGTTCAAAGGATGCAAAATCATACCATCAAATATATATATATATATATATATATAATACGCTGAACTTATCGTTTTATCCATTCATGCTTCCAAAGCCAACTATAACAATATGTGGCTTAATCATTTAAAACAATTCTGGCCGAAAAATCATTTGAAACATCCGATCCCCAAAGAGCGTGTATGTGTAATGATTAAATGTGCTCAAGCACATTTATACTCTTTCCTCCGTTCCTAATTACAAAATAAATTAAAGTTTTTTTTATTGTTTACATGCATATATCTTCTTATTAGAGATAACATATTCGAAACACAGTCCAATTGTAAATGTAACACCTTTCTTAACGGGGATTTAAATTTTGGTTTGCCATATTTTGAGAGCATTTATAAATATATAAAGTTTTAAACACTACTTGATCTTAAATATAGGGGAAAAAGATGTAGCAGCAATTTTTTTTTCAATATTGCCCCTTCTTTAATTGCATCAAGTTATTGACAAACTTTTAATTTATAGAGACAGATTTTATTATGGTCATTAATTTTAGTAAAAGGAAAAATCAGAAAGTCAGATATTGAATTTTTTTACAATTTTAATGATATTAACAACAGTTTTTTAAGAATTGTGAAGTTGGTTAACTTTGCCCTGTAATTACGATCACATGGAGTAATTAATAAAATTTTCTATATTGGATATATGATTAAATGTAATATTAAATCATTAATTACACATTCAAACACCCCACACTTGATCAATAACATTTTCCTTCATTCTTATTTATCAACCTACTCTTTCCTATCCTATTTATGAAACGAAGATAGAAGATTTTTTTTTATCCTATTTCTAAGTTACATCTTTAAATTTTTATCACAAATTTTTCTCTTTACCCTATATGCTCTATTAAATATTGATGAGATAAATTATGTTATTATAGCATGTATATCTAATTTTGGCAAAAAAAAACATACAATATATATTCAACAGGGACAAAGTTGAAAACTTAAATTTTTAGAATTTAGATAGAGTTAATTATTTGGCAAAAAAGATAAAAGTTAATAAGTTTTAAGTTTATTTAATAGTTCAAATAAAACATATTTAAAGTGACTTATAAATAAGATCAAAATAATAGCTTTTAATTTATCTTTTATAGGAGAGAAAAAATACGAGAATTTCAAATTATAAATTATTTCCTAAAATCCTTGAATTTTAAGTTACATGCATTCATTACATTTTACAATTTCTAGTTTAGATACACAGTTTTTTGGCCAAATAACACATGGATATTGCACGCTCACGCATGGGATATTTTGCAATGGAATAAGGGTACTTTTGATGGGAGTATCTACCCTTATGCGTAAATTTACTTTGAGCTCATATATTATATAGCTGGCAAAATGGGGAAATTAAAGAAAGGAGGTCAAATTAATATTATTGATTGACAGATCATCAAGACTCAAGAGTATAAAAAATGCATCAATCAAATTGAAGGAATTTGCATTTTGAACACCCTTCATTTTATAGTGCAATTTAAAACGGCACTACATGAAATATGTTGTGTAATAATTAAAATAATTAGATTCTTGATCTTGATCCACATTTAAAAAAAAAAATCAGCATTTTTATGGACTTTCCATCAAGAGTAGTGCTATCATACGATTAAATTTACACATCCCATGATATGTGTGAATTCAACAATATTCTTAGATCATATACTAATGACCAGATATTTTTTAAGGCGACTACTTTAATTTGCAATTTAAATAATATAATAATTATATTTTTTTAATCATCTGATGTGAAGTATACATATAATCTCGGAAAATAAATCAGGTCAAGATATGATTGAGACCGTCCAGATTTTATAAATTTTGAATAATTTTTATTTTAAAAAGCACGGTATAAAATAAAAACAATTGTTTATTAGCTCACACTGCATACTTCTCACTCTACATGTTGGGTGAGTACGGAGAAGATAATGTAAACAAAAGATAATATACTACGAAGCACAATAATATAAATGAAACATAATGACATATCCTGGAATATTCCAAGGAGCCTAACCTGTATGGTTTTGATGGCACCGTCGAGATGATAAGCATCACACACACGACTTGGCTTTGTCCTACACATAGCCATATATGTCGTAGTGTTCATGCTTTTTATTATTGTACATCTAATTACTTTTATGTTCATTGGATCCTTACTAGATATTGTTTCATACACATGTACATATATATAACTTTTTTTTGATAATACGCCGTCCTATTATAATATTATATACTATTTTTGTTTAAAAATATAAGATATTTTTAATTAAATTTCACTTTCAATAAAGTAATTACTTATTTTTCAACTAATCATATCTTTTCATATTTATTTTTATTAAACAACCTACAATAAATATAAATTTATTATCAATAGAGGCGCTTTAAAAAAAAGGTAATGATTAAATCTCAAAAAATTAAAAATATCTTATATTTTTTAATGAAGGAAGTATTATTTTATGATGTGATGATTAATGAGGTGGTCTCAAGGCCAACTAGCTATTGCCTATTTATTTTATTTTTTTAGAGAACAACTCATCTATTGATAGATTAAAAAATTTAAAAAAAATTGGCATAGATACGTGTTCAATAAAGCTATCAAAGTGAATCTTACAATTAACAATGATAACAAGGTTTTTTTTTTTTGTGGTGAATGACGAAATTGGATAAAATTTAAGTTTAAAACTTGGTAATTAATAAAAAAATTTCATAAAAATATAATTTATTATATTCTATATAAAATAAAAAATGATGCCTTAAATTAATGTTGATTACTCATCTCTACCTCTGCAGAATATATGTAATTAAAGTAAATTAAAATCCGCTCCCTGCGACTAGTTCAAGTAGAAATGGTAGGGTAGAGTTCAAGTAAATGAAATGTCAAAAATTCAAACTCTCATCATATAATAAAAGAAGTTAATATTCATTTGCTCTTGTTAGGAAAATAATATATTAATTAATTGCTTAAGCTGATAAGGATGATTAGTGATTACTCTTGCACGTGTAGCGTTTTGATTGGCTTATATAGTTGATATTACTACTAATTACTAACCCAGATTTGAATCTCAAAAGAACGGTGAATATTAAAAAAAAAAAAAACAATAATGCACGTTGATTAGGCAAATTTTGTCAAAGTTAATCCATTGAATTTAGAAGGAACTCCTGGAAGTTAAAAAGGGTCGTGAAAATCTTTTTAACAGTGACACATGCATCATGGTTTGGAAAAACTTAATTTAAAACTTTCATTTTATTTATCTGCTTAATGCGTTCAAACATATAATAACCCTTAGTAAGTGTTGAAGTTCAATCCTCTAGGGTTTATAAAAAAAAAACATGAAAATGAATATAATATAATATAGGGATTCGGGGGACAAAGTAATCCACAAGCTCAAGTAGAGCGGAATAATTGGTAGAAGCTTAAGATCGTATTTTGGGATATACTAAGATCGATTGAAATTAATTAATTAAGAGATATGCAACAAAGTATACTTGACTATATACTTCACAGATATACTTAAGCATGATTAATTATAGAGGATTTAGTGCCTTATTAATGCGTGAAAAAGTTTTGACCAAAAGCTGTTGAATGAATCAAATATTGTTTGTATCTTATGTTTGGGAGATTTTTTTAAAAAAAAAAGAAATGGAATGAGATGGTTAAAAAATATAAATCGTTGTTTGTGAGTTTTTTTGTAAAAGAAGGATAGAATGGTAAGGAAGGGCTTCTAAAGCCTTCATTTGCCATCCATAACTCGATATTTTTTGTCCTCCAAAATTGAGGGTTCAAAGATGGAGCGACATAATATAATTATTTTATTTATAAAATTATTCCCAACCTTCCATCTTGATAAAAAATCTCATCTATTATTTTTATTTTCTAGTCATCTCTCTCCTTTCCTGTTAGGGTTGTAAATGGGCAGGGTTGTGCCAGGTATCACCTTAACTCGGTGCCCAACTGATGTGCACTTGGGCACCAGGCTAGCCTGATTGGCTCCAAAATATTTTTACAAGTATTTTTTAAAAAAATATATACAAAAAAGTTGTCCTTGAAAAAATTTTACTATTATTATTATTATTTAAAATATATTCTTCATAAAACTAACATTAAAATCAAAAGTAATTTTTTTAAAAGTCCAAATAAACAGCAATTGCCAATTATTTTTACATAATAATAAGTTCAAAATAAATTTTAAATTTTGAAAGAGATTTAAAAAATTATAATGATAAAAAATATCTAAAAGATAATAAAATATTATAATTCATGATAACTTTTGATAAAAAATAATTTTATAAAATAAATATTATTCACAAAAAAAATTTAAAAATAAAGAAACTTACACATGTTTGGGCAAGGCAATATTTGACCCCTGTCAATGCCTAACTCCATATACCCAAATGCTTTGAGCAAGGCCGAGTTAATTGAGTATTCAGGCATAGTACATAACCCTACCTCATGCCATATCTCTCTCACTCTTACCATGTCTCTTTGTCATGCCTTTTAACACTAGAAATTTATTGTATTTTCCTCTTGTACAACAAGAATATTTGCTAAAAAGCTCTATTACTTGCTTTCTCCTTTTATTCTTAATTATTAAGTATCTTGTTTAACCATTAATTATTATTATTATTATTATTATTTTTTATTCGATAAATTTTACAATTATTTAATGGGCATTTTTTTTAATTTAGTCATAAGAGTAATATTGGAAGAAAAAGTTTTAAATAGTTTCATTCCATTCATTTTATAATAACTCAATATTTTTTGTCCTCCAAAATTGAGGGTTCAAAGATGGAGCGACATAATATAATTATTTTATTTATAAAATTACTCTCAACCTTCTATCTTAATAAAAAAAATCTCATCTGTTACTTTTATTTTTGAGTCATCTCTCTCCTTTCTTGCTAGGGTTGTAAATGGGTAGGGTCATGCCAGGCATCACCCTAACCTAGTGCCCAACTAATGTGCACTTGGGTACTAGGCTAGCCTGATTGGCTCCAAAATATTTTTACAAGTATTTTTTAAAAATATATACAAAAAAGTTTTCCTTGAAAAAATTATTATTATTATTATTATTATTATTATATTATTATTATTTAAAATATATTCTTCATAAAACTAACATTAGAATCAAAAGTAACTTTTTTAAAAGTCCAAATAAACAGCAATTGCCAATTATTTTTACATAATAATAAGTTCAAAAAAAATTTTAAATTTTGAAAGAGATTTAAAAAATTATAATGATAAAAAATATCTAAAAGATAATAAAAATATTATAATTCATGATAACTTTCAATAAAAAATAATTTCATAAAATAAATATTATTCATAAAAAAAATTTAAAAATAAAGAAACTTACACATGTTTGGGCAAGGCAATGTTTGACCCTTGTCAATGCTTGGCTCCATATATCTATATATTTTGAGCAAGGCTAGGTTGATTAAGCATTCAGGCATAGTGTATAACCCTACCTCATGCCATATCTCTCTCACTCTTGTCATGTCTCTCTGTCATGCCTTTTAACACTAGAAATTTATTGTGTTTTTCTCTTATACAACAAGAATATTTTCTAAAAAGCTCTATTATTTGCTTTCTCCTTTTATTCTTAATTATTAAGTATCTTGTTTAACCATTAATTATTATTATTATTATTATTATTATTATTATTATTATTATTTATTGGATAAATTTTATAATTATTTAATGGGCATTTTTTTTAATTTAGTCATAGGAGTAATATTGGAAGAAAAAGTTTTAAATAGTGTCATTCCATTCATTTTATAATAACTCTCAAATAATGGTGATGTAATCTCATTCTTTTCTATCATAAAACTCTCAAACAATGAAACATTTTATTTCATTCCGTTTCGCTCCATTTCATTCCGTTTCATTAATGATGATTGCTTTCTATTGAATCATTAGCTTTAAGGTCATTTTTGCAGCTATCATGCATGTGTGAGACTGAAAAAATGAAGGTTTTTATTTGGGATTGAAAAAAGATTACGTAAAATAGGTGGAAAAAAAAAATGGTCAAAGAGAGTATTATACTATTACTGCACGCATGTGAATTCTATCTGTCTAATTTTGCGATCAAGTAAAAGTTAAAACATTACGTTTTAACATAAGAAAGACATACATTTTTCACTATAGACGAGCAAGGCTAACCCGTCAAGCATAGTTTTTAAGTAAATTTTATGTATTCAATCTTATATACTTAATATATTTTTATTTAATCAAATCAATACAAGTGAATTTTAATATATTAATAAGATTAATAGCAAGAGCTTGTTATAAAATAAATAATCTATAAAAATTTATATGTCTCGATTTAATTGAAAATAAATACCTTAAGTATATAAAACTAAGTATATAAGTTTCTTTTCCAGTTTTTACAACTATTAATTTAAGTTTCATTTTTAAAAGAATAATATTTTGAATGAAATATTTTCCCTAGAAAATATCTATAGGAAGCCACACTATTCATTCTTTTCCTTTAGAAGCTACATTGTTTACAAATTGCGTTGCTTTTTTTTTTTTTAAACCCCATACAAATACCTCAGCTTAATCGAATTTAATGAAAATTTTCTAGTGCTTGAATTTCAACACAAACTAAAATTAAGGGAAGAAGCGATTTATCAATTAAGTTGAATAGAAGAAACTCAATGCGTACCCATAGTTTGGACTTTTTTTTTTGGGGTAAAAATAATGTTTTGGACTTTAATTTGTACGTAAATGGAGAAAACCATATAGAAATGGTATGAGCCCCATTCATATCTGATATGCTCAACTCTTGATTGGAGTAAAAAGCGACTTAACAAGTGGAGGAAATATAAAAAAATGGTGTGAGCTTAATCTTCATTTTTCCACTTTATATTTTGGGACTTCTACAAATTTAACCCATATCATTAGACCAAATAAAAATTACAGCTCAACCTTTCTTAAATTTGAATAATGACCTTTTAATATTTATTTAAAATTTAATTGACAAAACTGTCCTTTTAAAATTATAATGCTCTTCAAATGTCCGAAGACCCTAAACACAAGAGAGTATACCAACGAATGAAGACTTAAATTATTCATGACTTTTTATTCTACCAGTTTAGGTATTTGATTTTTTTTGTGATAAGCCAAGAGTTTAAAATTTTTTTTACATACTGTGTTTGATTCATTTTTCACAAATGATTATGTTTTTTTTTCATTTTACTAATATGCGATACTACATCATTGATATACAGATGTATATCAATGATAAATAAGTTTATGTCTAATTAGCTGATTATATTGGTTTGCGATAGTATATTAGTGATATACTAGTATATATTATCGATGATGTACTAATGTATATCACTGATATATAAGTCATATCAATGAAAACTTACAAACATCATTTCATCTTGTAAATATGGGGATGCTTAATCTTGTCATGTCTTATTATGCAAAATGGGATTCGAACAACTGTTATGTTGATGGTTCATACCTTGAAGTTCTTGTAGAACATACAAATTCATATCTTAATATCATGAAAATTGTCCATGAGAAATTATGGTTGAATGTAGGTCATGAGGTCAAATTGATGGTTTCTTTTGATATTAAAACTTCAACAGATAGCATTTTAAAGGTCAAGGATGACAATAATTTGATATAATATTTTAATTTGTTGAAAAATCCCAATCTCTTTAACTTTTCATTGATTGTTTCTATTTTTAATGACTTTTGTCCATACAAGAAGTGTTTGAACTTTGTCATGAAAGAGCTAGTTCCTTAACTTCATATTCTTCTACATTCATCAATAATAAGCGTTGTAGTAGAGCCAATGAGCTTTTACAAATGGATGATATTAAAAAGGGAGATGTGCTCTTTAGTAAATTGGATGTTCAAGAAATTTTGCAACTCTTAACTATAAAAAGTAATTTTGAATACAAAACTTTCAAATTAAATGGTCTGAGGCTTGCTGTTACTTGCAGTGTTATGGTTGTAAATGGGATGTGCAAGCCTCGATGGTTTCTTCTACTTAGGTTTAGGTCATTGGATGTTATGTTAGGAACCATATTTGCATTGTTGATGTCGTGCATAGTGATTATAGGCAAGTGAAAAGCCCTAAGTTGTCTCAAATTTTTCAAAGAAATACTAGAACGTAGAAGAGAGTACACCCTAGGTCATTTTAATCTCATGAAAGCAAGCAATGGTAATCAAGACCAATTCATAGACCATGACAAGTTAATAGTAGAGGAGAATTCAAGTGAGATTAAGAATTTAGAGTGTTTATAATTTTGGATTTTTGATAAAGTGACAAAAGGAAAATAATGAAGGTTTAACCAAGCATTTAAAGTAGCTCTCCAAGGAATAATCTACCTACACCATCCTAATCTTTCTAACTTGATTTAATTCGGTTCTTGCCCTTCAATTGACATATGAAGATGTCTAAATGACCTTAGGACTAGGCATAAGTAATTTGACCAATTCAAAACATCTTAAAAACTTATGCCAATCTATGACTTAACTTTTGAAATAGCCCTAGCTCTTACCTTAATCATATTTAATACCTTAAACCAATCATGATTATGATATTAACTATATTTTAAGACCCAAATAATAGCTAATGTATGTTCAAACAGCAAGAGATTGAAATGAAAATATGTATTCATTCATCAAAACTTTAAAGCATAAATACAAACACTTAAAGTACATAACTAGTTCAAGAATCAAGTACATATCTTCTTCTTCTTTAAACAAGAAATTTGGCCAAGATGAGATAACTAAAACATAAATTGAATTGTCAATAACACAAATGAAATAATCAAAGAAGAAGATGAGAAGAATCATAAGAAAATGAAATGAAAAGCAAAGTAGGAAAAGTCAAGTATAGGCTTCATCTACTTGAAGAGCTTTAAAAAATTCTAGCTATTTATAGTGATTCTCTTCATAATTCATATAGAGATTCCTCCTTGAATGGCTTCCATAGCTTCAAACCTTGATTGAGAAGAGGAGAGTGATGGTTGAAAGCGAAGAGAATGAGAGAAAATAGAGAGAAATTAAATGAAGGTAGATTTGAAGTTGTGATTTGAGTGACTAAGTGATGAAAACAATGTGCTTTGAGTGAGTCTACTTTGTAAGTCATGTCTTACTCACTTGGTTAGCATGTGAGGGTGTAAAATAAGTGAGAGGGAGTAGTTTTTAGGTGATCAAAACTAAGGATAAATATGAAACTACTTAACTAACTTGGTTAAGGAGTTAAATAATGCATGTGACCACTAATCATGCTAGATTAATTTGAGTGCACTTGTAGCTCTTCTTGAAGGTTTTCACAAGTGATCAAAACTCACTAAACACTTATAAAAACATGATCAAAGGGTGATTAAGGGATTTTTGGTCAAAATCTTTAATGCTTAGAGTCATTAGAAGCTCTTTGAATCGACTATTGTACATGTGTCACTCTAGGGTCTTCTTACTTTGTAGTTTATCTTATAATCCAATCTCTTGGCCATTTAATCTTCATAAAAATCCTTGTTTCCACCTGAAATTATACACAAAATAGTGATCAAAGAATGTGTGAAAAATTTCAAATCAAAACTCAAAGCTAATTACAAGATATAATGTCATTTCTAAGCTCCTAAAATTATAAAACCTGACAACTTAATATTAATGTCTTTATCTTATAACATCCCATAACTTATGTCTTTTGATGTCTTTTTACAACCCATAATGAATTGACTCTCAAACTTATTCCATTGATCTTAAGAAGACAAAAGCCATAAACTAAGCTAATGTTAAAAAATGCATAAAAATTGTCAAAATGACCAAAATATCCTTTGGTTAGAAGTGAACCTTAATTGATTTCAAAGGCCTAGATATGCCTAAGTAGCAAGAATTAAGTTTCCAAGAATGCAAGAATATCATTCTAAAATGTATGCAGATAATGCAATATATCAACAAGCAACAAGCCTTATCATTAGCGAATGTGTGAAGCAAAAATCTTCCACAAGCACTTCAAAGTATGAACCATCGACATAATGGTTGTTTGAATTCCATTTTCCATCATAAGAAATGATGAGATTAAGCATATCCCCATATCTATAAGATAAAATGGTGTTAATAAATTTTCACTAATATAACTTATATATCAGTATATATAATATCACTTATATATTATTGATAGACTATCACAAATCAACATAACCAAAAAATTAGACATAAATTTGTTTATCATTGATGTACGTCTGTAGATCAATGATGTAGTGTGAAATCTTACTCCACTTGCTACAATTAACCAATAAACTCATAGTGATCAAAAGATTAACACATAAAGGTGATTACTAAGTTTTAGTTCAAATTCAACAGAATCCAAAGGTTTTTTAATTAAAATGAGTTTAAATCAATTATCAATTGGTATATGATAGTAAAAATAAATTACAAAAGCATAAAATACCTCAGTAGAGTGAAAAAGAATAAAAATAATTAAAAAATAACTTATATGTTGTGAAATAAGGCAATATGCCGCGGCTCATGCATGTTGTGCCGTGGCATGTTGCTCTATGTGTTACCTGTTATGGCTTAGGTACCATGTGCCGCAGTGTGTTGCACGTAAAAATGATAGTAGATTCTGCTATCATTGGACAATAGAATTAAGAAACTTTCGATGTGTCCTAATTCTCTGTCCGACATCCAAATGACGTGATCTATACATCTATAGAAAGCTCTTTACATAAACTAGCTAATACCATGAGTTTCACTTTCAAAACAAGTTATACCAAGAAGTTGAACACCCAAATACAATGTGATCACTTTTCACAACTTTCACACAAAAAGAGTGTCTAAAACCCACCACAAGTGCCAAAAGCTTTTCCTAACACCTGGACCATATCTATTGGACCTAGAACTATCATTACAATAAGTCACACGCACTTAAATACCAGTATAGCATAAAATAACTCCTTAACCCTTTTTTACCCAAAAACAAATGGGAAGGCAAATTTTCCTTGCATTACATCAAAATCATTATAACACGTTTAAAATATCATTTCTACACTTACATTAGTATTTTAGCCCTATCAACACATATATATATTTCCATACATAAATTCTCAAGGCCTAAAATACAACTCAAATATTAGTAACAATAAAATAGTGCAAGTGTAATAGTATGTAACCTAGAATTGGTAATCCTATACTATTACACAAAATAAATCTAAGCTAGAGGCATACAATAGGAATGTACTAATTCCTAGCCTCTTGAGCCTTCTCCCTTTCAGCACCAGAGATAAAGCCTGAAAAGTGTCAAAGAAGAGGGGTGAATCTAGCCACTCAATAATCAAGGTAAAACTTACTCTATGCAGTTATACATCAATTGTAAATCAAACACATGCATATAAAACCAAGTACTTAAAACACATTTAACCCCATATTAAAACTTATCATTTCGCCTTTAATCCATTTCCATCTCACATACGTTAGGTGCATTGTCACAATATATTTAGGCATGTAACTATGACCCATTATCTACATAACTTGCCACAACTCAACATGTATGACACATCATATATTTTATATAGGCAATGATCAACCAACCTTATACCCTCCTTATTTTCTCAGAATAAAATTATGGGCTATAACACTGAATAGGGCTTCGTCCGTGTGATTGAACTAGCTAAACTCACCAATCGTGAGGTGTGACCTGGCCAAAGATCATATAACTCACTCTCGGACCACGATTTTTTCCATTCTCAAATTTCTAAGGTGTCTCATATCCTAGGCTATTCTCCTCATTGAACTGGTGGAGAAAGCTAGATTTTAGTCCCTTGACAAATTATGGGACAATTTCTCAACAAACTGTAGGACAATACTATACCCTCGTGCACCGGAAGGCAGCCTAAATATCATATGGACTTTTCTCTACTCCTAATCCCTAGACAAACTCCTGCCCATTGATCATGCCATGAACAATACTCAATCCATTTCACATTATCATTTACTTAATATTAAGGTCAACACATTGGGCTCATGACCAAGCGCTATCCAAGCGAGCATCAATTTCTTATTTTTACTTATATCACATAAACATACCCTTTTGATTACAATTACTCATCTTTATCCAATCTATCTACTACTCATGTAAAACACATTATAAACATACAACTCATCTCAAATATCACTTTTACAACTTAAAAATCATTTTGAAGTTTCTTTAGCATATTTAACACATATCAAAATGATTTGATAAATATAAGGTTTCATTTCATAATGCACACATTTATAAGTCAAAATTTTCATATTACACTACATTATAATTAACAAATAACTACCCAAAGCAGAGTTCTTTCGGTTTCCTCAAACCTTTGAGAGATCAAAAATTTACCCCTTAATATAATAGCTTTCAAGCTTAAATTCCCAAGCCAATTAGGTGTCCAAGAGCTAAATCTACAATCAATCAAGTTGATCTCCATTAATATCATCAAACTTAAGCATTCAACTCTCATCTCTACTTTTAAATTGCCTAATGTCCACTGTACTTGAGTTTGAGCCTATCTATTGGGTTTATTAATTATCTTTAGTCCCTAATAATATTAATGAGCCATTAAACTCCCATTAATGACATCACACTCTTTCAACAATCCACATTAATGCAAATTTTGGATATTTATGGTGCCCAACAATCAAAGATATCAAAATTCATTATACCTAGATTTAGATACTCTAATCTACTCTCATTAACTCTATTTGAGTCAATAGATTTAGACCCACAACCCATATAAAGCGAAAATTATCTTTCACTATAAAACCTTATCCATAAACTCATAAATGTTGAAGAGATGGAGAGATTAATGAGTGTGGCACTTATCTTGAGTGTTTATTACCTCCAAAATACTCCCAATGTCATCCAAAAAATAAATCATAGTAGAGCCTAATGTGTCTGTTCATTTTCTCCTTGTTTCCTTTCCCTTTATGTCTCATTTTTGCAACTGATAACTATAAAAAAAAAACATAGGCCGTGGCAGATGCACAATGCACCGCAGTGCATGGCAGAGGTCTTTATTTCACATCTGAAGCATCTATGTACTATGGTGGATGCTCTTCGTGCCACGGCACGTGGCACATTAACCTTAACTTTTTATTTTCTTCTTCTTTTGATGCCCGACTGGCCCAACCTGATACTGAACCTATTATTAGCGCTGAAATATAATTGAATATGATTATTAGACCTCCCTGGCCACACACCATTATAATTTACTCAATTATCCTAACTAAGTTTATTGAATCAAGGGATTAAAAACTGAGATGTTGCATATGGCATCGTAGATCATTAACACAAAACACATAATCATTTGCTCAAAATGGATTAAATACAGTCTACAAAAATTTTTAAACTTTTAGCTTATCACAAAGAATCAAATACCTAAACTAATAAAATGAAAAGTCATAAACAATGATAGAATAACCTAGGTTTTCTGGTAATAATTCAGACAAAGTTTCATAATTAATGAAAAAAAAATCATAGATTATGAACAGATGAACAACTATTCGATGAAGATATTATCAAGAAATTTGAAGATGGTGAATAATAAATAATAGATCCTGGCCTACTGTTCAACTTCTAGAAACTATACTCTAATGATCAATCTTGCGAGTAATGGACAACATTGTTGAGAAATATTTAATAGTGATCCTCGTGAGGTAAGAAAAGAAAGGAATGATTATGAATGGGGAGAAATAAGATGATCGTCTATGCAAAGAATCAATTCAATTAGCTGAAGGTTAAAAAATTTAGCTGAACATTAAACTTATTCAGTTACACAAGATATATTTCTAGCCCAGTTCATGCGAAAGTTATTATTGCATGTTTTATATATTTGTTCTCTAGATAAAAAGGAAAAACCACCTCCAGCTAATTTTATAAATGGGCCATATTCTAAAATATTTAAAAACCTCATCCATAATTTTTGATAATTTATTTTTTATGGCCGTTGGGTCAATATTCTCTTATATTTTTAGTCATCAATTTTTAAATAAATATATTTTTCAAATAAAGATTACATATAACTTAATTTTTTAAAAAAATTACAAAATATGAAAAAATAATATGTCTATGATCTAATTTTATGAAAAGTTTGACTTTTAATAAAAAGCAATCAATTCTTTAATTTTTATTTTATTAAATAAAACACATGTAAAAATTTAGAAAAGAGTGTGTGTGCTTAATTATGAACCACTTAAATTTTGAAGAAATTCAAGCATGCTGTAAATTCTTTATGATTTATTTAGTGAAATTAATAATTTAAAATAAGTACATTAAGATAAATATAATAAACATAATATTTCTTAAGAAGCAAAGTTTTCATTAGTTATACTCCATATTGTATTATTTTAACTATAATCTTTTTGTCCCAAAGCTCTGTTTTTTTATTTTTACCAGTCCCAAAGCTCTGTTTAAAGATTAAACATTTATTAAGCCTAGAGGCTTTTTGCATTATGCTGGATTATCTTTGGTGATGTGGATGGAATACCATGAGGCTCCATGACCAAACAACAGTGATATTGATTGGAAGACGTCTTCTCCAATTATAGAGAAGATACCATCAAGATTCTTCTCTTTAATTACTTTATATTCGGTGCAAATTATATTACATTTATTCCTGTCACCTTTATAAATGCTTGGCCTGTTTCATTCAGAAAATAAATTAGGGAAAGGAAATTAAATGAAGTGAAATGATAAAATAATCAGCATGCCATTAAAATAAAAAGAAACAAATTACCCGTGAACTTATATTTATTTAAAAAATTAATGACTATAATGTTTTTAACATAGGAATAATAAATTAGTAAATTTTAAATTAGAATTAAGGACAAAACATCTTAAAATAATTATTTTAATTACTCCCTCCGTTCAAAAATATAAAGCATTTTTTGAAGAGTTAGATATTCAAAAATGTAAGGCATTTTTAGTATTTTAAAGTGTAATCATTATCTTTTTTTAAAAGTGCCCCCTATTGATAATGACTTTATAATTATTATAGGGTATTTAATAAAGGTAAATATAAAAACATAGAGTTAGTTTGAAAGTAGGTAACTACTTTATTGGAGGTGAGATTCGGTTAAAAATACCTTACATTTTTAAACAGAGAGAGTATTATTTTTTAACATTAGAATATTTACCATTCTAAAAATTAATGGGATTAAAGTAATATCTTAATTTCTATATTGTTGAGTTTATTTAGTTTCATCCCTAAAAAATTAATAAATATCCAGCTCTTGAGTTACTTGAAAAGGTAATTAATATATACCATAAATTAATATTTACTTAAGAATGAATTGATCAACATTCTAACATTTTATGACAAAGCTAAACTGAAGAAATAAAGGTTAAAATTGATTAAGAATATATATGTATATGTAAATTTATCAAATAATTGTGGGGGAAGCAGCCAAAGAACTTAATTCACGAGACTGCATATTCGGGAGGACATTCTTAGGAATGGAATTAGAAGACATTCTTAGAAATTGATAAATCACCATCTCACAATAAAATCTCTTGTCCCAACTCCTTAACATGTGTGTATGTGTGTGTCTTTTTCTCATTTTGACTCTATCCCCAATTTGTGCCCATCACATTTTTACATCACTCTTCAACTATATATGTTGACCCAATCACAACGAAACAAACTAATGACTACACGGTTCACCTTCTAGAATCTGTGTGATTAAATATTCCTTCCGGTCTTAAATATAGGAGCTGAATAGCTAATTTACAAACATTAGTTAAATTTATTTGTAAAAAAAAGTGTGTTGGTTTCTCTAAAACTATAAAATTGATGGAAATTTTTTTATACTTTAATATGTACAATTAATTATAGGGATAGTTTTGGAGAAAAATTATAAATTTGAAAGACAAGATAGATGGAGGTCTTATATTTAATTAGGAGCAAAGCAAATCATTCAACTAGCCTTATATTCAGAATCGAAGTATGAATACAATTTTTTTTATTGTACACTTATACATTTATATTAGAGACTATCTTGTTTGAATTTTTTTTTATTGTACACCTATATATTTATATTAGAGACTATCTTGTTTGAAATATTATTGAGTATTAAATACAAACACATCTTTTAATGAAAATTTAAATATTAATTTGTCACGTTATAAAAAGCTAGCACTTTCTACTAAACTTAGCCCGTTGGTGGAAGGAGTATATTTTATTTGTAATATAATGATGGTTTGATTAAATGGAATTTTTGTTATTGTTGTTACTGCTACTGCTACAGTTGTTTTCTTGAAGTAAGATCTTAAATCTTATAGTTAAAAAAAATTATATCCAGGAATCTAGGGCCTGTTTGGCAATTTATTCTACAAATAGTTTTCAATTTTCTAGAATAAAAAAATAAAAAAAAATCTGTTCGGTAACATATTTTAAAAAAGTATTTTAAAAAATAAAAAAATATTATTTTGGAGAATAAAAATATTTTATTCTAAAGAACAAAAAAGAATGAAAAAAACACATATTTTTATTATTTTTTTTTACAAAACATATTTTACATAATATCAGTTCTCAAAATAATAAAATAAAAATAGTTTCAAACAAGTCCCTAATTTCTATCTAGCTTAACAATATTCGAACTTAATATAGATATATAGTACCAAATCCCTTGTAAGTGTGCCCCCAAAAAAAAGTTATACTCCCTCCGTCCCAAATTATACGGCACTTTTGAAGAAGTTTCTCCATCCTAAAATATAAGACACTTCAAGTAGATTAAGGTTTCATTAAATGTACCAATTTTAATATTACCCTTTCTCTTTATATAATTAATTTTCATCTCTTCTCTTTTCAATATATTAAATAATGAATATTTTTAAAAGTTTATATTTATATTTTGTAAAGATAAGGTTGTTAAGTGTATATAATAAGATTTATTAGTATGTGAGATTTTGTCTAAAAGTGTCTTATAATTTAGGACAGAAGGAGTAAGGGTGGAAATAGGGTAAGTTGAGCTAGGCTTTAGTCAAATAAGCTTGAGCCTATGTAATAAGTTTTGAGGCCTAAAGCCTGTATAAGGCTTTTCTTACGGCTCAAGCCTGAGCCTACCTAAAATCTAACCTGGTCTGAAAGCCTATTTAAAAACTTACTTAAAAAGTAAGTCTTTTAAATAAACTTACATTTTATTTTTAAATATCTCAAATATACTTTAGGACTATTAATATAAATATATAACATGATTTATCAATTATAATATATAATAATTAAAAGGACTTACCAACTACAATACAATAAAATAATAAAGTAATAATATTAAAATCAATATATAAGTCTAATATAATTAAAAACATAACTAAAATAAAAAAATAGATTAATTAAAAATCAAATGATGAAACTGATGTATGTGTGATATATTACATTATATATATATATATATATATATATGTCAATAGGCCTATCTGTTAGGTTTATAGGTTAGGCCTTGAAAAATTAGACTTGATCTATTTAACTAAATAAGCCTAATTAAAAACTTAAATTTAGTCTGAGCTTCTCTAGTAAATAAGCTAGTCTAGGTCGAGGCATAGGTATCTGATTGGAGCCTGCCTATTCTCACCCTTAGGAGGGAGTAATATTTTTCAGAAGTTGCTTTGCTTAATTAACATACTGGAATGACTAGGAATGTCAACATTTGAGTGTCATGCTATGTTCGAGGGCAATACCTTTCATGTTCACCTTTTCTATTTTTGAAAGGATGGTGGTGAAGTTAATGAAGAGTAATGAGTGTTGTATTAGTATCACGTCCAATGCTTTTTTTTTTTTTTCGCTAGTCAAATATCTCAAATTCTATGTCATCAAACAGATCTTCATTTATTTCAGATGATCCATTTTCTTGAATTGCCTGGTAGAAACTTTTAGTTTCTTTCTTCTTTCTATTTTTTTAAAGCTTTACTAAAACAACAACTACTACTTTTTTAAAAATTATATTTCCTAATTACTATATGATCTAGAGCACAATATAGGGCATTAATAATTATTTTACAATTCTCAAAAAAAAATTAAGGTGAAACTTTAGTCTCTTGAAACAAATTTACATCTATCCAATTCTATCATCATTAAACATGTTATATAATTAAATATCTTATATAAATTCTTTAATAATAATAATAATAATTGAAATTTCAATGCAGCATTTAAAAAAAATAAAGTAGGTGTATAGTTAAAAATAACAACTATAAAAACTATCTAATGCCATCTATATTTTAGAGCAAAGTTTCTAAAAGATGTCATATATTGTAACCTTGATGGAGTAATAGTTTAAAAAAGTCCAAAAATAAAATCTAAATACACTAATCAACTACAAGAACAAGTGTTGTTTGAAATAATTTTCCTACGAGGGGAAAAAATTCATTTCATACTGTCCTACAAAGCTACAATAGTGAATCATGTATCTCTATAATAACTTTGACCCCGATCCACAAGGAATAAGAGAAAAAAAGAAAAATTCAGATGAGAATATATGTGACAGACCACACTTTGTACTACAATTTCGTTACAAAACTATTTATTCTTCTTTTTTATTTTATTTTTTGTAATGGCATCCTCAAATTTAACAGCGAGGCGAATCTGTGATTGTATGAAAAGTCGACGAAGATGAATCTGGTGAATTTGGATGATCCGCCACTTCGCTGTGATTACCTCTTTCTTCTGAATTTGAACGTTCACAACAATGATCCAAATCCAGTACTTGCCTCTGAACATTCGTCGGAACCACCGCCGGTGCATGTGACTCCACCGGCGCATAAATCACAAGCGGCGGCGCATGTTCCGGCGGTTGAACTATAATGTTCCTCACCAACACAAATTGAGCCGTTTGAGAGTCGCCATTGTTGTTCTGTATCAAGTGGCTTGGTCTCCTCGTATGCAATCGAAATTTCTGTCCATAAACCCAGGAAAGTCAGGCTTTTAGATTTGAATCAACGCAAAAATTATTTCTCTTACTTCTTCCTCTACCTGTAAATGACTCTTCACTTCATCGTTTGTGAGGCCATCGACCTTCATGAGTCCCCTAATCTGCTTCGGCGTTGCAACTGCAAAAACAAAATATGATCATATTCACGAGTTAGTTAATCAGGAATTCAGCTGCAAACTTTTGGCGAGCTAAGACTAAGAGAGACTCACAATCTGCTCCACCGAGTTGTTGAAGTGCGTCCACGAAGCGCTTATGCAGCTCCTGAGACCAGTATCGTCGTTGCTTCCTTCGACTCTGTCCTTCTTTCTTGTTGCTTCCGGCGACTGGACGTGGTGGCGGCGGCGGAGGAGAAGGAGGAGAAGAGGATGCTTTGCCTGTTAATGCATTTGGAACACTCGCTTCTCTGTGAAATGGCTGGAAAGCACCTCCATCTCTGTTTACTTCCAACACCGACGTCTTCCTCGGAACATCCTGAGATTTGGGTTAACTTAATTTGATTATAAAAACAGATTATGCGGGAAGATTCAGGCGGGAGATGATTGATATACCTCTTGAACTGGGGATTGAGGAATATTCCAGAGTTGTACGGATCTAAGCCAATCCAATTTCGTCTCATCGGAGTTGTTAATCGTGGGATGATGATGATGAGAGTGTTGCTCATCTTCATCGTCTTCCCTTCTCTTGATGGGTATGAACTCCTCCAGAACAGGCCCTTGCGATGATGTCTGTCCCGAACACTCCGATTGGCCCTTCAAATTATGCTCTGAGTTCAACGCTTCAATGGCTAAAAACACGCAGACACACACACAAAGTAAAGAGACCCAGAAAGGCATTTGAGGAAAGCAATGAAATCACAGAGAAAAGAAAGAATCATAAGAGGATACCTCGGGTAACGAGGTCCAAGGAGAGAGGAAGCTCTTTGGAGAAGACAAGGATTTTAAGACGTTCAGATTCTAATGCTTTAACGTAATCGGAGGACCCTATCATGAAGTGGGGCTGCATTTTTCAGAATAGAAGTGAAGAAGAAGAAGGAGTGGAGGATGTGGATGAGAGAGAGAGAGAGAAGGAATACACACACACACATATAGAGAGAGAGAGAGGGAAAGGAGGGGGCATCCAGGCATAGAAGGATCCGACCCAGGCAAAAACAAGGGGGTGAGGGGGGCTATCTCAAAGGAGAATCAAAATCAAAACTAGGAATAAACTTTGGAATTTAATTTAGAGATGTCATCCACAGAGATTAAAAATATATTAAATTAATAAAGAGTTATCAGACAGACAGTGAAAGAGAGAGAGAGAGGTGGGTCGGACTCGGATGGCAAGCATAATATGCGAGGCCGTGGCGTCGCGTACAAATGGAATGTTGAGTTTGAGCAACTATACCGAAATTTGGGTCATTTTTAATGGCCAAAATTTATCATTTTTTAATTCAATTCTTTTTTTTTTTGTAAAATGTTATTTGTTGGTAGGGTGATAATTACAATATTATCTTTATTTTAAATTTAATATTCAGATAATAATTGATTAAAAATATAAAAGTAAAGTTATATTAAATCTCCACGGTTCAAGATTGGCACTGGAACCAATTCTCCAAAAGAGGGGGGATTTTCAGGTGGATAGAACTGGGGAGAAAGTGAGTGGCAATAGCTTCTCATCTTTTGTGCATAAAATTTATTTTTGGATTAAAGTACATTTTTAGCTATCACATTCAGATGAGCACTGCATGCTTATCAGGTCAAAGGCTAATTTCGGCCGTTCAATGTATTTTAAAATGATATTTTCTGTTCATTTTAAATTATTTTTTAGATATTTTAATATTCTATTTATTAAAATAAAAATTTATTAAATATATATTGTTCAAAGCACATCTAAATATTGAATTTATAAAATTATAAAAAAATAATATTAAATTAGATCAGCCAAATTATATCTATACTATCCAAAATACATCAAAATAGTCAATTTGTAAAATTTTAAAAAAATAATATTAAAATAGTCAAGCCAACTATGAATAGATTTATTAAAAAAATTTAAATTTAAATTTCATAAAAATAAAAATAAAAATAAAAAGCTTTAAGTCAAAATAGTCCAGATCTCATTAAGGGCGATGAGTAATCTGGTGCTCTGTGCTCATTCCTCGATGAACACCTAAGACAGCCTAGATTTAATATTAAATATTTTATAATTTTTATTTTAATAAATACAATATTACAAATATCTAAAAATTAATTTAAAATGAATAGCAGAGATAATTTTGAAATAAATTAAAGGACCCAGATCAACTTTAGGCTGATAAGCACACAGTGCTCATCATACTTTGAAGCCATTCTTTGAGAAATACCTAATGTTTTAAACTATTTGTTATTATAATTTCATCTCTACGGTAATTAAAATGTAACATATTTACTCTTGATGTTAAATATCTAAACATTGATCATTAAAAGTATTGACTAAAACTTAAATTTGACTAAAATTGTCACTTGTCATATCAAGTAAATCCAAATTAAAGTGCATTTTGCTACGTTTTAATTCCTCTATGGATAAAATTGTTATGATATAAATAGTTTAGGATATTGAGTGCTTTTTGAAGAATAGTTCGAAGATAAAAATGTACCTTAACTTATATTCACTTGGCATGATAGGTGGCATTTTTTGCCACTTAAATCTTAGTTAGTATTTTCAAAGATTAATATTGAGCTATTTAGTGTCGGAAACAACTATGCTACATTTTGATTACTTTAAGAGTAAAATTATTATAACAAATAGTTTAAAATATTGGGTACTCCTATGAGAATAGTTCAAAGGTAAAAAAATAAATTAACCTTTTTTTTCAATTATTTGATCATAAACCATGTTTAATGTATACACTTTTTTTCCTGAATTTAATGTACACGCTAACACCACACAAGAAAAAAGTATTACTACCTCCGTTGGTTAATATAAGTCCCAATTTTAAAATACACACGAATTTTAAAAATAATAAAATCTATGTAATCTATAAGAAAGATTGTTTTCATCTTTTCGTTCTTACCCTCAATTAAATGTCATGGGAAAATTACATTTTTAAATGTTAATGGTGGGGTAAGAACTAAGAAATTATTGTTGCCCGATAAGTTATCCATTCTATGAGAAATATGCAAGAGAAGAAAGGATTTATGGCGATAAAAATAAATTGTAAGAAGGCTTATGATTGTCTAAACTAGAATTTTTTTGTTGATTGTCTACTTTCGATTACCTTCTATGTGATTGACATTATATACCACTGTGTGACTTCTATTTTTATACAATTTCTTTGAAATGGTGACAAGTTTGAATCCTTTAAGCCTGCTAGAGGAGTTCACCAAGGAGATCTTATATCTCCATATTTGTTTGTCATATGCATTGAAAGGCTTGCACATCTTCTTCAACAGAAAATAAAGGATGATGAATAGAGACCCATTCACCTGGGGGAAACCTGACTACCAATTTCTCATTTATTTTTTTGCTAATGACATTATGCTTTTTGCTAAAGCTTCACTTGAACAGGTGACAGTTATCAAAGATTGCTTGATGACTTTTCGTAATAGCTCAGCAATGAAAGTCATTGCCACCAAAACTAGAATATTTTTCTTCAAAAATGTTCATAATGTTCGTCAGGAGGAGTTGAGTTCAGCTTTAGGTTATTCTAGAACTACAGACTTAGGTCGATGCCTAGGAGTGCAATTAGACTCAAAGACTATCGATAAAAACATGTTTACTGACATTATGGATAAATTTAAATGTAGATTATCCTCTTGAAAGTAACATTCCTCTCTCTTGCTGGCCAAACATCACTAGTCTTTGTTATTAGTACTATCATCCCGAGGTATACTACGCAAACTGCTTTGCTACCAGCTCAAACATACGAAGCTCTTGACAGGGCCAATCGAAGCTTTTTCTAGCGTTCCATTGAGGGGAAGGAAAAAACGCATCTTGTATCTTAGAATACTATTAGGATGAGTAAGAAACAAGAAGGTTTAGGCATTAAGCATGCTAAGGTTCAAAACCAAGCACTCTTCATGGAGCTTAGTTGGAAACTAATGACTAAAAAAGATGACCTATGGGTTAGAGTTGTATAGGGAAAATACAAGTATGGAAATGACATTCTCCCTAAAATCAAGAAGTCAAGATCAAGCCCTAACACCTAGTCTAGAATTAAAGCTACATGAAATAAGGTTCAGGGTGGGGCTAAAATTGTTAATAATGGTCAATGGGTCAAATGGAAATAAGAAAAACATGACAATTTCTCAACTAAATCTGCTTATTCTCATCTTTATAAAGAACAGGAAGGAGGTGATAGAAAGTGGGCTCTTATTTGGAAGATGAATATACCCTAGAGATGTAAATCCTTCATATGGCTTCTTCTCTGCAACAGACTTCTAACGAACGACGTGAGAAGATGTTGGAAGATGACTAATGATGATATGTGCCCTTGGTGCCTTAACTTTACGAAAAGCACACTACATGTTATGCAAGATTGTCCTTAAACATTCCAATACAGGTGCAAAATTGTCTCCCCTATCTATCAAGGAGCTTTCTTCAGGGCATCATGGAAAGAGTAGGTTTGTTGGAACCTTCAGGTTGCTAGATGAAAGATGACACCTGACTAGGAGAATATTTTCCTTCTGAGTTATTGGCAAATATGGCAGCGTCGTAACGTTTGACCCTTTGAACAGGTGAATAGGAGCAATGACAGTATGCATGCTTGGATGACTTCTATTACCACAACTATGATGCAACAAAGAGGTAGGATAGCTCAAGTGAATGCTGCAGGTGATATTTTGGAATTGAGACATGAAACTTGGTATCCCCCCCCCCCCCATCGATTGGGTTTTGGTTAATGTCGATGGAGCCTACTCATCATCTCTCTCGATGGGTGGCTGTGGGGGAGTTCTAAGAAAAGATGCCCTTGAAATTGAATTGTGGGCCATCCTCCTCTGGTTGAAGGAAACTTGGGATTTAGGATATCGGAAAGCTATCACGGAGAGTGATTCTATTGAAGCTGTTCATCTAATTCAAGAATCTTATAATCCTCTGCATCAACATTCTACCCTTATTGAGGAAACTCATTAGACTTGGTAAAGAGATTGGGAGACTTCTATAAGACATTAATTGAGAGGGCCATGCAGTAGTGGATGAACTTGCTAAACTCACCTAGATGCACTAGCCTAGTTTCGTTAGATTTACTTCTTCACCTCATGTCATTGGACCTTTTCTTTTAGCTAATTGTAATAACCTACACCAAACGTAGTTTGGGTGTGTCCCCTGTTATCAAAGAAAAAAAACTAAGAAATTAAGAAATTAAAATTGTTTATAAAGATTTTTTTTTTGTTTTGAAAACATGCATTGACTACACCTAAAAATATGTATTATGACTTATATGTAGAAATTTAAAAAAAAAATAAAATTACGATTTATATTAAGGAATGGACAAAGTATTATTTAATAGTATTTTTTACCTTCAAAATATTTAATAGTTTTTATAAGCCATAATCAATGTAATAAATTATTTTCGTGTTCTTTTTTTATAAACAATTATTACTCATATTCTATTTAATTCATGAATTCACACGAATTATTATTTATTTATTTATTTCATGATAATGTAGAACTACTTTCAATCACCGATGAATAGTCCATGATTGTGTGCAGTGATATAGTTTGATATTTCTTAACTATTGTTTTGAATGATATTAACAAAGAAAAAATAATGCTAAAAATCCTTTTTAATTGAGACCTGCATGGCTCAGTTTTTTTTTTTTTAATATCAATCAAAATATATTAAGATAAAATGATTAATATGCAAAAAAAAGCCTGAGATATCGAAAGTTCCCATAAAAGAAATACAACTGACAAATCAAAAACGACAAACATTAGGCCATAAACAAATATCAAAATTTGACCAACAATATCATGTAGGAGTTGCCAATAAAACTAGAATGAGCTCATTTCATAAAGATTCTCTGCAGTCACTACAATCTGAGTAGTAAGAATATGTGTCGGTAAGGACATTGATACCTCTGTAAGAACTAAAAAGAGAGCAACACTGATATATATCATCCAAGGATACAATGTTGCTTGGAAGAGCAACATCTTCCACCCAATAAGCAGCAACACTGTTATGTGTTGTGATGTTGTTTATGTTTTTTTTTTTGGCCAAATGTTGTTTATAGTTAGATGGCTCATATTTGCATCTCTAGCTCTAATGCTTAACATCTGATCGATCACATTCATTGAAAAAAGAAACTACTCTTAAATCACAATATAATTTTTTCTTGAAAAAGTATAATAAATAAAAGTCAAAAACACAAAATAAAGGCCTTTTGCTCAGATTTGCCTAATGGAGTTTCATTGAGGAAGTCTTCGTTAACCCCTTTTTTATACATTTGTCAACCCTTTTCCCAACCCACCAAAGGAAAATAATCAATAAGCACTGGGCCAAAACATAACGGCTGACAGAAAGACCAAAACCAGCCGGCCCACATTTCACGGACAGTTAGTTTGGGCTGTCTCAGACCCTAAGCCCATGAGCCAGTTAACTGGAGCCCATATACAAGTCTGCGTATAGCCGACATGCCAAGTGCAATGAATCCTGAACACCTGGCCCAAAATAATCATGACCCAAACAAAATGGAAAGGAGTAAATGTGGCCCGAAATACGTCCATTGTCAAGAGGAAAGTATATTCATCCAATCCTCTTTATAAATCACTGTTATCAATTTTATTAATACCAATATAAAAAAAATAAGTATGTAAAATTTTAAATATATCACTATATAACAAATTTAAAAGTAATATTATATTAATTTTTTTCTCTCATAAAGGGTAATTTTGGACATATATTTCAAATATTACTTAAGTAGTTACATTGTAACTTATAAATGGGATCAAATAAACTCTCTAGAATGTGCCTTATAAATGGAATCGGTGGGAGTATTAATTATGAAACCAATAAAACTATCAACATATATTAGTTCAATTGGAAAAGATATAGGTCGTGGGTTAAAACTTCAAACCTCATTATCAATATGAAAATTTTGTTGATCAATAATTTATAAGTATTTTTTGCATTTGGAAATATTCATTGGTTCCGATGAGTCTCTGAGACTCACCTCATCTAAACTTTTTATATATTAAAAAAATTATGAAACTAATAGAATTATTAATTTATAATTTTTTATATGATATTACAATTAACATAAGGGAAATTTTTATTTTAAGTTGTTGGTGAATTTAAGGGAAAAAAGAATTGTAATTTTGCATTGATATAATGGGAAAAAATCTTTTCTAGCTCAAGAAGGCTAGATATAGATTAAAAGGACAGAACCAAAATGAATTTATTACTTCTTTAATTTCTAGGGGTAATTTTTTCTTTTCATATTATTTTTTATACACTATATGAGGTTCAGTATTATAGAGTCAAATTCAGGCATTGTCAACTCTAATTAAAGATAATTCCTTTAAAATATTTTCTATATTCACATGAATTTAAATTGGAGACTTCGTCAGAAGCCATGCACCTTCCTTTTCTTACTTTGTAAACTAATTCGTAACTTAGTTTATAGGTTTCAATCTGCTGAATGTTATGATCATCAATGGCAAACCTACTTGCATTTAGTGGTGGACGCAGGTGGTCAACTTGGGGAAAGTTGCAAGGAGAAGGTGAAATTTTTTAAAAAAAGAAATTGCTCCCATTACCTCAATAAATTTGAACCCACTAGATCTAAATTAAAATATATTTAAATTTAAAAATGGGTCTTTTATATTTCATTTAAGTCCAATGAATTTTAAATTTGAATCCATTATATTTAAATTTATATTATTTTATAAAAATATCATTTTAATTTTCCATATCTAATATTATTTTACAAAAAAATTATTTTACATATATTAAATTATTTTTTTATTATTCTTGCATTCAATATAATTTATACCCTCGCTAGCTTAAAGTCCTATATTAGCCACAACTTACATTTGACGGTGGGCAATTGCCCCCTTAAATTTTGAGATACTTTGTGTAAATATAGATTTAATTTTAATCTACCTCCATTGATATGTTAGTTTTGAATGCACCAAATAAAAGAGGAACAGGGGAAGAAGAAGAAAGAGAGATGACAATCACCTATGTCTAAGTGAGGGGTTGTGGTTTAGATTTCATTAGAGGAAAAAAAAATGAAGTATGGTTGAAGTATAATTTGGTACAAAGTAGGTAGATTTTTGCAAAGAGTGAATATGGTGATGGGATCATTAAAATTTGAAACAAAAGGTAGTAAAAGAGGATGGAAATTTTAGAATAATTTAAGTATTGTGATTGATTTTTTTTTATTGAAACTTTTGTTTCAAAATGTTTAATTCTTATATTTTTAGTAGTTTTATCTTTTTAAATTTTTCAAGATTTTTACTAAAATCATTTATATAATTTTAAATATTTTTTTATCTTTATATATTCAATTTGGTGTTTAATTTTTTTTAACAAATCAAGTTGGTATACACAATAGATATTTCATTATTATTAAAACGAGTGGTTGGGCTGAAGTTTAAATTTCAATTTGTGCACAAGTAGAAAATAAAATATGTGGGGAAAATTAAGATTTTCTATTAGTGGAAATTATTTCATTTATGTCTCATCAAAAAAGCAAAAAAAATTCTACTCCCACTACCCAAGTCCTAAGTCAACCACTTATTATGATAAACAGGTTTCCAAGTATATTTAATAAAAAATTAAATAATAATTTAAATTTTAAATTTACTAATTTAGGAAAAATTTAAATTTTAAATATTTAAATTTGAGCAATTTAACTCCTACCAACCACCATTGATTTAAACGTCGTTTTTTCTAATGTTGGAGCCCAGACAAGTGGCATGAATTTTTTATTTTTTTATTTTTCTCCCTACGCGTCTTTGGCTCTCTGCATTCCTGGGTGGCATGTTTCCTCCCTCATCTCTCTCTCTCTCTCTCTCTCTCTCTCTCTCTCACTCACTCACCGGTGCGATCCCAAAAGGTGGTACTATTTGCTCCGATAATCGGGTGTTTGAGCATAGCGTTGAGTGATTCTGTTGTGAACCCACTTTTCATTCTTCATTGGGACTATTTGTAGCGAGATTTCTGAAGCACCTGAAGTGTGAAATTACTCTGCGAACGGGATCTTTTGCTTAGTTTGATCTCACCGATGGCTTCTTCACTGCTGAGTCTCTCCCGTCCTCTAGCTTCCCCGGTCCCATTCCACAATTCCCAAGTTTTTTTTAATTTATTTAAAAAAAAAACAGAATTTGAGCAAAAATGACAACACATTCCGGGTTTAAAATGCTCAAGCTTGAGTTTAACATTCTTTTCAACCTTAGTACTCTGTTTCTAGATTCTCAGAAATTGCAGGATGATGATAAAGAGCGAGGGATCTGGGGGTTCTTTGCCTGTAAAGGTTTTGTTGGTTTTGGAGCTGGATTTGTGCTAGGATCAGGTTAATCTGAAATGCAGTTAAGTGGTCGATATAATGAATATTAGTTTAAAAAGAAGAGCCATTAAAAGGCTAGTTAGCCTATTAAATAGAAAAGCTCCTTAACTTATAAAATTTTACTCAATTTGTGAGACTTTAATGTAAAACTTATGAAAATGTCATCTCGTTAAGATTCAATTATCTTTAATAACATCACTCTACAACACTTCACTCGACTTCTTATTTGTCATGACTTTCTATGAGTAGCATTTTTTATGACACTGACTTTTAATAAAAATATTAATGTAACGATCACAAATTTAAAGATAAAATCTATTCTAAAAAACTAATTTATTGAGTGGGAGAATTCTTTATCTTATAAATTTCATTCAACTTGTGAAGCTCCCACTGTAGGATTGATGACAGTTGAAGCCAAGATTAGAATTAGAACTTGATCGCCCAACTTCGATGGGTCATCCATGTATGTGGAGCCAATACAGGGATGATTGTGTGAGACCGGTAGCTTCCAAGCTCTCCCTCAAGACGTGGATGAAGGGTGTGAGCTGTCAGTATTAACCTGCATGGCAGGCATGCCACCACGGCAATACCAAGTCAAAACACACTCTCTCTCCCCTTTACTATGACAATGAACGTTTCTCCAAATTAACATTGGGGTTGAAATTGCTATAAGTGTAATTATTTAAGATTTAAAATATATTAAAAATGAATTTAGGATTAAAATTATCACTTAATCCTTTAATAAATTAATAAATTAATTTTATTTATGCACAATCATAAAGGTCATTTCAATCCCCTAAGTCATTGCTATAAATTATCCCCTGTTCGGCACACCGATTTTCTGTTCCCATGTGATGATTATATGAGTTACCTGACGAATCAAACAAAATATAAAACAATATGTTTATGTGTGTGTGTGTGTGTGTATCTATATTTTGTCTCATTCAGAATCAACCCAAAGAAAACAGAGGTTAAATTGTCTGGAGAATAATATCTTCAATTCTGCGACAACAACAACTGGTTGTTCTAATGGTGGCCAATGCTGCTTAGTTGGATATGCTATCACGTGCCAACAATCTTAAATTATTTCAATTGTTTTTAAAAAAATTGGATTATACAATAAGAAAACAGCGCGGATTCACATAGTATTGCCTAGGCGCAATAAGGGGGGAAAATCCATGATAATATATGAGAGTATCAGCCATGCTTTAATATTTTTTTTTAAAAAAAAAAGGAATCAATCTGATTGGAAACATGTTGAAAACAAGGTTCTTCTTCTTTTTTCCTCCTCCTTTGAAATATATAGGGTACATTAATCCTTGGAAAGGATACAAAAGTAATCAGATTACAGTCATAAAACCTAATCTTTTCATATATAATCTATTACCTTGTGACAAAAATATAGTAGTTAATCAAAAGCACAAAAGCTGCTTTTAAACTAGCATTCTGGGTTAGAAGTTGGACACAAAAATTTGCTTATCTATACATAAAATTCAACGACACTATTATAAAACAGTCTTCGGCCTACTCAATAATGTCTCTAAGAAGATGTTGAAACCTTGAATTATAGCAATGATCTTAGGCTCCATTTGGGTAATTTACATTCCACTTTTATAAAGTACTTTCTTACTTTTAAAAAGTAAAATATCATTTGGGTATCATATTTTACTTCAAATCAACTTTTTAAAAGTATTTTGTGAATGTTGTTGAATGTAGATTTGGTAAAAGTTATGGGGAGAAACTTTTATAATGTACTTTTGAAATGTGATCCCTTTAATTTTTAATATGATCATGTTATTTTAAAATTTTTTAAGACTCTTCTACTTTTAATCATTCTTTATATTTTTGTTACATAAAAATTCTTTATATTTTTTACTCTTGAGATTATTTTTGTATAATTATTTTCATTTTACTATTAAAATTTTAAGTACGACTTCTAATAGAAAGATGAATAGAATTCGTGATTCAATTCGAAACCAAATTATATGTTATAAATTAAACAACTAATCATGTTAATTTTTAATATTAATGTATGTTAAATTATTTATTATATAATTTCTTTCAACATATCAAACTTTATATTTTATTATTATTATTTTAACATATCAAATTTTATGTTGTTCAAAATTTTTATCACATTTTTTAAATATTTATAATATATTACATTTGTATAACAAAAATTATAAATCATCATAAATCAATATTATTTTTATTAATTATATATTTAAAAGCACATTTTACTGTATAATTCAAACAACTTTCAATTTACTAAATTGACTTTTAAAAAAATATATCAAACACAAATTTTATTATAATAACTAACTTTTGTCAAATGAATTTTTAGCAAATGAACTTTGGATAAACTGAAAATCAAACATATAATTAATAATAGCAAGAGGAAAATGGCCAACATTGTAGAAGAAACTAGCAATCCATTTAGCATTTCCATTTGGGATCACACCTCCACGTTTGAAGATGCCATCCTTGTTACTCTCACATGACTTTGATCAAAGTAGTGTTTTGAGAACTTGTTAAAAACCTGGGTTTGCAGCTTTCAAGACAAAACTACTCCCACGTTGTTTTGATCAAAGCCATGTTTTGACTAAGTTAGCAGATTTCCAAACATGCACAAAATGACATCCCCCATTCATTTTGCATTCAGTGTTTAAATAGTTTTAAGAAAACATAAATGTAATTTTGGGACTCCTATTAAAACTTGTAAACAATATTCAATGAACCATTTCTAGCATACAAAACAGAATATTGACTTCTTATAACAAGCCACCATCACTTCGGTAAGGGACCAATCCAGGAGGATTACTTACTTGGGAGGCAAGAATTGGAAAATAAGAAACGGGGTGGGGGATAAAAATTCTTGATCTTTCTACAAGTAAAAAATATACAAGTTATAACAAATTATGAAAGGGAGACCCCCCCCCCAGGGCGATTCATCACTGCTTCGGTACGTTGTATAGAATTTGAGAAATAAGCCGCATATTCATGGCATGAATAGCATAATTCATTAGAAATTTTACATTAATTTTATATGTGTGTGTATTTATGTATGCATGTATACCAATATATATATAACAATAACAAGTATTATCTCACTAGATAAGATATGTATGATGTCATCATGCTCTACCATCAATTAAGTTTTTAAAAATATTGTTGATCAAGAAGTCTCATTGAATCACTTCCATTTATATTTTCTTTGATCTTTATATCTATCCCTCTTTACATAATTCAAGATTATTTGTCCACTCTTCTCGTTACGGTGTTTGTCATGGCCTTCTTTGTACATATTCAAATTATCGCAAATGATTTTTTATCATTTTTGCTCAATAGATGTCACACTTTTTTTTTATATATTCATTTTGAATTTTATCTTTTCATATATACCTACACATCCATTTCAACACTCTCATTTCTCTCCTATTCTAACTTTTCTATATGTATAAGTCAAAGAATTACAATTAACTATATTGTTTGTATTCTTTTATGCTTCTCCTTTTCTGTTCTAGTTCCACGTATTGCATCGAGAAATGAAGTGGGAGAAAAATTATCATACTAGAATGAATGACCATCATTTCATTAGACTCAAAGCTCAAAGGAAATAATAAAGACAATAATAATAACAATAATCTATGATCCCTTAAGTGAAAATTCTCAAGTTCAAGTCCGTGTGAATGCAAGAAAATTTCTTTGGAAAAGCTACCCACAATTATACCTGACAATATTTGAATTTGACCCAGTCAACTAGAATAAAATCAGGTGGTAAAGTTAGGGATAGCAGCATGGGGCAGGGTGGCCTTAGCAGATGGAGAAGGCTCAACAGTTGGGGAAGGAATCACAGCCTTGCCAGTAAGCTCATCAGGCAAGTCAGCAATGCCCTTCAAAGAGAAAGTGTAGAAAAGCTTGAAAGGGAACACAATCTGGTGAAGCTTCACATGTCCCTGAACTCCTTCAAATATTCCAGACCCTCCTGTCACAGCCAGAACTGTGTCTTGGTATGTCAGATAAGGTCCTTGAATTGAGATATGGCCATAGTCCCCAAAGTAGAAGCTGTAAATGGCCTCATATCTGTCTCCTTTCTTGTCAGGAACATGTTGTATGAGCACACACAGACCTGATGTAATGCCTATCCTCTTCTGCAAGTCTCCAGAGTAGAGCTTGTTGCTGAATGGCACTAAGTCTCCCAAGGAGTTCTCTGTCTTCCCACTTAGCCTCAGGTATGCTGGGCTGCCTCTGTCACGTTCATTGATCTCATACACACAGAGTTCTTGAATCTTGCCGCCTGAACCATTCATCATTCAATTCATCACTCAATCAGGAATGCTGTGCTACCCAGTAATGTTTAAAAAACATGTTTTAGGTCCAATTTTAGCCTATTGGGGTCAAGGTCCTATACTTTTTTTCATTAAGGAATTAGTCCTTATAATTATGGTCAACTTTAATTAAGGTCTCTAGTGATGACATGTCCCATGTATAGTTATGTGGCAGTGATGTTTTGTGAACTGTGAGGACTTTGATCAAAGTTGACCACAACTCAAGGCATTAATTCCTTAATGAAAAAACTACATAGGAACGTTGGCATAAGTTGATCAAAACTCCAAGGAAGAAGAAAGTTCAAAAAAAAAAAACAGTTTTTGGTCCAATTTTAGCCAATTTGGATCAAGGTCCTATTCTTTTTCCATTAAGGAATCAGTTCTTATAATTATGGTCAACTTTTGGTTAAGATCTTCGTGATGACGTGTCATTTAAGTAGTTGTGTGACAATGGTGTTTTGTTACCCGTAATGAAAAATTATAGGGATACTGGCATGAGTTCATCATAACTCCAGGGAACAAAAACTATGTTTTCCGAAACTTTTTTCATGCAGATTTGATCCTCTAGGTAGTGGATGATCCTAGCCAAGGGAAAAGGGTGAGAGAAGAACTTACTCGGCTTTGAAGAATCTTGCTGCTGCTCCTTGGGCTTGTTGAAGAAAAATGCTGAGATTTTGGAGTTGTATGAACTTCTCAAGGATGGAGATACTTGATGGCTGGTTGAGAATTTCAAGCTTTGGTTGGGGCAAGACTGAAATAGATTACAACCCACTTGGTTTTTGGAACGAGAAGAGGAAGAAGAAGTGGGGTGGGAGATTCTGAGAGAAGAGACCATTTTCAGAGAACCAGTGGAAGCCATGGATGGTGATGATGGAGGAACTATGGTGGATTCAAAGCAAGATTTCATATTTATAAATGGGAAATCATTAGAAAAATTCGTATTTATCCCACGTGGATGTCCAGTCAGGTATGAAATTAATAGTACATGGACATGGTATGAAAAGGTAGGCGTCGGACAAGACATGGAACCTTCATGTTTACCTTTTCCTTTTCATTTACTTTTTCCCTTCTTCTGATTTGAATTTTTCATCTCAACAAGTCATTTTCACCCTGAAAAAAATAATTGACAATATACGTTTTTCGTTTTTGGGTATACACTATACAGGGACGTGGCAGCATTTACTTGAAAATTATAAACCTATCATTAAAAAATTTGTATGGCGGAAGAATCTTGGTTATAGTGGCTGCTAGTCTGTATCAATAATATATTATAGGTTAGACATCACATGAATTTGTTGGTTGAAAAAAAAAAAAAAAAAAAAGGGAGACATCACATGAATTTGCTACCAGGAAGGTATCAAGTTGCCAAGTCGAAATTTTTTACTTTATAATAAGAGAATCTACAAGTCGAGACATTTTACTCATCACTTCCAACAACTTGACAAGATATAATATTATCTTATTTTCAGGTGATCCCTACTTTACTAAATTTGAATTGTCACAGTGATAGATAAAACAATGGGCTACTTCAAGGTTAATCGTCCAGTCAAATATAGACAGTCCAAATGTTTTTAATTAAAACTAAAAAATAATTCATAACAAATTCAGATAAAATAATCAAGCAATTGACCTTTGCAGTTGTATTTCAGGTAAGAAAATTAGCAGTTCTAGGAAAGTGATGATGAATAACTTCAGACAGAAATGAACCAGTGACAATTTCAACAATAGATTCAATTAGGAAAAGGGAAGATTTAAGAAAAACTAAATATATTCACTCCATGCATCCATGTACATTTTTCTTTTGAGATGGCCCAGGGATTAACATTCGTGAACAATATATTACAATATTAATATATATAGGTTAGACACCACATGAAAACTCACTTTTGTCAACGAACTGAGATTAAAAGTTATTGGAAAAGGCGCATCCGGCTCAGCTTCATCTAGTATTCCGTGGCCTATCTCCAGAAACCTTTTAAAATTCTCATCCTAAGAAGTCTTCCCAGGACCTTCAAATGCCAAATCAGACACATAGTTCATGCCCGCATTGTATTGCTAACTCCTATTACAATTCCACAATTATTTTTTTTTTAGGCTGGTACAACCGACCGCTTTATGGTAATAGCTTTGACTTGGTGTATAGCAGAAACTTCATACTTGTCTTTGCACCTAGGATGGGTACAAAAAGTCAAATAACTCTAGTGCCAAAAAAAGTCAATAACTCATAAATGAGGATTTTTTGAGTGGCAGAATCCACTGATAAATCTATTGTAATGAGTTTTTATTAATTCTCTGCACTAACTTTACGTGTGAAAAGAGTGTACATAACAATTTTTTTTTTTAATATGCTATTGGAAACACGTACCATCGAATCTCTCTATATCCATATCACATCTCCACTGTGAGAGCCTTCAATATTGAGATTCTAAAGAGATAGTGGCATTCAAGTTCTCGGGGCTCTTCGCCTGTCTGCATAATTTCATGTAAATTTCTCCAGTGGCAGAGCGAAGAACACAAATTTTACAACTTGTAAGTATACATAATTTCAAGACTTTAGAAGTGACACGATCTTTGGTGGGGGAAAAAGTTACCTCATCAACACGTTGTCAAAATTTCAGCTCCAAAGCCAGTTATCAAAATGGTATGCTCAAACTGTGCAGCGGGACTACCATCTTTTGTTACGGCTGTCCAGTTGTCCGGCCATGTAATGCACTCGGTGCTTCCCATTGTAAGAATGGGCTCTGTATTAGAAGTTGAATTTTAAGGGTGAAAATGTGAGATCCAAGGATTTTAAACCCAGCTTGACCAATAGAGAGAAGCAGCCTGTATAAACTTACCAATTGTAAATGTTTGACCTTCAACCATGATACCAGGATTGTCATTACCTGTCAAGCATCAAACAGAATTTTATTTTTATAATATAAAACCGCTTCTCCCACCTCCTGACCTACCTCCAATAAACAAAATGTTGGAAAGAAAAGGGGGAGAGGGGGGCCAAGGCCAAGGAAAGCAATATACAAGGGTTGTCTTGGTTCTCATGAGATTCGAGCACTCACTTGAAAAGAGGACAAGAATCAGTAAACACAAGCAGTTTTACTGATCTTTCAGCCGTAACAATCAACAAAAAACTTTTAAAGGTAACGGCCTGGTACTCAGTGTAAAAATAGAAATATTTTCCTACTTGAAGTTCACTAATATACATCTAGGTACCCCAATATATACTCTATTATTAAAGCGAAGTCAACATTGGCTTATGGTACAGTAAAGGCAATATAAGGAAAATGTCACATTTAAAAGGCAACTTACGGTGATGTAGGATTATTGGCTCTGAATGGAACACTGCTCCTACACCATGCCCGACAAAACGTTCCACTACACCAAAGCCATACTTTTCAGCATGTTCACTGTAATAACGTCTCACAAGTAAAGGAAGAAAAAAAAAGTCAAAATCTATAGAAATTATTATGTTTTGCAGATCACATGACCAACTCATTCAAATTAAAATCATACTATTACATATAAATATATGAATGTCAAAGACTACAACTCTAAATAAATGTACAAACTCTAATGTCATACACATTTATTTTCCAAATCTTCATTTAGAGAACACATCAATGATTTGACTCCAATAAAATGCTTTTTATTTTTATTAAAACTCCTTTAAAAATTTAAGTGTAAAACTAAAATGTTCAGTAAATCCACAATTACATTTAGCAATTTTATGCATAGTTTTAATATTATCTGATTCTTTTGGCCTCAGTAGTGACTTAGAACATATATTTATACAAAACTATATTTAAATGTCCATGTAGGTATCTATATTCTTTTAAGAACATCTTGTATAGCTAATAAAATCTTTATTCCTTCCATTGAAATTGCTTTCATAACATTGATCAAACTGCCAATTGTACACGATCAATATAAATGGCTACAAAAGAGAACCAATCACCCAAAATAAGCACTGTCTTCTACTTCCATGCATTTAATTCTGCGACCTTATGCCATAAATTCATCATTTCTAGTTATTTGTCACATGATCGTGAATAACAAAACACTTTCAAGTTGTGCTTGGTGTTTGATATTCTGAGGGGGTTTTTTTGTTACATTTTAAGCTTAAATTTTAGCAAGTGACCCTGCCTAGGATGATAAGACTTCTTGTTGTCATTGTTGTTGTGTTGAATTTTTGTAGTTCATGTGCCAATTTTGTAATGAGATCTAAGTTCATAGGAATGAAATGTAGTTTCCCCTTTTTGTCTCGAGCTGTTTTCTTTTTTAAATAGTCCATCAGTGATTAGCAAGTACATTTAGCGAAGCTTCAAAGGAAAAGGGAAATTTCCAAGTGCATACTAGATCAAATGCTAACAGCAATACCTCCCCAAACTTTCAGGTTTGTTTTCTGAGAAAATACCATCGTGTGACGAATACATAGAGGTAAGATAGTGGAGAGGGTGCTGACATAGTCAAACAGAGATAAATTCAGTAACAACCCACGATAGAAGACTGTAGGATGCATATACCCCACCAAGCCTGAGTCTATACCATGACCAGCACAATGATAGAAGATAGTAGAGAGGGTGCCGAACAAGTCAAACAGATTGCAGGATGCATGTACGCCACTAAGGTTGAGTCTAGGATCAGTTATCATGTCATTTATATTGTGTATTATATTTCTTCTGTATTTTAGTTATAAATAGGATTAGGAATCCTCTTCTCCCTATTTTATAGAAGCTAGTAGTGTTTTCAGATTCCAGCATCATTATCTTCGATAGAATTTCTCTCTATATCTCTTCTAAAACCCCAATTCTATCAATTCCACTTAAGATCTACGGTACCTGATTCTCTTTCCAATTTTGTTAAAACTTGCACCATCCTTGCAAACAGCTATTCCCATCTCCAGGCACTCTTCAGTTACCTGCAAATATTAGATCGAATGATACAACCAATTCATAAACTAAACACTTCCATAAGTGACATAATTAACTGTGGAATCAATATGTAAGATAACAAATAATACATTAAGAAAGAAATATTCTTTCAATATACAACAGGTTAAACTAGCAAAATTTCTTTTTCTCCATGGAGATCAGCAGCAAATCACTCACCTTAACAAGGCTTTTCATTGCATCACTGACTTCCCCACAAAAAAATGTCTTTGATGTGTCTCCATGATATCCCTATGAAAGCATATAAAAGGGCATGAGATTACTTGGTCATCAACAATAGCAGCCAAATATATCGGAATTAGATGGCTGTCTCGGTGATACACCTTGGCAGTTCAGTAAGCAGCGTGCTGCAATTTTTAACATTATGTAATCTTTAATATGGAGAAAAGAAGAGACTAAGTATAGCTTGCATGATTATAAACAATACAATAACCAATACAAATAAAACATGGCTAACATGTTTGAACTTTGAACTACTAGAAACTATGAAACAAATGCTTAATTGAAGACCAAAATTAATCACGCATACTATTTTGTTTGGAAGGTAACAAGCCGTATGATTTGGTTCTTCAAGATCAAATCTATTCATAGCATACATGCATAAACCAGCTAGATATATAGAGGATATAAAAGAAATTATATGGATATTTCTCAGACATGTGCAGATCATTATACATACTTACTTTAGTTTCCTTTCAATTTTTCTTTATTAAGGAAAATTCATAGGAAAGGAGAAGCATAAACATCAACTCAAATTCTATTTGCCTAAACTCACAAAGTAGTTAATTAATTATTGAATTTATCCACTGCATTGGGAATTGATTCCTTAATTAACCACAAAGTAGTTAATCAACTTCTGGAACAAGATAAAATGAATTCACAAGACATTGCAGCTGCACTGCGTCAAAGCCAAGTGAAAAAATGCAGTTGGAGAGGATGTCCATTTCTTCAACTGAACAAAATGTGATAAAACAATCCCCCAATTTATAGGGATTAAGTAAGATGACAAACAAACAAGGAAATATTTTAGATATGCAGGAATAAAGTAGATATCAAAACCCAGTTGCATGCTGCGCTTGGTTGAATGAACTTCATCTAGGGATAAAAGCAGGCCAGGTAAACCTGAATATGTTATCATTAAGAATAGAGGAGCATACATTCAGGTAGACTGTCACGTCTATGTTAATAATGTCACCATTCTGCAAAAAAGATTATTGTTATCACTCATCAGTTGAGCTATTTGCATATTAAGGATGAAAACATATGATAATTTAGTCCTTCAAAACCTGTAGCTTCCGAGAATCAGGTATTCCGTGGCACATGCACTCATTAATTGATGTGCACACACTTTTTGGAAATCCACCATAGCCAAGAGGTGAGGGATAAGCACTGGCTTCTATTATCATCTGATGGACTGCTTTATCAATTTCATCAGTTGTCACAGAAGGCTGACAATATCAACCAAATAAATGTCAGACACAAAATTGAGAGCACAGTGAACCATGAAGCAGTTGATAAGGAAGGATGGGGAAACATCATGAAAATGAAAAATGAAAAGATGCCATTTGTCCCTAAAAAAAGGACATTCGATCAAGGTTATGGAAGTAAACTTCCTAATGTTCTTGGTTGCAAGTTCTCACCCTCGAACTACAGCTAAGTGCTCAAGTCTTAAATGATCGAATAACTGATATAATTTACAGTCCAATAAAGGCCATCAGACAGCTGGAAAGTGTAAAAGCTTTCAAACTTTCCATTAAACCCCAAAGCCAAGTGAAGGCATGTAATATCAAGTTCTTTTATAAGGGCTCAAAATTCTTTTAAAAACATGCAGTGAAGATATCATAGTAATCATGAATATCATGATCATGATGATGGAAGATTATGCAAATATGTGAAATATAATCATTAAAATACACACAGACACACAATATCACATCACAGATTCATGAATCTGTCCATAAGCCCTATTTATAGAGAGATAATTACAGCAATTGAGAAATGAACTCTATCATGAAAGAGAAATTGAATGTCAGATAAATACATGATTTATAACATATGTTTGAAGAAGAAAGTCCTACCCTCACTAGAGTCCCTGCATAGTTTAGGACACGAGCAGCAAGCTCACATGCAGCCCTCATGCAAGCAATGCCTTCAGAATCATGGATTTGATACTCACTGGATATTTCAGGCAGTACATCTGAACCTACATAAGGAGGCCTTGGTATGTGATTAGGGACAGGCAGACGTGGTGACACTTTTCCACGCCTTAATGGAGGCCTTCTTCTAGGCTTTGTAACACCAAGCTCACGTTCTCTAGACATGACATGAAGCTAGAAAAAATATTACTGGAATCTTTTGCTATGTTTTCTTTCCATCATTAAGCATTAAGACTATCAACTTCTATTCAGATAAAAGAAGAAAAAGAATTGCAAAAGTTTCATTTTTTAAATAGGGAATAAAAAAAGGGCGCTTTGGCTTGATTGTAAATGGACATATAACAGGAGCATGCAGTAAGCTTTTTATTTTCGCTCTATATGCTTCAAGATTTTCTATGACAAAAATATATAAGATGCAAACGGATGAGGGGAAAATAGATGGTTGACAGTGAGGCCTCCCACATGTTCTGTTTTCTATTTAAGGACACGCCCTGGAATGTTATTAACATATAAGACAAAAAAACACGCAGTCATAAAATCAAGTGCAATGACTGCTGAAATCTTTTACTGAGGGCTTGCTTACCACCATATGTATATAATTCAAATAAATCAATTTAGTCCTTCGGCATGCAAAGATATTTATGAATTAAGAAAAAAAACAGTTATAGTTGAACGAAAAACTTCACCTCCCACCAGCCACCCACTCAATTCTTTCCATCGAGCATAAATCATAAAAGAATCGCATCTCGCTAAACAGCTTAGAAGACCAAAATAAGCCGACTGTCCGACATAGAAGGCAAACAACTTACTAAACATCCAGAATTTTCCCGTGAACTTCAACATCAGATATTTGGCTACTAAATTGAAAATGCAAGTTCAATCCACCACAGACAGGGTACAACTTTACCGCAGTTGTACCTTTTGATTCTCATCGCCTCCTCCAATCCTGACAGCCTCTTAGAGAAAATCATTAGTTGTTTTTTAGAAGGAGGTTGGTTTGCTGGAACAAAGAAAATAATCAAAAAGATATCCCTCTATCGAATCACCGGAAGGCAGGAAACATGAAAAGAAAGAATTACGAAATCTCGCCAAATAAATGTACTGTAAAACAGAAAATTCAATCAAAGCCCTCTCATTTGAATGAACTACGTGAAAAATCTGAAAAGGAATGAGACTTGGAGTTGAAGTGGTGACGAACCAGAGGACGAAGAGCGTGAGAAGGTTAGAGAAGTTCCCATACAACTCGATGAAGATGATAATACTTCACCATGAAGGAAAGCTGAATGTTTCAGAAATGCACTATGGGCAAGCGAAGCACCGAACGCCATTCTAGAGCGATTAGACAAGATAACAGAATCAATGAAGTCCGGATTCGAGGATTTATATCTGTTTTTTGACAATTGTTTTCTTTTACAACACTACAAATACAGAAAACTTGTAAATGATTTGTTCTGGCCCAAAAATGATTGGGCCCATAGATGCAGTTTCAAGAAAGCCCACAAAAGTTGGGCTTCAAGTGAGAACCATCACATGAAAAGCTTAATTTTTATTATTTTTGGTTGATCAAATATTAGATACTCCCTCCATTTAAAAATATAAGGCATTTTTTGAAGAGTTGAATGTTCAAGTAAGACATTTTTATTCTTTTAAGATGTAATTATTGCCTTTTTTTTAAAGTGCCTCTATTGATAGTAACTTTATATTTATTATAGAGTATTTAATAGAAATAAATATGAAAAAATAAGGTTAGTTTAAAAGTAGGTAATTATTTTATTAAGAGTGAGATTTAGTTAAAAATGCCTTATATTTTTTAACCGAGAGAGTATATTACTTTCAAGAGCAAAAATCAGCTTCTAATATGGAAAAAGGTTCTTGCTAGTGATGCATAGAATATAGAGTAAACTAAAATGGAAAAGGGTATACTACAGTTTGAACTTTTTTTGTACTAAATTGTTTAGAATTTGAAATTAATTTCGATTAGATGTAAAAAAGAAAAAGACGGTTAATAACAATTTCTTGTATCCTCGATATTGCATTTCTTTCTCGAAGTAGTGATTAATCATAACGATTCAACTCAACTTCTAAATTATTCCCTCCGGTTTATTTTTTTTCTTTTATTGGTACTTGAAAAAGAATTTTTTTTGTCCTTTTTATAAGGTATCATATAGGATATTTTTACATTTTTCCTATATTGCCCAATGTTAGTTTACGTTTCTGTAAATTTAACTCTTCGGCTTCACAAAGGATCAATTTTGTAAGGATAAAATTGAAAGTCTTATTAATTTTCAGACAAAATTAATGAATTTTTATAAATATCTCCTTATTTAAATTTCGGTAAAAATGTTGAGAGAAACTTATAAAAACAATTAGATGGAGTACTTCTATATAACGTTAACCCTTCCATCCTCTTATAATTCATTGCTTAATAACAAAATTGTTGTACTAACGCATTGAGCCATAGGTACTTGATTGTGTAAAATATATTAATTAAATATTAATATATCAATAACAATTACAGTCAATTACAATAGCTCAAGTCATCTCAAATTTCATGTGTTATATATATATATATATATATATATATATATATATATATATGTATATCTTTTCGATTTGAAAAGGATATAAAGGTGAAGGCAAAACAAGCCATAATGGCTTTAGCGTAGATGATTGACCTAAAGCAAATCAAAGCAGTTGCCTGGAGGGTTGTGTCATGTTTGTGTGCCTACCTTCCAACACGCCAAACATGCTTAATTAACTAATTATTATGATATTAATCAGAATCTCGATGAAACGAACAATTAAACTTGTTAAATTTATATAGAGATCGATTATAGAATGATTAATGAAAAAGTGAATGCTATTATTAATCTGAAATAAAAACGAGACGCAAAAAATGATCACTTTGTTAATAATTATTAACAAGAGACCCTTATAATTTTTTTTATTATACGTGAATATTTTCTTATGGGAGATAATAATGTTTGAAATATAGTCAAGCATTAAATATAAACATTTCGTTTAACAAAAAAAAAATAAACTGTGATTCATCATGTTATGGAAGATTGATCTATTTTACTAGATTCAATCCATATTAGTGCCATGTTAGTGAGCGGTGTTGAAATAAAATTCAACATATGAGGCTACACATATAAATATTAAAAATGAGTGGCCATTGTTATAATTTGGCCTAAATAAAGTGTTCTACTTGAAAATGTTTAATTTGAAGGCTTAAGGAGTGTAATTATTATGGAATTAATGTGTAGTTCAAATTACAAATGTTACAAATTTAAATCTATGAATAGAGGTCATGGACTCGGTTTCCAAGTTAGGAATAATGAGAAACTAGTTCTTTAACTTCTTTTTGAAGAATGATAAGAAGGTTTATAATATTTGCAATCCAGAAGATTGCCGTGATAATCTATCAATTTATGGAATCTTGTGACATTTTTTACTATACAATTGATTTTCTTTTATTCCTTTGAAGTAAAATGAGATTATAATTAAGTTTAGGGATTTAGTTACAATCAATTCTATGATTTAAATATGAAGTGGATTTATCATGAACAACCAACAAGCAGAAATTATAATTGATATAAAGAGAAATAATTAGGAAGACGTGCATGCATACAAGTCCTACACGTCATTTTGCATGCGTCGACGCAAGAAGTTACTGAAATTGAAGTATTCAAACCCTAAAATAAAAATCCTCCACGGGGCTAAACTTACTCTGTCATATGCGTTTGATCTTAGTCCAGATCTTAATTAGAGCTTATTACAGGAATTTTTTACAGTTATAAAATTTTCTTAATTAAGAGGCAAAAAATGGAAAAAAATATATATATATATATATATATATATAACTTCATAAAAAGTTTATGATTAAAAAAAAAAAAGACGTGAGAGATTTCAGAATTAACAGACTAAGACTTTCCAGCTTCCATATGGGACCCCTTCTTACAGCCTTACTTTATTAGTAGCATATCATTAATCCCCCACCTATAAAATATTAAACTTATTGGGTAATTAATTAAGTAGATTATTTTTCACAGCTCTAAGAAAAAAATGTGGGGGCAACAAAGAACGATGCTATTCAATCTCTAACCAACTTCGACCAAATTTAATATGGTGCTTTGACTAAAGAAATGTCAACTTAAACTTTTGATTTTTCTTTTTAAAATTTCGTATAGATTAGTATAGTCAGCAGTAATAAATTAATTAGCAGCTTCTGAGTTTTAAATTTATCTTGGGAAACATTGATAATTGCATAAAGATTAATTAACGGGAAATGCTTATAAATGATAAAACTAGCGGGCAATCAGCTGGATGAAGAATCATGAACTTAATTAATTTGGCGACGATGGAATTTTTAAGAGTTTGATTTTAGAGGTAAAACTATCAGAGGATATATATTACGATTAATTAGATTATTCATTGACAACTTAATTATTAATATTTCATTAGTTCGAAAAGGAATTATTGTATTTTCAGTAATAAAAATGAGGATTATTAGTCAAATTTGCCATTGAATGTTGTTATGTTGACATAAACTTGATGACGATCGAATTGGAATGAACATTTTCCAGGCCACTGAGTTGTTTGTTATTTTTAATTTAGAATGTGATCCATCATCATATCCTTATCTATATCTAAGGTTTACATGGTCGTTGATTAATTTTTTTCCTGATATTCTTTTTCAACATTAAAGGACAGGTTAATTAACAAGTCACGTCATCGAGGTTTATATTTTATCAGTAATTTCTTCTTTTGTTTATTTACATGCATAGAAACAAAAATTGGATTATCTGTTTCGGATTCCTTTAATGTTCTCTGTTAAATTTAAAAACCTAAGAAAATTTTATGAAAACAAATTTAATTTAAAAAAAAAAACCAAACAAACAGGTGTAGGAAGGAGCCCCTGGTTTGTTTCTGTCTCTGACCCTAAAAGCAACATTTAAGACATTTGAGAAATGCATAACAAATGTTTTGGATGTGGCGAGAGCACTCACAAAGTAACTATTTCACCCCACATCTCATACATGGAAAAAAAAAAAATCTAAACTTTAAAATCTTTGTGGAACATTAATAATTGAGTTAGATTTAGAGACATGTTTTCTGTTTTTCTTAATCATACATGTATTTTACAATATATAATACATATATATTTACAATATATATTACCTCCGTCCTAAATTATAAAATTAATTTTAGTAGTATTTTGTTGTCTCAAAATGTAAGATAATTTGACAGAAATAAAAAAATTATAATATTTTTATTTATTACCTTTAAGGGAAGAGAGAATAATTAAAATGAAAGGCATTTTGATAATTTTATATTTTTATCTTAAAAAAAATAAGGTTGTAAAGAGTTATTACTAAGCTTTACTAGTATGTATATTCTTATCTCAAATTATCTTACAATTTGAAATAAAGTGAGTAGCATTCACTCATCTGATTTTATTTATAAATTACTTTTAACATGTTTTATTGAAATCAAAAAAAAATTTTAAAACTTATAAATTCTATCTAAAAATAACAAGTTCTCAACTTTACTCTTAATAAATATATATATTTTAACAATTTTTTTATATTTAATAGAGGGTGAGAAGGGAAACGTATGATGAAAATTTAATGATGTGACTTATAAATAGAACACACACAAAAAAATCTTCTCATTATACCATGTAAATAGAAATGGAAGGAGCATGCTGTACTTTGTGTGTATGATCATTTGTTTTTTATTTAAAAAAAAACAAGGAATTGATGATGATAGAATGGGACTAAGCTTCCTATGGAAGCATTTGGTAGGGGCATTTTGAAGGAGAGGAAGAGTCGTTCCATTCTCATTTTTTGGATGGTAAAGATGGGTACTTAAGAAGGAAAGAAATTATATTTTGACCAAAATATCCCTATCCTATATTAAAAATTCCAAACTGACCTTAATGTTAAATAAAAATTTTATCTTTTGTCAATCTCTCCCATGATAAAATAAATTTCATTTCCTAATAAAACCCAATACATAATTCATTCATGTACCAAATTTCAATTTAATTTTTTCATTAGATAAATTGTAATATAAATATATTATTAATTCTTCGAAAAATTGTGAATGTAAAGTGGACGTATGGAAATGCTTAAAGCAAAAGAAAAAGTTAATAAATGATAATATAGTTATGTTTCTAATAATAAAACAACAAAAAATAAAAGCCAACTTAAACCAACTGAAAAATAGTGCGACTTATCTCAAGTTTGGTGCGTGTGTGTGCATGGCAATTTTGTTTATAATCTAGCTCCTTTAGTTGATAAATACTTGTATGTTAATGAAATCAATTTTCCGAGGTTTTATTTATAATTATGTCTGTTTTTCTTTTGTTTAGAATAAGGAAGGATGAGTGAGTGAGGGGGATGATATTTTGGATTAGATTGAGGCAAATTGGGAAGAGGAGGAGGGAGATAGAAGGACATACATTGATGATGAGGACATGGAGGAAGGAGAAGGGAGGCAACAAGTGGGAAAATGATGGCAAAGAAAAAAAAAAAAAAAGCAAAGTTGACTCTTCCAACAACGACGTACCATGAAAGGTTTCCCCTTCTCTTCCCATTGGCCCATCTCTCTCTCTCTCTCTCTCATATACTATTCTTCATCCTCCCTTCTCATCTTGCCACTTGCCAACCATCCTCCCTTTCTTTAACTATTTCACATTTTGTCTCCTCCCATCCCATCTTTTCTTCTTCTCTTTCCCCATTCTTTCTCAAATAAGCAGCTAATAAGAAATCATGTCACCTTAACAAGTGGTTTCAGAGCCATGGCATACGGCATTATCCTAAAGATTAAAACTTTATGGTATCATGATTTGATTCGTGCAACACAGACCTGCTGTGCAGATGTAATATATATATATAGATGACTAATGCTTATCCGTTTGGTTGATTTTTGGACACTCCAATCCATGCCTGTGTGCCTCCAAACATGGGAAAGAGACTCAAAGTTCAGAAGTTGCTGAATTATTACACACATGAACAGATACGAATGAACAGTTTTTTTTTTTGTTTTGGGTCACTTTTTTTTATACAGGTTGTTTTCTGCACCTAATTTCAGCTTCTTTCTTACTATTATACAATTCACCTTTTTTTTGCAACTTGCAACTTGCAATTTGCAACTAACACCACCACCACTTTCCTCTTCTACCCCCACCCCTGTTTTTCTCCACCTGCTTTTCTTCCTTCCCCACAAAATTTCAAATTTCAGAAAATTACACCAAAAATAAAAATGAAAACAAACGTTACAAAGCTCCAATTATTTCGGTTCTTGCTAAACTCTAACGTTAACAGCTCCATCTCTTTCCTCTTGCCGTGGCAGCTCCCACCAACAGAATCCGACGCCGGCATTTTCAGAATGTTCACCCCAAACAGCCGAACTATCTGAACCGGCTCCACCACCGGTCCAACTGAGTTGTACAACCCCTCCATTCCGGTCCCTTCACCACCTACTCTCTGGTTATTCCGGCCTTTCCAGTCAATGTAGAGCTGGCGTTCCGGTCCGGTTGACCTGTGGAAACTGACCGCGTCGCCGGCTTTCAGGTTCTTCTCCTTCACGAACCGGCTCCAACCTTTCGTCAGCACGTAGCTCTGGCTACTGTTCCAATACGAGTACCGAAACCTCCACACTTTCCCTCCATCGTCCTCGAAGTTCAGAAGCACCCCCTTGGCCGCCGGGCAAGAAGCGCCTCCGTTCTGCAACGGGAAGTGCTTCTCCGCGTGCTGCTTGGGTATCACCAACCGATTCAGCTTTCCCACGTCGCTCGGCGTGACGGTTTTCTCGAACAGCTGCTCCCGCGCTTTCTGAGTCCGCTCGAAGCACAACCCTCCGCCGTCGTCCTTTCGCAACTTCCCTAAGCTTCCACCGGCCAATCTGCGGTTGCGCTTGCTCTGCTGGAGTTCGTCATTGTAGGTGTGCTTCCTCAGCATGTCCACGATCTCGGCTTTGGAATGCGAGCTAAGGAACGCGGTCTCAATATCGTCGTCGGAGCTGTTCCCGTTGAGGGGCTTAAAGTTGGTGACGGCGTCCTTGCCGCGGAACCTCTGGGCGGCGATGTCGTAGGCTCTCGCAGCCTCATCTTCCTCATTGAACGTGCCCAGCCAAACGCGCTGATGCTTCTCGTATATCTGGGCCCCCCATCGTCCATTGGGCTGCGGCACCACACCCTTGTACCTGGACGACGGCAGTTTCCGGGACTCAGCTTCACCGCCGCTATCGGAATCCACAACAGTGCTGGCACCGCTGCCGACCCGGCAGAGACTGTTGGTTGGCAGCGGCGGCGATGACTTTTGAGGCGTCACGTCGAGCAGGGAAACAGTAGTATTCGCCGGAGAAAGCGATATGGACACCGAATCACTCGTAGTGCTTTCATCCACGCAGCTACTCGCATCCATGTCTGTTCCGTAGCTATGGTGCGTGTGAGAGTAAAGCAAAAGGACAAGACGAGAGAGAGAGAGAGAGAGAGAGAGAGAGAGCGAAGAAGAAGAAGGTATTGATTTTTTTTGACTAGGAAGCAGGAGAGAGTAAGTGTGGGGATATAGGGGAAGAGAAGGGATATATATATATTTTTAGGAAGGGGGGGTGGGGGAAGGAGTGAATGCAATATAATAATGTGAATGAAATGAGAAGAAAATAAATGTGTAATTGGGAAAGTTATAAAATGAGGGCCGTGGACACTGTTATCTGCTTTATTATTAATTGGTAATAATAATTGTGTGTATGTGAGTATGTAGGGAAGATATATATGAGGATGAGGACTAGGGTGGGTCAGTCAACTCAGCTGGAGGGTGTTAACTGTTGTTTAAGGAACTAGCCTGGAAGATTCATGCCCTGTGCCCAGCCTCCTTTGGTGGCAACAATCAAGATGCACCCAGATTAATAAAATCAAACACAACCCCCTCTATGTTTAATTATTTACAAACAGTATTGGTTGAGTTTGTAAATATACTTTTTAATCCTATTTATAAAACACTTCTAACATATTTTATCATAATTAAAAAAATTTTAAAACTTATTAACTTTATATAAAAATTTAATAATTTTTAAATTTTCCCTTATTAAATATATATATATAGATATATATATATATATATATTTTTAATAATATATTTTTTCTCTCCAACACTCAATGGGGGTTAAATGGAGAAATTTACAATAAAAATTTAATGAGATAATTTTTAAATATGACCCAAAAAAATCTTCTTTATAGTATAAATTTGCCACTTTTTTGTTTAAAAAAGTATAGGTGAGTAAAATCTCAAAACTTATCAATGAGGGCATTTGCCCGTCAACCAGATCTTTATATCGATAATAAAATTTGAACTATCAATCTTGCAAGTTATATATAGGTCAAATCTTTATTAACTAAACTAATATTTATTAGTCTATAAAGCCATAATTTTCTTATGTGAATAGTACTCATTTCAACCCTATCTATAAGTCATTTATAATGTATGTTAATGGAATAAAAAAATTTAAAACGTATCAACTCTCTCTAAAAATTTAAAAACATTTCAGACTTTGTGCCTATTAAATATGTATACTTTAATAATATATTTTCTCTCATTAATATTTAGTTAAGTCAAATTTAAATATTGCCAAGCTCAATTGAAAATAACTCTCCCAAAGACGTCTAATGTATTTACATGGACTTGGACTGAAGATATCATGCTTAAACAGTCATAATTCCCTCCATTAAGAATTGCACCAGTTGGTCACTCAAAACTATTTAACGGTAATAAGGAGAAAATTTTGTAACAAAAATTAGTCAATAAAATGTCTTATAAGTAAAAAAAATATTTTTATTTTTTTTTACCTTTTAAATGGTACTGGAAGAAATATTTCTGTGGTCCAAAGATCCATTCCTCTCAAATTTTTTTAGCAGAAAAGAAGACTTAACCAAAAAATGCTTTTACCTTCCTTTTAGAAATAATCTGGTACTATGTTAAAAAAAGAAAAATGATAATAATAAATGAAAAGTATATATAATAATTAATATTTGACACGAAGCAAGGGGTGAAAGCGAGCGGTGAGGGTATGTGAGAGTTGTGGGGAGTGTATGTGGGGTAGGGCCCAGGTTTGATGGCAATCACATGAGGGGTGGACCTTCCTTCACTGAAGTTCATCCCCCCTGAACTTTCCTGCCATAGCCTTATATACGGTGGCGGAGCCACGTTGGGGTGAGGGAGTGTAAGTGCGTTTTTACTTTGAAAAAAATTATAAATAAAGAATGTAAAATTTCTAACTTTACACCTTTATTTTAATATTTTATTTCTTTTAACTAAATAAAAAATATTTAAATTTAAAAATTTATTAGATATATAATATTTTAATAATTTAAATAAGACATGAAGAACATATTTATAATAAAAACTATATCAACTTATTCAATATAATTTTTTAAAATATAAAAATGATGATGAATTTATTTATATTATTATAATTTTAACTCTAGCATAATTATTACTATTTTTAAAAAAATATTAATTTTTTATTAAATTATTCTACACCTTCTAACTTAAGGTCCTAGCTCTGTCACTGCTTATACAACTTATACACTTCCCTTCACCATCTCTCTTAATTAATCTTCTCTTTTTAATCAAATCTATGTGAGATACTACCTGAGGTTGATCCTAGTAAAAGATATTGTAATCGTTAAAGTATGAGGATTTAAGTTTGATTTTGTGTGAATGCAAAAACATCAGTGAGAGAATTAGTCACTCACACTTAGGCATCACAATGGTCGAATCTGATCAAGTCAGGTGATCATGCACATAAAAAATAAATGTGATGTATATATGTATCTATCTATCTTATCTGGTGCTGCTGCTTGCTCATCAGGATCTTCTCTATTATTTGTAGTTTGCTTTTGCTGGACCAATAAGGCTGCAGATAAACGTTGTGGGGAAAGTGGATGAAAGAAATAGAAACAAGATTTTTCCAGTTGGATGGGTTGTGGGGCCTACACTTACAGGCATGGATGGATATAGTCTCTTGGAACTGTGATGTACTACATAATGAGCATGAAAATTCCATCCCAACATAAATAATTCCCTCTTTGGCTTCTTCCTTCCTCAGTTTCAGTCTGTCTTGTTCTCCAGGTTCATCCAAAGTCTTCACATACTAATGATAATGATTATATCTATTCTCGCACCAGATTCCCCCCCCTCCGAGATTATCATCATAATAATGCTTGTTTATCTCTCTAAATATTGGTTTTTTTTTTTAGTAACAAATCAGCCGGTATTCGAAACTGAAAGATTTAATTAATTCGAATCCAATTAAGTTACATTCTAAGTGGGCTAGCTCTCCCAAGCATATCACTTCTATTCCTATCGCCTTAAAAGCGAATCACGAGTTGATGATTAAGGGGCGTACTCGTCTCCATTCCAAGCATCTTCATTTGCTTTTTAAAATAGAATTAAGGTGTGATGATTCCTTTGTGTTTGTTTTAGTTTTTCCCACAAAAAGAACCATCCGTTTCATAATCCTTCTATAGTACATACATACATACATACATACATACATACATACATATATATATATATATATCCCCCCTTGTGCTGTAATAAAACCGGGGACGTTTCATTTGTGAAGTGTGGGGCTCGTCTTGTTTTGCTCCATGCATTCTCTGTCCCAAAAACCAAAACGAAGCATCTTATCGTAACAAAGACTTCGGATTATGCTACAGATTCAGACAACCATTGTGTTGCCCCTACACACACACACATTTTTCCTCCCAATGTATATGAATCCTTTTTTGTCCAACAAAAAAAAAACACACACACACACACACACGCGAATCATTTTATTCAATCGCTCCGTTTTATCAGCATGCTCAAATTGCGACGGATTAATTAACCTTGTAAAAATGCAAAAAAAAAAATTTGTGAACCATTTGGTATCTAATATTACATCTCAATTTGAATTCAAATTAAATTCAACTCCAACTCGTGACATTCAGACACTTATCACTTAGATTCCGCAATTAATTATTTGTAATGAACTTGCTATTATTAGTATTGATAAGAAAGTAGCAGCTATTAACTACTATTACTCTATTAGTTTATACTATATCCGTTATAATTAATAAATAAAAATAATTAATTAAATAGAGGATGCAGTGTACGGAAAAGTCCTGAGCCTTGATGTGGGTCCCACATGGACAAGTGGATCAAAACCGAGGCATGGAAGACGGTGGGTTATTTATTTGTTTTCATAATCGAGCCCTTCTTCAATGGTTTTGGTTTTGGGTGGGACCCACGAATAGAGATAGTGATAGAGAGAGAATGAGACAGACAGATTCCCACCAAGGTTATTCCAATATACTTGCGCCCCATGAATTTGGATAAATCCACGCTTAACTCAATTATTATTTCCCGCGTATACAAATTATATTACCCACAATAATTGTTTTGTTTCTGTTGCATTCTTTATTCGATTTACATTTTGTTTTCTTCTACTTTATCAATTTATTTCTCTCCCTCTTAATATTCTTTTTTTTTTAATTTTCAATTTAATTTGGACGACCCATCATCGCACATTATATTTTATTTCTCTCATAAATATGCCTAACTGTCCTCCATTCCGTGTCATTTTTTTTTTCACATATTACCAGAGCATACTGCTAAGGCTCTCGAAACACTGATTATAAAATACAGGGTCTCATAAAATATTCTTAAATTCGAGTTTTATATATATATATATATATACACACACATTCAAGATCTCACCTTTATTCCTTGCATTCTATCTGTCATGTGAAAAAAAAAAGATATAAATTAATTCCGATATAAACACTTGCACCCACTTGGATGTTCTTTTTCCTTTTTTTGTATCGTCGTAGGAGTTTCAGTGGCATAATTTGACTTTTATGTTATTTTCTTACCAATGGAAACAGAGAATAAAATGAGACTATATGAGAGTCTCTCAACTCCAATAAATGATTGTATTTATAATGTGAAGTTGTGATTTTTAATGTTGGAACCGGCTAATTTAATTTAATTATTGATGGCCAGGCTCAATGTCATAGTATCATGTCAATCTTGCTAGCTAGTTGAATCAGTAAATCCTTAAACTAGTAAATTCTTAAACTAATATTTTAATCAATTAATAAAATGTTTTGTTTGAAATCAGTATAGCTATAATTGGACTGATTCAATTAACGGCTTGATGAATAAGGAAGGAGAGGAGCAGTAGAAGTACGTTGTGGAGGAGAAGCAGAAGGATACGGAAAGGTTGTCCTTTCAGAAGCGTCCACTCCTGCCGAGTGGGAACGTTGGAAGGGAATGCGCTGTCTCGGACTGACATTCGGATAATTTTATAAAAAGGCTATCATTCCCTGTTCCTACGCTCTATCATCCTTTTCGTGCTCCTCCCCGCAGGCCACCTGGCCTTCTTTTGTATCTCTTCTCTCACTTCTCTTAACTTAAGTACTTAATTAATCAATCATTAATTAGGTTTTGATTTACTTCTCTCTTCACCCTTTTTTCTCTGCCCCTTATCCTATTATTATTGGTTTTTGGTGTTTAGTCAAATTATATTTTCTATAATTACATTTATTAATACTCCCTTCATTTTAAATTAGAAGACATTTTAAAAGGAAATTTAGCGTTTTAAAATATAAAACACTTTGATAAAAAAAAATTTTATTAATGATGGTTTTTTAATATTATTCCTCCCATATATTCTCTCTCTTCAATTTTCTTTTATCAATCATCAAAGAAGTATTAAATATTAAATGAAGGATATTTTTAAAAGTTTACATTTTTATTTTGAGAAAGTAATATTGTAAAGTGTACTTAATGAGCTTTATTAATATGTGAGATTTTATTTAAAAGTGTCTTATAATTTAAAATAGAGAAGTATAAGAGTAATTTTTTAAAAAAAAATTTGTAAAATTATTGAGAGTCAAAATTTTGGATTAAGTTTAGTTGGAAAAAATATCCCACAATTCTTATATAAGTTACCTTGTGTCAGAAATGTACTATTAATTATTTGAAAAAAACATAACTTTTAATCCCGATATTTGCTCGTATTTCGTTATAAATTTTTGTACTTTTTTTTTTGTATTTTAAGTTCCTTAATAAACAAAAGTGTAGGGACCTTAAAAGAATTTAGAATACTAAAAAATAAAAATATAGGGAATTAGAAAACTGAAAAAGTGCAGGACTTATAATAAAATATGAGTAAAAAATATAGAGATCAAAAGTTATGTTTTTTCTAATTATTTTCTTCCAATTTTACTCTTTTGCAATTTTCTATAAATTAGTATGATGTTGCACGCAAGAGACACGAATATTTTAAAGAAAACATATTTAATAAGGTAAATTGAGATTTATTTTTAGAAGTGATATGGTTAGAAGTGTATTATATATAAAAGATCGTCAGAGAAAATAATAACCATTGATCCAATTAGATACTTGTATTGGGGTAAAATAGGAAAGATCAAATGTTTTTTACAAACACTAAGGTGTTTCTTTAATACATGTGAATAGATAAAGCATGAGGTACAAAAATATCAACAGATCTCATGTTCAATAGTGTTAGAATATCATTAGGAGAGAGAACATCAGAAAAAGATCATGATAGAAGGCGAACACAAAAATATGAGCATAATTAACTTTCAAGATATACATTTTATCTAAACCTACTAACTGTGAGAATATTATCATATACTAGGGTTTTATGGAAAAAGCATTGAACATTGGCTTCACACTCTCAGATCATGGTATATAAAGATCTTCAAAATCTATATTAGCACATGAAAGATAATACAAAATCTTAAAAGAATTAAATATGGCATCTTTTTCATCATCATATCTATAAAAGACGCATGAATATAATCTTGTGTACATATATGTAGGATTTAATTAGGTCCCTATTTTCAGTAGTAATTAAATTCCACAGCGATTTGAAATCGACATTATTCTATTCTAATTCTAAGTTATTTAATAACTTGGAATTGAATTAGCTTTTTCCAAATATAGTGTTATCAACGGGGGGTAAAATCGTAGGCTTTCCTTGTTTTTCCAATTATAAGTCGCTTTTTTAACTTCTCTCTTTTGTGTTTTTGTCTTTGGTTTATTCACTGCGAGGAAAAGACATGCGATTACGATTTCTTTTTCTTTTTTTAATTATTCATATATTATATATTTTATTTAGATCAATTGTCGGCTTACCCCTTTTGGGGCTGCTAAATAGAATAATCAACATACACGTAATCAAATCTGATGAAAATGAAGCGTGCGTCAGAAATCCAACACTTTTGATCCCATCTACCTTCTTCTCGATTGGTTGATTAATTAAATTAATCACATAGAAATCATCATTAATAATAGAATATCTACTCTTTCTTGGGCTTTGATCGGCTAGCTTGCTTCAATTCCTCTCAGGCAATTTGCTGACCAAAGTTAGGTCGAAAACTCTGTTCACAGCCTAATTAATTAATTAGCTTGTTAAAGTAATGATGGTTTAAAGACCTTTAATTAACAATATCAGATGGAGGCTAATCACTATTTGGTGCAGTTCTAGTCACGCCTTTTTCATATCTCTAATCATCTTCATCTTCACAAAATTAAATTAATGGATTTCCAAGCAATCACTCCTTCAATTTGGCTCACCAACATGTGATCATTCACCTATAGATTTATTATAACTATTATTAATTAATTAATTAATTCCCTATTGCTTTCACTGTCTTAAACCACACGCACAGATCGATAAATGTGTTTTTTTTTAATTAACCTTGTTTAGATCACAATGTGAACGCAAATAAAGTGCATTTATAACTTTTTTGACAAATAAATCTCAATTAGTCTCAAAAGGCATTGGAGGCTCCCTGATGATCTTATCCCAGGCCCTTCTCATTCATTCAAGTGGAACTATAATAAGATGAGGGGAGGATTAAAGAGAGTAAAAAGTGTGTCTGTGATTGGATCAGGTATATGAAACCTGATCACCTTTAAGGGTCATCAATAATTCAAATTTTATAGACGAAAAAATTAATTTTAAAAATAACTAATTCAATCAAGTGGGTTAGGACGTGCTTCCATTGGACTTGATAGTATCAATACCATGTTATTCAAAAAGAAAAAAGATAAATATTTTTATTTCACATAAAGTTTAAAGGTTAGAATAAAATACTATCTCTATTATAAATTATAAGATAATTTTAAAGATAATTTATCATTTAAAAATATAAGATAATTTGATAGAAATAAGATTTCATTAAATATACTTTTCAATGCTACCCTTCCCTCCTTTTTATTCTCTTTATTTCTTTAATCATTTAAAACTATATTAAATAAAAATATATTTTTAAGAATTTATATTTTTTATTGTGAAAAATTATTGTAAAGTGTATTTAATAAATTTTATTGATATTCATAGTTTTGTAAAAAATTATTTTATAAATTAAGATAGAGGGAATATATTTTACCAATAAGTATGGAGTCTAGTAAACAGTGTTAGTAATTCATAATGATAAAATGATAAATAAAAATTTGAATTTTTATTAAAAAAAAGTGTCCACATTTTTTCATTTAACATCTGACTCTACTTGAAACAAAGATTGTTTCTAATTAAGTAACAGTTGTGAGTAATAAAAAAAAAGAGAATAAAGTGTATTTTTAAATACCATTGATCCCCTTATATTCTTGAGATTTCTTGTGCTTCCATAAGGTTGGCTTTTCTAGTCGGTGATAGCTTAGTTTAATGCTTCAGATTACGATGCCATGTGTCATCCACCGTCGGCACCCCCACGTGCCAAATAAAGTACCACGTCATACAGACTGAAAAACAAAGATGCTACACGGCTTGGGATCGATGAAACTGAAATCTCATACTGTTTAGCTATGAATCTTTGATTTTTATGCTTTTTGGTGGTGTGGAGTGGGAATTAATTAATAATTAAAAATACCGACACATAATTTATCATAAAGCCCATAGATATACATACACAAAGTACAAAAGCAAGATTAAACTTGACAACATTGCATGCTCAATACTAATTAAATAGGGTTTAATAATTAATTATTGTTAATTGTGGGTTTTTGTGACTACTGTGATCACATCATCATAGTAGCTTTATATCTTTAATTTAATTTTGTTTAAACGGGATTTTTTTTTTCTCTTTTTGTTGATTCTATTGGCATAAAGAGGATAGAAGCATTTGTCCCATAGCTTTTTTTGACCTTCTTTGCCGTTGGAGCCGTGTCATCGTTTTTCTAATTTCACAAAAAGTAAATTAATTTATATATGTATATATGTGTGCATATAAATATTATTTTTATTTAATTATAATGTCATTAATTTGACTGTTGAACTAACTAATTGAACAATAATAATCGTGACTCATTAACCTTTCTAGATTGTCTGTTCCAGTTTTTAGAACATCAATTTGTGATGATTAAAATTAAAAAAAAAAGAAATTAAGAAAAAGAAAAAGCTGATGCTGGTATCACATGTTAAGTAAATAGATGGAGATAAACACATAAACAGAAAAAAGATTCTTAGTTATCTCAGAAGATTATACAAAGATAATGTAATTAAAAGATGATAGAAGTTAATTAAGCAGATCATAATGGATATGTAATCAAGATAATCTTTGATTTGTAGTGCTACTCAATTGGACAGCTAAACTACGGAGTTTTGCTTTTTGTGATCCACACACCATTATTAATAATTACCATAACTAACGCATTGTCCAATTATACTAGAAAGATTAATTAAAATGAAAAAAAATATTTTAAAAAAATGATGAAGAGTGATAAGAGGAAGAAGAAAAAGGAACACAAACATAGGAAAAATGATGATTACGATGAGATATTTGTTGTGTTGTGGAACTTTCTTGTGCGTCCACTTGACGCTTCCTTTACCTCACGCAATTCTATTTGAATTCTTGTTTGCTTCTTACCCTTTCCCTTCTTTATTTTTCAGTCTGTTCACACTACATTGCAGAATCCAGAATATCAATTTAATTTAATTTGCAGCATTACAAATTACTTATCAGATAAATTCCCAAATCAGTTACTATTATGCCTTGGTTCTTGTAACAAGGAATGTAATCACTTAAACACAAGGTTTTCAGATTGAGTTTGTGTATTTGCAAAGAACGTATTTAAAAGAGTTATCTTCAATTGATATCGATAATATTTGAATATGACCCAATTATATAGTTACGTAAAAATTCAAAACAACAATAACATTTGAAGATTCATACTTTTCTTATATATTCCTTTGATTCCATTTATATAATAGAGAGAGAAAATTAATTAGTTATATTTATAAGATACTATACTATTTTATATGTTCATTTTTACATTTTTATCCTTATTAAACGTTAGAAAAAATGATTAAAAATAATTTTTTTTTGTTTTTATTAGAAGATAGAGGCAAAAACTTATTAAATTTTAAGATAAAATTTATAAAATTTAAGACTTTTCTTAATATCAATAAAATATGCTGAAAATAATTTATATCCTTATCAACTATATCAATCTCCATTCTTGCTTTTTATTTGATCTAGCCTTTATGTGCTTCCTCCATAACACAATATTGAACATTTTCTTAAAACTCTACATATATTATACTCTTATTTATTTTATTTTATTTGTTTCTCAGGATATTTCTGTAAATCTTTTTAAAAAAATCTAAGCTTTTATTTAAAAAATTGCTTACTTAAATACTTAATAGGAGTATTTTTGAATAAGTCAAATGTTATATTTATTTTATTTAACAGCACAGATAAAAAGATATAAAAAAATTTTAAAAAAATAAATATTTTAAAATGAACAGATTAAAACTTTGGACGTGTGCTTGATCTATACTCTAGGACGAGGACAGCGATCATGCTCTGCGCGTCAAACCACGTGATGGTATCAAAGAATCATGAGGCTGAGAGCAGCAATACAACTCATAAAGCCTCTAATTACCATTATTATTGGTTTATTGACTATTCAAAACTTATCCTAAGACTGTACATATAAGTATAAAACTAGCTAGGTGCGTGAAAGAAAATTAGAATTGATTGATTCAGATATGGATTTGGATTTTCCAATAAAATGCAATTTGTAGATGAAAGAGACAATAGAGAGCCTTGTTGGCGAGAACCATTAGATTAATGGCAATCTCGTGGGAAAAAGGAATAATCAAAGGATCCAATAAAGCTACTTCTGGCTTTAAGCATCTTTGCTTCAATCCTTTTATTCTTCTTCTGATATTTCTCCATAAAATTACTCATCTTCATTCTTTGTTCCAATCGACATGTTTCTTCATTAGATTAAATTGTGAGCCATGTTTAATAGTTGAAAGTATTTCCAATAGGATTGTCCCTAATACAAGTATACTTGTGCATAATAAAAAAAAATTAAAAAATTAATTATTTGATTGTTATAATTTTAATTCAATTAAAATATAATTATGACTCCGTTGAACTTCAACCTCGAAATTTTAACTTAATCATTCAGTTTTTATAATTTTAAATGTTTAAAATATTTATCTTTATATTTTTTAAAAAAATAAAATTATAAAGATTAAAATTATTTTTTAAAATTTAGGATTTTTTTTTGAATTCTTGAAATTCTTAAAATTTAGGGACTATTATTTCTTATATTTGCAATTTTCCAATTTCGATGTATGGATTGAAGTTAGGAATTTAGAGGTCTAAAGTCCAAACCAATGAGAAGATAGAAAACAAGAGGTACAGCTGGTGTAATGGAAATAGGTAGAAAGAAAGCAACCAATAGTAATCAGGTGATCGTAAAAGCAGATGGGCTCTACTCAGAAAAGTTTGTAGTATTAGGCAAAATAAATATATCAATATATTTATATGTTGGCAAAAAAATATTTACAATAATAATTTATAGGCATATTCTTTCATGGAATTGAAGTGTAACCCTAACTCTAAGTTGCCTTTCTTGACCAAGCAAGCTTCACCCCCATCCTGTACGTTTCGTCTTTCGCCCCAACTTGACCTCTTTTCTTCATTTTATTTTAAATTTCATATTATTTATTTAGTAATTATAATAATAACAACAATGATTACGATATGATCTTCATGGCCAGTTGGGTAGTGTAGGGCCCACCGTACCCCTGTGTGCCACATAACTAATCCTATAGGCTGAAGGGGGTAAGGTCAGTCATGTGAAACAAATAGCTTGTTGTTACCGAATTATTACTCTCTCTCTCTCTCTCTCTCAAATGCTAGCTCACTTAAATATATAGTATACTTATTTATATAATTAAAACTTTTTTTAAGTTCATTTGTCGTTGGTCATCAGTGGCTCACTAGACAGGTAAATTTAAATTTGTTTTTGATACTATTTTATTATAAGATTATTATTCTCTTTTAAAAAATTAATCTATAAAATTTATAGTACACTTACTTATATAATCAGAATTTTTTTTAAATTTTTTTAATGTGGGACATAACATTGCACTATCTTCCAGACTTGGAAAATTGCACTAAGGTCCCCAGATTTTTTAAAATTACGGAGTGCCCATTGTTGATATTTTTGATTTTTTCTGGTCGTCGTCCCGAGGACTTTGAATTTTCCATGGGTTTAATTTTACAAGTATTCTAGTCTCTAGAATGAATAGGACATTCCAATTTGCTTTCTGATTTCTCTCTGCGGGTTTGACCTGCCCAATGAGAATCTTTAATTTCATTTACTCTCTCCAACCAAACCACAGATTTTTTGGATAATTATAAATAATTATTAAATATTGAAAATTAAAGAACATGTTAAAATTATTATTAGGGTTTAATAAAAAAATTGGTAATAAGTTCTACCAAGGTTACAATTTTTAGCAATTATTTCCCTGAAATTTGATGATAATATTTATTCTTAAGAAATTACAATTTTAAATATTTTCTTAATATACATTTTTTGAGGTCTACATTCTTAACTTGTTTCCTTTCAAAAGTTTTTATTCCTATGTTTTCTTATAGCAAAATAATTATATCGGCTTAACTTGTGACGTTGACAAGTTTCCTCCACATGGGAATATGAGGTAGCAATAATTAATCTTATTATATATATATATATATATATATAACAATTACATTAAATCTAAGACTTAGTCAGCTTCATTGGTTGATATATATTCAACACACTCGATCAAAAAGTCTGTTTGGATCAAAGTCGTTGCTTTAATTTGATGATTTTTTTTTTGTGACACAATTTGATGAAACTCACATGTTAGTCCAGAGTAGTTTAGCATAACGAATTATTGTTTTTTGTGTGTGTGTGTAACCAGGTTATGACAAACACTGATTGGACCAAAAAAAACTATTTCTAATATTTAAACAAGATAGATGTTTTATTATAAAATGCAAAAAAAAATCATATGGATGAAGAAAAAGAAAAGGTGAAAAACAACTTGATTGTGTTTTTCAAATTATTTTTTTAGAATAATTTTTTTAAAATTATTTATTCAGAATTTTTTTAAAAAAACTTATTTAATATTACTAATCTAATTAAAAAAATTTTAAAGACCGGGGGAGGTATACACTGCTTATCAATAAAATCTATCTTTTCTAAATATAGTTTAACTTTATTTCTTACTGATAACATAATAAATTAATAAAACTATAAGCTATATCAAATTTTAGTTTCACCAAATAAATGAAAATAGATTAATGCAAAAGGCTTCTCGAGAGATTTGAATTTTCTCCCCAACTCTTTTTCTCATTTTATTCCTCTTTTCTCACCTCCACTCCTTTGGTTTTATAATATTTTATAAAATAAATAAATTTAAACTGTTTGAGGATTAGTTTGGCGAAGAGTGAGGTGGGAGTGTCACAAAAGGGGAAAAATCCAAGTGGGACCAGGAAAATGGACGGAGACCCTGAAGTTATGTTGCCGACATGGCACGCATAAACGGATGTGATCACATCACATCACATTGAGCAATAAAATTTGTGCCAAGTGGACGGTGCATTAGCTGGCCACCATTATAGATTACCACCAGATAACTGTTTCCCTCACACACTAATAATGCCATCTTCTCTCCTTTTTTCAACGACCAGTTAATTTGTATTTTGATCCTTTTCTTTTTTTTTTTTTCCTCATCCTTATCTATAAAAGGAACTCAAACACTAACACACCATATTCATAGTTCTTTTCTTTAATACTTTTAATTAATTTATATTCTCAATAAGGTAATTAATTGAGAAATTCTTAAATGAACTAGTTGCATTACATCATTCATATTCATCCAATAAAAGCATGATATTTAAATAATGTGAAATGTTAGAGTCAATTTAAATTTAATGATTTTAATTTTATAATAGAGTGATTATTTAATTTTATACTTTATTTGTTAAAAAATATAAAATATTTTTAATTAAATATCATCTTCTATAAAGTATTATCTACTTTTTAACCAATCTTAATTTTTTATATTTATCCCTATTAAACACCTTACAATAAATATAAAGTCATTATTAATAGAAAAACTAAAAAAAAAAAGACAATAGGTACACATTAAAAGACTAAAAATACTTTATATTTTTTAACGTCTAACTCCTCAAAAAATACCTTACATTTTTGAATGAAGGGAGTACTCGATTGTATATTAAATAAAATTATTTTTAATAAAAAAAACCATAATTAATAAACATAATACTCATCCTTTAGGTCATCAAATATTGATTTTGAATTTCATTCATGGTATAAATGACTAAGTAAATACTTATATCTCGTAATTTTACCAACTAAGGCTGATTCTCCATATGTTTACATTTATTTAAATATCATATAAAATTCATAAAGTCATGTCTTGTTTAAATTATGAATATCATATAGCACGGGCCAACAATTAAATATATATAGATATATATATATATATATATATATCGATGACTAATGATTTGTATAAACTCAAAAAAAAAAAAAAAACTGAGGCAATAATTATATGGGTGAGATTGAAATAGCTTTAGCCTTTAAGGAAAGAAATTGGAGACATAAATTGAAGGCGACTTCTGGTAGGCACCGATAACGAGGTCAACCAAGTCAATGGCTTTGTCCTTTTGCGTATTTCTTAAGCACAACCACAATTTAAAGTACGCGAAAATTGCGTTTTTATCCCTAACGTTACACAATTTTTTTTTTTTAAATTTCATAAAGTGTCTCTTTCAATAACTGATATATTAAATTTAATTTCTAAAAATAAAAATGATCGGATGGAAAGATCATTATTTTAAATTTTTTCATTTAAAATTATAATATTAAAATTTTTCTCATAATGAAATTAATGGCATAAATAATTCAATGATTGAAAAAATATTTTTCTAAATTTAAGGAATTAAACTGAAATATTGTATAAAATTATAGGATTAAAAGTGTATTTTTTGGAAATTAATTAATGATATTGAAACATGTTGTGTCTTATACAAATTTCAATGCTTGAAATTGATTTATATCTAAGTTATCTAGAATGTTGGAAAAAAGATAGAAGGATGCAAAAAGTGTCATCCATATTCCTATTTCTTTGATTACCTCGAACAAAATTATTAAATGAGGACTTTAGGGCCTGTTTTTGTTTAACTGTTTTTTATTTTTAAAAATAAAAAAAATTGGGCAGGTTGTTTTCATTTTATTTTCTTACTTTTAAAATATACTATATTTAATTATTAAAAATTATAGTAGATTAAATAATTTTTTTATAAATCATCATTATCAACCGTATGCAACCATTATTGTTAGTCTATTTTTAATTCTAAAAAATTTTTAAAATTAACATAACTAAGTAGATTTTTATTTTATTTTATTTTGAAAAATAATTATAAAAATTGAATTATAAAATATTTATTTAAAACAAAAGATTGGAACATAAACGACACAGGCCCTTAGTATTCTTCTTTTTAATTTCAAGACCACATGCTTACTCAAACAGTTGAGTGTGGAAAAAAGATGTAATTTTTCATGCAAATCAACCATTAACAATTAATTAATTAATTAAAAGAATAAGCCAGCTTGATATGGAATATACTAATAAACATTTCATTTCATTGACAAAAAATTGTTTGTTTAATCAATCAGTCTGACTTAAATAATTTAACCATCTGGATCATTATTCGAAGTTGTGGTGCCATTCCATCACATGCTTCAAAGACACATATGTGGACACCTCATAACCACATAAAAGTATATAATTGTTTCTTAGATTTCCAATTTTTCCAAAAAAAAAAAAACAAAGAAAGAAATTTCTACAACAACTTAAGCATCTAGGTCATGCCCTTCTAAGGGAACCTCTCTCTCTCTTTCTCTCTCTGAAAAACAAATCTTAATATATAAATTAAGATATTTATTATATTTAATATGTGAAATGTGAACAAAAAGATTATTTAATATATATATATATATATAGTTCTGTCGTCCTCAAACACAGTTATGCTCATGAAATTATGTCAAAAGGAAGATATTATTTGATTATATTAATTAATTAATTGGCAACTTGCAAGCGTGAAATTGCATAGATTTTGGCTTAGCTTAGATATGCATCAATGCCTAAGTCCTAACTACTACTTCCTCTGTAATTTTATGGGTTATTTAGTATTTCAAAATATAAAATAATTTGGTAAAAATAAAATTTCATTAAACATACTCTTCTAATATCATCTTTTATTTCTTATTATATTCTCTCTCTTTATGTTTATTAAATGAAAGATATCTTTAAAAATTTATATTTGTGTTTTTTAAAAAATAAAATTGTAAAATGTATTTAACAATTTATTATTATTATGTATAATTTGGTTTAAAATTGTGTCATAAACTGCGACGGATGGAGTAATTATCTCAATAAACCTACCATCCAAAAAAGATATTTATGCATATTATATGACTTCAAAATTTTCTCATCTCTCTGCTTACTAATTTTGGATTATGTTTTATTTAAAATCGTATGCTAAATGCCCTAATGCTTGGTAAATTGATATATCTATATCATACAGTTGCACCATTTTTTTGACCAACATATAATTGCACCTAACATCAATAATCATCAATAATATAATTAACTTGTAGTATTACAGGCGTGTCACACAATTAAGCCAGCTCATAGTTTAGAGAAATAGTATAATCAACTCTTAACCCAACACAAAATTCTATGTACAAGCATGAGCTTATTGACAAACTTTTGATAAATATTAAGATGGGATTAGGCTTCACAAATGGTGCTGGCAGATTGAAATCAAAGTCAACAAACAAATAAACCATTTATTTAATGTTTCATTTATTTTAAAATTAAAAAAATAAAAATAAAAATGGGGATAAATTTTAAATGGCTCAAATTAAATCTCCTCTTGGAAAAGTAAAAGAGAACTTTATATGGAAGACTAAAAAATTTGTGGGAAATTTTTTCCTGATGAAAATGATAGTTTTAGATGTGTATATCTGAGTCAAATCAAGGCTAGGAAGATTAAATGTTTGAGAGTAAGGACAATAAATAATGACCTGGTTGCGTCTCAAAAGTCATACACTCTGGTTGCATGCAAATGAAACTTGTGAGGATACTGCGGGAGTCATTTGCAACTTTTAATAATAATAATAATAAAAAATAAATGACCAAGTTGCATGGTGTTCTGTGGCTGTTCATTCATATTGGTCCAAGTCAAAAACTCTCTTCTGATTCAGATTTTTTTGTTATGTGACCCTGGGAGATGAAAGTATTCCACACGTTTCTAGGTTTTAGGGTAAACTCTGCACTGCTAAAGCTATTAATATCTGTTAAATAAATCTGACCATGTCAATATGCCTCTCTCTCTCTCTCTCTCTCTCTCTCTCTCTGTGACTGTCTGTCTGTCCCCCAACAAAGACGGATCTGAAAGGCTAAAGGATGACTTGAATGAGATAATTGACTTGAAGGATGATTAAATGTCTTCCTTTTATTATGTTTCGCCAGCTCTTTAAATTCCTAGTTGTGTTAAATTTAATGGTTTTTAACCAATGAGAGTTGAATCTTGCAGATAAAACCATTTGCTCACATAATGAATTAAAGTTTGAATATCCATTGAAAAATATACCAAAATTTAATAGTTGATTGTGCCTCGAATAAGATTAACAATAATAAAGAACATTTACGGACAATAAAAAAAAATCTAATTGTTAAATGATTTATTGAAATCCTAGTGAATGGTAATTTGGTCAATTATTACATTTTTTTTTCCTCTAGTTCTAATCATATGAGAAGGAAAATAATAATGTATGGCGTTAATAATCTAAACAAGGTTATGATTAGTGTTGTCATGTTTTCATTTTGTGTATAAACCTTTTAAAAGAATGAACCGTGTACAACTGATCAATTATAGGACTTACACATGGCGTTAATAGTCTAAACAAGGTCATGATTAGTGCTGTCATGTTTTCATTTTGTGTATGAACTTTTTAAAAGAATGAACTGTATACAATTGATCAATTATAGGACTTACAAGTAGATTCATAGTTATGCAATCAAATCCTTGAGAGTAGTCAAACAGGCAACAGTAGAATAAAGATGAGCATTTATTGCAAATAAATTCATTAGGAGAAGATGAACATATAATGAGTTTGTCGTGCACCTTCCAGACACATCAAAAGGAAGAAAGAATCAAACTACTCAAAAAGGGTCTTCTTCAACTGTGATCACTTCGAATCTTTGATCAATCATGCAAACCAAAATTTTCCAAGTCCATCAATATGGGATCATCTTTTCTGACTTTATTCTGCCACACAGTAAACTCACTAACTGAGGAAAGTTTCAAGTCAACAAAGAATTACCAGGAGTTGTGGAATTATAATTTTCAGTTAAAAAAAAAAACCAAAAAGAAAGTATAGAAAATTTCTATTACAAACCTATGAAAAATCTTTCCTAAATTTTCATTGTACAACTATGCCCCCTCAGCAGTTTGGCTGCATAAATCAGTATACAGTGTCAAGAGTCAACAGATCTGATGTATACCCAGAAAATCTGAACACTAAGTGCGGACCAAATTACATACATTTTAAGAGTTTCCCCTATCATGAATTCATCAAAACCTGCCAATGAGTGGTGGCTTCCAGAATCCTTTTGACGAGATGAAGTTGAGGGAGAAAAACCAACACCATAAGGCAACTTTTTACAGGGGGAGTGTTGGCACATCAGAGCTGGGTATTATTGTCGTAACATTGAATTCTTTTCAATAAGCTGTGTCGGTGTATGATGTAGCCAAAAACTAAAAATCAATCTTCCATTTCCAGCAAAATTTGATCATTGTGGAGGAGAAAATGGATGTAATCCCTTGGCATGTTGACTCTCCATCTCAAGGACCATCAAGGATTTCTGCCTCTGATATCGATTTCTCTTGGCAGCTAAAGCTGCAAAAATGAAGCCACAAACAAACAACATACACAACGTTAGAAGAGAATGTAAAGTTTAAACATCTCAATATTCCTTTAAAATCAAGACCTCTAAGCATCTTCAAGCATAATAAAGCATCACATGAAAAATTCATCACTTTTCACGGGGCATGATACAACAAAATATTCGTGGGAAGTGCAAGTGAGACTGAATCCACCATTTATGTTAAAAGCCACACCAAAAAAATTGATCCTAAATTGCTGCCTCGTCTGACGATTTACCAACTTTAAGAGACAAAAATTGAGTCATTTGCAGAACCAGAAAAAAATTGTAAAACTAGTTATGCACCACAGCACTCACAGCTGCCCAGAAAAGATAAGCATCATTGCAGAATTTTAACAATATTGTAGTGAACTAATCAAATTGACGTGATGTTTTACTTCACTAGCAGAAAATAAATACTAATAGCATCTTTACTATTAATCATGTAAGGTATCATAAGCTGGGTGCGTATGAGCTCAGTAAAAGATGAAAAGATTCACACAGAAAAAATCAAAAAAAGAAATGATAGGATCAACTATGTCCAAACTTTTTGGCCAAAAAAAAAAAAAAAACTTGTGTCCAAACGTAAACACAGTTTAAACAAATCTCGGTTTAGCTTGACTGTGCTCACAAAGCACCATTAGGTTGGCAACATGCAATAAATATATTAGGGTTATTACTGTTAAAATCCTGGGCAAAAGGAAAGTCATAATAGTAAATATTCATGAATAGATGAGTTACAGTAAAATGTCAGCGTGCACACGGCTGAGAGAGTGCACGTATGCAAACAGTTATTCTACCACCTTCAACATATATTGGACATGAAGAAACAGAGATTAGAGAGAATGAAAAGGATGTATTAGCATATGGTGAAGATGGAATAAAATACCAGATGATGCACACCAGCAAAGATTTAAAATAAACAATGACAAAAAGTGGAGCTCATTGTGGGTGTGTGGTCCGTGCAATATAAGCAGTAACATAAAAGCAGCTACTACATGAGTAAAAGCCAACAAAATGAATACTGCGGCCAGCCCCAAAAAACTAAAAGATGATACGCAGTAGCAGGAATATAGAATATGAACAACGTTTTACAACGTTTTCCAGAAGCTGAAGCTCAGTGACATCATACTTACACATCAGTTCATGTGGTAGACCAAAGTCATAATCATTTCTTCTCTTCCTGATGTAGATACATACAAGCAGCAATATCAGACACAAAACAAGAAGACATGACAAGCCTATGGCAATTTTACCCCGAGAAGATAGTCTGCCATTCTCCCAAAATATTGGACATGCTGGCAAAGAAGGAACGCCACACAAACCTTTGTTGCCAGAGAGACTGAATGCAAGCAAATCAAATAAAAGTGGAAAATATATTATTTCTCAGCGGGTTATAATAACAAGAAATTAACTGAACTTTCATAAATGAACAGTTGCAAATGATGCTCTGGTGATATGTGACTTATAATCCTATTGCATTGCCAGCAAGCAAATGGCAACTAATGTTGATCAAGTGGACAGCAATTACAACCATCCATGAAATCAGACAGAATATTGCAGAGATAGCAATAGATTATCATCTGATTTACACCAGTTCATCAACATGTTTCTAAGTAAAAGATAATATATTGCACAGATAGCATTGTTTGGGATGGGAACAATGGAGTCAGTTTGTTAGAGAATGTTAATCATGATGTGGGATCAGTTTCATGAATCATCAAATTCACTTCAGTCTGCAAAAGCTGATAGGTTATAGCTAGTGGATAAAAGAGACATACTCAATAGCTCCACCATGCACACCAACTGAATAGAGTTGCTCTGGCACTCGTCCTTCCAATAAGTTACCATTTAATAGCCTGGCAAGATAAAGTGGAGTAGTAAGCGAAACTTCTCTGGAGAATACAAGGAATTCCATGTAAGACTAGACTACAGTGCATGTTAAGTGATATATACAATTGCAATGGTTAAAGCACAACTTGTATTATCCAGTAACCAAACCAAAGAAAGTGCAATTTTAATATTTGTAAAAGTAATATGATAAATGAACTAAGTGCACTATGACTGTCAATGAGTATGGACCAGTTGTAATGCACCATTCGTATAGAAATATTGACACTGATATAAGGACTTCAAATGGCTTTTTTTTTCTTTTTTAAGCAACAGCAAAAATTGACTTTGACAGGAAATATAGAAGAGGAAAAGAAAGTACTGAGAATTGAGATATTAGTAACCCATGAGATAAGAGCACTAGATACGGGAAATGGTATGGACAGCAACAATTTGGGATATCAGTTGACTTAATAGTTTGCCAAGCTAAGACAAACAAAAACTACATCTCCTTTCAAAACTTGATGCTAATCATGAAATAAACCTCATTAAAGTGTTAAACATGATACTGAAGCAACAAATACTTACACAAGCTGCAAACTTGAAGATGCTAAGCTATCTGGTATGGACCCTGTTAACTGATTGTTGGATAAATCCCTACAGGATAATTAAATACAAAACCTGATCAAACATTGAACAAATAACAAGGCTGCACTGTTTTCCATATGGATCAGATGACTACGTTGGACAAGACCCTAGAAATGCATTGATGTTGCCAAATAATAGGGCAAGTAAAACATAGACTCTTAATATATTATTACGAAGTTAGCATACAAAAGAACATGACCTTCTATGAGGTGAAAAAACTTTAGAACTTATCATTTAATAATCAAAGGAAGATGGTACTCCACTCAATTGAATTATTCAAAGGATTTCTCAATAAAAATTAAAACAAAAATAGGAACTGTTAGAAGAACGACCATATCAGACAGAATAGATATCAGAAACTTACAGATTTGTTAGAGAATTTTGACCAAGCCCAGAAGGAATTTCACCCTCCAAAGAATTAGAACTCAGGTTTCTGTAATTTTAAAGTAAACAAAGTTACTGGATAATTGAGACCAAAATGAAAATGACTAAAGTTTGGTTAGAAAATTGAATGCTGGATGTGTGTGTGGGTGCGTCTGTACATGAATGATGATCTGCCACAGAAGATTTGGAACTATAATTCAGCCAACATGCATATTAAAAAAAAGTGCTTTATTATACATGATTATCATGTAGCATTGTAGCGCATATAAAATTGAGGCTCATGCAACATTTGGGGAGGAATTCTAATGAAAATGTTGAGGACCAAAATAGTTAAAACCAACGCTAAGCACATACTCATCACTTCAAAATTTAATGTGGCATGAGACTTGCCCTTCAAAATTTGCTGTGTCAGTGTTCGTGTCAGTGTAAGGTCCTGTGTCCATGACAATGCCCATGTTTCCAAGGCTACATTTCAATCACAAGGCATGATATGGAGGAAGAAAGTATCATAGGTAAGCCTACTTTTCTACTTCAAAGCACTATAATGGTAAGCTCAACCTATATAATGAATTTGACGTTAAAGATGTCTAACATACATATAAATATTGGCAGCTGATACTTACAGGCTTACCAAGTTTGCCAAAAGACCAATCTGCTCACTTATGTACCCTTTTAAGCCTTGACTGCCTAGATCTCTGAAATTAAAAAATTGAAACATAGATTTGATCAAAGATGTAGAAAAGGGAAAGGAAGTGTAATCAAAAGAAGAAAAGGTAATAACTTCCTCAATTCTTCTCTTTTGGAAAAAAACAAAAAAACCAAATGTGTGGTTCACTAACAGGTCCAGTGCTCACAGGCAGAAAAGTGATTATTTGCCTGTTCATCTTCTATAAACTACTTGCATGCTTATAAGGAAAATATAGTGTTAAAAAGAAAAAGAAAAAGAACTTTCCTAGAAAACTTATACTGCAATTAGATACCAGGCACACTTAGAAATACTCATGACCCATCATCTATGTATCTTCACATGGAGCTAACTCGCACACAAAGTATGATGATCCATTTACTGAAAGACGATGGGGCTATTTGAAATTGTTTTTATTTTATTGTCCTGAAAACTGATATTTTGTAAAATATGTTCTAAGAATAAAAAAATAATGAAAAAAGGTGTTTTTCTCATTTTTTTCCTTATTCTCCAAAACAATAATCCGAGCAAACCTAAAAGTTGTTTTCATTTTTTTGTTCTCTAAAACACTTTTTAAAAACACATTACCAAACAAATTTTTTTGTTCTTTTGTTCTAGAGAACAAAAAACTCTTCCCAGAACAAGTTGCCAAACAGGCCCAATATTGTTGGAATCCTTTTATTTATTTATTTTTCTTTTTGGCTGATCACTATCAGTATGTATCCTTGTATTTTATGTGCAGCATCAAATTTTATCTCAAAGCCAGTCAAAAGCCTGGATAAACGGCTAAACATAAGTGGAAGAAATGCTTACATTTGACTTATCATGAGGGCAGTTTTATTCTTGTTCATGCGGCATGTTACTCCCTCCCAAGCATCCCAATTAGTTGGAGCACAAGGGTCGCCATTCCAACCCATTCTATCAGGAATGCGAAGTGACTCTTTCAATGCTTTCATGGCAATTACTACAAAACAAGTTAAAGTTCCTAGTCAATAATAAACCAGCTACCATAGAACTTTAGGTTTGGTCCTCAGTCATCAAAATCTTAACCGTGCCCCTCCTTTCCCAGTGTCAGCATCAACAGTAATTATTGTTACTAAAAAAGGTGAACTATGTCAATTTTTCTTCCTAATTATTTTTTCATCGAAGTAGCAATCACTACAAACAATTTTACAGATTCCAACAGAAGGAAAACAAAAAATAAGTTTCCTTTCTGAGAATATGCTGCTAAAATCTCCAGGAACTCAGGGACTAGATGCCTCTAAATTCCTTTAACGCACCTTGTTCAGGGACAGTGGAAGGATCGTTAGGTACCAGGGCATAATTTTCAAGCCCGCTAATGAGTGGGGCACCCTTAGCTGCTACAAGCTTCACACTCAAGACACTACTGCTTAAATTCTTCACTGTGTAATGCCAACCATATGCAGCAAAACTTCCCACCTGCTTGTATATGTCAATCCTAGTCACATTCTTGTCATTGACGAACACATCAAAAACCCGATCCCCTGCCTTCTTCACGCTCGAATCAATTTCCGCAAAATGCAACCACACCAGGTAATCCAATTTCGCGTCCACATTCAATTTGTACTCCAACGCACCATCTCCATCCACCGTAACCGCCGACTGGTACAATTTCATAGGAAAGTAATTGGGCTTTACAGAAGCGCCACTTATAGCGTTCCTCGTCGATATGGTCCTGAAATCGTCCGAATTTGATCGGAACTCTTTATCGGATTGCCATGACCGACCGAAGACGTCAGTGTCGTCGCTGAATCCAGGACCCCATGAATCGCTCCCGCAAGATAACCTTCCATAATTGACGAGAATAACGTCATTTCCAGCAGCAGCCAAATCATAGGATGACGAATCCACCTGCACGAGCTCAAGCGAGGAGATGACCGGAGGATCAGTCGCTAAGCTGTAAAAGCAGACGTCAGCTTCGCCGTCGTTGACGTACGCAAAGAGATCGGAGTAGGCGCCGTCACGAGCTAAAGATTCCGGCCACGGCGATCGCCAACTGAAGACAACGGTGCCCTCAACGGAGATGTCGAAGGACGGGGGGTGAGACTTGCCATCGTAATTGTCATAAACGACAAATGTGCGAAACAAGTAGCGACCGTTGGGTAGAGAGGGGACAACATAGCAATTCTTCTTGCCGTAGGAGACAGGGAAGAAGCGAAGAGTCTTCTCGTAGGAGTAGTGGAAGTGAAGTGGCTCGGAAACTATGGAGGTGGCGCCTCCGGTGTAGAATCGGTCGGACAGCCAGGTGGTGTTAAATGGGTCAGTGGTATTAGTGGCACTACCACAGTCGATGCGGTAAGCTAAACCTGTGAGTAACAGACAGGAGGTAGAAGCACCACCATTAGACCTACAGAAGCTAATCAACTGGATAAGAGAAACACACAGAGACAGAGAAGAGTTGAGAGCTTACCATAAGGGTAGGGTTGAATAGGAGCAGAGGAGGCGGTGGAGAAGAAGATGAGGAACAAGAAGACGACGAAGTGGATAACAGACATTGCCGTAGTTGGAGTGACAGTGAAGACCAGCTGGGAAAGAGAAAGAAACGCGTACCAGAGAGAGAAAGGACTGTATATGAATCGTATAGTGTAGCAGTAATGAGAGCGAAAGGGAAGAGAAGAGGCGAGATTAGCGGGAGGAGATTGAAGGGGAAGGTAAATGCCAAATAATATATAGAGGCAATGAATGTTGGTGGCTCTTTTCAGTCTGGAACTGGGAACGTTCAGACTATCAGATATGATGTGGCTTGATTTTGTGTCTTTCACGGACTTCATTTTCATTTTCTATTTTCTCTCTGCTGGCGACCCGGCAAGATGGGAGGAAAATTAGCCTCTTCCATCGGAGGGGATTTAGAAAACTCGCACCTTATATGATGACAGAGATTAAGAATATACTCCATCTTTTACCATCACCAAGCTCAAAGCAGGCGACTTGTAAGAAAATGATGATTCGATTAGCATATGAGATAAAATTAAGAGAAAATGTTTTTTAACGGATAAAATTAAGGGAGAATTTTATCATAGAATCACAATACAACATTTATTTCAAATCAAAAACAAAAAATTATGAAATTAATCTCCAAGATCAAATTGAAATTATGCTTTAAAATGAAAAAATTATCTACAGGTCTCGTAGATACTTATTTATAAGTAAGATTGGTGAAATTTAAAAATTACAACTAGATTCTCAAAAACTAAGTATCATTTAAAATTGAGATAAAAAGATAATGATGCCCTTATTAAATATATATACATTATATCAATTAAATAATTTGTAACTACTTTATTAATAATTTACAATTATAACTTCAATTTTTTATAACTGTAACTTCACATATTCAATTTAAAATTGATATAAAAAGACAACAATGCCCCTATTAAATATATATACATTGCATCAATTAAATAATTTACAACTATTTCATCAATAATTTATAACTATGACTTCAACTTTTTACAACTATAATTTCACATATAATTAAATATGTGAAATTACAGTTGTAAAAAGTTAAAATCATAGTTGTAAATTATTAATGAAGTAGTTATAAATAATTAATGTTAAATTTTGTTAGTAACACATGATTATTTAATTATTGAATTTATAAAATTATAGTTGTAAAAAATTAAAATTATATTTTTAAATTATTGATAAAATAGTTATAAATTAATTATTTAATTAATGTAATGTATGTTTAATAGGGATATTATTATCTTTATAATTTTAAATTATACTTAAATTCTAAAAAATTAACTGTAATTTTTAAATTTTATAAAATTTATTTATAAATAAATTTTTTTACAGGAATTATTTGTAACTTTCCCTTTTAAAAAAGTAATCAAAATGCTCTTCAATCAATTTTTTTTTTTTTTAAAGTCTCACATCCATCGTGGTTAGGCTTCGACCGGCAGAATAATTATTTGATGATGTACGGTTTGAAGTTTCAAAAAATAGGGGAAAAAAACATAATAACCACTAAGCCAATGATATTTCATTTAATTTTATTTATAAAGTAGGAAGATATATAATATTTTTTTTATCCTCTTTGCTAGTCATCTCATTAAATTTTTAATACAAATTTCTCTTTTTACACTCCATTTAATGATAGAGAGAAAAAAATATATTATTATAGTAAGTATATATTTAATAAGGATAAAGTTAAAAATTTATTAAATTTTAAAACAAAATTAATGAGTTTTAAATTTTTTTATTACAGTGAAACATATTAAAAATGACTTATAAATAGAATTAGTTATATACCTCTTAATAATGTAATGCAAAATTTTATGTATGACATAGATTAAGAAATAGCAATTTCACCCTTAAACTATGTATCCAAACATCTAGAATGTTTAACTTATTTTTAGTGTAATGTTTTCTTTTAATTTTTAAGAATGATGCAATGTCGCTGTTATCATTAATAAAAATTAACTTTAAATATTAATTTGTCAAACAATTCAAAAAAAGTACCTCAAAAATTATAAAAAAATAACCAAAAAATGATCCAAAATTATAGATGATAACCTCAATTTAATAGAAAAGAAATTTTCTTGGTTCTTTTCTACAATTTTTTGGATTATTGTCTATAATTTTTTAGTTAATTAATGCTCAAAGTAAACATTTGTTAAAGCCATAATTTTCAAAAGTTGAAAAGATACATTACAAAAATAAAAAAATAAATTTAGAATCTCAAATACTCATAGATTTACTTTTTTTAATTTTATTTATAAGTCACTGTTTCATTAGAATTAAGAAAAACTTTAAATTTTATTAACTTTGTCTTAAAGTTTAACAAGTTTTCACTTTTACTCCTAATAAATATTCTTAAATCTAATCATTAATATTTTTATTCAAAGTATTTAATAAATGCAAAAATATAAAAAGGAGTATTGAAAATTAATAAGCACCCTATAAATATAATCAAATTTTTTATTCTTTCTCTACCTTATAAATAAGATCAAAAGAGTATAGTTTAAAGGCAAATTTTTCATTTAATTCTCCAACACAAGCCAAGTGTTCAAACCAAATTTAAACAAACTTATTATTTCATTAATACTTATTTGTTAATTTATTAATATATACTTGTCAATTTATAAGCAAAAGAACTTGTTGACAGTATCTTTTGCATATTCAATTTTAATGACTTTTTTATAATATGAAGTAGAAATGTTTAAACCTAACGTAACTTGTAATTTTACTAACGTGCATTTATCAATTCATTGGCAAAACTTGATATTATTAAAACTTCAACTTGTCATTTTCATTATGTGCATTTATTAATTCACTAGTTAAACTTATTAACACTATTTTCTTTGATGACTTTATTAACAAGTTTTGTTAGCGAATTAACAAATATATAACAATGAAGTGGCAAGTTAAATTATAGAATTAACAACTTATTAAAATTTAGTATGTAAAAGACATTGTTCATAAGTTTTGTTAATGAACTAACAAGTATGCAGTTAGTGAATTGGCAAGCTAAATTAAACTGCTTTTTTAAAATTATAATGCTATGGATTTTAAAATAGCAGTTTTGTCAATTAAATTTTAAATAAATATTAAAAGGTCATTATTTAAATTTTAAAAAGGTTGGGCTATTATTTTTATTTGGTCTCATGATATGGGCTAAATTTGCAAAAGTCTCATTATTTTATTCCAATCAAGCCCTTATAATTTGATCTATTAAATATGTTAATCCTTGAAAAATAAAATTAACAATGAATTACTAAATTTTCTAAAAAATACTTTTGGAGTTCATTAAAAAAATTAATTTAATTCTTTTAGCTAAATTTGAAAAAGAAAATTTGATTTAATACAAGTCAAGTATGGGTAACCTAACTTTGATTCATGTGTAATCCTCATTGAATGGAGAACATAGGGTCATTTTGAGTCTAAAGCTTGTTCATGTTTGTAAATTAAAGTTTTGTAACATTAAATTGCTAATTTTTATAATCGTTTTAGCCAATCAAATAAAATCAAATAAAGTAAATAATTCTAGTGGAAGGAACTCAGAACTAATTGAGTTTATTAGTCTTCCAAATAAAAAGATTTTAGTGCATTAGAGCTTTCCTTATTCGAAACATGATGCATGCAACTTAAATATGAATTAACCCATTGATAACATACACTCCTATTATATAAATCTTAAAAAAAAACAAAGATATAATTGGAATGCTTAAAAATTGGAAATTTAGTTCGTAGACAACAAATTAATATATTAAAAACCTAAATTCAACTTGAATAATAATTTTTTTATAAGTATCTCGTAGTCTATGATTTTACTAACTTAAACTTGAATGTTGACGAGGCCCCCCCCCCCTTTTTTACCATCAAATGCTGACGAGTTTAGATTGGGCAAATTTTTTTAACGTGCTTTTTTTTCTCTTATGGTTTAAGTTCATAACTTTATTTAAAGCATTAAACATCTTTTTTACTTAGTACAAAAGATTTTTGTAATTGTGATTAGCTTGAATGAAAGACACGTCATTTTCCGGGAAGGTCCCCGCCGATTCACGGTGGTGAGGTGCATTCACTCTTAATAATAAACACAGAAAAAGAAGCGGCCCATGTAGGCGCCAGCCATAACTCAGGTCAACTGTCCAACCACCGTGCCTCCCTAACTCTAATTTCAATTGCTTTTTCCCTTTTACTTTTTTTTTTCTAACTATAAATGACTTTAAAAAATAATATTATATAAATAACTATGCAAGTCATAATGACAAACGAGGGTAGAGTTGGGGGAAAAAAATAAAAACAAAGAATTGACTATTTTTACACAAAGATCATCGTACAATTCACATATTGTTATTTTGTTACAATATGAAGTAGATTTATGAGAATATTGGCGGCTCAAGTGAAAAATAAAGTTTTCAAAAATTATGAATAAGATTTTTAAATATATTAAAATACGGCCCATTCATGAAATCAATTGGAGGTAATTTTTTATTTTTATCCACAAAACAAATATATAAAACATGCAATAATAACTTCAGCATGAATTGGGCTAGCAATATTTCATGTAACTGATGATTTTAACATTTAGCTAAATTCTTCAATTTTTAACTAACTAGATCGATTCCCTGCACACAGAACCATATTATTTCTCCCCCTTTCACAATCATTCCTTTCCTTTTTTTGCCCCATGAAGATCACTATCAAATATTTCTCAACAATATTATCCAATACTTGCAAGACTAATAATCATATTCTAGTTTCTAAAAGTTGAACAATAATCAGGATTTATTATCTATTGTTCACCGTCTTCATATTTCTCAATAATATCTTCACATAATAGTTATTCATTTGTTCATAATTTATGATTTGTTGTCATTGATTATGAAACTTTGTTTGAATTATTACTAAAAAAACACAAGTTATTCTTTCATTGTTCATAATTTTTTATTTTATTAGTTTAGGTACTTGATTTTCTGTGATAAGTTAAGAATCTAGAATTTTTTGTAGACTGTGTTTGATCAATTTTGAGCAAATAATTATGTGTTTTTTGTGTTACTAGTCAACAATACTATATCATTAAGATATGACTAAATATTAATAATACACAAGTTTATGTCTGATTATTTAATTATGTTGATCTATGATAATATACCAGTGATATACTATTGTATATCACTTATATATAAACCATATCATCGGTGAAAACTTACAAATGTCATTTTATCTTGTAGATATAGGGATGTTAAATTTTGTCATTTCTTATAATAAAAAATGGGATTCGAATAACTGTTATATTAATAGTTCATATCTTGAAGTGCTTGTGGAAGATTTTTGCTTCACACACTCACTAATGATAAGGCTTGTTGCTTGCCTATGATTACCACGTATAACATCAACAACATAAGTATGGTCCTTAACATACTATGTAATGAATCAAACCTGGGTAAAAGAAGCATATATCATTTACAACCATTAACATTGCAAGCAACAAGAAGTCTTTGACCATTTGATTTGAGAGTTTTGCATTTAAAATTTCTCTTAATAACTAAGAGTTGCAAAACTTTTTGAACATTCCACTTACTAAAAAACTTTTGATCAAAAAAAAATTACTAAAAAACACATCTCCCTCCTTAATATTGTCCATTTGCAAAAACTTATTGGGTTCACTACAATACTTATTATCAGTAAATGTAGAAAAAATATGAAGTTAAGTAACTAGCTCTTTTGTAACAAGGTTCAAACATTTCTTGTATAGACAAAGGTCTATTAAAAATAGAGACAATCAATGATAAACATATTAGAATTTATCAACAAATTAAAATATCATATCAAATCATTGTATTTTTTGACCTATAAAATACTATATGTTGAAGTCCTAATATCAAAAGAAACCATTAATTTGACCTCATGACCCTGCATGCTACCTCAATCTCTCATAGACAAGTTCTATGGCACTAAGATACAAATTTATCTTTCACAAACACTTTCAGGTTTGAATAATCAACAAAACGGTTGTTTGAATTTCATTTTTTATTATAAGAAATGATGAAATTAAGCATCATCATATCTACAGAATAAAATAATGTTTGTAAGTTTTTACTAATATAACTTATTTATTAATAATATATAATAATATATTAATGATATACTATTGCAAATCAACATAACTAGAGAATCAGACATAAATTTGTTTATCATTGATATACAAAATTATGATATAATATCGCAAATTAGTAACATAAAAAACACATAATCATTTACTCAAAATAAATCCAACACAATTTTGCAAAAAAAATTTGGACTTTTAGCTTATCACAAAAAATCAAATGCCTAAGTTAATAAAATAAAAAATTATGAACAATTTAAGTATTTATTTATCCGCTCTACTCCCGCATTTAGGATTTTCGGGCATTTACAAAAACGAAAGCATTACAATTTTAAAAGGACAATTTTATCAATTAAATTTTAAATAAATATTAAAAGGCCATTATTCAAATTTAAGAAAGGTTAGGCTATTATTTTTATTTGGCCCCATGATATAGGCTAAATTTGCAAAAGTTCCATTTAAATTTGATCATAGTCTCGTAGATTTAAGTTGTTATTCCCCTCTGTTGGTAAATGCAAAAAAAAAAAAAAAGGTTCTTATTTCCTCCTGTCTCTCCTATTAAATACTTCTTTCCCATATAATATCCTAAGCCATGTGAGAAAAAACAAGACTAGGGTAAGGCAGTTATCAAAAAGATTACTACGTTCAAAAAGTGGATTATCGTTAAAATTTTCACCATCTAAATTTTCACTTTATGGGCAAGCGAATCCGTGACAAAACTATAAATATTATTAATATGGCGATTCTCAACACTATTGTTAGCATCATATATGTTTGTCAATCCCGTGACTGCTAACTTCAAAATTATTTCTCTATGGGACCAGGATACAAAACATAATGACAAATCCATATATCTATCAATACCTATGTATCTTAATCTATATATCTTATACGACCATTTTTGTTTTCTTTTTTTTAATATATTTTCTTTTAATTTTACATTATGTTTTCTAATTTGAAGTAGTGAAGAAAAATAAAAGTATAACATGGGATTCCTAATAAAAAGGTGGTTGTAAGACCTACAACGAAAATAAGTATTGCTTCTTTTAAAAAATATAAAATATTTTTAATTTTTAATTTATAATTAATAAGTTTTTTAAACTCTTTTTAATAAATAAATCATTCACCTTTAAGTAAGATATTTTATTAAATAATAAAATATAAAAAATAGTATTAGTTTAAAGATAATTGATTGCAATATTTTATGTAAATTTATAGTCTGAAGTAACTTTACTTAAAATTAAAATTTTATAATTTTAACCATTAAAAACTTCCCTCATCTTTATTGCCGTCTAATCAACTTGAGAATTGATGTCCGGGCATTGCAAAGGCACAAAATCTAGTTACTGCGTAGGAGCATCTCCACAAAAATACTGAACTAATTAGGGGAAAAAAAAAGGACGACTTTCACATGTGCTCCCTCATATTCTTTGTATTTGAAAAGGATAATTTCTTGTCTTTTTAACAAGGCATCATATAAGATATTTATTATTATTACATCTTTATAATATTTTCCTTATTCAATGTTAGTCTCTGTTTTCCAACTTTGGCTCTTGGGCTTCTCAAAGGATGAGTTTAATAAAGATAAAGTTAAAAATTTTATTAATTTTTAAGTAAAATTAATTAATTTTAAGTTTTTCCTTCGTTTTAGTGAAAGTATTAAAAGTAACTTATAAAAATACAGAAAGAAGTATTTTTGTATATACACACACAATAGTGTGAGTTTGTTTTACTCTATGAAAAATGAGATTTAGGATGGGTTTTCTATGATCAAAAAAATTGGATTGTTTTTTCTAACACCCTTGTTACTATCCTAGCACAGACATAGCTTATAAGTACACTAGAAAGTTTTGATCTTTGTTGGAATAGCAAATATGCTAAACTTAACATTTACTTTGACTTAACTGAACTTTTGACATTGGTCTAGCAAGACTACTATTAGAATAACCCCCTCTCAAATACTATTCATATGACCAAGGATTTGGTTATGAGATACTATGTTGTAACTTTTAATTATATTTTTAGATAAGCAAATGGATGGGTGAATTGACTTGCTTGTCATGCATCGAATGACAACTTATAACACCATAATTTTTGTAAAACTAGTCTGAGGGCACAAAAGATTTGCTTACTTTGACTTGAACTGATCATTTATCCTACACAATTTTTTTGTAGCTTGTATGATGGGTTTACTAAGGATAAATTTGGGATATTTTATTACTTTTTATATAAGTTAATAATGATTTTTAAATTTCTTATTAGTTGTAGTAAATATGTTGAAAGTAATTTATGAAAAATTGACAGTCATGTGTATACATGTATATCTACATATGCACTCTCTTCGGTTGGGTCTTTATTATAAGGTACATCCTATAAAAATTTTTGGTTTTGAGATAAGATATTTGATAAAATAGTAATTATATTTTTTTGTCAATATTACCTCTATTTAAAATCGTTAAAAATAATAGAAATTATAATACAAATTTAAAAAAAAATGTTCAATTAAATAGAAATAAAATTAATAATTTAACTATCTCTTTTTAATTTTGATAAAACAATTAAAAATATCTTATGATGAAGAGCGAAAAGAATATGTATGTTCGCGTTGGCATGTATGCATACGTCAAGAAGGGGCCAATTATGAAGATGGCATCACAGCTTTTGAAGTGAGGAACATCTAATAACCTACCAATTATGAAGAAAAACCTACTAGGCCCATTCACGCTGTACAATTAGAACCCATTTATGTCTCTCTCATTGTTATTATTTTATTTTGTCCTATTTTATGTTTTCTTATTATAAAAATTGATTTGTTCGATTTATAGTAAGTGTTGTTGGTCATGGTGTTTGAAAGAATAACGAATGTCGTTGTTGCCGACTTATAATATTAAGCTCTCTGAGTCTCGGGTTGGATACATTTTTTTAAATATATTGTACAAAATTTAAAATATAGTGTACCATTTTATTATAAATTTATATTTTATATTCATAATTAAATCGTGGATACATGCCAAAAGACGAAAGGACAACATATACCTCCATATATAGTTTGAGTCTGATTACGTGAAGATTCTTTTCTTTCTTAAGTGCCTAAAATTCATCAATTTTCCCAAAAGAACCCAGTGATGGATGTTATATGAATCATCTGTCTCGATCAAAAAATCACATGTACTTTCACTTATTCACACTCCTCACAGAGCATGATATTTGATATAACAATCATTTAAAAATTATATAATATTGAGATTATAACTCAAATTTTTATAATTATTTTTATATATTATTTTAATATAAATCTATCATAATTTTATTTAATTTTAAAAATATTTATTATTATTTAAGATAATATTTTTAATTGATGAGAAGAACTATATATATATAGTCTCTCCATATCTTATAGAAGAGATCATTATTATAATTTTTATTTTCTATAATAAAATTACTCGCTTGTTATTCATAAGTTTTTTGTCTCTTAAATTGAGGGTTTTTTCATGTTAAATTTCTTATGCCATTTTTTATCCATTTTCTAACTTCTCTATTATTTTTAATTATTTTATGATGTTTACTTTCACTAATTAGTTACTCACTTCCTAACATATTGATGTGTATATATATATATATATATGGTTGTTTAATTTCATTTAAGAGGAAAACTAAACTGAACCAAATTAATTAGTTTATTAAAACCAAGGGCCTAGTCAGTTTGGTTCAATTTAGTTTAAGTTTCAAAAAAAAAACCTAAACCAAACCAAATAGATTAGTTTTGTCAAAAAAAAATCAAACCAAACTTTATTTATAATTGGTTTTGATTGATCCATGTTAATTTGGTTCAATTTGGATTGGCTTTTAACATCCTTAAATAATAACATACATATAAGGTTACTAAACTCACGAGTTTAAATAAACTTGTGACAATAATATAAACTCAAAACATAAATTTAAATCACAATTAAAATATAAAATAAATAGCATTTAAAAGTACATGATTAAATAATTTAAATATAAAATTGATCATAATTTAATTTAAATATATTTTAAATATAAATTATTGAAATTAAATCTATCTATATTCATAGATTATTGTATTCAACATAAAAATTTTAAAATAGGAAACTTATTTTTGACATTATTTATTTATTATTATTATTATTATTTATTTTTTCATTGAAACGAATCCTATCACTTTTATAAATCAAGTTTTATATAGTATATACACATTTTCTTTAACAAGTTTATGAGTAGATTGGCATGATGTTGTAAATTAAAAATATAAAAATGATAAATTCAGAGAGTCAACTCGTGAATTTAATTAAATTTTATGTTAGTTAAATTTATAAATAAGTTAATATGATTTTGTAAGTTAACAATATAAAAATGATAAACGTATAAAGTCAATTCAAAAGTTTGACGATAATACATACATACATATGTATGCACACATAATTGTGTGCAGTTTTCTCATACGTTTCTTACTTTTTATTTTTAAGCAAAATGTCCAGAAAATAATTTTATATAAAAACTTAAACAGTAAAATTACTTTAGACCAACAACGATGAAATAATTTGAGTGTGCGTGTGTTTTCTCGTTCGTTCAACATACATTCAATGTGAGAGTTGAGACATTAAAATCTGGGCAGATCTTGAAAGATTTACATAATAAAGTTGGCGAACAAATTAATGTAATTGATTGAAAATTTACCTACTAAAGTTGTGGAACAGATAGAAAAGAATTTAGGTCTCTTTCACACACACAAATATAAAAGCATTTGTGTCCCAAGAAGTTATGGCCCCAAAAACTAACGGACATGTCTAAAAGTCACTCAGCCCTGTGATCCCATGGGTGGAATTCACACTACCCTTTCACTTTCTTCTTTCTGGTGCCCGTGCCTGTCGCACCAGGTCATGATCATTAAGGACATAAAACTTGTTAAGTATATTATTAATAGAGATAATATAATTCTCTCTTCATTATTGATTTAGTTCTTAAATTTTGATTTAGTACAACTTTAATCTTCATATTTTACTGAGTTAATGAATTATAATGATTGAGTTCTATTGAGTTAAGAAATTATAGAGATTGAATTATTCTAAATCAAAATTAAGAGACTGAATTGATAATTGAAAATAAATTCAATGGCCAAAAATCATATCTTCTTGTATAATAATAATAATAATAATAAGTTTAACTGTTTTGATTGTAGAACTTATAGTAATTTATAATGCTTTAAAATATAATTACTTAATATATTTAAATAGAATCAATGAGAAATACTTGATTATATATATATATATATATATATTATAATATTGCGGTTCATTTTAAATTTTATATATTCTTTTTTTGGGAATGAGGTTTTAAGCACCGGTTAAAAAAAAAAGAAAGAAAGAAACAAGAAGAAGATCACCTAGAATAATACCTAAACAAATTGAAAAGGAGAAAGAAGCGGGGGAAAAAAAAACTAGGATACAATACAACATAAAACAATAAGAGAAAAACAAAAATAAACCTATACCTACTCTGGACAGAAGTAACCAACATTATTCATTTATTTGTCTCTTGTAAACCAAAGTTGGTATTCAATGTCACTTGTAATAACTATTTATTAACGATAGAAGATAACATTGTAATAACTCCAAACCAAAGGGTCTAGATCAGTCTTGTTGAAAGCAATAATTTATCTCAGATTTTGTAATTTTCTTATATTGTCAGAGTTAATTTTTTTTTTTATATTAACGACAGAAGATAACATTGTATCGTTTTTAAAATTTAAAATGAAACATTATATTAAAAATAGCTGAAGGTTGCAAACATTGTGAACTTATATTTTAAGGGTAAAATTATTCTTTAACTCCTTTATTTTTAATCACTCTTTTACTTTATGTTTGGATAGTTAAAAAAAATAGGAAAATGAAAAAAATTTGAGGAGAAAATATGAGTGAAGATGATATTTTTTTTCTGAATATTTGACTAATAAGAGAAAATAAGGAGAGAAAAAGGAGAAAAGTGGAAGAGAACATTTTTCTCGAGTTTTTTTTTAAATGTTTTACCAATAACCATTGGTCATAATTGAAGGAATTATTGTAACATCTTAATTTTTTATTTTTATAATTAAGTAACATTGGGATGAAAATATTTCATGATAATAAGAATTTACTGTGTAATTATTTTATTAAAGAGATAAATTTTAAGAATTTAATTCTGTGCCATAATTTTTAGAACATGATAAAACTTATAAGATTAGCTAGGATTAAATAAAGATATTTGAAATTGTATTTTAATTTACATATTATAATTATTTAGTTATTAAAAAATTCTATTTGAACAGAATATACAAACTCATTCCACACATTAAAATCTGAGCCTTATAGAAATTATATATATATATATATATATAGATATATAATAAACCAGAAAAACAATAGTGGGCCCACTATTGCTTTAGGAAGTGGGTATTACCCCCTCGGCATTGCCCTTATGTGTAGGCAGCCGCGTGGGAGGGAGATTGGGAGCATTTAAGATATATATGGCGAGTTTCATTTGGGCGCTAATGCATTTCAACAAAATTATTTGATTAATTCTAAAACTTTTAAAAATTAGGTAAATGATCTAGCTTTTCCTTTTTTAAAAATATATTTTTGGGATCTGATAAGGAAAAAAAATTTAGCGTTAAATATATTTTAAATTTTTTAGGTGTTTGGGCTATCAAAGAGTTAAAAAAGTTAGATTAAGAGTCTAAATATATTGTTTTTGCCCAAATCTTTGATTTTGAAGACTTTAAAATAGTTTGTAATGTTTTGAGAGACTTACGATAAATGAATAATTTGTTTATGATCTCATAGACTAGAAAAATTTTTTAGAGGCTAAATCTATTTATAAACATCCTGAATATAAGGGTTAGAGTCAATTTTATGAAATTGGGAGATTGAAGGATAAACTTTATGGATTGAATTTGAGTCTTTTGGATGTAATTTGCATATAAGGAGTTTTTATATGTTTTATAGAGGTGGAAAATTGAAAAAGATTTATAGAAATTAATTTACATTGAAATATAAAATAATTTAGAGATTAAATTGGGGACGTTGGAAACTGTTAGAGTTAATTTTTGGATAAAATATTGAAAATTATTAAATAATTATATTTATTATTATTAATTTTTGTAGAGTAATATTTGAGTTGACAATATTCAGGACATTTTAGCATGTATAGTTTTAGTATGAAAAAGAGGTAACAATGACCATTCTTTTTATACTGAAAAGCTATTATTTTATTTTGTTATATATACAAAAATTGTTATGGGCATGTTGTGCCCAATAAGGGCTTGTATAATTGATTCTGGATTAAAAATTTACATTTTGAACTATCTAGCAAGCTTGTATGGTATTTGAACTGCTATATAATTACTTTATTTTTTTTCATACATGCTAGTTTTTATTAAGTGATGATTGGATTGTAAAAATAATTTTTTATAGCTATTTAATTATGTCAAACATGTTTGTTTGCTTTAGAAATTGGAATAATATAATTTAAACTTTTCAAAACATACTTAGGTGTTTGAAATTGTTTCAAATATGATGTATTTATAGGGAGCGTAAGGAATGATATGATTATGGTGGTTGTGATAAAAATTTTATTATTTTAGTCACATGGTAAGCCACCAACAAGAATTCTATGGTTGACATTTTTTGTTATGGCTCCTTTCCCCTAGTTTGAAACTTGGGGATATTGGGCATTTCCTTTTTAAGTAGGAAAGTTTATTCTTAGAGGCAATGCTTTTTAAGCAAGATATCCTCAAATTAGATTCCTGCTAGTGGAATAAAGTGGATGGAAGGCATAAGGGAGGGTCAGAGATGACAGCATCTATTGTGTAGTTATTTATGATATACTTTTGACTTGTAAAAATAATATTTTCTTTTGTAAACTCATTGGTGAATTGGTTTTATAAAAAATATTATTTAAGTAAATACATTTTGCGAAATGAGATTTTAAGTTAGGTTGTTGATATATTTAGAATTTTCATTTGTTACCGAGATATTAGATCTCATTTGTTACTTTTTATAATTTTCAAATGAGGATTTTGATAAATCACAAGAGAAAGTGTTAGAGAATTGAGTAATGACTCAATTATCCTGTAGGTATAGCACATGTTTAGTTTACGCTTTGTTTATTGCCATGATTTATAAGTGTGTATTTAAGTTACTATTTTATTTGTTTTGAAACATTTAATAAATTATGGTATGTTAGATCCTCTGAAATTATTTTTAAAAAATTATTTTCTTTGATTTTGAGTTGAGTTCTCTTTTTTTTCTTCTTATTAAAGTCTCTTTTCTTTTCTTTTTTTATATAAAAAAAATGGTTGTAGGCTTGAAAGCCTCAATTGTTTTATTGGGTCCTAGTGTCTACCTGGCAAGTTTTTATTAGCAACATATGATAATTTTTATTTATAAAAATAATATTGTTACAACTATAGTCACTTAAATATAAGATTTTGAATTTAAATATGTGTCAATGAAAAAAAAAGTATTTGAAAAACTGTCTTCAATTAGATTTGACGGTGCTCAAATATGATCTAATTAAATTAGTCATGTCAAAAGCTATTTTTTTGAAAGGAAATATGCTTTTCAAATTTGTTGCAAATGAAAAAAACAATCAAGCGCCGGGCCCTATTTTTCTCTCTACCTTTTTTATCGTCCTTTTCACTCATCAAATTTTTTCTTCTAGTTCAAACAAAGCAAGTTTTCTCACAAACTTGATACAAAGTTATTATCCTACATGGCATCCGATCTGATATTCGATGCGGCATCCAAGTTGTCGTCCTAAGTGGAAGCCAAATTGTATATGGCAACCACGATGCCATCTTGACTCAACAAAGATAATGTCTATGTTAACTAATAGCACGGTATTGAAAGTCAAGTCATTCAAGCGAAGTAATTAGTATGTAAAAGAACAATAGAAGCGGAGAGAATTTGTGGGTCTCTATAAGTTGCATTTGGAGTCCATATACCAACATATTGAAAGTCCAAGCGTATATTTGTAAGCGGCAAATTGAGCAACAATCTTGAAAATTTAGTTTTGAATGCATGTCATAATGTATCATGAGAATTAGAGAAGGCTTGTTTGAGTCACACTAATTATTACTTGAAAATCAATTCAACTATATTCATTTCGAGACATGACTTTGTGTTATTTTATCATTTGACCAGTCTCTACTCTTTAGATAATCAAGAAAGATTTGAAGGACTATATAGACAATTTGAATTAAGCTGTTTTTTAATTTATAATTTTAAGGATTAGTGGTTAATTAAATGGCCCTGCTCAAATAGAATAATTAAAATTTCTTTTAAATAAAGGTTTTCAGAGTATTTCTAAACCCAACACTTCTTATGTAAACATTATTCTCAACAAATGAATACTCCTGGCCAAAAAAAAAAAAAAACAAATGAACACTCGCATGCTTAACAAAGACAAGGAAGTATATTGTTGGTGATCTGTACGTATATGTATAACGTTTTTTGAACTTGGACACATACTCTAATATTAGTAAACTTCCTAAACTCAATCTTTCTAAAAATTTTTAACTGAAAAAAAAAGGACAAATCTAGATAGTCTGGACCAAGTGGTAACCTTGTGAATTTGGGCCTTTTGTTCCAATAGCACAAAGTTACAATTTTATTTTCTTGCTCCAACAACCCAATATTGATCAACAAGAGAATTGTTTATCAAAAAACAAACAAACAAGAGAATCAGGAATATTTTCCCTTTTTTAAAAATATTTTAAAATAATTATATTAAAATTTTATATAAAAAAATTAATTATTACAAGACTCATTAATAACTGAATTCAATGCCAATTAATTATTAATGACGTTTAGTTCAGTTGTTAATAAATTTATAGTAATTAATTCTCTTATGTGAAATTTGATTATAATTCTTCCAAATATTTTCAACAACCAATACACTTTTCTTACTTTTTATTCTATATTGCACTGTTTATTATTATTCTTTTATTTTAATTTTACCCAAAGAAAAAAATAAAAGAACTTCTTATCTTAAACGAGACTTGAAATTTCTCTTCCCCTTCTATTGATTCGAGTGTAAAGGAATTATAAAATTTTAATAAAGAGAATATGTGAATTAAAAGAGTACAAAAATTAATTAAAATCCTTTAACCCCATTTTTTAATTTTTTAAAAATTAAATTTATTAGAATCTCTCCCTCTCCTTATCAACCGAATTGAATCTAGCAAAAAGAACTAATTCTTCATAATATGATAAACTAATATTTAAATTCTCATTAAAAAAGCATATTATCTTAAATATAATTGCTTCTAATAAAATGACAATAATTAAAAAAAAGTCTCTCCTTGCTTTCATTCTCCTCCAAGCAAACATGGCGTTGGAATGTGACACCTCTTTGTGCACTGAATTCGTTGCTTGATTTAAAAATTGTGAAAGGGAAATGCTATAAACAATTGATTTGCTAGATTTCAACACTTTGATGATATTTATAAAATCATGGAGGCACGTCAAAATGTCCAACAGCTACCACCATTATAGTTCGAATTGACACTCATGTGAAGATTCTTTACTCTATTTAGCGGTGGATTAATATGTTATATTATTTGAGCCTTCCATCTCAATCAATCACATTTTATATTTTCCCACATACATATTTTGTTTTTTTTAATGCCATAATGTTGACTCATATAATAATCATTTCATATATGAATAAATAACTTTACATTTAGTTTCTGCCTATGATTTCACAAGCTTCATTATTCTTAGATTTTACATTTTGTTTTTAATGTTATTGCGTGCCAAATAAGAAGAAGATGAAGAAAATATTGCTCATATATATAATGTTTCATCATTTCATAAATATTGAAATTACTCAACATGAAAGTTAAATACTATGTTATATATATGTGTGTATATATTTATATATTTAAAACCCCCGTATTGATATTCGAAGTTAAACTTGAGGTGTAGTTCAAAAGAAAAAACTTGAGGTGCTTTAATTTAAAGAGATCAAAAAAAGTTTACCCAAATAAAGTTGTCTGAAAATGTAAAGGATTTAGATCCCAGGAATTTTGTAAGGAACCGAAGACCCAAAAGTTGATCATGGCCCAGCCCCGTCATCTAAGGATGAAATTTCTCTCAATTTCCTTTTGTTTTCATGGTCCAAATACGTGTTCGCTAAACTTGTCAAGTCTACTATCAAGGCCAAATTTAACAAAATGAGTTACTCATTCATAATATAATAATTTAAAATTTAATTTTTTTTTAAAAATGCACTCACATTTAATACACAATATTTTCTCAAATAATATGTCTTTTATTAAAATTTAAATTTTTCTTAAAAAAATGCTTACATTTAATAAAAATCTTTTTTCAAATAAAATGTCTTGTAATAAAAGGACACTTATAAATAATAAAAAAACATGTCAAGTTAAAGAAAAACAAAATATATTAATAAGATTTGGTTTGAATTGGTTTAGATTTTTAAAAATATAAAAAAAATGGAAATCAAATTAATTAGTTATGCCAATTTAAAAACGAAGATTAACCTAACTAAAAAATCAACTTTAGTCAATTTATGTAATTGCTTGCAAGTAAGGAACAATAAAAATTAAAATCATATCACTATGTTGGTAGTTTCGCCAAGTTATATGTAAAATATTAAATAGAGGTTAATATTTTATAAAAAGTATTTAGCTGAGATTTTATAAAAATTTCTGGATAATTATGAAAAAGTAATTTAGAGGTTTATAAAAAGTATTTAGCTGAGATTTGATAAAAAAATTAAAATTGTTTACCATTATTTATGATTAAAAATAAATGATTTTCAGATAATTTAAAAATTTCATGAAAAGAAATCTATATTATAGAGATTTTATAAAAAATTATTATTATATATTTAATTACCATAAAAAATTATTATTTAGTTATTTTTAGATTTTATAATATCTGTATAAATTTTTATTTATAAAAAGATCTATTATTCAGTAAAGTTAAAATTTTATTATATCATTATATATATTGGCATTTTTTTTTTGATATCTTCCAACATCTATTACTTATATTATTTTTAAGCTTAAAGTTGAGTACAAAATTTTTACCTCCAAAAAAAATAATTAGAATACTTTTTCAGATTTTAAATATTTTCAAAAATTTGAAAAAATGTCATAATTTTTTAAAAACAAGTGACTTTTTAAAAAAAAACTTAAATAATTGGACTATGTTTGGTCCAAATAATAAAAAATGATTAGATTTTTAAATTTTATAATATATTCATGAAACTTTGTTCATAAAAAATGATTTAGTATTTAATTATACTAAAATTTTATGATATTTTTATGTATATTTTATTTTTATGACATTTATCTCATTCATCGAATCATTAGTTAGACAAAGTAACTTATCAAAATATTAGAATTTATTTAATTCTAATTATTTTTAAAATTTTAAATAACACTACACAATTTCATAAAATAGTTTTTTTAAAAATTTATTTTTTATGAAGAAAATGTTTAACAAAATTGCCTTTTATCTCGCAAAAATTATCTTAAATCTCTGTGGATGTGGCAACTTGAGTTAAGTCTGACAAGTTAGTCGGAAGAAGATTGAAAAATTTGAAGATTGAATTTAAAAGTTAAATTTTTTTTTATTTCAAACTTATTTGAATCCTAGATGAGCTTAACACAAATATTTAAATTTTTTATTTGTTATTAATAAAATAATATTAAAATAAAATAAAATTAAATTAAAATTAGTTAAAAATAAAAAATAATATTTAATAATTTAAATATTTGAACCAGCTTGAATAAATTTAAAAATTTAGGATATTAAAATAAAGTTAAATTATATGAGTTTTTTTTATATGTTTGATTATTTTAAATTCGATTCCAAGAAGTTTAGCCGGAATTAAGCGTCCAAATAAGACCTGCACACGTAAATCTCTTTATCTGGTGGGCAACCTTAATTTTTTTAATGCCGAAACTATCCCTGTACTGTTTGTTTAATTAAAACCAAACCTACCCCCTCGCCATACGAGTACACGACGAAGCGAACAATGTCGACGACCTCTCGCTCCTACACGGCAAGCTTCGCCTTCCTCCTTGCCGCGGCTGTTATTTTACTGGTATCATCGGGCTCCGGCGAGCTTCTCAAGTTCAGGGAAGCTCCGGCATTTCGAAACGGCTGGGAATGTCCCGAAACGTCATGGTCGCCCTCCGACAAGCGAGTTCACAACCCTTCCGTTATCCATATAGCCATGACTCTCGATGCCGCCTACCTCCGTGGCTCGGTGGCCGGCGTCTTCTCCGTACTTCGACACGCATCTTGCCCGGAGAATGTGGTTTTCCACTTCATCACCGCCCCGCACAGCCAGTCTGAGCTCGACCGGATTATCTCCTCTACTTTTCCGTACCTAGACTTCTACTTATACCGCTTTGACTCAAACGTCGTCAGGGGAAAGATCTCGAATTCTATTCGCCGAGCTCTCGACCAGCCTCTCAATTACGCAAGGATGTACCTGGCCGATCTCTTGCCGGCCGGCGTTCGCCGCATAATCTACTTCGATTCCGATCTGGTCCTGGTGGACGACGCGGCGAACCTCTGGAACATCAATTTGGGGGCGCACGTTTTGGGCGCGCCCGAGTACTGTCATGCCAATTTCACCAACTACTTCACGCCCAAGTTCTGGTCAAACCCAGTATATGCGGCGTCGTTTCGCGGCCGTAAACCTTGCTATTTCAACACGGGTGTGATGGTTATCGATCTGTGGAAATGGAGGGAGGGCAGGTACACGGAGAAGCTAGAGACCTGGATGAGGATTCAGAAGAGGCACCGAATCTACGAGCTCGGTTCGCTGCCGCCGTTCTTGCTGGTGTTCGCTGGAAACGTCGAGAGGGTAGATCACAGGTGGAATCAGCATGGACTGGGCGGGGACAATCTCCAAGGTTTATGCAGAGATCTTCATCCTGGACCCGTGAGCCTACTACACTGGAGTGGTAAGGGGAAGCCATGGCTGAGACTGGACGCCAAAAGGCCATGCCCTTTGGACAGCTTGTGGGCCCCATATGATCTGTTTCATCGCTCTTTGTTGTTCTCTGATAGCTTGAGGAGAACAGATGAGCTTGTATAATCAATACTTGGCTGTGCAGGGGAAGTAACAGAGAGGGCAAAAGGAAGAAACTTGACAGAACTGGTAAGCTAATATTAGCTTAATACAGCCATGTCAAGTTGAACAAAGGTGATGGTAGCGGAAGATACGATGAGGTAGAGGGGGGATGTTATATGATGATTGGTTGCATGGCATGTATAATAATGAATGACAAGACGAGAACATGGTGCTGTGGTGCTGATATTATATTCTTCTCTGGGTTTAGGTGAAACAGAAGTGCTGAAAAATGGCAAGTATATACGTTTTTGTTCCATGTGAGATCACAAAGGATTTTAAATAGCATAGAGAAATTGAGTTAAGGCGAGGCACAAGGGCGTGATGTTTAGCGTCCAGAGTCTATACTGTGATTAATTTAGAATATTCTTTTAGTCCTTGAAGGTAATGCAATGTTTAGGATTTTGTTAGCTTGAAACTTTATTTATTATTATTATTTTTTGGATCTGATGTATTGATAATATATTTTTTTAATGCAAATCAACTACGGATTTTTTTTGGGGCAAAATAATCAATTACGGAACCTGAATATTGGTTCTGCTGACTGCTGTGGCTATTTGAACTGTGAATTTCTGTATAGTCTTGTCGGAGGAATTTCTTCACTTCTATTTCATATATATAAAATCTCACAATCAATATCATTATTAGAAATCATCAGTATATGTCCGGGTTGAAAGCATCTTTCTCTTGTACTGAATCTAGCATGTTATGGTTCAGTTTCATTTGGTCTGTCAAGGTCGAACTTAAACTATATTAACGGATTCTTAATATTTTAAAAGAACAGTGATAGAAAATATGGGAAACATTATTCTAGAAAAAAATAAATTCTCTTTATGTTATTTTAATATTTTGTAAGAAGGGAAATCTATCGCCTAACTTTATATGAACAAGGTGTTAAGGTTTTCTTTTGTGTTCTTTTATAAGAGGAAATCTGAGAGTTAGCTTTATATGTAAATGTAATTAAAGTTTCCTTATTTATGCATTAGAGTTTTGTTAAATAGACTTGATTGCACTTGTAATGGACACACTTGATGAATGAAATATTGTGATTGAGTTTCAGAAGCTCTCTCCCTCTCTCTCTGCGTTCTGCCTCTCCCCCTTGCTCCCCCACTGTTCTGTCTTCATCTTCCTCATTTCTTCCTCCTTATTTCTGATTTCTCTCTACTCAGTCCCTCTGTTCAGCACCGTGCAAGTGTGTGTGACATCAAATAGAGTCCTGAGAAATTATGAAATTGAAAAGAAATTATATCCTGAGAAATTATGAAATTGAAAAGAAATTATAGCTTGAAAAGTTGGTATCAAGCCAAATCTTGCCAATTCTTGTTGACTTTAACAATTCCTGGGATTGGTTTTTTGGGTTGACTGGATGGTTTTATTCTGCGGAAGTTGAGGAAGGAATGCTTTTGAGTAGGTTGGAAAGTTAAATTTCCTGGAAATCCTCTTTGATGATGCTAGATATTTTATGTGAACCTGTCGAAAAAATAGGTACTTGATGTTTTTCAATTAAATAACGTCTTTGTGTGTACTTAGGATTCTTGGTCATGCATAAACGTATAGCGTAGTTCATATGTCTTATCTAGATTACTGTGATCCACGTATGTGAAGTTGTGATTCATGTTCTAGAGGATCAAAATGGGGTCCTGTAACTAGTTTCCCAGTGTGTATATATTTAGCCCATGTGGTCAAGGAAATGGGATATAATCGAGTTCTGCAATTTTCTCCACATATTGTTTTTTTTTTTTTTTGCTTCTCTCCCTTCCAAGTAAAGTCAGTAAATTAATTACTCTTTCTCCCCACTCCCCCACCCTCCCATACTAATTCTTGTCTTAAGATTCTTTTTCTACTTCGCAAAAACATCAGCGAACAGATGAAAACTATTTTTCTTGTCAGTTTCATCGTTGATCCTCTGAGTTTTGTTCTCTTGAACAAATATCCTTCTTTCAAACTATCTGCAGAACTAAGCCGAGAAAGATGGTGTTCAGGAGTTTGAAGGGCGTCTCTGAATCGTCTCCATTTATTCTTTTCAAAAGAGAACAATTCAGGAGATCATTACTGTGGATATTATCACTATGTGTTGGATCCACACTGTAATTATACTAATTCATTTTTTCAGTCTATCTCCCTGCAGAACTCAGGATCTGATGCTGACTGAGTAGAGATTTTTCCATCTGATGCTGGTAGTCTCTCTAATCCATTTTCACTTTTTAAACTGTGACTCCCACCACCGGCTCGTTAATGTTCTTCTGATAACTGCTGTGACATGTATTAAAAGGTGAGTCAAGAGTTCTGGTTCTATCTTAAGAGCTATCCAATGTAAAATATAAGGAAAAAAACCTGCTTTAACCTTGAAATAGTGATTCTGTGTGAGGTCCAGGATTTGACCAAGGCGTTTGAAAGAGAAAATTGAATAGGTCAAACACTATTGAGGCATCTCATTGTGCTTGGAGATGCTAGGTTTCAGGATCATTGTCATTGAAGGTAAGGATTGCATTTGACTTCGTCTGATCAAATTCAAGGTCCGAAGGAGCGGATTGAATGTATGCCATATGCTTCTATGTTTATAATGGAAGAAAGGTAAGCCTTGAAGGAGGAGGCTGGGTATAATGCAAGTAGTTGTGCCATCATTTTTTTTTGACTTGATTGTTGCTTCTATGTTTAAGTTTCCTTCTTGTATGGAGAAACTAAAGATTTAAAATAAAACATAAACATGGGGTAAACAGGTGTACTCTTTATAACAGATCAAGATTTAGTATGTGCTGCCAAGTGACAGGCCGTTTGTGTTTTGCCTATTATTATATTTGAGCTACTTATTTTCCTTAAAATTTGAACAATCCATATTAAACTAGCAGATCTAATGGGGACAAAAGGGGTGCTTGATTTCCTCTATTAACCTCTTCATCAATTCTAATGGTTCTCTTTAACGTATTTTAGATGGAAGGACTGGCATCAGTAACGAAAATAACTTTGAGGATCCAATAAAAAGAAATAAAATTCTAGGGACTTGATTAAAAACTAAATGAAACAATAGGAATTGATGTATAAGTTTTCCCTATGCAAAACTTCTAAAATTAATGTTCTCATTTTATAATATTAAAAATGTTAATTTGTTTTAATATTAGAATTTTAATTTTGATTTCAATTATCGTATAAGTGCTAGCAGAGATTTTTTTTTAAAAAAATATTTTGAACGAAGTTTTTTGTGTCTTTTTTATTGAAAAAATGTATGATGTTAAATTTATTTTATTTTTATTTATCTTAATCTTTTATGAATTTTTATTTCTTCTAAATGTTGTTTGAACTAATTTTTAACATTGTAAATTTTTTGGAATTCAACTCATCTAAATTTGTTCTTATTTAAAAAAAAATCCGAATCTTTTTTAAGGACTATTTATTTGGTTGGAAGAAGTAATTTATTTGGTCCAATAAAAAAAAGAACAGAATGAAAAGATTCGATCAGATAGGATCAAATTATTTGATATCTGAGTTTTGTTCACGGAAACCAAAATCCTTCTTGCCCAGGTGCGTACTGTCTGTACTGTAGAATTCTGCAAAGTGAGTATGGTGAATGGGCTTGTGGATCTATATGGTAGCTGTTAATGGGCTAGAAGATATGGTTATGTGGCTTAAAGTATTATGTAGAAGGCTTGTGTTTTGATGAACAGAGAAAAAGTTTACAAGAATGCTTATTATTATTCTACATAACGTTTTCAAAGCACTCCGTAATAATGTTGAAGATATAACAGCGTTTGTATCCCAAAAACACTCCTAGAAGTTTTCATGCGAGAGTTTTTCCAAGTCAAAAATGCTCTCATATATATGCAATATGTTCCACCTTTGCATATTAAAATGTTTTCATATATATATATATATATATATATATGAGCGCATGGATGTGTGCATTGCTGAAGGCTTTTTTTAGTAGCGGCAAAACTCTTTATCAAGTTATGAAAACTGAAAAGACACTGTGCATCCAACAATCTGCTGTAAAAAGTGGTTGATTTAACGCCACAATGCAAGTGGAGACCAATTTTTCATCACTGGAAAAGATAGGATTGGCTTAACTTCACTTTACCATTTTAAAAACTTTTTTCAACGTTTGACACTTGGTCGTGTAAATACACATTAATTAGGTTATGTTTGGATAACATCTAAACTGAGTCTTGGATGGTTCAAACTTTAGTTAAGGTCTTAAAAACTCATTGGAAAGCCTAAAAGGTTGTTTGGATCAAAACAAATGGTCAAAAGAACTTTGGTCCATGAGTCCATTTACAGGGAAGTTGAAAATATGTTTTTTTTCCCCTAAGAAGGCCTTAGCTTATGTTGGATTAAGGGGTTCAAGAATGTTAAAGTCTACTCGGATAGTGTGAAAGCAATTAACTTAGCTTATGTTGAATTAAGGGGTTCAGGAATGTTAAAGTTTACTCAGATAGTGTGAAAGCAATTAACCTTATCACTAAAGGCTATCGCAGGGAACATCCTTGCAAGGATATCATTCAAAACGCTTGTAATTTCATTTGTAGAGATTGGTTTGTCCCTATTAATTATATTTTTAGAGATGTCATTAGTTATGCCCAGTTCCTTGCTAGTGAAGCTCATTTTATAGAGAGTTTTTTTTTTGTTTCTTTAATCATCCCCACCTAATTTAACATTACGAGGAGTATGATGATTGAGTCTACTCTTTGGTTTTGTATTAAGTTCCTTGTACTGTCCTGTTTGCTATATTTTGTCAATTTCACTTTCCATTCAAATTATATATATATATAAGTTTTGGTTTCAGCTATAGATAAAATTTAAACGCCTATCTAAACATAAATGATATTATAATCAAATGATTCAGATTAATTTAGATTGTGGCATGACAAACACTATAAAAGTGAGCGCCCTTGATCACTTATATTGTTGTATTTTTAAAACTCGAATATGAGACTTTTGGTTAAGAGGGAACAACTCTTACTAGTTGATGTAAGCATTCATGATTATAAAAAATATCCTTTTATAGTTTGAGTTTGAATTAGAAATGTACAATTATATTATTATGTAGCCCCTTGGCCACTCATGTAATCGTTTAACAGAGTCATTAAATCTGTCCGTACGTCATAAAGTAATTGATAATAGTCATTAGACCTGTCATTACTTGTTAACCAGCTATATAATCTTGCAGTTTACGCCAATGGAAAAATTCTAAATATGCTGATATCATATAATAAAGATGTACTTCTAAGATTGTTTTGAGGACAAATCTAACTTTAAGAAAAGTCCAAGAAGATATCTTAATGTTATTTATATTAATAAAGGTATGTCCTGTTTTTCAAATTTTGTTCAATGTATATGTAAACATATGTTTTGTTAAAAATAAAAGAGAGTCATGTTAAGGGAGAACAATACTTAGGTCTTAAAAGATAGATTTAATGACAATTAGCTTTCAGAAAAAAATTTGCCAAAATACGAGTTGCAAATATTAATTTAAGTACTGACAAAGACTTTCAATTGCAAATTAGAGATCAGGTGGCCTATAATACTTAAATGTTTGGTTTGCCACTGTCATTCCTATATTTATAGTTATTTGAATTAATATTTATAACCCATATCTTTTAACAAAATTTGTTGAAACTTAACTGTTATTACTTGTGTTAATTATTTGAACCAACAACGTTTAGAGTAAGTTCACATAGGGATGATGCTGAAACTTTTGATCTCTGAAATTTATCTATGTTATTGATTTAATCCCTAAAATTTAATGTTTATTAATCATGTCCTTCAAGTTTGCTTTAGTTTTCGATTTGCTTCTTAAAATTGCCGAAGGTGAAGATGCACAATGATGGAAGACTTACCAGCGAAGGAGAATATGCACAATGATAGAAGACTTTCTATGGATGAGACACACGATGATAAAAAGCAAAATGATTTTACTGTAACATTGTTATTTTCCAAGAAAATTTGGATAGGTGCACTTTCAATTTACTTTTCAGAAAACCCTTTTTCACTTGCCTAACATTGAATAATTGTACATGATTAGGAAATTTTAGGGACTTGTTGATAAAAATTAAATTTCAAGAATCCAATCAATAATTGAGGCAAAGATGAAAATTTTATTATTCCATTCACAATAACCGGAGCCTTCAATCAACAAAAGCCATTGCGATTAATGTATTCTGGGAAAACTGGAACTGCCAAATCAAACGAAACCAACCCACTGATTCTTCCACATGGAAAATCTTGTTTAGCTCAAATCCTTGACAAGTGGCTCTATGTGTAATGCAAGAGCTGTCCATAAATGGGGTATTTGGGATGCGACTGAAGGAACATGTGGCGAGGTTGTTCCTTAACAAACAAGCATAAAGAACAAGAATGAAGAGGAAGAAAGATTATAAAAGCAACGAGGCTCTTGAGTCCAAGATAATATTAATGAATATATGTTGATTGTCTCGCAGGCAATGCCATTGTGAATCACGAGAACTTCACGTGCAACTCTGACCTTCTTGTTTCAGTACAAAACCGACCTCGTTATCTTTTTTTAAAAGTTTCATCAGACTGCTCGTGTGTTAGAGTTCAACCTCTTTGCTCATGTTACATTTCAAAGCTGCTGTTTCATTAAAGTAGTGTTCTGAGTTCTGATTAGATCATTTCTTTGTTGTAATATCTGTGTCATTTCTTTGTTACAGTGGAAAAAATATAAAAGAAGAAAAAACTGACAAAGTGCTCAATTCCATGGATAACATATATTTGAAAACTATATATCAGAACGAGCCGTTGAATAAAGGTTGGCATTTTAAGTGACTTGGGGTGAGCACGAGACTGAGCAAGCAGATGCCCTGCTTTGGCTTTCGTTAAGCATGATTAAATTATTGATGGTTTAATTAATCTCTTATTAGCTGTGTTTGGGTCTATTATACTAAAAAAAATTTCATATCTCTCTCTCTCTCTATACTTTATTTTAATGCAGTAAGCTATGGAATCTTAGTCATAAGCTTGAAACTTACGTCCCTGGCTGCTTTTCTTGACCCCCTTTATGATGTTGCAGAAGAAAAAAATTAACTTTTCTCTCTTTTGATTCATTACATTAGCAAATTTGCTTTCAGACGCATGCAAAGTCACTATAGAGTATAGATTGCTTTACTTACTTTTTCTCATCCAATGGAGTAAAGTAACTATGAATTTGGAGTTCAATGGAGGATAATACACTTGTGACTATAATCCAATGATGCATTGATATTTTAAAAGCAATAATTCTATTGTGTGTGATATTTATAGATGTCTAATACTTATATTAAACATCATGCAGCACTTTTAAAAAAATATTATGTTCTATTATAATGTCCGTATCATGCTTTTAAGAAACTTGTTCTTCAATACTGCTTTGTCTTCTCCAAAACTGTCAGAAGCATGTCTTATATTCTGTTGATTTGGACCTCCATTATGCAGCTTCTGTTTATAAAGTAACAGAAGCTCTAATGAAACATATAGCCTTATATTCAGTTCCATTATTGTGGGGTTAGGCTCACCAAATTCTGCGTCTTGTTCCTTGCTTGCAATTATTTATGGACTCAACCTTTGGGTAGACACAAATTTTAACCAAAGAAATACTGACTCTGATGTTGATAGCTGTGTGTGGCGTCTGTGGGGTCCTTAAGTTTATACATGTGTTTTCTATTAAGAGTGAAGCTGGGAGATAAGTTGAGTCCACTCTGAACTTTTCAAAATACATGTTAATGGTTGTTGTGTGTGTATTATTATGTAGGATTCAACTAAACCAACCCCTATCCACCGGTCATTTCCCTGATTATGTGGATCCAACAAAAAGATAACAGAAGCAACAGATTTAAGGCACCGAGAAAAGAAAAGAAAAGAAAAGGTTTTTGTCCTCATTCACACATTCACCTATAATGCATGAAGTAGGGGTAGGGGGCAAATAATTTTAAAAATAAATAAATCATCCACGAGTATTTGCTATATGTCAGGTATAATGTGATTCTATTATTTATAAGAATGTTTAGACAGATGATGATATGCTGCAAGCTCTTATGCATGATTAGTTATAAAATTCTAGTGTTAGTAGTATTATCATGGCATGATATCTTGCATTAATTTGATAAATTAACTTTAATTCTATATGTGTTTCAATCTGAATCATATTCCATGAGGATGTCAGTGTTGAGTCAGCTTGTAAACTAAGAAAGAAAATGCCACCATATTCTTGAAATGGGAGGCCCCATTGTGCTGGTGGGTAGTGGCTACATGTAGGACAATAGAGAGTGACATAACAATGGGAGGAAGTGAGGCTTGTTTTATCAATCCCACCCTTATTGGGGTTTATGGATTCCCAAGTGATGAAGCTGATGTTGGACCCACCTGGTCTTGTGTCTCTTAATGGATTTTGAGCCTATGCACACCCTTTCATGCCCCATCTCTGCCTTCTTTACTAGACCAACCCTTAGTTAGGACCATGTCACCTCCTTACCTTCCACTTGTATATATAACACCCCATCTCACAGCAATTCTCAAACCAATTCACACAAAGTTGAGAATTTGAGCTCACCAGAAGTAAAGGAGAAAATCCTTTTTCTGTTTCTGAGAAGGAAGAGTAGGTGAAGATCATGAAGGTGGCAAGTGGTAGCTCAAAGAGAAGGTTATCAAACAGAGGACTTGGAGGAGCCCTCAGAGAGCAGAGAGCTCGTCTATATATTATAAGAAGGTGTGTAGTCATGCTTCTCTGCTGGCATGACTAGAAGTTCAAGCCTAGGTTAAGAATGCTTTCCATGGATGTGAAAGCCTTTTTTTTTCCTATTTATTTTGGTTATTTTTTTCTGATTCATGATGGAGTGTATATAGAAAAAAAGCAAGATATTATGTGAAAGGGGGACAATTTTGTAAGGGCTTTCTGGCCTTCAGGGTGTAGCTTTATGTACATCGGAATAGCATGAATACCGAAGTCCTTTTTACCATTCATTCTGTTCTTTGGTCTACTTCTGGTTTCTCCTTCAATTTCTATGTTTTACACTGAATCACTGTATAACTTCCAAGGGTAATAGCTATCTATCAACTAAGTCAGTGTTGGTTGTTTGAAGAGTGTTTCAGGAAGAGAATCCCTTGAAATCTGAACTGAATATTCTTAAGTTCTTCAGGTTTTAGAAAAGATTTTCATGGAAGAAAGCTTTGATTTTCCATGTGGTTATGGTGCTATGTCAAGCTCTTACCTTCCATTGAGGGAGAAAAATGGACGGTGGTCAGTTCTATTGGAGTTCGTTGAAGATTAAAGGGGGGAAAAATAGAGAAGAACACCAAACCCCATTCGCTTTTTTAACGGCTTTGCCGTTTGTTTTTTCAGTCTCACTGAACTGCATTAGTTAATCTCTTTTTACATTTTTCTTTGTCCAGGAATTAAATTTAGCTAGTGGCAGATTTGGTTTTCATGGTAATTCCTAGAAAGCAGTAACTTGGGGTTCCTAGTTGAAATGCTGCTATCAAGATGCAGAAGCAGAGAATTAAGTTTAGCTTTGTTCTGCTGAACCAGTTCTTTATGCTGATTTGGTAGATGTTAAAACTTAAGAAAACTGGCTTATGAAAGAACTTGAGAGAGGGAGGGAGGCAGGGAGCAATTTCTAAAACAAAAATGTTAGAGGAAGATTAAGTTAATGGGCTTCAATAATTGGAACATCATGTAGGTCCCATAATAATTTGAAGTGAAGATTTTGTTGAGATTGCATAATTGGAACTTCTAAATTGTTTTGTTAACACTGAATAATGCTATTCACACCTTTAAATTCATAAAAAGATATATATATATATATATATATTGTCAATTAATGGGTCACCAACACAAGTTATTGGCTAAGTCATTAATAAAGAATAAGAAAACAGATTTTCCTCCCTTTTTTCCTTTTGGGGAATACAGAAGATGCTAAAGTAGATTTGCGAATCAAGTAGTAGTCAAACATGCCACATAATAATAAAAACTAACTAATCACATTCAAATTTATGGGGGAAAAAAATCACCTTTTTGCAGACTATTGAAAAAATCATGGTTAAAAAAACAAGAGCGGGAAGGATTTTGATTCCCCCTAACGGTTTCATACAACAATATTTTCTTAATACATATAATGAAGTCTGATTATTACAACAGATGATCAAATCTGTTGACCTACACCAATCATGCAAAGTTGTTATATCAGAACCCTTCAATTATGCATACAAAACACGTTACAAGGTGCCACAAGCATTCCTTAATTCATATAATTAAATAGAATATTCAATAACAGTAGCTGCATCATGGGCTAGAATTTGACAGCATCTACAGTTGTTGGTTATTTTATACTAGATTCCTTGTTATAATATGATAATGTCCATTGTATTTTTATAAATTGCTGGTTAGATATTGTAGGAGACACAGGTTGTGGTGAACCATGACAAAGACCGATGGCTGGTATCCACTGAGAAGGTTGAAACCGATCTTCTTGTCTTCAAATCTTGATGAGAATCGATCTGCTTGTCTTTCAACTAAACAACATTTAGCTCTTAATTTTCTCTCTTTTTTTCTTTAAAAGAAGTTAGTAAATGGGAATCTTCATTTATTTTTTTATTACTTTGTTTTCTCCATGAAACAGAGTAATTTTCAGACAACCTGGTTGTCCCTTTGGGTCAGGGAAGAAGCAGAGGGCATAGTTCAACGTGACATTTGTGGTCAAAGGACTCACAGTGTAGGTTGTGGTGGGCCCAGCAAAGTGTTGGGTTCCAGCTGATAGCTGAGTTCTATATATGCCACGTCAACAGATTAAAAGGCCTTTATCTTCCATATGTTTTAGTCCAGAAAATAGGGAAATAGGAGTGAGTAAGCTCCACATAAACAAATGATAGAGCTGCAGTTGCTGCCTTCACATATGTCCAACGATGGCATTCCCGTGATTTCATTTCTTATTTCCTGTTAAAATTCTTTTTTGTCAGAAAGAAATGGTGATCAGGAAAGCCACTCCTAGATCTGTCAGGCAAGGCATCAGTGCCTTGGATTGGAATTCACCGGAGGACATTGGTTACCCCTGAGGGCCTAGTTGTTTGTCTCTGATTAAGACCAATCCAAAGTCATCCAATCAACTTATAACCCAGTGGCATCAAGTATTTCTTGCTTGTAGGAACTTGCAAACACCCATATTTCAAATTATTTCACATATTTTTATTTATATCGATATCGACACTCACGGATACTTTTCAATATATATTTACAAAATATTAAAATATTATTTTTTATTTTTTAAAAATTAATATTTAATGTGTATCTCATATTTTTAAATTGTAAATTAATACATTAAAATCGATACTTTAAAGCTATTTTAAAGAAATTAAATTTTATTAAATATTGCAATATTAATCATTTTTGTTCTTAATATATTTTTTAAATTTGCTTTTAAAGATAAAGATTAGATTTTTCTTAAAGAATAAATTTTAAGTATAATAAAAAATTAAAAATTTTATTTTTTTAATATAAAAACATATAAATATAATTTTTTGGCATATAATACCCAAGTAGTGAACGATTAGCAAAGATTAGATGGAAATCAATTAGGTATAAATAAAATAAAAGTATAATTAAAAATTATATTCTTCTGTGTATTATTATGAAGGATTGTATATATATGATAGTTTGAATATTTTTTCAATTAAAACTATATTTTTAATATTTTTATGATGTGTGCATGCACACATATTAAAAATGTATCATATCTTATATTTTTAAAAATAAAAAATCAATATGTCAGATACAATACGCATATCAACATCTGCACTTCATTGGTTGCGGGTCCAATGCTACTCGCTTTCACACTGTTCACCTTGCCCCTTTCAAAAAATGGAAAATTTTAGTATGTTGCAGGGAATTCAAACTCACAGTCTCACATGTAAGGAAAAATGCATATATTTTATTTACATGGCACAACTTGACACAGTTTTTATATAAGCTACAGTGCGAGAGGGTTTAAATAGCTCATTATTGTATCACCATGTGTCTAATGAAACCAAAAATGAGAGAACTTCGTGAAAGTGTAATGTCGGCCAAATAGGATAAAGCATGGGTGGGCAGAGCCCCCTTGGCTGGAGAAGAGAGAGACATAAGACGTTTGGTCAATATGGCAGCCTTATCCCCTCCCACGTGCACCACCTTATCCTTAACCCCACTCATCTTCCTTTTTGCCTCTCTTTTCAATAGTACATTCCCGCTCCAATAATTCTTTTCCTTGTTCCTCCGGAAAAATTCTCACTCTTTTATCATTGAAATTTGAATGATTCATGTTTTTTTCCCTTTCTCAGTTTCGTTCAGCGTATAGGGTCTGATGTTATCGTCCCAATTTTAAAGCCTGTAACTTCGCACAGCTCTTCAGTCTCAAGAAGTAATTCCCGTTTAAAATTCAGTTTAGTCACATAACAATGATTATGATAAAATGATTAGCAATTAACGGAGTGATTAGATTCTTAGACACTCTGACAGATATTCGGTTCAAATTCATGAACAAGAAAAGGACATGACCATTTTCAATTATAGCTTGATTAACAAAGCATTGATTTTTGTTGTGGGAACATTACATTCCACACAAGCACTTGTGCCACTCGTGAAGAGGCCCATTGTTTGTCTGTCTTCTCTCGCCCCACCGCTTCATGCCAGCTAGCATAAACTCTTCAGATTCTTAAAAGTTCATGAATTTGTCATCACCATGAGACACAGTAAGCCTTAACAAACTTGATGGTCGACAAAGCATTTGTGAAACATAATGTCCTAGAACATGGCTATATGCATCTGCATCTGTCACTTTAAACATGGGATTGTACAGGTCAGGTCCACAGCCAGGATTGAAATTACCTAAAGGATGTCAAAATATGCCAAAACAAAGTATGCTCTCCGAGTTCTCTTGCTTAGGCCAAATTAGTCAGAGGGCGAAGAACACAGCAAATCCACATGTCATTGTTTAACTTGATAAGTTCACTGACTTTCATTACAGCTTGAGTAGTAAATCAAGGGAGTAGTAGTACAAAATATCCCTTTGATCAACCAAGGCAACTTTTCAACAATAGGGAAGACATGGTAAAGTTCCTTAGGTGTCTATTATCAAGTTCTCCCATAAATTATAACATGTGAACATGTTTTAATGATTCAGCGTCATAATGTTGACTCCTTAGAAATGATTTCTCCACACGTCATAATTCTATTGAAGGACATAATAATCAACACCTATAAACTACACCGAAGTTTCTTCCAGCAACAAAAAGTAGTTACAAAACAGGTTAATTTTCTATATCTCATGTGAAGAACCATCAGTTCTCTTCCTTGCTGCCACCCCAGGCAATGTAGCTATCTTGTGAACCAAACTCCTACATAAACATGAACATGTGCTAAAATTAAAGAAGAGTCGGTAATAAATTGAAAGTTGCCGAGAAAATAAAAATACCAGCTGACTGAGTCGAAACTCAGGAGGCGTATCAAGTTCTATATTTGCGGGATCGATAGCAAGATTTTGGCACTCTTCAAGATCCTTTTTCAGATGCTCTGGTCCTAGTTGCGCATACACAGAAAGACTGGGTCGGTCCTTGTGTTCTTCACTTTTGTCATCTCTGTTGGGAGATTGGCTGTGAAGGAGGTCCTCACACAAGGACAATGCTTCGACGAGTTGTTGTGAATTCAACAAATGCTGTGACTCACTTTCCCACCATTTTTGTTCTTCATTTGCATCATCGTCTTCATCATTATCTATTCCTTCATCACAAATTTGTGCTTCTTCCTTGGGGATATCAGTTTTTGGCTCTTCACCTGCTTGAGATACATCTTCTACACAATCCGTCGAAGGATGCTAAGATAGAAAGTAGTGGAAAAAACAAAATAGAACATGTATTAGCTTCTTCAATGAATGCTATCTTCAAATGGCATGCTAAATGCTTATGACATTTTATCTAGTTACTAGTTAGAAAAAATTATACTAGTTACTTTAAACCTCTCAGGCAAAGTATGAAAACGGGGATCAAGCTTTATAGGTGAAAATAAACACTTTTTTTTAAGAACATATTTAACTACTAATTTAAAATAATACACATTATTTGTTACATCCTCTTGCAATAACAAAAGCAAAACACAAACTTAAAATGGTTTTTGACAGAATGATAATAGGAAAATTGTTTCAACATGACTAACAAGGAAACATGATCAAAGGATTCACCTGAGGAATGAAATGCGATTCTAGCCCCACATCAACGTTTGAATGTGGTCTTTTGTTACAAGGTGGATCAGGGGTCACTGATTTGGGGGTGACTGGATGGACTTGCGCAGCTGTTGATTCAATGTTTTCAGTGCTTTCAGGAATATCCAGGGTGCTTGCAGGAATATCCAGGTCATCTTTATCGCCAGATTTGACGTGCTGCTGCTGGTAAAAAATTTTAGAGACAACATACTCCCCTTCCTTCTCATCCTCTTGTGTTCCGAGATGGTATTGATGCATAACCCAATTAGTTTTCTCTGCTTTACCTCCTTTACTCATATAAAGAACCAGAATCTTTTTACATCCCTTTTGAAGCCCGTTCAACATGACCGGTTTAGTTCTTCCAGTCTTGTGCCAGCGGACATCACTGAAATCCTGACCAAGTATTTTTCTACGCTTTCGATTGCCAGTATTGTAAGCCTTGATTGCTCTATGGAAGAAGTGGGATGCACTTCCATCTTGATTAACACCTTTTGTTTCAACCACAATATATCGATTAAAATATATGATCAACCATTAAAATGAGAACAAGCTTATGCTAGTATGCTACCAACCGGGTAAATGTTTTGGATGAGTATAACAAATTCCATCATCCACTTCAAGAGTAGTGATAAATTCATCAATGAAAGGATGCGATCTTGAATTTCCCACACCAACTTTTGCAAGCAAGTGGCATATTATATCTTGATCGGATGGATCAAATTTCACGCCCTTTGGCAATCCAGGCCATTCTTGTGCTACCTAGCAACAGAAAATTTTTGTGTCGAAAAACAGAAAACATCTATAACGTTACATGCAATGCTCAAGAATGTAAAAGGTTGAAATTTCAGCCTCAATAAGTATTAACTCCTACCGTGATAATACATTAATGCTAGCCAATTTTGAAGACAGAGTTCTAAGAAATCAGAGATATGGCAAAGAACAGCATCAGCAAACCTAAATGGTTATAAGATAAGAAAAAATTAACTTGCTCGCGGCTAACTTAGATTTCAATGTATCTAACGTAAATCTCTCGAGGCATGGTTGAAAGTTGAGGTGCTTATGAAGGAAGTTCCTTTCGCAACTGATGGCTTCCTTCTCCAAAAGTATAGTGACATCATTAAGAAAGGATCATACCATGGATGATCTATGTCCCATGTGATCCAATGATGCCATTGACTTTAAAGGAAGCTAACCGCATATGAGCAAATAATATTTTGATTATATCCTGCCTTACTTTGATTCCCCTTTGCTTCCATCACTTTTGCATGACAGGTTCATGAATCAAGATATACTTAAATGTAGGTCAGGCTACTAGATAGCACATGAAATTATGATCAAATTATCTGAAGATAAGAAAGATAAAGTGGCTGTTTACTTGTAATTTATCATAAGGGTGAAATGCTCCTGCATCGAATTTCACATTCAGTTCAGTCAAGGGCAACTTTTCTCATAAAATAACAATCATGTAACATCACAAATGAAAAAAAACGGAAAAAACCGCAATTGACACTTCAGAATGTGAATGAAATTACACAACACAAATATAGGTGCAGCTTGGGAGTGAAAATTTTCTTTTTTTGAAATAAACCCCACATAAATAATTTAAAGATGTATGCAAGTCACATATAACAATGTTCTATGAAACCTGACATGAAAATCGAGAAGCTTCGTAAGAAAAATCACAACACTTACATCGCTGTTATCAATAATGTGCTGACAACTTGGGCAAGCTCTGGTGGGATTGCTTTTCCATATAACCTTCTCAGGATCACATGCTCCAGAAGCACTCTTTATTTTTGTTGCTATTCTACTTTTGTCCACCAACCACGATGTTCTGTAAGAAGAATGACGAACACAAAGGCAATGCAGCATAAATTGAAACCGTCACATTGCCTAAAAACCAGGATCAAGAAGCTAACAAGTGCAAACAGGACAACATGTTACCAAAAAATGGCCACAAATGGAAAGTTACAGCATGAGTCAAATAAATGACATTCTATAAGCAGTTAGGGTTATGGATTTTCTTTTCTTTTCTATTTTTCTTGGGAAGTGGGGTTTAGCATGGAATGACTAGCAGGTGAGAATATTGAGTTTAGATTCTTTTGATGTTAGAAGCTTGTGCTTTAAGGGCCATTTACAGAATTGCCATCAAATTTAGCAAATTGTGATTTAAAAGGGACATATCGCTACTCTGACTGCGAACTCCTAATGAAGTTAAAACGAGGAATCATGATCGGCTCCTCATATCCAGCATCAAGTTGGTTACAAGAAAAACATAAAAATAAAAATAAAATCCCAAATTTCAATCGCCTAAAATGATCTGCCATTCAACTCGGTCCTAGAACAACGAACATCCCTAAGATCACAAATCGTGTGCGTATGGGCGGGCGCGTAATAAAAAAGAAGAAGAAGAAGGTTAAAAGAAAAGAAAGTCAGGATTTTTAAGATGAAAGTAACAAAACCTATCGACAAAATAAGAAACAAGTCACAATCGAAGCTCAAAAACAGAATGGTCACTTTCTCATGGCAGCAATTTAGTTTCCAAGCAGTTCCAGAAGCAATAATGTTCTTCATCCAAGATATCTCTCCCAGTGGCAAAACCAACTGAATAAAAGGTTTGATATTCAACAAACACATAAAAACAAAGAAAGAACAGAGAGGGAGAACGGCACACACCCAGCCATAGGAGAGAGAAAGAAAGATGATGATGATGCAGGTGAGGCCAGAGATCAAAACCATCAACTTCTGGGATTTGATTCTGCTTCTCACTGAGAAAGTTCCCTGAGCGCGCTAGTGATAATTCTGTTTTGTTCCTCGATCACATTCAAGTATATACCGAGGAAAAAAGGAAGACCTGGCTACTTTTGCCGATTTTTTTAAATTTTCTCAGTGTCTAATCGCATCCACAATCTAGCAACGACAACTTTTTTGTCCTTTTTTATGTTTAATTTTAAATTAAAAAAACTATAGCAATTACTTGAAAATTAAACTTTCTTAAATTAAAAATATATACTGAAACATACCAAAATTCTATTTAAATATAATAACTAACTCTGCAGATGTTTAAATTAAAAATGTGATTAGAAAATTATCTACGTTTAAAACTCAATTTAACTGAAATATAATTTAAATTAATTAGAGCACTTCATATATCAAATGATTGGGTAAAACAAAATAGCCTTTTGAAATGTCAATGGCGGAGTTGAGTCCGCGTACCGGTTGTGTTGTTGAATGATGACTCCGACGTATTCGCAGTACCTTGTTGTTTGCGGTTTTGAATGAAAGGTGGGGGCCCTTGGGGGGGCATCTTTGGCGCTCTTGTGGCTTAATTTTTGGAGTATTTAAATTTAATATTTATCATCATCATTTTAATATATTTATTTTTTTACTCCTACAATTATTCTTAATTTATTTTTCCAACTCTCTCTCTCTCTTTTTGCCCAAAATACTCTCCATATAAGCATCATCATCAAATATCAATATGCTAAATAGAATTTGAAACATTAGCATCTACTGTTTCATTATTTAAATTTCATATCAGCCTTCTCTTAGATTTATTTGGTACATGACACTTGATGCTAGGGATTGTGATTGAGTTAGAATAATTTCACCTTTGACATGTTTGATATAAATCATTTATTAAACTTTGAAATTGCTGAAACCATCTACATGGAAATACTTAAATTCACCACCCTTGGCATTGCAAAATTAATCCTAATATTAAAATTTTGGTAATTAAAATACCCTCTTGAAAAGATACCTAGATCTGACTTGCCCTCCTCATCCACCTAATCGTGTGCGCCTCCTTCGTCAACCTCAACCTTGCAAATGTTGCAGCACGTTCACCCATATATAACTCCATCACTGCTAAAAGAGGAGGAGATCTTTTTTTTAAGTTATATATGTAAAATAAAAGATAGAGATTGTTTCAGCAAATGTGAAGGAGCAAAAATCAAAGTTAGAGAGACACAAAACATTGACGAAGAAGGAGATGGAGTATGACGCCGTTTAAGTTGTCTTCCATGATCTACTTCGACTCACACAAATCTGCTTTGACTTCTTCAAATCTGCTGCATTCAAAGCTGAAACTTAAGAAAGTTTTAGAACTGAGTTTAGGTTGTCGAAGACGATTTATTGTTGCAATACTGGGTCTTTATCTTTGAAACTCTGACGATTATGAAAACTTCAATGAAGATGTTGTTTAGTTTCAAACTCTGGATTTATTACCCACTTTTGTATTCTCTGCATTTCAATTATTCAAATTGAAACTAAAGCTATGCCAGGGTCATTCCTTATAAGCTATGGTTACAATTTTTATTTTTTTTAATTTTAAAGGATATTATAATCTTTTCATAATTTATGTTTAATTATAAAATAAAATAAAAGTAAGTATTCTCTACAAATATTACTTCATACTAAATATAATTTTAAAATCTCATTTTCACCCTTTTTTCATTTCCAATGTCAATACCAATTTTAATTTTTTTAAATTGAAGCCTACATATTAAAGAGGGCGTTGGCTTCAAAATTTAAATCATCCTGATTTATATTTTCCTCTTTTGTTAAGAAATTTTTTTTTATTTTAATTTTGAAATTCACTCTATGTTATAATTTTTATTAATGTTTTGTCAATCAATTATCAATTATAACTTTTAATTTAAAATATACTTTAAAAAAAAAAGAAGTTTTAGCTTGGCGTGGATAGCCTTTAAAAAGGCGGCGGCCATGTCATTTCATGTTCATTAATGAGTATTGACCTTTTTTGGCCAGGTTCATTAATGACCCTCGGGTGACTTTCTTTTATTTTTTATTCATTTTAAAAAAAATTATTTTAATTAAATTAATTTATACTTAATTTTGTTTTATATCTTTAATTATCTTAATGTTCTTTATCAATTTTTATGATGATTTCAATTTTTTTAAATTTTTAAATTCACATATTACATTTTTAAATTTTTGACTCATTAATTAAAAATAATATTGATTATAGTATCATATGTATCGAATTTTTCTTTTATGCAAATATTTATTTTCTTAAATATTTATTTTTTATTTACAATAATTTTAATCAAATTGATATTTTAAAACTTAACTATTAAGATTAAATGACAATATACACTCTAAACTATAAGCCTAAGAATAATAAATCCTACCTTTAATTTAAAATTAATGACATTACTTTAATGCTCCCTCCTCCCTCTCTCTCTTAATGAGTAAGCTAGCATATCTTTCTCTCCTTGCTCTCCCCCTCCTTCCTCTTTGATTAGCATACTTAACATACATGATATTTAACAATCCAAAATCACAATCATACATTGACACATAACTCCTTTGAACTTGCTTGTTCACTATATCTTGTACTATCATCATGCTCATTCTTTTCAAACATGGCCATGAAAGCTAATACTTGAGAGGTCTCATTAATGGCACTTGTCACATGAAACCTGTAATGTCCACTTTGACATTACCAGCATAACACTCCAACACACTATTGTAATGACCAGGATTCATTAAAATTTTTAAGAAAAGTCAACACAATCTAAAGGTTTAAAAGTAAATATTTTTAAAATTTTAGGATCCCAAAAAAATTCTTTTTGAAAAACTATTTAAACTCAAACTATAGTTTAAAATAATTAAAATAAGGTAGCAAAAGCAAAAGGGTCAAATAACCCATCAAACGAGCATTAAAAGATACAATTCAATATGCCCATAAAAGGCACAATTTGCTATGGCGGAAGAATTGTTCACCTCGATAGACGACACATAGAACCAAGGGTTCTTGTTATGCGATGCACTGTTGTGCGTCCTTGTTAGCATGATAGCAGCTATATGTCATGACATCACTCCATAAAACCAAGGGTTCTTGTTGTGTGATGCACTGTTGTGCGTCCTTACTAGCATGACAACAGCTATATGTCATGCGTCATTTCGCTATCCAATATTCGATTTGAGGAGTTCAGGTTAGCTTTTCAAACCCTCTAACTATTGGCACCAATCTCACATCCAAATAATCAACTATTTAAAAGTTGGACACTTGCACTCGAAATGGTTCTCTTTCAACCCATAACATATACATGGGTGTCCAAAACTCACAACCTTATGCTAATGGCCATGAAACTACTTGAACCAACTCAAATGAACTTCATATGACCTCATAGGCCAATCATATCACATAAATAACAATTCATACACAAAATGATTACCAAATCCCCAATTCATAGCAATATTAACGGGTGGCTAAAATTTATCATAAATGTCATTTTGACCATTCCAACACATAATTAACAGTAGTATATTACTTACACTAATATCTCAACCTCTCACAATAGTTTCAATACATAAACATCAACCTAAGTCAAGATACACACTTATACGCTACAATTTTTCACGAAAATGAAAACAAAACCATGAATGATCCTAATTTGGCATAATATACATAACATTCGTCACAAAATCAAAATAATAGAGAAGAGAGCTATACAAATGCAACCATTAGTCCTCAATAGTCCCTTCCTTTCTTTTTCCTCTACCGAAGCCCTTACCTGTAAAATATAACTATAGAGTGAGATAAACATTTTAGTAATAGAATAATTCACCATTATCAATTAACATATACAACTATAAGCAAGCAAAACTAATATACACAGAAACATTCATTTAGCATAGTCAATATACTCTTTTCTAAAATCATGATTCGTTTCCTACTTTAGCATGTTCATTCTACTGAACCTTTATATCACCCTGATTGAAATCATAAACTCTTAGACCAAGTGCACATTCACAGTAGCCTGAGCTCACTTTCGATTGTAAGATCACCCGGTCAAAGGTGTTCTATCCTACTTTCAAGCTATAGACTCCCCCTATCACTCATGAATTGGAGCGTTATTACTCCAATACCACATCATTGATGCTAAGGAGCATTAGTCTCTAACGCTGTATCCCACATAGATACTAAGGAGATAATTTTTAACACTATACCTTACTATGCACTAAGGAGATAATTCCACTTCTCCTTTTTATGGGTGAACTTCCATCCCTTATTATGATCATGTTCACACTTTTCATACACATTACATTACATACTTGTATGAAAACCACAATTCACCCACATGAGACACTTTCACAAATCTTCATCTTTTTGGAATAAGTTCAAATGCATGAAAATCATCTTTTACAATATGTTATGCTTTCGAAACACATGTAGAAAATTTACATATCTACTCACAAACAGTTAAGCACTTTAATCAAATAGTGTAAATTATTTTATTATCTCAACCCTAGAACATCTTTACAAATGTGCATCCAAGAGAAATTTGTCAGATAAACACACGTTTAGAAATATGTGAGTACTACAATGCAGCAAAGACATAGAGTCTAAGCTGAAATGCAAAAGTAGAACCCCATTAAAAATATTTATGCACATTTAGATGAGGCACCAAATCATACAATTGTCATTAAGCCTCATAGTAGTGCGTCAATGATGCAAGGAAATCAATTTTAAATAAAAATACTACCATTTATCTAGAGGTCTAGATATAATGATGTAACAAAACATAAGGAACCTTTGTATTTCATGTTTAAGGCTCCAAATCATTCTCAATTATCCCTCATTTATAGATTATCATTCATAATAAGGAACAAATAATGATGTTATGGACAACAAGCTTTTCAAAGGTACGTGCTATTTCAAAAGGTTCGAGGACATGTATGTAAGCAAAACTAGGACACCTTTGCAAGTCATATTCAAGCATTTCACACGACCCCACTCATCCCACAATTAAACATGGACAACCAAACAATTATCAATCTTTTCAAGTGTGCTTACAAAAGAAATTTGTCAAATAAATACATGTTCAGAAAATACATGGTCATATTCAAGCATTTCAATCAACCCCACTCATCCCACAATTAAACATGGACGATGAAATCAAGCATCAAATAATGGAATGATTATCAATATTTTCAAGTGTGCTTACAAAAGAAATTTGTCAAATAAAAATATGTTTAGCAAATACGTGGGAAGACTACAATCCAGCAAAAGACATAAAGAGCCTAAGTTAAAAAGCAAAGGTAGAACCCCATTAAATATATTTATACACATTTACATTAGGCACCAAATCATATAATTGTCATTGAGCCTCATAAAGTGCATTAATGGTCTGTAGTCAAATGACAAAGTAAGGAAATCAATTTTAAATAAAAATACCACCATTTGTCTAGAGGTTCAAATATAATGATATAATAAAACACAAAGCAACTTTACATTTCATGTTCAAGGCTCCGAATCATTCTCAATTATCCCTTATTTATAGATGATCATTCATAATGAAGAACAAATAATGATCTTGTGGACAACAAGCTTTTCAAATCCACATGATATTTCGAAGACATGTATGTAAGCAAAACAAGGACACCTTTGCATGTCATATTCAAGCCTCTCAATCCGCTCATCCCACAATTGAAAATGGTCAACCAAATCAAGCACAAATGATGCAATGGTTGTCAATCTTTGCAAGTGTGCATACAAGAGAAATGTGTCAAATAAACATATGTTAAACAAATATGTGAGCTACAATGCAACACAGACACCAGGAGTCTAAGCTACAAAGCAAAAGTAGAACCTCATTAAATTTATTTATGCACATCTAGATGAGGCACCATATCATGTAATTGCCTTTGAGCGTCACAGTAGTGCTTTAATGGTCCATTGTCAAATGTCTATTTAAGGAAATTAGTTTTCAATAAAAATACTACCACTTGTCAAGCTATCCAGATATATTGATGTAACAAAACACAAGGCAGCTTTGTATTTCATGTCACTGAGCCTCATAGGAGTGTAATATAGATACAAGTTCTAAAGTTCTAATACCAAAGCAAGGACGTCCATTTCAAATCAAAATAATGTCATTTCTCCAAAAAGCGCATATTTTGTTTTGACTAAACACAAAGCATTCATGAAAGAGAAATTGAGGCAGCTTAGCTTGTTAAGTTCAAATTAATTTGCAAATTCAGATATTTGCAAACATAAATTTCCCAATAATGAAATATGAACAGGAAAAGAAAGGATGATTTTTATTTATTTGGAAACTAAGATACATAACAGATTGTAGCTTGTTTGTAAATCCATATATAGTATGTTTTGAAAATACATAATGATGTGCTCTACACCAACAAATAAATAATAAATAAACAAATTACCAAGAGCTTTATGAGATTCTACTATAATTGATTCACTCAGGGTTAAAGCCAAACTCAATAGACATTTATAGGTGATACTAGCAACCCAAACATGTTAAGGCTACAAAATGAACCCCAACATCTATTGTTGCACTTTGCATTAGGCCACTGATAATTAAGTTTATCCTGCGTCTCAACATCTAAGCATCATTGAATCAAAATACTGTGAAAAGATCTATATAAAGCCTCAGAAACATTTAACGCCAAGAGAAAAGCTATAAAGATAAAACAAAAGGCTAAGATGAAAATATAATAAAATCAAAGCAAAAATAAATAAAAAGAGAAATAGATTTTTTTGCAGGAAATGCTAATTTAAAAGGTAAGGAAAAAAAAAATACAAGAACTATTCAAAAGATTGTACTTGAAATTTCTCTCTCTCTTTTTTTTAATATTTTCGATGCACCGAGGATCAAAGACAAGTAAAATGCGCTAGGCTAGTAGCCTGGACTGGCCGCCAATGCTGAATCTAAAACAATTTCTAAATCTGATTCATGCCCTCAAGCGACGCTGCCCTCATCCTGTTAGTCGAGCATAGCCATATACACAATGCTCGAGACCATCTCCCTCTCTTCAAGAACTAAGACTAGAGAACAGAACTAGACAAGAAAAGCAAGAATCCATATACATACAATATATATATATATATATATATATAGTATATAAAACCCTTCCTGGTGGTGAACCAAAACAAAGCTTAATGTCACGGTCTTGAAGTTCCCCAATCCTTGAACTGTACCGGCCTTAGCATAATCAACCTCTTAATCTTTGCTAACCCTCAAGATGTAGACAAAGAAACTAAAAAACTCGAACACAAGAGAGAAGAGAGTTTGGATGAGAGAACTTGAGAGCTTGGAACTTTGATTACTTTCCTTGCTGTTTACAAATGAGGGATTGTGGGGTATTTGTAGGCCTCTCTCTTTTCTAAAAAATTTCCACCTCCTTAATGAACGGTGGAGATCAATCTAATCCTTCGGTTTACATTCAACTTTTAGAGTGTTCTATAAAAATATTTTCAATAAATATCTAGATATTTACAAGGATATTTCTAAACAATAATCTTCTAGATATGTGTGAAATGTTTTAGAACATCCTAAAATATTTTAAATATCTTCGCATTCTTTCATAAGTTTCTAAACCCTTCTAGAAACTTCTAGATTTCTCCGGATTATTCTAGATTATTTTAGATGCTTCTAGAACATTCTAGAATATATTAGATTCTTCTAGAACTTCTTAGATTCTCCTAAAAATCTCTGCATCATCGTGAATGTCTTCAAAAGAGTTATAACCCTATAATTTCTTCTCTTTCTAAACAGAGGTTTTGGCATTAAGCTATCTACAACGGGCTATGCCACCCAAACCAACTGAGGCAAGCATCTACAATGTTATGATTACCTTGGTTTGCCCTTTTTCTTTATTAGTTCAACGAACAGCCGTCAGGAGATTTATTCATGAGGGCTGTAGGGATCAATGATCAATCCATCTACCTGCTTGGCGCAAAAGCAAGAGAAGAGGAAAGCTATTTTTTCTGCCATTTGATCATCTCTCGTGTCAGTCAAGCAACCCACAATTATACCCAAGCCCCCAAAGGACGAGGCTTGGAAATGACCATTGGGATTGGGGTTTAAAATTAGATAAGAGGGGCATCGCTGCGCGGGCTTGATTACTTGCTTCTTTTTTAAAAATGATTAAATAAAAAATGAAAAATTAAACTTTTAATTAATTATATTCTTATAATAATTAATATTAATATTAATTAAAGTGTATCGTAGTTATTCATTTAAAAAAAATTACTATTCAAGGTATCTTTTGAAAAGAGATATTTTTATATTTTATTTTACCTTATTGTTATAAGTTAATAATTAGACATTAAATAAATGCAACATCAGGAATATATTAAAATTCAAAGCACTGATTTACAAGATGAACCCTTTTTTTTTCCTACGACAATTGTCAATTGAATTTGAAGGTGAATAATTAAAAAAATAATACATGCATTAAAGATTTTCATTTTTTTTATACAAAAAGATTCCCAAATTGCTATTCTCTTTCACCATTGTTCCTTATGCGCAAAGCAGGCTTATAGTTCTATTCACCACCTGAGAGGTGAAATATCGTGAAGCAAATCCATAATGTCCACCGTGGGCCTCCAACTTCTAAGCCCATTTCCTTGCCTGGGTCTCTTCTTTGACAGCCCATGCAAGAATGAATCACTATTTTAGTTTTTTTATTCATCATCATCATCATAATAATAATAATAATAATAATAATAGTAAAACAGCTAGAATTTTAAATTTTAAAATAAATTAAAAGGATGTTTTTCCCTTGCTGGAAAATTATGGAAAAATAAAAAACTCAGTAAAAGAAATCCGTGATTTATTTTTTAAGGTAAAAATAGTTCCCTCACATCGCTACATTCACACTCACACACAGGGTCACAGCAAAGTAGAACAATCTATTCAATAGCAGTCAAGGAAAAACATAATAAGGTTGGCACAGTATATGAGTATAAAGAGTTTACGGCTGAGAGGTAGACAATGTCAAAGAACCAATAAGATAGAGAATATCATGTTTAAATTAAGGTGTCAAAAAACATATCTAGAAAATAGATATCAAACAAAGTCAAACATAGAAAAATTTGGCGAATAAGATATCGTTGTTTTCTCGTTGTTGTTTTCTTTGCACATCTCGTTCATAGAACACTCCATAGAGCTTTCAGTGCTGCAGCTTAGGGTTTAGACTTCAACAGTTCAGATGAAAATTGGAAGAGGGGCAAAGTTGTCTTGAAATTTCCTTGGATCTATCAAATTAAAATGCCTATAGTAATCTTCTTTTTACACAAATAATTTCTTTTTGGCCTTATAATTAAATAATGTTAATGTTAATGGAGTTTCTAACGTCACCTGACCTTCTATGAACTAAAAAAAAAAATGTTAATTGGTCTTATTTAGGTTAATTGCAAATGTCTGAAAACATCATGGGAGAATGATTGATAATTTTTTCTAAAATAAAAAAATAATAATTAGGTTCTGCAAGAACAATGAGGTTTTAAAAAATTTATTCAATATTAAATTTTTATGTAAGATTACTTTAGTATGCTTTAATGATTTAGTTATTAGTGAAAATCAAACTTATAAATATTTATATTAAACTTGTAAATAATATAAAATTAATTAGAATTTGTTAATAAGAGGCTGTCATTTTTTAAATTACTTTAGTTATTGATGAAATTAAACTTATAAATACTTATACTAAATTTATAAATCATATAAAATTAGTTAGACTTTATAAATAAAATGCCATAACTTTCGAAATCATTTTAGTTATTGGTGAAACCAAATTTATGAACTACATAAAATTAGTTGGACTTTATTGATTGAAAAAAAAATTACTGATAGAAAATTGTGATTTTCTAAATTATTTTAGCCATTAGTAGAATCAAACTTGCAAATATTTATATCAAATTTACGAACCCTATAAAATTAGTTGGAGAGGGTTGCTAAAATAATTTCATACAAAAATTTAATATCAAATAAATCCTTTGAGATCTCGTTATTATTATTATCACAATTTGTGAGGCTAAATTTTCATTTTTTTTCATTTCAAAAGGATTAATATGTCATTCTCCTAAACATCTTTCAAACACATTTTTTTCATGGTATGTTATAAAAATGATGCGATTCTGAGACTATTATATGAATATGTAAAAATTATAATTTAAAATTTTTAACCACAATTTTTGCCAAACAAAACTAAACATATATTTAAGAAATTGTTCATATCCTAATTTTTTTTTCAACTAAAAAATAGGAGAATGACATTTAAGAACATTTCAAGGAAATTTATTATAATAAGGGCTTATAATTTTTGCACTGGAGTCTTGTGAAAGCACACATATATTGCTGTTAAGCTAAACTTTAACTTGTTAAATTTAAAAAAAAAAACCTAATAAAAAAAATACAAGTTAAAATTCAGCTTTTAACAATAATAGATATGTGTTTTTGTAAGATAATATCTAATATAAAACTTATGAGCCCTTATTACAATAAATTTTTTTAAAACAACCTTAAATGTCATTTTCTCTAATATATATATATATATATATAAGTCTTGTCTCGATGTGTTAAAAACATGGAACAAATAACTATTTGCCAAAAAAAATTAAAAATAACCGAAAGAAAAATTAAGGAGGCGAGGTATGTAACACCCTCAAATTTACAGACTGATTTTTCATAAATTATTAAAACCATTATCATGGTAGAAAAATTTCTACCATGATACATCCAAGACAATATACCACAGGTCTTAAAATATCTCAAAAAGCAATTAAAACTATGAGGGACAAACATGATCCTCATGGCATGATATTCAAATCAGATCATAAATCAAGAGGGACAGACATAATCCTCTTAATCATATAAATACTTTTAATAAAAGGATTAGAGTTTACATGCTCCACAAAGAAGATATGTCCTAAGTTGGCACAAGATACATTGTATAATCCAAAATAAGAGGCAACGTAAAATATGGTGTCTCATACACCATAGTTACATTTCTGGTGCTTTCTCGGCCGGACTCGCTCCTGTAAAAATGTTAACCACGGGGAATGAGACTTAAAAGTCCCAGTAACCAAAAATTAATATGTAATGATGCATGCGGATGTAACTAATCATACGATTGCTAAGTGGGCACACAAAATATTTAACCAAACAATATTTTCAAATAAACCGAACAAGTATTTAATTGCATGACTGCACCTTATATCCTCCTTTCACCATGCTCGGACGCCAAATCACCCGGCCAAAGGTGAGTTGGACCAAGCGACACGCCACTCATTGGGTCCAATGAGGGCTTACCACGTGGTAATAATTAACCGAACAGAAATTTCCATTAACACCATACATTAAAATATCCTGACAAGTCATGCATCATTCAAATATCCAAACAGGAATATATCCGAACAATAATATCTCATCATGATAAACAAAAATAAATTTTTAACCCACTTGGCAATAATTTCAAATAAGTATATACAGTATTTATTTTCAATAATTCATAATTTTTCCCAAACAACAAAACAACACATAACCATTTACAAACACACCCATCACAACACATTAATAATGGTTACCTTGTGTCTTGAATAACAAGTTCCCCTTCACAACTCCTTTTTCACCACTATCTTTGTCAATATAATCTACATAATTATTTGACAATACTATATATTAATTTTACATTAAAATAAATAACTCTAATTTAAATAGTTAGAAAGTCTTAGATCTATAATCCATATTAATACTAATTTAAGATTTATGCCTCATTTAACTTCCCAAATTCTTTTCTAAAATTCTCGTACCCTAATAAACTATTTTTTTTTATCCTCAAATCACTTCTAGTATCACAATTTCATCCTTCTATATTTTAAAAATTCGTCCAAAAATAAATTAAATTTTAAAATTATCCTGAAGCCTCAAATCACCTTTCTATAACCTCAAAAATACCTATTCATACTTAAATAAATATTTAATAATCATAGGTTTATCCCTACATCTCATATTCCACATAAATTCAACCATATAAATCTAGATTTTAACTCAAAAATTCTTAAACATGAGTTTCAACCTCAAGAAAATATTCTATAATATTTATTATATCCCTAAGAGTTTTAACATATATTTTTAATCCATCATATCATCAGATTAACTATCTTATAGAAAAATCCTAATCAAAATATTTACTCTATCCTACAAAATAATCATATCACTAGAAAGCTAATATTATTTAGAAAATAACTATAAAATTAATTTTGTAATTAAATAAATTTTTAAATGCTAATCTAAACAGGAAAGTTAGAACATACCTGAAGAAAAAGAAAATAATCTTCCCTTGCGAGAAAACGCCGAGCAACGTGAGAGGAAGAGAGAAAAATAATATAAAAATGGGATTGTGAGTCTCAAAATTATATTAAAAAAAACTATAGGTTTGAATTTAATTATTCAAACCTTTAGGCCAAAAGTTGCAATTTTTTTTAAATTGCATCTTAGCCTCTCATGCTTCCTAATGCACACACCCCCTCCTTTTTATACATGAAGGCACCTCTTCTCTTCCCTCATTTAACCAATGTGGGACTTAGAAACAACAACCTTCCACCCCCCTTTTTTTTTATTCTTTCTACCTTCTCTCTCTCTTTTTTTAACACACACATAAAAAAATTACTTATGTATTATATCTTAACTAAATATTGCTTATATGGTTTTAAATTTAAATTTTTAAATTCATAATTAATTACCTAACCATAATATTATTTCTAAATAATCTCAAATAATATAAATATCTATTATTATCATTTTTTTCTCAAAACCTAAATTTCACATTTTTTTTATTATATAAAAATCAGGATGTTACAAGGTAACATGTTGTCTTGGTACTAGTAGTTACCAAACAATCACTGTAGGAAAATTCCCAATGAAATAATTAATTAGTTGCCAAAGGCCCAGTTAGTAAAGGCTCAAGTAGCAAATAAATACAAATATAAACTTTAATTAAAAATATTTTTAGGATCATTTTAAAATATTCCTAACATAATTATTAGTAGAATACATGCTTTTAAAATATACAAGGAAGACATATATAATTAACACAGACATATATAATCAATTAGAAAATAATGCAAAGGAAAAATTGTAATTGTTTATTCCATTCTGGTCATTATTAGAAAAAAAAAATAGTCATTATTTAAACTAAAGTAGTCATAAGTATTTACAACATTTGGATATCAATAAATCAAAAATTTACACAATGAAAGTTTTAATTGGTTATTCCATTTTAGTCATTGCTAGAAAAAAGTAATCATTGTTTAAACTAAATTAGTCACTAATATTTATTTATTTTTATTTTAAAGTAAAGATACTTTAGTTATTTCACAAAAAAAATCATTAATGTCCCAAAGGTCTCTAGGGACTTGAGAAAAATCATGATATTTTATAAAATTTTATTGTCATTTATATATTTCAAAGGGTTAAGGTGTATTTTCTCCCTTGTGTTTTCCTTAAAAAAATGTTGGATACCCTCTACTAATAACCAAGGCATTTTTCCCCCTGAATCATTTTCCAAAAGAAACAAATCAACAAAGGGAATACCCTAAAAGGTATATGAACCAGATCTTAAGTGTAATATTTTAAAAATTAACCCTTTAATAATCAAACTAATTAAGGGTAATTAAGTATAATTGGTGTAGTATGTGGTCATATAGAACTAACAAATGCTTTGGGATGTGTTTCCAACCCTATGTTTGGGTCCAAAGCAAAGTCAGGTCACCTGAATATCAGAAAGGGAGAAAAATAAAGGAGAATGCCTCTGAACCAGATGCTGCAACAAATGTGTTGTATGCCATTGCGCATTTGGCTAGAAAATGTGAAGAATCTTCTCTGTACCAAACATCACAACTCATTTTCTACAGAATAATACATAATCAGAAACGAAAAATAGAGAAAAAAGTGACTTGAGTGAGAAGGAGAAAGCGAATACTAAAAGTACTACTACGGCTTGAAAAATTGAAAGTTTGAGAGTATTTTAGGACTCTTAAACATAAGAGATAAGTTTTTCAAGCCCTCATCTTCCTTCCTCTCTAATTTTTCAGAAGTTTTAAAGTTAAGGTTTGTATTAGATGTGATTTTCGATTCATAGAAATTATGAGTCTAAAACTATTAACTTAAATAAAATTAATGAGAGTTATTTGAGTGACTTAAACTAATGATTGAAGGTTTTACACAATAGTGGTGGTTGTTACGCATTTATCTCAGCAAATTGAGTATTAATGGTGGTGTTGGAGGTTGCTAGGCAACATAAATGACCCTAATGAAGTTAATAAAGTTAGTTGAGGTTAACAGAAGTTAATAAACTCAATAGGTAAGTTTGAATGCTAAAAATGAGAATTTTGGGATATTTATAGAATTGAAATTGGAGGTTAAGTTGTTTATATGATGGTATTAATGGTTTTGAATATAATTAGTTGTAAATTAATTATCCGTGCACTGATTTGAGCTCGAGAATAAGTTTGAAAGCAAATTAATTGAGAGGTAGACATTTGACCTTTTAAAAATTTAAAGTAATTAAGAGAAATTTATTTTACATAGTTGCTTGTTAATTAATTTTTGCTTTAAAAATGAAATGGTTGACATGCAAGATTGAAGTTCGTAACAATAAATACATGTCAAAAGTATGTGGAGTGTCAATTATTCCATTCTTATTACAATCTTAAGTGTGCTTGTGAATTTGTGTTTATACTACAACCGTGGTTTAGAAAATATAGTTGAACAATTAATGAGATGATAGTGTTGTTATGTTGGCATGTGAATATAAAGTATGGTTTGTGATTAAGAATAAAAGTGAAATGGTTAAGTGAAATTAATTGAAATGCTCACTTTTGATATCTTTTTATTGTTAATCACATAAGCTTATGTTTATGTATGATGTTGAAAATGTTGGCATACATACATTATATGGTCATTTAGTGGGAGTTCACCTAGGAAAAAGAGTAGATAAATTCACACAGTATTTTATAACTGCTTTTTGATAAATGAAGGAGAGTTTTGTCCTACTATTTGTTGAAAAATTATCCCATTGCTTGTCAATAGACTTAAACCGATTTATCTTCGCCTGTTTCTCAAGGACACTAGCTAAGGGTTTTATGACACTACAAGGATTCAAGAATGGAAAAAATTGTGGTTCGAGAGTAAGTGTAGTGATCTTTCGTCGAGTTACTCCTCACAGTTGGTGGGTTTAAGTTGGCGAATATCTATAATATCTTTCTGTTATATAAATATTATAGTTAGAATAATATATTTGCAGATAATGATAGGTATAAAAACTACATTTGAGATTGGGTTAGAAATTGAAGATCCTCATCTCAGTACATATATCTTCGTGTACAGCATAGCAAATGATGAGAAATGAAATATACTTCTTTTTGATCAATTACTGGCCCATTCCCCTTCAAATGTGTGCACATAAGCATAGTACTGGTGAAGTTAAAATTAAGAAGACCCAAAAAAAAAAAAACACCAAGACGATGATGAGGTGTAAGTCAAGAGTATCCAGGTCCCAAGTCTTGTGCCTAAATTTCTTATCGCCAAACTAAAAAAATAAGGGAAAAAATTAAAATAAAGTTAAGCACTTGAACCTGGTTTCATGTTTCACAAATAATTTAAGGTGAGAGTATTTAAGACTTTAAACTATATAGTGAGGTTTCTATAAATTTTACGAAATGTTTGATTCACTGGAATGAAAATAAGTATGAAAATGTAAATAAAATGATACTGCTTAAAACTTTGTTTTAATGTGTTTGACATGAGGTAGGAATATTTTTATACCAATATGTTTTTTTATTTATGCTCACATGTTTAGTAAATTAAAAAAAATATGATAGGAATGAAAAATATAATATTAATATACTAAATTATATGTAAGGAAAATTATTAATATTAGGGATAAAATTGACTTTGCATCATGTATTCCTTCACCTAAAGTATTATTCCATCACTCAACGTGCGGAATATGCTGACTTCAGTTACAATGAAAGTATAACTGAAGAAGGGTAGTGTTAAGAAAACGAAAAAGAAAAGGAATTGCAAATTTACTCCTAAACTTAAAAAAAAAAAAAGATTAGTGTTAAATGGCAAATTTATTGATCCTTAGCCATAAATTCAAAAATGTTTGAGATTTTAAACTTATTTTGATACAATATTCCCTTTCAACATTTCAAAATGATGAAATAATACCCATACCATTAATAAATATTAATTTTGACTGTTAATTAAAAAAAATATAGAAAATAATTAATAAAATTTTCTTGATCCTTTTCTGTATTTTTCAGATATTGTCTGTAATTTTTGTATATTTTTTATATTTTTTGGTTAATTAACATTTATTAATGATAATGATAATATTATATTATTTTTAAATGTTGAAGAGTAATATTGTAGTAAAAATAAGTTTAGAATCTTAAACGCTCATAAATTTATAATTTAAGGATAAATTTTCCCTTTAATTCAAAAGAAAACAACATTAACCACAAAACGATAAAACCTTCATTAATCATCTCAACAAATGACAATGAGAATGACAAACCCTTATAGGGTGATTTACAAAGAAAACAACATAGCTCTTTGTTGAGGTGGGTTGAACTAACCCCAAAATATGAGGTGAAACAATGAAAGGAGTAACACTCCAATAAACTCCCTACTTCTAATATAATATATGGCATCTTTTATATAGATTTCAGGGTGATCAATACTAATAATAACTAGGTGAGTAACACTAATCATATTGACTAATCCCATAGGTAGATTTCAACCAAAACCAACCAAAGTATTTTTATGTTGTAGTAGGCCTTGTCCCTTTTCCATGTCAAACTAGACTGGCAACCTTTTGGGGAGTTTGAATTAATGTGTGGTTTTTGGGGCAAAGTCAAGAAGATGAGGTGGGGTGTGATATATGATATATGATTGCAACTGAAACTCTGATTCAATGGATTGAAATTCACCTTCCCTTTCTTCCTATTTCTTCCTTACTCATTAAGTAGAGGTTGCCATGGCAGGAAGGCATGATTTCACCTACAAATGGAGAGTCTAGAGAATAGCGGTTGCATATATCACAAGTTAAAGTTAGGTGTGTGCGTGAATAGGAACATCCTCTGTTTAATATTATAAAATACTTTTAATCAAATTAAATTCGCTTTTTATGTTTACCATTATATAATAGTGTCTCAATTTTTTTAAAAAAATATTAGTTACACATTTAATAAGTTTTCAACTTTATTCCTATTAATATACATGCCTTAATAATATACTTTTTCTTACCAACATTTAATAGAGGTGTAATTAATGAAATTTTTTCAAAAATATTTTTAATTAGGAGAGTAATTAATAAAGTTTTATAATTGAGACATCCTGTTAAATAAAAATAAATATAAAATATATATATATATATATAATTTTAAAGATAATTAATTAACTCATTGAAGATGTAATCCAATTAAAAATGTTTTATAATGTTTAAGAGGAAGGAGTGCCCCTTTTATATGCATATATATATACACACATATATATAAGCTGTAATGTTGGGAGGCCGTGGCCCACAAGTTTTCCGTCCCTTTGCTGCTGGAGACGTTGAGCCGTGGGGGCAAGCAACAGCATCTCTTCTTGGGGCACATGGTACCATCATACGTACCATTGATTGCTGAGTAAATTTAGGGTTGTTGAAACTTTCAGAATCACTTCAACTTGCTTTGGGCGTATGGTCAATTCATGATGCACGCAACATTTATAAACGGAGACTCATATGTATATGTACTATTATAAAATCCACAACACCACTTATCTTCATGTAACGGCAGTATTTTTTAGTGATGCTCTATTATCTCGTTATTTTATGCACAACATATTCTTTACTTTATATTTTTAGTTAATTATGCAACTTATAATAAACTCATCATTTATCTTTAGAAGTTGGTCTTTTCTTTATTTTTTCACAATTCTCTAGCTTTTCTTAAGTCTTTGATTTTTTTTTTTTTAAATTTTCTTTTAGCTTGTTCTTTATTTTTATGTGGGTCTCTTTTTCCTTGCATCTATATTCCCTCTTCCAAACCCTAACATGTCATCCCCTCCCTTTCACTTCCTCACAATCAACATCGCACTTTATTTATCAACAAATTAAAGGTTAGCTTACTTTACAAGGATTTGGCCATTAACTTATAAGATATGAAAATAATTTTATAAGTGTTTTTTAAACAAAGTGGCAAGCCCTAGCCCTAATAAGTTTTCAAGACTCAATTCGTCTAAACTTTTTTTTTTTATCTCTCTCTCTCTCACACACACACACACATATATATATCATTCTTTTGGTCCCTCAAGGTATCTATATAACTGTCAGTTGTGAAACTTATCTTTTGAGTAATTTAAGTATCATTTAAGAGGTTGGCATCTTTCAAGTGATAATTTATATACACACTTTTAGAAATTGAACTTCGGAATGATGTTTAAGAGCCTTGGGTCACTATCATCCATGCCACACCCACTTGGTTATATTTCATTTATTTACTTTTACTTTTTTTTATTTATTCTACTATTTTATTAATTAATAAAATTACAATAGCTGAATAGAATATGCTAATTTAATCCAAAAGTTGTAGCTGTATTGATTTTAATTCTAGCAATGAAAAAAATATAAAAAATAATTAAAAAATAACCATATTCTCCTCAATGATAAATTTATACCTTTAATTATAACACATACTCTCTCCGTTCAAAAATAAAAAAATATTTTTAACAGAATCTCACCCTTTCAATAAAATATTTATCTACTTTCAAACTAATCATATCTTTTCATATTTACCCCTATTAAATACCCTATAATAAACATAAAGTCATTCATCAATAGAGATACTTTTATAAAAAGACAATGATTATATCTTAAAAGACTAAAAATGCCTTATACTTTTTAACATCAAACTCTTTAAAAAATATTTTATATTTTTGAATAAAGGGAGTACTATTTTTAGTAAGATATACACACACACATACTCCCCCAAATTCAAAATAAGTATTGTCTTTTAATTAATCTTAATTCAAAATATAAGCAACTTAATATATGTAAAAAAAAAATTTTATTTTACCCATCATATTTATTAACCTAAATTCTTGTATAAAGTTATCTCTCACTTATCATGGAATATATTGGTAATTAAGATTGAAAGTACAAAGAGAAAATAATATGTATTTTTATGAGAATAAAAATTTTATTTGTACATGAATTTTTTTTTAAAAAAATTATTTATATTTTAAATTGAAAAGGTTTGTGTGTGTGTGGGGCCATCACCACGTTAAATTTCGACACCTGTCATGGATTGTTATGTTGATGAATTTGAAAATCCGACAAGAATAAGTCCAAGTTGATAATGATAAAGGGAAAAGTCCAAGTTGTTGATGAACTAAGAGTCTGCCAATTTTTGGCAATTATGAATTGATGTGTGTTGTTCAAAACACTGAAGCTGGCCCAACAATTTGGCTTTGGACTTATAATAGCTTCGGACTATGGGGGCATTTAATTAAGGTCAAGTAAGATGAGGTTTTCGACAGGTAAAGAATAGTAGGTGCGGAATCACGAGTTAGGTTCATTTGTCTCCGTATTTGTGGGTGTGAGAGAGAGAATGTTGCTGACATTTATATCCCCACTTTCCATTACTTAATATTTTATTTTAGTAACGGTCAATTTTTCCTTCACAATAAATATATATTTATATGTATGAAGATAGTTTTGTTGTTTACAATAAATTTTAATTATATTTAAGTTTTTTAAGTCTTATAAGTAGAGTAATATCAAAATTATTTGATCTTATAAAGTAATAAATGTTGTTTACCGGTTGTTGATTATGATTTTTCCTTTATATTTATATGTATTGGATAATGCAACTAAAATAATGAATTTATGAATAATTTTACTTGTATACCCATTTTTTAGTTCAAATATATTTGATGTCGGAATTCTCAGATTATTCTGACATTAATTAAATTAAGCTCACTCTCGTTTAACTTCCCTAGAGTTTAGGTCCTAAATATATGGAGATCCTAGCTCTCCTTGTATATGACTTTTTTAAAAAAAATCACAAATCTTCCACTTTTTTAATTTTTTTTTGACCAGGAACAAATCCTAAACTTGAGGCTTTATTCAATGAATAGAAATACTTGTTTGGTATCCCATTTCATGCATGTTTGGTTCTCAATTTTCATTTCCCAATAGTCCATTTGCAAGAAATAACTATTTGTTAGAATTAATAAAAATGCATTCCAAATATAATGAATTTTTTAGAGAAAATAAAAAAGGCTTGATTGGTCAACCTAAACTATAATTTATTGGTCTAAAAGCTAGTTAAAGATTAAAAAAATGTGTTTGAATTAGAGTAATTTGACAAATATTTTTTTTCACAACTATAATTAGGTTAAAAGTTGGCTTTTGAAGCATTTAATGTATTTTAGAATTATTGAACAACCATTTACCATTCTTTTTCCTTTCGACTACCAGCATGTTTAAAAATATTTATGATTTAGAAATTTGAACTTTTTATAATTTTTAATTTGTATATATTTTTATTATTTAAATAGATCTAACTAAGTTTCTAGTATTTACCATATATTTTACAATACTATGTTAACTCTATTTTAGTTTTTTTCTTAAATTGATTAATATTTATAATATATATATACATAATATAAAAATTAAATAATGCCTGCTTATAAATAACAATTATTTTAGTAAATAAACATAAAATAATGTCTGTTTTTATAAAGTATTTACAAAATGATTTTTTTATAAAATCTTTAAATTATCTAAAAATTACTTAATTTTAAAATTGCAATAACATAAAACTCATGTCTTTTTTAGTCACTATAGATCTAAATTTGCTTTTCAATTATATCATTCAAACAATTTTTAACTTATTAATTTAATTTTTTTAATAAAAGAGTGTCCAAACAAAAATCATATCACAGTAATTGATTTTTACCTCAACTTCCATTTAAAGAATGTAGTTTGTGCAAATTTTAATTCTGTAAGCGTTAATTCAAACAAAATCATATCATAACTACTTATTTGCTATTTTCTTTCCTTGCATCTACCATGAGTGATCTTTTGATATATTTTTTCTTGTGATTAATATAAAACAGTTTTTTTAAAAAATGTCCTTAATATAAGTCAAAGTTCAAGTAATTAATTTTATTTTCCAAGTTTATCTTTATGTGTCTATTATGGTTTAAATTTCTATATAAAAATTTATTATTTTTATTAATTATAAAGAAAGATAAAAATCAAACGTTAATGTGATTAACTTTATCTTATATTAAAAGTTAAAAGGAATAGTATCTTCCCAGAGCTTCCAAAAAACTAGAATACTGGGGACTTTGGCTTATGCAAAAGCTGTTGTGTCGGTTACTTGAAACTTGAAAGTTCACAGTGACAAGACTAATGCATATGACCTGTAATATTTTCTTCGCGTGACATTATTTGTGAAAGTAGGATATTGATTTTCCATAAAATAAAAATTTGATACAAATAATACCATAATCAATATTATTTTTAAGTAATGAGTTAATAATAACAAAAAAAATGTAATAAAAGTCTAACAAATATCTTCCCAAAATCTTTGCACGTGATTATAAAATAATGGCAGCATCATTACTTCAAACCCACTTGAGTGCTTGACAGTAAACACCACCACCCGTTGACCCTACTCGAGTTGGATTTCTTTCTCTACAAAGAAGAATACACAGTAAATTTGGACTGTTAATTTGCATTAGTTGATTTAGATTTGTAGAAGAGGATTGGTGGAGAAGGGAAATTAAACCCTAACTCTACAACCAAAAACCTACAAATATCAACCAAGCCTATTAAGCTTGCACATGCTTGCACTTGGATTTAAATTTAATGAGTGGCTTAAACACACTTACTCAATTAATATCTCATGTAGTATAATAACAACTATTTGATTTAATTAAATGACTATTAGATATTTTGTTATATAATACTCAAAAATTTTAAAGCTAAAACTTTTGAAAGGGATAATGTATGCAAGGATGTTGATGGGAATTATTTTTAATTTTTAAAGAAAAATATATCTTGATAACTTTCAAGTCTTGATGAAGACATTCATTCAATGAATATCCTTGAGCCACTCATTAAATTTAAATCTACTTGTACTAATGAATGTGTAGCTTCTTTAAGTTGGTCTCAAAAGACTTTATACATCGTCTAGAATTTAAATAAAGAGATAATAATAAATATGTTTATTCATGTCATGTTTATTAACATATAAATTAGGCCACAATCCCAATTATTTGGGCTAAAACCTTAAAACAACCCAATGAAACTATAGGAAGACTTGGTCAACCAACACATCCAGTTTTGATCATTCGAAAAACACTCAAATTAATACAAAGCAAATTCGACATAGTTCTCTCATAACAGCATGTATTCAGTAGATAGTAACAAATTTTTCAGTAACTAGTAAAGCACCAGCTCTCAATAAAACAATAGCTTATAGTGTTTTGTAATGCTTTGGTACCAAAATTGAAATGTAAGTTAAAAAGGCCAAAGGCATATTTTATTCAAAACATATTTTGTTGAAATATTTGAATAATCCTAACTAACAATTTGATTATCAAATTCCTACTTGATTCATAAAATTTATTTTATTATCACATTATTAAATGTGTTATATTGCACAAGTAGCACTCTTCAACGTAGTAGATATTTAGTTTCTAGCAATTAGCTTAGCAGATGCTTCCTTCAATTTTTTTTCAGGAAAAATTGAACACAGATTTTAAACAAGACAATTAATTATCAGTATGTCCTATTTACTTAGGTGGTGGAAAAATATATTTACGTTCTATCATTCCGTCAAATGCTCCCTTCAATTTTTCGAGGGTTAAAGGATAATTTAATTTTTAAACTATAAGCTTAAAAATATTTAGATTTTCAATTTTGTTTAGTGTAATATTTCTCTTTAACTTTTAAAAATAGTATAATATTAACTCTACTGTTAATAAAAATTAATTTTGACAGTTAGTTAACCACAAAATGATTAAAAAAAAGGTCAAGAAGAATACGTAAAAGAACTCAAAAATTATAAATAAGGACACAACAATTATTTAAAAAAGGACCAAGAATCTTTTTGTTGTTGTAATTTTTATTTTTTTTTTAACAGAAAAGAATCCTTTCAATATTATAATATTATTAAGTTATAATTATGTAGTACTACATAAGAGTTGCTAACTATATTGTCATATGGGCATTTATGTAGTGAAGCTATATTTATGCAGAAGTAAGAATAAAATTTAACGACCTAGTTTTTAATTTAATTTTCATTTTATTTTTTATTGTGCACAGATGTTTTCTTATATATAACAATATTGTTCAAGGCAACCTTTTCTATTTTTAAAATTTTATTTTCATTTTCTAATTTTCAGTCAATGAACAAATGAATATGTTTATGGTTTTCATCCATCAAGCTATCCCCACTTAGTATAAATATTTATGAAAAAATTAATCTTTTAATCCTTCAACTTTTAACTCACTTGTAATTCAATTCCTCAACTTTTGATTCACCTATAATTTAATCCTTATTTTTTATTTTTTTAAAAATTTCTTATCAAATAAGAGGGATAAAAAAATGCTCATATATTATTCTAAAATACCCTCCTCTTGCTCATTGATGTGAGATATAAGCTAACATGAAAAAAACTTAATAAAAATTTAAGGATTAATTTGTAAGTGATTCAAAAGTTGAGGGATTAAGTTATAAGTGAGTCATAGTTGAGGGAATGAATCACAATGAATCATAATTAAGGGAATGAATTACAAGTGAATTAAAAGTTGAAGGATTAAAATATTAATTTTTTTTAATATTTATTTAGCAACCTTTTTAAACATATAAATTGTTTACTTTATACTAAATTAATTAATTTAGTCATTTATTAATTTTAAATCAATTTTTGTCCCTTCAACTGAATTTATATCTCTTTGGGTGATGGATGGATCTAAGTCTAACAAATCTCTTCCCAAACCTTTGCATGTGATTATATTCATGGCAGCATCATTACTTCAGGAGTACAGTGGTTGCATTCTTCACAGTTAATAATTAACACCACCGCTCATTGACTTTACCCAAATTTTTTATATGAACTCAATACATCATGTTATTTATACATCATTTAATAAAAACATAACATATTATGTTGGCATAAATATAAATTAATTTTGCAATGATAATAATAGAAAGAAAAAAGATAAAAAATTATAGAGATATCCTATTGTAAAAATAAAATCTTTAAAAATAATACATAATATTTATTTGATTAAAATAGTATAATTTTATTAAATGGTTTATAAATGATGTAGTATAAAGAGATAATAATGACACATAATAAAGACTTTCTACTTCGTCCATTGAAAGAATTTAAATAAAGAGATAAATGATAATAGCAAACATGTTTATTCACATCGGTTTTAAAAACGACATAGATAAAATTTATTACATGTGCAAATAAAAACGAGTATGTTATATATCCATACGAGAGTTTGAGATTATTACAAAAATGGTGCCGTTCTTTTGATGTCAATTTTGTTAATTAACAGGCTGAAATAAATAAAGTATTTTGTATTAATATTGAGGCTTAGCTTACGAGCTTCAAAGCCTTCAAGCATCACTCAATGTATAAGCATGACAATTAAGGGCATGTATGCTTGAAAACAATTTAATACAAAAGTTTAAATGAGCATATTTTATAAGAAAACTGCCTAACAATCCTTCTCCAACAAATTTATTGCTCCAAGGTACTTGAAATATGTTTAAGGACTTAGGTCCTTTAGAAGAATAAAGACTGATAGTTAGATTACCAAAATGGCAAAATGTCCATCCTTAATCTTCTATGGATGTATATTTTCAAAATATTCAGTTACATTTTCATAAAAATTGAAGACATATTCAAATATCCATGAAGTTTTCTTGAAAATTGAAGGTATATTTGAATATGTATACTTAGTATTATGAAAAATATTCTCATATAACATGCAACGCTCTGTTACTTATACATATTTTTTCTATATATGCAAGGAAGCTACAGGTAAATACAAAATATTATCATGATGTTGCATATTTCTTTGAGTGCAAAAATCTTTTATAAAATGTAATTTTCTTTTATTATATATAAATATTTTTGTTGTTACACATTTTCTACCATAAAGAAATTTACTGTTTCCAAATATTGACATCGAAGAACCCCAAATATTGACATCAAAGGACCATGGCCATTTCTATTTTTTTGGCTTTATTTCATTAAGAGAATTTGAGTCATTTATAGTTCTAAAATATCGGCACAGAAAGACCTTGGTCCTTCTAAGATTCCAAGTACCTTAGTGCAATAAATTGCTAGCGATGGATTTTTTTGGCAAGTTTTCCTTTATTTATTTATCTATAAATAAATATATGTTGTTTTTTAAACAACATCTTTTAAAAATAATTTTGCCTCCACACTAACCATAGGCCCTATATTTGTGACCGCTTAAGGGAACCCTTTAAAAAAAAACAAAATTACCATAGATTACAGGTCACATATTCAAACATTATATATTGTATAATTTTTTTATCATTTATATATATTTTTTTATTAAAAATAATCTTATTTAAGAACGATCGGACATTAAATGAGGCATTTCTACCAACAAAAATTTAAATTTTAATTTATTACATCTTGAAATATTAACTTTTTTTGTTAGACCTAACATCATTGATTGTATAGTTCATTATTCTAATTCTTTAGTCCTTATCCACTTTTATTTCAAATTCATATACTTTTATGCATTTAAATTCAAATTATTATGTATCCAAATAAAATATAAATTTGCTTCATTTTCTTTTATATCAACATCAATTATCAATCAATTAATTATATATGTAGAAGTGCGTGTGGCTGTACGAGTTCTCTTAAGTTTTACCAGAATCACGTAATGGTCCAGTGAGATTCCAGCCATAGATAAATTTATGATGGTTCGTTAATTCTGGTCCACTTATTCAATTGGGACCTCCATAGACAAAAAACAGAAGAAGAAGAAGAAAAGTAATAGGATGGGGACTCCCAAAAAAAAAAAAAAAACGGGCGCCAAAACGAAGATTCCTTCCCACAATGGTTCACCGTTCAAAAGAAGTATTTTATCAATAAGCACTTTGTAATATTTAAAAAGTTTCACTCACGGCCTAAAAAAATTATAGCCAAAGTATAATTTTAATTTTCTAATTTTATCATAAAATTTTATTTTGATCTTTTGATTTTATAAAATATACTTTTAGTCCTTTAATTTAACACCATTAATTTTAAATAATTATTTTTTGTGCTGATAATTATTATTTTTAAAAAAATTAAATTTAATAAGTAAATATTTAAAAATATTTTTTCAATATTTAAAAGTTCAATATAAAATTTTTTTATGATGAAACTAATGGTGTTAAGGTTAAATGATTAAAAATATAATTTTTGAAATTAAGTAACCAAAATAAAACCTTATGTAAAATTAAAGGATTAAAAATATATTTTGACTGAAAATGATTCAACTCAAAACTTATCTATATTTTATAATCTTAAATAGCAATAGAATCATAACGAAGAAAATAATAATTTATAAAATAATTTTCTTTAATTGTTTCTCCGCTGTACAGAAGAGGTAAATGAATTATATTTAATAAAAAAAATTTTAATAACCATAAATATTATATGCCCTCTGTTTTAGCATTCAATTTTAATAAATATTTACATCAATGTAATTTAATAAATGTTTAAATGGGACAGGAGGAAATATAAGCCAAAAGTCAAAGAAATATGTATTTTTGAAAATGAGTCCTTGATTTTTTTTAATTAAATTTTGTAAAGAGTCTGTATTAAAATTCAATAGATACAGTCTTATAAATACAAGAGGATGGTACTAAGTTTTGTTCTAATATATGCAAATATGTGTTTGTGCGCGTAGGAAATGACTATTTTTATTTTAAAATTTCATTTCATAAGTGTTCAGAAATAAAAGTAGTTATTCCTTATACTAATGTAGCTACTCGATTGATGAAAGTAATCATTTACTATTCTAAAGTTGTCATTTTATGAAAAAATTTAATGTTAGACAAATTCTCTTAGAGATTTCAAGATAATTATCCCATTTTGTGGTTCTCTTTTATCATTTTTTTTCGGGTAGAATTTATATGTATCATTCTCCTGATGTTTTAACAAATGAACTGTTGGTTTTATATTAAATTAAATAATTTAGTCAGTCATTAATTCATATTATACTTGCCTTTTCCTTCAACTGAATTCCTGTACCTCTTTGACCACGAAATAGAACTAACAAATTTTTTTTTTCTTTTTCTTTCCTTTTTTAGTATGGACCAATTACACATATTATCCACACACATCCATATTTACACTCTGCCCATTGGTACAGAAATTGAACAAAGCAATCTTTTTATTAGAAGAGTGTCGGCGCCACTAGGTGACCACAAGTACCTCAGCTAACAAACATCTTTTGAATATGTTGCATGTAATTCTAACGACAACAGCATTGTTACCTCAAGACCACGAGCTTGAGTACTCGTAACCGCCAGCTAATATTGAACCTATTATCAAAACTCAGGCCCTACAAATGAAGCATCCAAGCTTTTGTATTTGTGCATACTTGAGCTTGAGGCCGACATGTTGGAAGCATGATTATTAGGATCCTAGTAAATGGTTAAAAATTAAGGCATTGAAAATCAAATTAATCATTAAACTGTTTAAAATATTAATTTAAAAATTAATTGCCAAAATTATAATCAAATACAAACTGATCACAAAAAAAAAAATCATTTCATTGGACCGATCAACACTTCTCTCACTACTACAAATATATGTTTTGGCACCTATATTTCGCACCAATTAAAAAGGAATAGGTACAAAAAAAGAAGTGATAGCATTTTGATAAATATTTAAAGCCAATATAAAATGTCAATTTTAATCAATGTAAAAAGTTTTTTTTAAATGAGAAATAGATGCATTAATAAAAAGAGATTAAACAGGAGATATATTGTGATTGGCCTTAAACCGTCATCTATTTATAGTAAAGTGGAGGTTAATCAAAAGTGAAAAAATATCGAACCCCTCTGGGGCATTTCTAGTAAAAAAGTGAGTTCAAGTACCTTTAAAAACCCATGATTTAAAGCTTGGCTCGAACAAGTTTTTAGTTTAAACTGCACAGTTTTATAGGCCAAACTTTTTTTTTCACTTTATTTATAGTACTATTAACTATTTTCTTAATATCAAGTAAATTAATTAAATGTAGGATGTTTCAATGAATTTTTAAAATTTCCGTTTTTTTTGGGGAATAAGTATACTTCCTGGAATCTATCATTACTCAAACAAAATAAGGTTTAAACATTCAAAACTACCTTTAATCAAACCAAAGTCATTGTTTAAAGGAAAATTCACAATAAAGTACCTCAACATCTTATTTGCCAAGAAGGGTGAAAGAATTTTGAATTTATTCTACAAGATCAAGAGACCAAAGTGTAATTAAGATTTAGTGTGAAAATTACTTCTCATTTATTTATTTTAACTCCTCCACTATCACCGGTTGCCATAACTCCATTGCTGGCCATTGGAGCTTCGGCAAAACTGACAAATTAATTTTTTCAGGTGGCTAAAGAGGGTTTGAACCTACAACCTATTGATAACCTAAAAAGGTCTCTGGCCATTAAGTTAGCAATACCTTAAATTATATAATGCAAATTATTAAATATATTATTAACTTTATTTTTTACTTTTCATGCCAATATTCATTAAGAGTTTGATAGTTACTTGTCATTTCATAAATGGCTACTAGTTAAAATATTAATGGGACTTGTTAAAAAAATTAATGTACATTAATTTTCATAAATGTTAATTTTTTTATTTTTAAAAGTTTACAAATCAAGAGCTTATATGAACTTATTATTTCATTAAAATTTACTTATCAAATTATTAAAAAAAATTTTTAAAGCTAGTAATAAGACTTATCATTATACAAATGATCACTTGTTAAATTATCAATGTAGATTTGTTAAAACAATTTAATATGCATGGGTTTTTATAAATATTTGTTTATTTTTATTACTAAAATTTTATTTTTTAAAATCTCATGTGAGCTTTTTATTTTATTAAAATTTACTTGTTAAATTATTAAAAAAATTGTCAAAATTAGTAATGAGATTTATCATTTTGCACACGGCTACTTGTTTAAATAAAAAGCAACACTATTAAAATATGTTGACATGGAAAGTAAAATATTAATGGAGCCATGTAAATTGATTAAAAAAATGTAATTATTTTGGTAAAAAGAAAATAGACTCGTAATTAAAAAAACAAAAGAACAAATTGCAGCATATTGAACTAGATTAAATAAAAATTAAACTATTTGAGAGCTAATTTATTCTCATTCAACTGCATATATACTAAGTCATCAAAATACTTTGTAAAATAGATTAAATTAAGAGTAAATTTATGTTTTAAAACTTAATAGCCTAACATGATAATTTTTAAAAAAACACGTACTGAAACTGGTTTTCCAAAATTGGAAATTGATTTCCTTATTACATGTGAGGTGTGTGATGTTTTTGAAGTCATCGACTAATTAATTTGAGATGACTTGGCCCACTAATTGACAAAAAACCCTATACTCAAAATATATAAATTAAAAATTTTAAAATTTTAAAATATAATTAATTGATATTGATATATAAAAAAATTATTATTGATATAAAAAAATATTAAAAATATAAAAAATTTATCATTAAAAATTTAAAAATTTATGAGAGTTTAATATATAATGATATATTATTAATAAATATAATAAATTAATTATAATATAAAATATAATAAATATGAAGTTGTTTATTTAATTTAATCTTACAGTATGGGTGATAATAATTTAAGGGTATTCAAAACCAATCTAAACTAATTCAAACCAATAAAAACCAATCAAAACCGAACAACAATTAGGTTTGCTTCGATTTTTATGATATAAAAATTGATTGGTTCGGTTTAGGTTCGGTTTTGAGTACTAAAAATTGAACCAAACCGAACCAAACTTGATTAAAAAAATTCTATTATTTGTAAAATATATAACCATTTATCTACAAGAAGTATTTTGTTTTAAATTTTTTATAGTAATAAATAAATATTTTTAAAATACTTGAATGAAAATGCATAATATTAAGTAATTATAATAATCATGCTATGATCATCATTTAATTATTTACAACCTAAAAGCCTCAGCATTCAATTTATCTACAAGAAACATTTTGTTTTGAATTTTGTATAATAAGTTTTTTATTATTTATTAAAATATAGATACATAGATAAACATTTTCAAAGGATTTTAATGAAAATACATAATATTAAATAATTTTAATCTTAAAAACTTATATCAATTTTTATGATTAATTATTGTTATCACATTGAAATTTTATTATATTTTTATACCTCTATTTATAAAAAAAAGGAGTCAAAAAGAATTAAATTTAATTTTAGTACATAGCACCATTATGAAGATGGAGAAAAGAAAAAAAATTAAACAAGTGTATTAAAACTTGATCAAGACCTTAACCAAACCAAATCAAACCAAAAATAAAACCGAACTAAACCGAACTTCATAAAAATCGATCAGGTCTCAATCATCAGTAAACCGAATGGTTCGGTTCGGTTTGGTTTTAGGAATGGTTCAGTTCGGTTTGGTTTTTGCCCAAAAACCAAACCGAACCGAACCTATGAAGTAATTAAAACATAATACATTTCTAAACCATAATGAAATTGAATGGTTTAGATAATTGTGGAGCTATCCTTTTTTTAACCACCCATGTTGAGGCAAAAAATGTCTTCTGACTTAATAGGCTTAGATAATATTAAATGTTAAAAAAAGGCAACATTATCAAACTGTGAAATTAATCCATAATTTTATACTCGCTTCGTCCCATTTTATAAAATAATTTTAAATAAAACTATATATATCAATAAAATTTATTAAATTCATTTCACAATTTTATTTTTTAGAAAGTAAAAATATAAATTTTCATCATTCCCTTTATTTAATGAAACATCAAAGAAAAATATAAATATAATATAATAAAGAGTGAAAGGAAATATTGAAAAAAATATATATTTAATGAAATTTTATTTTTATCAAATTATTTTATACAATTTTGAAATATCAAATTATTTTTAAAATTATCTTATAACGTGAGGTGGAATGAATATTTCACTTTAGGATGCTCATAATGCCTCTAAAAATACTTTCAGCACAAAAAAAGAACCATAACTCCTTTTAAAAATTTACACCTCAAACATGTTTGTTATCTTTGGTTAAAATGATCTTTTAGTCCATTAATTTCATATAAAGTTTTATTTTAATCTCTTAATTTTATAAAGTATCTTTTTAATTTTTTAACCCTAATATTATTAGCTTTATCAATAAAAAATTATTATATCAAACTTTTAGATATTGACAAAGATTTACAAATATTGACATGTTAACCTTAATTTTTTTTAAAGGGTTTAGGTACATTTTTATTCTTAAACTATTTTCTAAGAAGCATCAATATCCTAAACTATTTGTTGTAATAATTTCATTTCTCAAGTAATTAACATGTAGTATAATTGCCCTTGACGTTAAATACCCTAACATTAATTATAAAAATGTTGACTAAAACTTAAGTTTGATGGAAAATGTCATTTATTATGCCGAGTGGATTAGATAGGTGTATTTTTTACCCTTGAACTATTCTCTGAGAGGCACTTAGTGTTATAAACTATTTGCATCATACCAATTTCACCTATAAAGTAATTAAAACATAATACATTTCTAAACATTCTTAAATAACTCAAGCAAATTTGTTTTCTTCCCTATTTTATTTTTATTAAAATATTATATTTAATTACATATGTTCATAAATTAAAAGAAGCCATGCCGGCTTTTTAATGGTCAAGTGCAAAGAGATAGAGAGAAAAATGATATCTCACATTATTGGGAAGGACCTCTTTATGTCAACCAGCCATCCCCAACATTTTTAATTATTGCTTGCTTATGTATTCTATTATCAATAAGCCCCATCTATCCATTTTCTTCACCATTAGTCCATGGTTTTTTTTTTAATGTTAAAAATGTTACCCTCCCTCCCCAATCTAAAGGTGGTAGTTTGGACAGGTAAACTTATTTTTATTTTAATTAAAATTAAGGAAGAAGGGCAGAAAATAAATTTTCTTAAGTTATTTATGGATGTTTAGAAATATGCAATGATTTAATTATTTTAAGAATGAAACTGTTATGATACAAATAGTTTAAAATACTAGATGCACCACAGAGAATAGTTTATGAGAAAAATGCACCTTAACTTTTTTTAAAAAAATAATGATTTGCATTAAAAATAATGATTTACATTAAAAATAATTATTTGAAACTAACAATGTGAAAGCTAAAGGACTAAAAAGATGCTTTATAAAATTATGGGGCTAAATTAAAATTTTATATAAAATTAAATGATTAAAAATATATTTTAGCCTTTATTTTTTTAATAAATTTGTTAGAATTAGTATATTAAATATATACAATCAAATATTCTTAACAAATCTTGTATCACTATACACAATTTGTCAAATGATAACTTTTTTTATCATGTAAAATCATTTTTTAGATTTATAACATATGTTAAAAATAAAAAGTTTACCCTTGCGGTTGCCCATAGTGGCATATGATTTGCCTTGTTGGTAAAGGATATATGAACATGTAAAATAAGTTCTATGTTTGATTCTTAGGTTAATGAGTATTATAGATCCTAAACTATTGCACGAATAATGTCTTGGATCCTTGAACTCTCCACTGTTTTGTACTTGATTGACTTCTCTCTATATTAACCTTCCCAGAATCGTCTCTCTCAGGTGGGTTTTGCCTTTTCCATTCTTAAGAGAGCTTGTGATTACCTGGTCCTCCTTTGGTGGATAAGAAATTGATCCAAACAATCAATTTGAGATTTAGGAAAGCAAAGAAAATCAATGCAGAGTTGGGGTTGCAAATTCTATGTTTGCCAGGTATACGAAGAGACTACTTGGGGGTTGGATGGTTAGAGAAGAGTTGCAAGAACCTAAAGAAATCGGTACCCTACTTCTCTTTTGTTCAATGCCTGCAAAATCTTGAAGAAATTGAATTGAGAACTTGCAAAAGTGTGGTTGATAGGATCCTCTTTCATTTCGTTTGAGAATTGCTGATTTCTGAATTCCCTTATGGTTTATGATGGTGGAAGCTGAGATGGTCTGCTTCATTGCTTCTCTTATTATTGGTCCAGTTTGTAGAAACTCGACCTTTATCTGCCTCCTTCCACACATGGCATGCCAACTTATCAAAATTTGGTCAAATCATCTTCTATCTCATTACACATAACAATCAACGTTTTACTAATCAATATCAAGGTTTAAAGTGCTTAGAATTTAGAAGTTGAGGAGAGTTTTTATACAATTTAAGAGTTTAGGGTTTATGATGATATTTTCACAATAATTTAGGATTTAGTATGCTTATTAATCCTTCATTCTTTTCCATATCATCAGCAAATTAAATTAAACTATATTTTTGTCCCGTGTGATATATATGAATGTTTTAGTATTAAAAAGATAAAAATAAAAATAAATATTGATATTAAAAAGTCATTTTAGTGTATTTAAAGTAAAATACATTGCCCTATGTAAATTGAAATTTAAGGATTAGTTTGTACTTTGCAATGTGTTGCCTTTACACATGAAAAAAAAAAAATCAATGTTTTTTAAAAATTTCTCACTTTCCTAGCTTATTCTTTTTCAAAATTTTGTTGTCGCATGCATCACTTTAAGAAAAATTAAACATGTGCTATAATGAATCATCCTACCATTTATATCATAATATTATTTATAAATCATAATTATAATAGTTGTAAATTAAGCAAGTATTATAATCCATGTTATATTTTTAAATATTATAGGATCTTACAAATAATGGATGTGAAAATTGATGATTTCATTAATGAATTTAAAACCTTATGATATTTTTAAATATCATAAGGTTGGATTGGACAAGAGATCAAACATCTGGACTGCTTAATCCGGTCCAATCCTATAAATTTATTTAATATAATTATAATTATTTTATTAATTATTATTATTATAAGTTAATTTATAATAATAATTAGTATTTTTTGTGTTTTATACTTGTGAAGTCATGAATATTAAGAAAAATTCTAGCATTGACCAACCTTAGTCTTCTCCTTTTATTAGTGAAATTTGTTGTTAACTTAATATGATGAACTTTAGACATGTTGAATGTTGTTGAAGGTTGTTTAATTTGAATAATTTATATTGTAACTAAAATACTTTTTATTATTGTTAGAAATTATTGTGAATTTATAATTTTTATTGTTGTGATAAATTTTATATGACTATAAGTGATTTTATAATATTAATTGAGTTTATTATATTATAAATTGCTACCTCTTATGAATGAGAAAGGAAAAGAAAGTAAGATATTGGACAAGATTGAGACTAATCTCCTAATCCTACTGGACCAGTCCGATTCTGTTCAACTTTCGGTTATATTATGATCAGATCAGATCACGAGTTGCTTTACTTAGTCTTTTTCATGAAAAGGACTAAATTTTGGATTAGGTCAAAATTCTGTCAAGTTAGTCCTTCGTGCAACCCTCCTTTATTGCATATATTGATATTGATGATTGATACTACAAATAAATTATACATAAAATAAACAATATGTACAAGTTGGGGCTCGTTTTCTTGGTGCTCCTCACAATGATGATATTTAGGCCATCTAGATTTTAATTTAAATGGTCTAAGTTTAAAGTATTATTATATTATTTTATTTATATTTATTAAAATAAAAATTATAAAATAATTTTAATAAATTTTAATAAAATTTAGATGATTCAAATCTCATCATATTAATAAGGGTGATAAGCATTGAAGTTCAATTCATACAAGTTGAACTAAGTATGCAGCCAAACAAGCAAGGTCAGTGAATGATTTCTGAGTAATAGAAAGATATGTAAGAAATTAGAAGTAATAAAAAATTTAAAAATAAAAATGATGTGTTGGTATCTATTTATGTTTTTAGGCTTGGCCCTGTGTCTCATAAAAAATATTTGGAAGGAGTTAATGTGAAATTGTGATTCCATGATTGTTTGATATACATCAACATCAATCAATTATATGGCTAGAAGCATTTATAGTATCAAATCATCATGAAAACTAAACCTCAGAGATGTGAATCCACAAGTTTAATATATATATATATATATATATATTATTTATTTATTTAATCTTTTAATTGTATATAATAATTTAGTTTAGTCATTTAATTTCATATACAAAATCTAATTCTGACATTGTAAGTTAATTTATTAACAGAATACTGACATTGTAATTCTATTTGCGGACAAATAATTCATAGATAATGAGTAATTTTGTCCAAATCATTATTAATTCACACACAACCACACAAATTGGAATGTTAGAATTTTATGTTAATAAAATTAATGGTGTTGAAAATAAAAAATATTTAAAAACATTTTATAAAATTAAAGAATTAAATTAAAAATTTATATAAAATTAAAACACCAGATTTTAGCCCTCAAACCCACACACGCACATCCGTCTCAGCAGGATCGTTGGTCCCTGGAAGTGACATTCCACCAGTGACATGTGTCATACACATATAATTAGTAAAAGAGAGCCAAATCAAATTAAATTTAATGTGATGGAGACTGCATAACGAACCTTCAAAACTGAAGTTCCAACTTTTGCTAATTCTAAATATTAATAATTAATATTTATTTTACATTTAATCATATTTTTTAATGAGTATAAATCATATATTTCAGCGGCCAAGATTTTCTCCACCAAACTTCCAAAGACAAAGGGTAAATTATTCTCATTTAAATTACTATATATATAATGATTGAGATTCAAACTTTCAACCTCTTGCTAACTTGAGTCCATTTTAATCATATGATATTATCAGTTGCTAGCTTTTTTTTTTCGGTGTTAAAAATGCTAAGCTAAGATTTTATTTCACTATTGAAATAGCACATACCAAATTTCATTCCAATTTTAAGCTAATTTTTTTTTTTTAAATCTTTGCAACATATCAAATGAGAGCTTAATAAGGAATGACATTTGGCCCTTCGATTTAAAGCACACAATTAATGTAAACCAATAACGCGGCTTTAATTCATACCACTAAAACCTCAACATACAAATGTAGAAGAGGACGAGAAGGATCGTGATGGGAGTTTACTTACGTTGTTATTAATTTCTTGTTATGGCTTGGTGGTTGAATTACAATGTTAACCTTCGGATTCTGTATGGAAATAATAAATAACATGTATTCCCTCCATTTAAAAATATAAAATATTTTTAAAGAATTAAATGCTAAAAAATATAAGGTATTTTTAATCTTTTAAGATGTAACTATTATTTTTTTAAAAAGTATCTTTACTAATAAATGACTTTGTATTTATTGTAAGATATTTTACAAGGATAAATATAAAAAGATAGAATTAGTTAAAAAGTAGGTAATTATTTTATTGAGGAGTGAAATTCAATTAAAAATGTCTTACATTTTTAAACAAAAAAGTTATATTTATTTATTTTTATTATTGTATTTATACTTTGTTTGATCTTTGATATAAGATGAAGTTAAACAATTTTACGTTTATTAAGAAATGATAATTATATCTTTATAATTATTAAAAATTTAATAATTTTCAAATTTTTTCCTTCTTTGCAAAATAATAATAATAATAATAATAAACGACTGCCTAAGAAATCAAATTATAGTAAATAATTATTGCAAAAAATTAAAAAGAATAATTACTCTAACTTTACCTTAAATTAAAAATAATTTTTTTTTAAATTTTTCTTTATATGAAGGATCGGTCGGGGTATTTCATAGATATTTTTATTTAAAAAGATATGTAAATAAGTCATGGAAAGCAGAAATAATATTTATTTATTTTTTGCAAATGCATGAGGGCCTATTCTAGTTCTTGTTAATGGATGGAAACTTCAATTTGTCACTTTAAATTACTTGCAATTTGCTTTACGTCATTTTTTAAGAATTAATCTGCATTTTAAAATAAAATCTAAATAAAAAAATTTTGAATTTAAGAGGAGTAGATAGTTTGAGATTTAATTAATTATATTGCATTAATTTATTTTATAACATCTGTAGAAATTCTTAAACAGACTAAGGATGTTATGTCATTTATTATCTGTTCAATTAAAATGACCCAAGTTATCTAAATAAAATCTTATTTAATATTATTTTAATTAATTTTATTTTCATTACAGAATGCAAATTTAATTCCTTCCTTTTTTTTTCCTCTTTCTACTATTATTAGTATCAAAATGTTGTTTGAATGTCATGTTTTTTTCATATAGATTGTAAATGATGCTGGGTTTATCTAAAAATTTCTCATAACATCTGGCTCGGGATTGCTGTTATTAATTATAGTAATTTAATACTCGATATTCAATTTATTATATTGCATTAATTTTTTTTTATAACATCTGGCTGGGGATTTCTGTTATTAATTATAGTAACTTAATATTTATTGACGTTTTTTTTTTTGATAACGTGTTCATTGACGTTTTCTTTCGTTAAATGGCAAGAGAGATTATCACTATCTCACAATTAAATATATTGCTTGTAATGTAATATGTATTTAATATATAAAATTTGTAATGTAATAATTTAATTATAAACGATTGCACTTGATTCAATCTAGATCAATGTCTTGTCTAAATTTAAATATTGATCAGATTTTTTAAATCCTTACAATTAATCATAATCGCTGTAAAAAGGAGTTGATGAGTCATGGAAGGAAGATTTTTCTTGTCCTTTTCCCTAATATTATTGTCCCACTCCCAGCCACGATTGAATAATTAATTATCATATAATTACTAAATCAAATGGCAAGAGAGGTTATGACAATCTCACAATTAAATATATTACTTATAATATAATATCTAATATATAAAATTCAAAATACAATAATTTAATCAATATCCTGTCCAATTTAAGGAGACTTGCTGTAAAAGGAGTTGGGTCATGATACGGCCAATATTATTGGTCGCACTCCCTGCCACGATTTAATAATATTAATTAATTACCGTCTTATTATTAATATTCATAAAAAAATACACATATTATATTTTATGATATTTATATTTTCTTAATTTTTTAATTTGTTTTTCAGTTCGGTTTGGTAACACGGAGACCCGAAGGTGAAGGGGCTCGGAAGAAAAGTCAATATAACTTTACGCAGAAATCAAAATTTCCAGAGGGAAATTAATTTTCCAATTAAGAATGGTTGATTAATGCTTATTCAGTGTGGTTCTTCACACAGAGACGGCCATCTATCAGTCAAATTAGAAAGCTGCTTGACAGTGTGATAGCTGCACTTCAAAATAGTAATCTTTTCATTTAAATTATAAGATAACTTTAAATAAAATTATATATATCCAAACTTAAAAAAATTTAGTGATAGTGGCAATATTTATTCTAAATATAAATATTTATGTTTTTTTAAAATATAATTTTAACTAATAATTAAAGTAATATGTAAATAAATTATGTGAGAATTTTGAAAATACTATGTCTTTATTTCACTTGCACCATAAATTTATTTTCATTCTAAATAAAAGGCTAAACAATGATTTGAAATATGCATGTTTGATAGTTTTAAAAAAGAATGTGGGAGGATTAATTTTTTTTTTATGGAAACAATTACAATTTTAAAGGAGCAAGCATGATTTTAACAAAAGTTAAATGTAACTTTTGCAAATTACATGGAGGTAATTGTCCCTTCTTTTTCTAAACGGGTCCATCCCTTCATATATCAATAAAATTTATTAAATATAATTTATAATTTTATTTTTTTAAAAAAATATAAATTTTTAAATATACCTTTCATTTAATATTTTATTAAAAAATATTAAAAAAATATAAAGATTAATACTAAAAAATATTATTAATAAAATTTTATTTTTATTAAAGTGTTTTACATCTTGAGATGTCAAATTTTTTTTTTAAAGTGGTTTATAATTTAAAAGGCATTAGTAGCTATTTTTTTTTTTAAATACTAGAGTAGTCAAATTTTTTTAATAAATGGACAATTTTACCCCTACATTGTCTTGGAAACAAAATGAAGCCGCGCACGGCATTGATGTATTTTGGAAGCAAGTATTATTCTCTTTCTTCGTCCATACGGTCCCTTCTTTGTGGAGGATCATTTTTTCTTTCTTCGTCCAAATTTTAATAATATGACAGATTCCATCATTGGATGACCAGATACATTTTCCTTGAAAATTTGATCAGAGACAAAACTAGAAAAATGCCATGCTTTCAATCAAATGACGAGCTCCGGTGTTAGAAAAAAATCAAATAACGTGAATTATTATAAATGAATTATGGAGTGATAATAAATTTAATAATACATCGTAAAAGTATGTTTTTTCGTTTAAACTCTATAAATTATACCCCCATCCTATCCAATTTATAAGAGACAATCAAATTTTAAAAATCAATAAAAAAAAAATTTTTTTGCAAAAATTATTTCCTTGCTTTCTTTTATAACAAGATGATATATTTTTCTCTTTTGGCCCCCTTTTTTGGGTAGAATTCTCTTTTGCCCTTAACCCCTTATTATGAAGCGTAAGAAAAATTGTTTAGACGGATTATATTTCTCACCCTCACATTAATTAATATAAGAAAAAATTAGAAAAAATGATTTTGAAAAGTGCTAAGTGACTTATATTTTAGACCAAAATTAATTAAAAAAATTATGGAAAAATTAATCCACAGGCCCTTGTGATTTTATTTAATTTTGAATAAGGTGTCTGCATTAGATTTGTTAATCCTTGGAGGTTAAAATAAATCATTCATTAATAATTTGACTCATTAGGGATTAATAAATCTAACAGATCAAACTACAAGAGCTTGATTAAAATAAACCCAGCTACATGAACCTAATTCAAAATTTTAAAAATTATAAAAATATGCAAAATAATTGTTCCAAAAAATATCTTACAGTTTGGACAAGAAGGAGTACATAAACTCCCTAAAATTTGGGTTAATGTGTGGGTTTTTACTTTTTAGTTTGTACATTGGACTTTTGAATTTTTATATCAATGCAAATAACTCATCTACTATTAATTTATTCATTCTTTCACAAGAATAATAGAATAATGAATTTATTTACACATAATTTAAAATTTAAAGAAGTCATCTGCATATAATTAAAAGTCTAAGGAAGTTATCTATAGAAAATAAAGTTTAAAGGAATATGTATTTAGTCATTAACATTGTATAAACACTCAATTAGTAAAACAATAAATTAATTAATAATATGAGGGTTATCTACAGAAAATTGAAAATCTACTAATAATCCGGGGGGGGGGGGGTGTTCTTTGTCATCTTTTAAAGACAAGAATGTTATCTGCACATGGGTTGAACCGTTAAAGTTCGTGCTATCTTTACCTTCAAAGTAATTTACTCAATCTCAAAGGCTTTGTAGCTTAGTGATACGGTCGTAACTTTGGTCTCGCTTGTAATCTCAATGCTAGTGGAAAATGCTTTAATAATAATAATAATAATAATAATAATAATAATAATAATTTACCTAATAAAAAACATATAAATCCCGAGGGTACCGTCAAAGCGTTTTTCCCAAGACGGATTAGTGGGTGAGATGACTTGTCACCAACAAGATTGTTCAATAATTTCTTTTCAAATATTTATTTTTTAAATTATTATTTATTTATAAGTTTCATGTTCGTTAATTTAAAAAGTTGAAAATCCACATGAAGCTCCCATGGCCATAACAGTAGTCTAGTGTAGAAAAAGAAGATATTTTATAACTTTCGTATGGGTTCCCTTGTTTAAGTTTTTTTTTGATGAAAAATTAATTATCCATTTTTAAAAAAATCTATTTTGTAAAATTTTATAATATTTATTTAAATTTTTAAAAATACTCAAAATTCAAAAAAAATAAATTCCTGATTATTTTAAAAGGCTACTTTGAATAGCTTGTTTAAAAAAATCTGATGAGGTGAACCAGGGAGAACGCTATAAAAAATTTATGGCATGTTAAAAAAAAAAACAGTTATATTTAATACGAGCTGTGTCGTGTGCAAGAATGTCGTTCATTGTTGAACACTTGTCATAATAATAAATCAAAATAAAAATAGTTGGAATTTTCCACGTGCATAGGTGTTGAAGAGTAGTTGAAAAATTGTAGTTCGGGCCTTATCCTATATAAACGACAATCCCATTGCACCCGCAAGTATCAGGCTCTTGCTAAAAAGAAAAAAAATTATACATCAGGGGAAGCAAAGTACGAGGTTGGAAATGACGGTGCCACCAGCAACTCCCCCTGCCGCCGCCACAGCTGCAGCCGCCTCCGCCGCCCCAATCAGACGGGTACTCATCGTCGGAGCGACGGGTTTCATCGGTCGGTTCGTGGCGGAGGCCAGCCTCGCCGCCGGCCACTCCACCTTCGTGCTCGTACGCGGTGGACCGCTCGCCCCTCCCAAGGCCGCCCTTGTCAAAGCTTTTCAAAAGAAGGGGGCCACTATTCTTCATGTGAGCAAATATATTATTCTAAACCTTTTTTAATTATTATGTTTTTTAAAAGAAACAGCTGTTAAAAATTTGTTTGGTGTTGATACAGGGATCGATTAAAGAGAAGGAAGTGATGGAGAAGATATTGAAAGAGAACGACATAGAGATTGTAATATCGGCAGTGGGAGGCGAAGCCGTTCTTGATCAGCTCCCTCTTGTGGAGGCCATGAAATCTGTCAAAACTATTAAGGTATCATCTCTCTCTCTCTCTCTCTCTCTCTCTCTCTCTCTCTGTCTCTATCTCTGTCTCTCTATTTTCCTTTTTTAGTGAAAAATTATGAACACCACCACGAGTCCATCTTCTTCCTCAAGTACATCGAATCTTGGACCAACCAACCAACCCAAAAAAGTATATCTAATCAGTTCTGTCATCTTGGTAGTCATATTTTAACAATTTATGAAAACTTGTTGGCAAAATATAATAATAATAATAATAATAATTATGAAATCTCAGTTATTTGATAAATTTTTTTTTGGGTCCCTAAAGATTTAATTAATTAATTTACTCCAACGAGTCAGGGAAGAATTTATAAAATAATAACTCTTGGATGGGTAGAAGGGTAGATAGGGAGGACACGCACCATGCAGAAAGTCAAAGACCCTGTAGTTCATTTTGTCCGTGTTTCTTTTCTTTTCTTTCTTTTCTTTTTTGTTAATATGAAAAATTAAATTAAACAGAATGAAAGTTACGAACGAGGAAAACATCAAGATTATACTCACTTTGTATCAAATTATAAAATATTTTTAGGTAAAATTTTATATATTAATAAAACTTATTAAATACACTTTATTATCTTATTTTTTAAGACAAAAGTATAAACTTTTAAAAAATCTCTTCATTTAATACTCATTGATGAAAAGAATATTGAAGAGAGAGAATACATGAAAAGAATAATATTAAAAAAATATCATTAATAAAACTTTATTTTATCAAAATATTTATATTTTAAAATATTAATTTTTTTTAAAAAAATATCTTATAATTTAAGATGAAGGGAGCAATTTATTTCTACAAAAAGGTTCGAGAATGACTGATTATAAATAAATACACTAACGAACGAAAAGATTCATGATGATAGAGAGCATAGAACATTAATGATCAGCCTTATATATATAATACGTGGGATGCTTTATAAAATATACTATATATTTATAATTAATTATATATATGCATATTAATATAGTGATGTTGATACGATCATGAATGATACTTGCAAGGTAGGGTAGCAAAAGGCCCCGCATTAAATCAAAGCAAATTGAGCTTGTCTCTCCTTTGAAGAGTAGGTATAAAATATCAAATATATATATTTAAAAAATAATTATTCTCTCTTATATTTATGATAAAAAATTTACAATACTAATAAGATCAATAAATATTTTTAGACTTCTCGTATAATTTATACTCCTTCCGTATAAAAATATAAAATATTTTTTAAAGAGTTGGATATTAAAAAAGTAAAATATTTTTAATCTTTCAAGGTGTAATCGTTACCTTTTTTTCAAAAGCGTCTCTATTAATAATGAATTTATATTTACTATATGGTGTTTAATAGGGATAAATATAAAAAGATAGGATTAATTAAAAAATAAGTAACTATTTTATTAAGGATGAGATTTGATTAAACATGTTTTACATTTTTAAATGAAGGGAGTACATTCTTTTAAAAAAGGATATTTAAATTTAAATTTAAATTTGAAATAAATGTTGTCCTTATTAATAAATTTTTCTGGTTCGTTGTACATGAAAATCAGTACTACCTTGTGTTTGGACGTCCATATACGACATCTTTTGCGTTCGGCCAGAAAAAGTCTCTTTTTTCTTTTTGCAACTAAACAGAAAATTCTTTCTTCGGCAAAATAAACTACTGGCCGCAAACTATTCAGCCTTAATTCATAATATTTAAAATTAAATAATAAACTTCCCCCCTTGAATACGACTCTGCTGTGGGGACCGAATCTTTGAAAGAATTATTTTATTAAGTTAGTAGAAAAATAGGTGTATTTTAATTAAATAATAAAGAATGGAGATAATTAATGATGACTGGCTATTTTATAAACAGAATAAAAAAAAGGATTTTAATGGTCTTTTATGAAATTGAAATTGGGGGTTGCAGAGATATTTGCCGTCGGAGTTCGGGCATGACGTGGACCGGGCGGATCCAGTGGAACCGGGGCTCCGGATGTATGAAGAGAAGCGGAGGGTGAGGCGAATGATAGAGGAGGCAGGGATCCCTTGCACCTACATTTGCTGCAATTCTATTGCCTCTTGGCCTTATTATGACAATTGTCATCCTGCCACTCACCCTCCACCGTTGGATGTTTTGCCCATCTACGGTGATGGCACTGTCAAAGGTATCTCATTCTGACTTGACTTACGTTTAGACTTTTAGACTGAGAGCAAAAAAAACATAAGAAGAGAAAATAAAAAAAAAGATATATAAAAACAAATAGGTTTCTCTATTTAAAGTTTTTTTAAAAAGTGAAGATATTTTAATGAGAAAAATATTTTTTTAAATATATAAATTGAGCCAGATTCAAGTACTATTATTATCAAATTAGTTATTTTTTACTTCTTTCATTAAAAATATAAGGTATTTTTTGAGAAGTTGAATGTTAAAAAATGTAAGATAGTTTTAATCTTTTAAGGTGTAATTATTATTTTTTTTAAAAGTATCCTATTGATAAACGACTTTATATTTATTGTAAGGTGTTCAATAGGGTAAACATAAAAAGATAGAATTAATTAAAAATGGGTAATTATTGTATTGATAAGTAAGATTTGATTAAAAATAATTTATATTTTTAAATGGAAGAAGTATGTATTTTCTTTTATTTATCCAAATATTAAGAAAGAATTTTTTTTCCTTTTTCTTTCCTTTTATTTTCTCTTCTCATCCTATCAAGGTATTAACTATTAAAGCCTTTCATGTTATTACCCCGGGAAAATTAGGGGGGGTGGTTGCTGAAAAGGTTATTCTATGAAGATGCAGACAGCATATTTCTCATCATTATTTTTTTCATTTTAATTTTTTTTATTCTATGACATTTTTGTTTTGAGTACCTAACCGACAATGATGTGTCTCACTGTTGCCCCCATCCACGCACATTTCTCAAACCCAACTCACTCTGATCTGGGGTTTTAATCCTTCTAGTGAATCATACCCTCGTTTTATTTTGTCTATATAAATTGGTAACTTAATAAATTAAAATAATTGAATTATACTGAGCCAAAATTTAAGAATTAAATTAATAATTGAAAAAAATTAAAGGCTAAAAATTATACTCCAATTATTCTTAAACGGATTATTGTTTTATGGACCCCATAGTTATACTTCTCTCTCTCTTTTTTTTTGTCTGGGGCACAAGGATGACCATTTATCTGATTTCAACTTCGGCCTCGGCTCCATTTGAATTATCTGACCGGCCACAATATTTATCAAACAATAAAGATCATGTTTTTAAAATTAGATTTAATGAAAAGAGGTAGTGATCAATTTTATGTTGGCAAAGGTGCCTATATTTAGTATCTGCCCGTGCGTCGAACTATTGTAAAGAGTCTGAAAAATCCATGCAATAAGATAAACACCAAATCAGGACATGAATTATTGTGAAGAGTTTTGTTTGATTGGTTGTACATGGACAGCTTACTTTGTTGATGGCGCGGATATTGGGAAATTCACCATTAAAGCTGCTGATGATATCAGAACCCTCAACAAGAACGTCCATTTTCGACCTGCAAACAATTTCTATTGCATCAACGAGCTCGCTTCTTTGTGGGAATCTAAAGTCGGACGTAAAATCCCACGAGTCACCATCTCTGAAGATGATCTTCTTGCTGTAGCTGCAGGTTCGATTTTAGTTTCTCAACAATCTCATCACATCATCATATGTTTGCTGGTATAACAATTTTTCATTGCAGAGAACCGCATCCCAGGGAGTGTTGTGGCGTCCTTCACGCATGACATCTTCATCAAAGGCTGTCAACTGAACTTCTCCTCAGAGGGACCTCGCGACGCTGACATTGCAACTCTGTATCCTGATGAATCATTCAGAAACTTGGAGGATTGCTATGAAGATTTCGCCCAGATGATCCCAGACAAGATTCATAGAGAGAGAAGCCGGAACCTTGAGCCTCAAGTTTGTGTCAACGGCACTGCCTTGCTTACGAATTAAGACTATGTTTGGGGAAGAGCATATATGTATCTTACTATTTGAGATGATATTAATAAGTCTATGTTCGTATGTATGGACCTTGATGTCCCTCATGTATTGAGCAGTGCAGCCATTTAAATTTCATTTGCAATTTCAAAACATGTCTCAGAGAGATCTGTTATATATATATTCATCCATTATCAACCTTGGTATAACATAAGATCATAGACAACAGAGTTTGACATGGGAACCATTAGGCAATGAACCAATTACCAATGCAGAGATCGAGAGTTATCTAGTTTGATTTTGCAACTTCTTGTTTTGATAGGAAAGAAAATATGGAGGAGAGAATACTGGAAGAGAAAACTTGAAAAAATAGCAAAATTTTTGCAAGTTTTCCCTCTTAATATTCTGTTCTCCCTATTTTTCTTTTCATCCAAAGGCAGCCTAACATGGTTAAAGTTAAACTATACAGGAAGGGGAGGGAAGGGATGTGCATTGTAAAATTATATACACCTGATTTATGAGCAGAGGACCACACTTCTTGGTTTCTCAGTAATGGCCTAATCGAACAACACAAGCATAAAAAAAAAAAAAAGAGGAAATAAAAGATCTGCTACCAGTGAACATGGAATCTACAAATCATATACAGGCATTGCTTTTTCGATGCAGACACGGCAGACAGGACACCTCTTACATTTTTCACAGCAAGCACTGTCATCCACAATGGAATAGTCATAACATGGGTTATGATAATTGATAAGATAATCTGGCATGCTTGTCAATTAAAAAATGGAAAATCTTGCGTAGAAAGGATAGCAGCATATGGAAACATGTTTGATAACTTGCATAGTGCAACTATTGTCTATTAACTTGATCCATCTAAGCATGTTTCTCACTCTGGGCCTAGTGTTTAAAAAGGGGAGAATGACAAGTGAAGACTTCATAAGAATATTGATGTCACATTAGAATTTTTCAACACTAACGCTCTCAAATTCAGTACTCTTTCTCTCATGTTTCAGTACTAAAATTCTTAATTTGACATTAATATTCTTGTAAGGTTCTTATTTGTCGTTCTCCCTTTAAAAAATCAATCATTAAACAATATCATAATGACAGTGAGTCTGCCATAGAAAATTGAATCAATGGCAAGACTTACCTGCAAATAATATGATGCCTGCAAGGAAGCAGAACCACATTTATCTGCTCTTCAAAGCAAACTCTGCATAGGATCTTTTCCTGATAGATTAATCAATTACTTGGTTAACAGTGAAATGGATCCTAACATTAAAATGGTTTACCCTTTGCCGTCATTCAAGCACAATGAACAAAAAGATTCCACGGTTCACAATAATAATAAGAATAAATGAGAGCATGAATATATATACATTCATTTTAATTGGAAAAAGGGAAGCCAAGAATACGTCAGTTGTATCGGATAAGGTTTTCCAAATCACAGATCTACTTGTTTATAGACAAAGTAGCCTCCAGTAACTTTGGGGGGGTACCTTTGGCCGCTAAAGGAAAATCTCTGTGGGGTACCAGATTCCTTAACAAACAAATGCAATAATTATGTGGGGGTACCTTTGCCATGAAGTAATGGGGCCAAAATGACAGCTTTACGTTGCAGCATCCCCGTTGCCTTAGTTTCATAAACTATTTATAATGTTCACCACGTTGTGGGGAAGGCAATACCAAGTGTACACAAAAAAAAAAAAAGAAAAAAAAAGAAAAAAAAGGCACACATTCAAGTTGGTTTCAAGTTTCAACTGATCAACAAATTTGAAGATTAGTAACCGTTGACAAAAAAGCTGACGATATGCTTATAACCAAAATCATATGATTTTCATATTCATAATGCAGTAAGTTAAGATCAATGAAGGCTTAAAAAAATTACATTTTGTAGTCTTTCATACTGCTGCTGGCTAAATTTTGTAACATCAGTCTGCTCAGTCAATGCAGCCTGCAGTCTACAAATCTGGAAGTAAAAATAAATGCATTTAACAAATGTATGCCAATGATTTGAAGATGCTCGGGTTATTGGTTCAATGTGACGCAATAAATGATGTTGTTGCTGCAAAAGAACGCCTTTACCTCCTCAGCAAGAACTGCTCTAGGCATTTTCTTCACCATATCAGGGGAGAAAGTATTATACCTAATTTGTAAATTGAATTATATATCAGTGGAGAGAAATTTGATCAATATCTTGTACTAATTATCCAGACAGACTGATAGAATGTCCGAGGATTGATGAATGTTCTAGGCAAAGGGGAAGCCCCAAGCACAAAGATGAAAAAGAAAAAGATACAAAAGGAGCAAATGTTCACTTGCTAAATGAAAAAGCATAAAGAATAAGCAAAACGTCCTACAAAATTGAATATTTGCTACATAAGAGAAATCTGTGGAGTAAAATACTGACTTTGAATTCCCATCATAGTATATTCTAGCTTGTTCCTCTCTACTTGTTTCATCTATCGACCACCAACCCAGCAACCTGTTAATGGGAAAATGCAAGCCATGACAAAATCTACAAGGCAATTGTACGTTACATGAAGTTTGTTTTGTCTTAGAAGAGAACCTGCTGAAGATACTCATTTTATTTATCCAATAAGCCTTCGTTTTTTTTTTTGGCCAGAGTATCCAATATGCATTATACTATTACCTTGACCCATGATCCAAGAAACCAAAGCAATCGTGTGCTTTTGATGCAACAGCTGAGTATCTTGCAGAAATTTCTCCATCGTAAAGTAAAAGTACTAGTTTTTCCGCCAATCTGTAAGCTGCAAATAAAACAGCAGCTCCTTGCAACAGAAAAAGAGGAGAAAAAACAGTCTGTAACGGCATATTTCTGGCAGTGGCGGGACTTCCCTTAAAAACAGAAAGGACAAGAAATGAGGAAAGAAAAACTCTGAAAAGGCAATGAGAACAGAAATTTGCCATTTCTTAACATCTTTCATACCTCTAAATGCAAAATTAGCAGTATTTGGAAACCAATGAAAAGAATCTTCATAATGTGCCCACCAATGTTCTGCAGATTGCATAACCCACTTTGCTGCCAGTCTAAGCTGCTACCCCGGTCTTGGTATCGCACAAATAATGATGATGACTCAGTAATGTCACCATGAATTCTTGGATTGTACCACTTTGCAGAAGAAAGAAAGGCAAAGCACTCTCCAATGCTGCAAAAGGATGAAGCAATTTATAAGAGGCACGGATAGAACACCGAAATCTAGATACTATCAGTCTCATCACGAGTATACTATACCCAAAGTTAATATATAAGTCCCACCAGCCTAGAGTAGCTACTTCACCTGCAGATGACGGAGAGCAAGTTAGCTGCAACAAGATAAGAGAGTTGTTATGAATGTTTGTCAGAGTCCTAGCAACACATAGAAATGGCTCATTTTTTCTTTTAAGAAATGTGAACTAAAAATACTGATGGTTTTTGCTTGATCAGACTTACCCCACTCTAAGTCACAAATTAAACTGAACACAACTTGGTGATGTTCAATATATTGATTATTAATTTATTAATGCCAACAGCATTGAATTCCTTTGGTTTGGGTACATCACAGCTCATACTCTGTTTATTATTTTCACCATTATTAATGAAATAATTTCAGTCAAAGCACATTATATGAACTCTTAATATACCCTCAATCTCTAAGAAGAACTTGGCATATTTTTAACGTGGAAGATTCAGCATTTATTAGCGTGCAGAACAGCATAAGAGCAATACAGAGAACTCTTAATTTCTCCTAATCACGATACCAGAGAAATTGTTACAATTTGACAAGTGTGGTTATTTATTCTCCCATACATGCATCATAGTTACCAGATATAGAGAGGCCACAAAAAACTTTAGGAGAAATGAAACAACTGACATCATGAAAAGATATTTTTTAGGGAAAGGAGGGTGGGATAAGCCTTAAAGTTGCAATTCATTAGTCCATTATGCATCTCCAAGCAACAATATGAACAGACACAAGGGGAAAAGAAGCCAATTACACAGGGAACTGTTATTTTAAAGGGAAAATAAAAACTTACCAGATATCTTAAGAAGAGTAAACACTGTAGCAGCAATAAAGAAGACCATTGATGCCATAATCCAGAAGTGCTAGAAAACAAGAGTTCAAAATTTAGTTTCAAGGTTGTAAGAAAATATAATGACAATGAGATTGCATACTCTATTGAGTTCATTATTTTAAAAATATAATCTAGTCTCGTAGGTCATATTTTGTCCCAAGAAAAGTAAGACAATATCAGCCATTAACACTAAGTACGAACAATCCCTTGAAGAAAGTAGTAAATGAAATCCAGAGCAAGCAATAGATACCTATTACTTAGAGCAACCCATCAATCAATTATTTAGCAAAGGATAATACACTTACAGGAAGGGTTTCGAATATTGCTTCATCACTCATATTTTCATCATCTACTGGCAGCAAAATCCTACACATCCTATGGAAAGATATATTCATTATTAAAGCAAGTATTTACCAGATTGAAAGGCATAAAACTAGTATAATTGCAACTTACAACTAAAATGATTGATGAAAATTGGGTGGAACTAATCAGATCAATTATTATAACCTTCTTTTATTGTGAAATTATAATAAGACTTTCCAAGCATGAAAATTATTTTTTAAAAGCATATGCACATGCTATTTAATAAGTCATTTAATAAAAGTCATGCAGATGTGATGATTTGTAGCTCAACTCTTTCATGCAAGCTCTTTCTGTTTCTGCACCAGAAGATGGAGAAACCTGAACCAGTTGAACAACATGCAAGTCACGATAAACTTGTAGGCGGAATATGATAGTTACCTAATGTTATCAATCAAAATTGCCACTTCAAAAGCCAGCAGCGGTAAAAAAACTATCTTTAAATTGATCGCTGCATCATTTCAATGAAAAAGTTATAAATCAAAAGCATAAAAAAAAATCAGTAAATCTTAAAAGAGAAGCTGCAACTCATCATCTTTGGAACACACAGCTCCATAAGACCCATGATGATTATGCCATAAGAAGCGTTTCCTACCATAAGAGCTCTCAAGATGTATACAAAGAAGTATCTCAAAAGCAACAAGTAATGGAGTTCCCATGATGGCATGACAAGGAGCCCACTGCCCAAACACAAAATTTGCTTCACTTCAGCAACAAAACCCTAATTCCAACTTTGAAAGAATTTAATCATTCCACAATAAAGACTAAACTTTTTGAAAAGATTTTCATACATGGCGATCATGAGGCATTGAAGGAGCAGGCAGGGAAAACCGACCTCGCGCTACAACACCATGAAAAAGCCAAAGAGGTGAAAATATAATCCTGCCAATTAGATTAAAAAAAAAAGATATAAGTACAAATGGCTTTTATTTATACATGCAAACATATGTATACACATATACACAAAAAGACAAACGAGGAAATTAGATTCTATTTTTTTCTTGGTCATTTATAACCCAAGACGTAGACGAAAAGTCTAACTTCTGAAGAAAGTCTCAACAGAAACTTCAAAAGACTTGCACCTAACTTGGATAAGTAATATGATATAAAAAAACGCAGCCTTTTCGATTATTGCAACAAATTGCAGGGTATGCAATAGAGGAAAGAAATATTTGTAGATAAATCAAGCTGAGTTCTCCTCAATCATTGTGATTTCCTTTGAAAATTACATTCAAATATAGTCCATGCATGCAAGCACTGAATCGCAAAGAGGGAAAGAAACCGCGATGTTCAGAAAAAAGTCTTCTTCGTTGTCTTCGTTTCTTTCTCGACTTTTCATTTCTGAATATCGAAAGAGAAACTTAATAATGCTATGTAAAGCAAGAAACAGTGAAAGGCTTACCACCATGAGTAAGGAACGACACGGTCAATCTTGAGAACAAGCAGGAGAGTGAATGAGAAGAGTAAACCATGAGCAAGAAGAGCTTGAAGAGACTTGCCAACCCTACCCCAAGTCATCACCCTCATCCGAACCAGCATTTCGATAAACGAATTGCACAGAAAGAAAAATGCAAAATGAAAAAGAGGCAACAAAGGGAAACAATACAGTCTCTTTCACTCTCAGGGGACCAAAAAAAAAAAAAAGGAAAAGAAGAAGAAGAAGAAAGAATTGCGGAAATGATCGGAAAAGTATCTCAAAAGAAGAACTTTGGTTGGTGGCTGCAAAGCTCGCTCCGTTCCGGACTTGTGGGCGTTACAGAAACAGTTGCTATTCTTTCTCTTTCAATCTTTCTTTACTTTTCTGATACATATTTGTTCAGATATTCTCAATAAAAAACTAAATTATCGAGATGTGAAATAAAAATAAATTTCTATATATACTCTCTTGACTCTTGAATGGGTGCGGGTACCAAAATAGCAGCTAATGGAATTACGGCGTTCGTTTTAGATTAAAAAACAATAATTTAGATATTTTTTATAAAAAAGATTTATTTTTCAAATATTTTATTAAAAATGTTATTTTATCATTAGTTATAATGGTAGAATTATTTAATTATTTTTAGATTTTATGAAATAGTTCTGAATCTTTTTTGATGAAAAGTGATTTATTATTTAATTATTTTAAAATTTTATAATATTTTCATATATCATGATACTTCTATGGCATTCCCTTTCATCGTTTTTTTTTTTTATTGAGTTCCCATTCATCTTTCTTATCATATAATTTTCACTCAAAGTTGATTATCCAAATAATTAAAAATCATGTTATTTTTTCAAATTTTATTGTTTTAAAATTTTAAATAAATATTATAAAATTTGACAAAATAGGTTTTCATAAAAAAAAAGGATAATTGATTTTTTAAAGAAAAATTAATAGCCCTTCTTCCTTGATATTTAATATTCTCACTCATCTTTCCAATCATATTATTTTCATTCAAAGTACCTTCTCCAAATAATTAAGAAACTATATTTTTTTCAAATTCTAATTATTTTTAAAAGTTCAAACAAATATTGTAAATTTTAATAAAATGGACTTTTCAAAAAATAAGTGATTTTTTTAAAGAAAAAACTTAACAGCCTTTATTCCAGTTTATAAATATGTTATCCTATTTTGTTTATTTTAAAAAATAATGTTTAGTTTCATGGCCTGTAGTTCCAAGTTCAAAATGATATATCATTTTTTATTGATTGATGCCGACCAAATGGATAATGTGTTAGCAGATACCCAAATCATCGTCATTATCAGTTTGCTAATTTTCTCTATAAATATTTTTGTGCATTACTGGAACTGAATGCAGTATAATATTTGAAATATGCGTTTCCTGAATTCTTGTAACAGCACCATGCAATTAAAGTTAAGATTAACACATTAAATTACTGAAGCCCAGTATTTTACAGGTATAATTTTTTTTAATAATATCATCATGAATATATTGAAGTTTTAGAATAATTTATCTCAAATTATGTTCGTTTTCAAGTAAAAAATTCTGCTCAAAGATTCGTAATTGCTAATATTTATGGAATCTTGAAGTTGTAGGTTAAAAAAAAAAAAAAACTTTTAATTATTCAGTATATATAGATAAACACAACTTTCGTCAATGGCCTATTAGCTCAGTTGGTTAGAGCGTCGTGCTAATAACGCGAAGGTCGCAGGTTCGAGACCTGCATGGGCCAACGAAATGTTTTGTTTTCTACCCTATTAAACGATCGTTTTAATAGGATGGGCTTTGCGCAATGAAGTATGGATTGGACTGGGCTTCATCATTTGACCGAAGGTTACTTTCTTCTTCTTTTTTGTTTTGTCCAACAGCATGTGGGCTTTGTTTTCTGAACAATCCCATGGGCTTTATTTACTTCAAAAGTATACAAATGAATTTTATGTAGGATGAAATCATCTCTGTGAGCCCCAACCAAAATAAAAAAAGTTAAAAATTTGGGTGAAGTCAAAAAGAAAACCACTAAGGAATTCGGCTTCTTTTAAAACAGAAAATTAAAGGAAACAACTTTAAATATGAATCAATTTTTAATATGTTATATTTTAGTTCGATTTTTTTAAAAAATAAGTACTTCCTTTCAAATTTAGGCTGACGGAAATAATTTTAATAATTTTTTTAAAAATTTGGTTAATTTTGTTGAATCATGTTAAAGTCGATTTATATCTCTAACTCTAATGAGTTTTTTCATGTCGAAAGTTCTGGGTGATGTTGAGAATAAAGATTTAAAACGTTTAAAATTTAGACACTACTCTTATTATTTACACGTATTGCATTCCAAAAAAAATAAAGATATTACATATGTTCTATAAAAATAAAATAATATTAGATTTATTTTATCTACCCGTGTGATACGAAAATTTTTATGGCTAGAAAGTAGTTTTGAAACAGGCTCTTAAATGAATATAAAAATTTTCGCAGTAAGGGTCAAAATATTTGTTTATTAATTATGATTTTGCAAAATATGTGTCAAGTACAGTTGTGTACTATATAGGTAGCTAGCTATAGGTAGCATTTCATGGATTTAACGAACGTTTCAATTTTTCATGACATTCTCTGTCTCTGGTATCTCTGAAGGACCATGCAATTTCCACACGATAATGTTTTTCGCATTTATTTGTTTTTTTTTTTTTTTCTTGTCGTGTTTTTTTGAATCACATTAGAACTTCCAGAGCTGTACTTCCTGCAAAATGCATGGTCGTAGATTAGCTGGGCAGCATGTGGTAATTAAACTTTTTTGTGTTTTTTTCCCAATATCTTTATATAAAATCATTTTATTTTTTTTACCAAAAAATCATATCATTCATGAATTACAAATAAAGTACTGTCTTAGTATTTCTCCGATTCTTTTTATAAATTATTTCTATCAATTTTATTAATACTCATGCAAAAAAAGTACAATAAATAAAAGTGTGTAGAATTTTAAATATGTTATTCTATAACAAGTTTAAAAAGTAATGTCATGTTACTTTTTATATTATTTAAAAAGTCGCACCATAATTTATAAATAAAATTAAATAAATCTTTTAAAATGTGATTTATAAATGAGATTGGAGGAAATACTTTTAAGAAAAATTTAAATTTTAAAATATAAGATATTTTGATAAAAATAAAGTTCATTGATGGTGTATTTTTAATATTATCCTTTTTATATATTATTTTTCTTAATATATTCTTTAATAAATAGAGTATTAAATGAAAGGTATTATATTTTTAAAAGTTCATATTTTTATTTTATAATTTAGGACGGAGGGTGTGTGATATATTGTAAATTTTACTATTTTTTTATCTTCATTATAAGAACATGTTACTAACTTTATAGATTAATTAGTTCGATTGAAATTACTCAATGCTTTTAAATTTTCAGAATTATGAGAATGGAGTTTATTAAATAAAGTACTATGACTCATGAGTTAGTCGGTAAAATAAATTGTTTAGCTAGTTAAGAAATATCAAATTAAAAGGCGTCAAGAGAAAAAAAAAATTAAAGACAAATTGTAGATGGCTTCGTAATGAGGATTACATATGGAGAAAGGTCTTTTGATAATAACTAAAGGGGGTGTATTTTATAATGATTAATATTTTTTTTATAAGTTTTCTAAGGTATTCTTGTAGTTGGCAGCTATAAGACTAATCTCTCAAATAACCTAGACACCATTTAAAGGATTGTCGTCTCCCTGGCAATACTCTCTATACATATATTTAGGAATCGAACTTTGAAATGATATTTAAGAAACCCAAACCACTAACATTTGGCCCCACCCACTTAGTTATAATGATTGATAATTTTTTTGATTATACTTTTCATATTTGTAATTGTTATAACAAAGTAGATAGAAGTCAAATAGCATAATTTTATAGGGAAAATATGTTTTTGGAAGTTTTATATTGAGTATAACTAGTATTCTTAACTTTTGAGTATCACAATGTTACTCCAAAAGTTTAAAAATAGTGTAATATCATTCTATAATATTAATGTTTGACCAATGTTAATTGTCAATTGTATTATTTTTTAAACTTTCAGGATATATAATATTGCACCAATCAAATTTAAGGATACCAATGATATCTAGTGAAAAAGTTACAGGATAAATTTGCCTTCTAATCCAATCCAATTCCGTACTCTCTCTATTAAAAAATATAAAATATCTTTAACTAAATTACAACATAATAACTTTATATTCTTTTTACCGATGTTACAATCAACATGTGTGTAATTAATAAAGAAACACATTTCACTAATCTGGACTTACTTGAATGTAACTTTATCGTTGAACACAAGTACACAAAAACCACATATTATATTAGTTCATTATATAGTAAATGACATTTTTCCGGCACACCACAAAAAACCACACCCGAAAAAGTAGGCACCAAAAATAAAAATAAAAAATAAAAAACCGGCAAGAGATCGATCTCATTTTAGTGTGTAGTAATATATAAGGTAGGCAGCTACTAGATCTGATCTTTGAAGATGAATAAACTTAGTACGTACACTACGTCGTAGTAGCAGTAGCGATTATAAAGACCTGTGTTCGAGGATATTAAGGTTATTAGTCCTTTGTCTCTTGATACCCCCACTTGCCGTCTCTTCCCCACCACCACTCTTCTCCATCACAGCCCTAAGAGCTTCTTGTATCGAGTTTATACAGTACTGTTGCTGCTGCATCATCCTCTGGCTTTCATCATCAAGATGATAATTATGATGATGTTGCTCGTCGCTGCTTGATGAGTCGCCGCCACCGTCTTCCCCTGTAATGAACAACACATTCTTCACGCGTCCACCCAGAGTGGTGATCTCGGCTTTGAGGGTTCTTAGCTTGAGTGCTTTCAGCGCTTTGATCAGTTCCGGCAACAGATCCGACCTGTCCTCGCAGCAGAACGAGGCTTTGATCACTAACTTGCCGTCCTCGTCGGCGGCGTCCACCGTCAGCTCGTCGACTTCCGTCGGCACTGGGCTCGTTTCTGCTATCAGTGACGTCTGGCGCTTCAGTTCCTTCACATGCTGAATCACTTCTGCTAGCAACGATGCTTTATCCGTCTGCAAAATAATCAAAAGTCATCCACTTGTCTTCTACACTGCGAATGTCTTTAAGAAAATGATCATGGAGAGGATCTTCAATGGTGGGGCTTTGCGTAAAGAAGAAAAATGCACAGTGAAGTGTGTACTAAGTAACATGAAGATACTGGACCACTTATTAATCTCAAAACGAGCATGAATACAGAACATGATACATATAAATAGTAGAGATATTTATTGTGTGAAAGGTTTGGTGGGATTTTGCAGAGAGGAAGAAGAAGAGGAAGAGGCATGCAAAAATAGGCATGCAGAATGAAGGTGTGTGAGACTGACAAGGAGGCTATAGCTTTGTCTGATATGTGCGATTCTTTTTTATTTTCATTCTCGAACTGAGTTTGACTGATCATTAATGTTATCCGGCATGTAATTTCAATGTGTAGCTTTTTCAGCTGCTCACTGGTTCCTCTTTATCACATCAACTAAGCGACATTAACGCTAATACACTTTTCTTTTCTTTTCTTTCTTTCTTTCTCTTCCTTGGAACTACCACACTCAAGTGTCAACTATATATATATATATATATATATATGTAACACAAATATATAATTAACCAGAACTAGCAAAGCCGAAAAGGAAAGTGTAAAAAGTGTGACTGTTTGCACCTCATTTTCTAAAAGGCTTTTGGGATTTCAATCTTCTTGTTATCCGACCAAACTGATTACAATCTTGGAAAAGATTTACATATCCATCTTTTAATTTCCCAAATCAAAAAGCAAAAGCCCATTATAACCGCGGAACATCAAAAAGGGTTTTTCAAGGGAAAAAAACATGTGTTGTAGGCTTGGTTTTTAGTTTTTTAATTAATTAAAATTAATGGAATTCAATTTTAATTAGTGAAATTGTTCGTACTTACTTTGGTTGTACTGGGCAATAAGCTTCGAAGCTTGGCGAGATGGTTATTGATTCTCTCCCTGCGTCTCCTTTCAGCTTCACTGTGACTCTTAGACGCTGCAAGAGCCTTAGCGTCCATAATTTCTTGAGCCGTCATCTTGCCCAACTCGGCCTGCAGGCCGAACGGAGCTGAACCGGGCTGAACCATGGGTCCAAGAGCCTCCGATAAGATCCGGAGATGGTCGGAAGCTGAGCCGTCGTAGGCAAACTGCAGAGAAGGAACCCTCCGGTTAAACAAACCGGCGTAGGGTCCAGCCGGAGGAGGAGGTGGCGGCGGAGGAAGAAGAAACGGGTCGTGTTGGTCGACTCGGACCGGATTGGCGAAGTGATGATGGTGGGCCGCCTGGTTGAAGGAGTGAACCGGAGGAATATTCCATGGCTGAAGGATTGGAGAAACTTCAGGAAACATACTGTTCTGTTGCTGCATCTGTTGCAGAAGCAGCTGCTCTTGATAGCTGTGAAAGTTGTTTATGGCTTGCGAAGAACACTGCCCATGATCTTCCTCTCTTTTCATCTCCAATATGATCGAATGTATAATAATAACACCTTAAACCTATAGATATATATAGAGAGAGAGAGAGAGAGACACACACACACACGTGATCAGCTTCGAGTCTTTTGATATATATAGACCAAGAAGAGAGAAGAATATAATAGAACACAGGGCTTAATAGCGTGTTCCTTTGATGTGCGATGAAGGAGAAGGAGAAGGAGGCAAGAGGATCGACGGGGATCTGAAATCTCTATCAGACTTTGGTAGGTTTTTTTTGGCTGTGAGGGAAAGAGGTGAGAATGACCCTTTTTATCCTACGCTTGAAGAACAAAACTTTCCTCCTCTCTCTTTCGCTTTGTTGGGTAACTTTTGGGTTTATTTTTTGTTTTTTCCATCGTCTTCTCTGAAACCCCACCACCACCCTCTAAATATAAAGAAAGAGAGAGCCTGTTCGTTTACTGCTCTATATTATAAATATATATATTATTCTTTTCCTCCTACGGCGGTATTCTCATGGATGAAGCTGAGGGGGATCTTTGTTGGAAAGATTATAGAGAATATACTAATCTTGTTAGGTTCTTTAAAGTTTGAGTAGACTGGAACTCTTTCGTCGAATAAAATTAAGTTAAATAATAATTAATATAATATAAACTTGAGTCTTGAATTTTTGAAATAAGATACACTATCTTTTCACGGCTCTTGCTAATTTGTTTTCTCCTTTCCTGGCAGTGGCTCCCCTCCCTATTACAAATTTAGAGTATGATAATAGTATATTTATACCAATACACTACTACTCTGGATGTGAAGGAATAGTGAAAGAATTTTTAAACTTGTGATTGGTTCAAAGTGTATAATGACACTATATGTGAATGATGGGACTTAGGGAAGAGAGAGAGAATGGGAAACAGAAGCACAACACAAACACAGAGTGAACACAGAAGAGGAACATTGTCGACCGACCAAGGACCAAAAAGGCTGATAGTATCATGATGATAAAAGGCTTAGGCAGCTAAACCTTTCTTTCTTTTCTTCATTAGTTTATAATATTCTAAAGAGAGTTCATCTTTTTCGCCCTTTAGTCTTTTTATTTTTTTGGCTCTCTCTCTCGTACACCTCTCGGTCAAGCCACGTTCTTCCATACTCTTGGGCTATTTCCACCCAAACTCTTTCTGCTTCCCCAAGACCATGTAATGATTGAATCTTGAAACACACTCCACCCCTCTCTCTCTCTACAAAGTGCATGTTCTTTTTCTCTCTCTAGTTTCCATGAGTGTCTTGGTTTCAGTTATATCTAGGCGCAATATATACTCATGCCTCTCATTACCCTTGTCCTTTTGGAACCTCTAAAATGTTATTATATATATGATGTTTAATGATTTTTCCAGGGATATAGCCAGTTAGTGGAGGTTGTCCTGTTGATTAAGAACAAGAGGGAAAGAAGGTATAGAAATTAGACAATGCTTTGAATTTCTATGTTTCGATGGAACATTAGAAGAAGAGCACAATCAAGAGAGAGAGAGTGGATGATATTGGCTTCATCTTTACGTGTGGCATGCAGTAAGGTGTCTGCTGTGTAAAATCAAGTGTTGCTCAAGCTTCAAGTTTACACCAAAATTTGTGGATCTTCTTCTCTTATTATATATACTAGCCATTCATTGATCATCATTTCAGTTTCATGATCTTTCCTGAAATTATATATTTGTATTTTTAATTATATGGATTTTATGTAACTATACTTTGACGGTTTTTGACCTCCTTTATATATATCTCATTAGTTAATTACTTGTGAAAATCCTTTTTATATATCAAATATTTTTCTAATTATATGTATTATTTAGAACACTAATTATTGCTAATGATCGGTTGTTTTTTTCTCCTATTTTAGGTAAAGATTTTGAGTTATATATGTATATATTGATGAAGTAGTTTGATCAATTATCAGTATAACACAATCCTTAACTATCACATTTATAATGACATGTCTGATGTGTTTGCAATAACTTATTACGTCTGTAGTTGGGAGGGTGTCCATGATTTTAGATCCTATTGAGCCATTACGATATCACACAATAATACTCATATATACGCGTGGCATTTTAATTTGGCCCCTGAAAAGTTTAAATATATAATTCTATAGGGGGGAAAACCATACTAATATGGTTTTTGCAGAAGAAATCAATCGTATTTGAAACTTATAAGTATAAAATAAAAAAAATATTCGTTTTATTTTTGTTCTTTTCTTTCGGCCAAAGTTATTAGGTTTACCATTTACCATGTGCTCTCCCTACTTTAAAAATATAAGACATTTTGTAAATTAAATATTAAAAATATAAAGTATTTTTAATTTTTCAATGTGTAGTTAATGAATTTTTTTCAAAAATACTCTTAATAAATAAATCATTCAACTTGTCATGTTTAAATGAGATATTATATTAAATAAATGTAAATATGAAAAGATAATGTCAATTTAAAGACAATTAATTAATTTATTAGACAAATGCATTTGCAATTTATCCAGTTTTTTTGTTGCTTAATGCTTATCAACTATCGGTTGCACTTGCCTTATCTATGTACATTTCTGATAATTATAATACCTACCCTCCCTCCTCCTCTACACACGCACCCACATATACATGAGCATAAACATGTGTCTGTGTTATACTCCTATTTTATTTATAACTTTTTTTTTAAAAAAAGACGTATTAAAATTTTAATTATTATTATTAAAGTATTTTTATAGGGTATTTAATGAGGGGAAAATTTAATTTTTTTAAAAAAATCAAATTTTCGACTAACATTATTTTTTGAAAGAGTGAATTAGTTACCGATGGTTTATATATTTGGGTCTGGTGAGAGTAACTTATAGTTTCATGGTATATTGTTTTTGTCTGCCTTGTTGAAGTAAAAGAAAGAAAAGGACATAAAGTCAAATATATAAGGGTGCAATATGACTCAAATTTGCTTGATATAGAATAAGCCAAAAGAATAACATAAAATTCTCCAAAAGTATGCATAGACAGTTGTGGGTGGATTTTACGAATTTTAAATCAACTTAGTGCGCTTATATTAATAAACACCAGTACATATTTCTAAACGACCGGATAAAGTTAAATACTTCCTCTAATCCTATTTATAAGGTAGAGAGAGAATATATTTTTGATCATATTTATAAGTCATGTTATTAAATTTTCATCACAAATTTTCTCTTTTACTCTCTATCGAATGTTGGAGAGAGAAAATATATTATTGAAGTATATATATTTAATAAGGGTATAGTTGAGAACTTACTAAATTTTAAGACTGAGTTAATGAGTTTTAAAATTTTCTTTAATATTGATAAAATATGTTAGAAGTAATTTATAAATAGGACCAGAGGAGTATTAATTATGCTATCAGTTAACAATAATTTACTTCCTCCACATATATAAACTACTGCTCTAGCTCAAAATATAATATACATACATACATGCATACATACATACATGCATACATACAATAATTTACCAACTAGAAGTAGCATTGATCCAAAATGCAAAGTATTTTGCAAAAAGTGAAAAGTATTAAATTCTTCTTTTTCATAAGTTTTATTATTAATTATATTGTATAATCAAGGGGTGCTTGGTTCAATTGATCGAGAGAGTTGAATCAGTTTATCCTAAGTCTTGTATTTAAGTTTTGGGATATGCAGTCACATTGCATGAAATATGTTAAAGGCATCCTGAGGTACTCTCAAAGCCATTGTTTTATATAACAAAGAAATTAAAGATAATTAAAATAGATTACTTTCAATTGGGGGTAATTTGGAAAAGTAATTATAATTTTTTACCATTTTAATGTTATAGATTACTTTTAGCTATTTTTTTTAATTCTTATAAAATTAATTGAAAGTACCATATATTTTAAACAATAAGAGTGCTATATAAGAAGTAAAAACTCTAATAAACTTGCATGATTTATGAGCTAATGGTGCTCATTTTTCATATTCCATACATCATGCATAGATACTAGTACAAAATAATTTTTTGAGAGTGTTTATTTTTGACCTACAGGAGTGTTTTGGAAGCGCTCCCGCACAGATGGTTTAAGTGCTTTTATACATTAGCACTTTTTATAAAAGTGTTCCCGTAGGCATCTAAAAATTTTAAAATAAAAACCCTCCAAGAGCTCTTTCCTATTAAGCGCTCCCATATAGCTCTCTACAAGAGCGCTAGTCAATAAAGCACTCCTGTAGAGGGTTTTACTGGAGCGCTTCTTAACAAAAGTGCTCCAATATGTACTTTTATTTTAAAAAAATAAAATTCTTTTTCACCATATATTTTATAGTTTTCACAATTATTCAACTCTAATAAATTTTGTAGAACTCATAAATAAATTTTGATAGCATCATCACACTATCAAATTTGGAACCAAATCTTTTACATGTCAATATACAAACTTTTTTTTAACTTTATGTCATTCTTCTAACATAATTGATTTGTAAGAAATCAAAAAAGAAACCATATATGATTACCTAAGTTGTGTGAAATCATATATATAGCAAATGTGAGATCTTAAGGTTTCTATTTAAGGAGACTTGTATCATAATAGACTTGTGTATTCAATGAAATTAAGGGTTCTATCTAAACTCCAAAATATGTGCAGAAGATATGAACAATTTGAAACATAAGGATTAGAAAAAGAACAAAAAGACTAAACAAAAAATCGGAGAGTAAATACATAAAAGATGAGAAGAAAAGGTTATACCATTGCTTTGTATTTCTCATCTTTAGGCAACATTTGAAACATCCAATAACTTTCCAGAGTATTATATTTCAAACGCTTTGACATACACTTTGATTTTTTTTAATTTTGTATAGGTCCACGGGAGCACTTTTCTAGTCAAGCGCTCCCATAGGTTAACATTCCAAACCACTTATTTTGAATCATATGGTAAATTATATTAAGCACTCCCATAGGTCTATGATGCATATGGTGAATTATAGATATTTTGAATCGTATTAAGTAATAAAGTGTGAACAAATCATTTATAGTGATATAATGGAAATCATACTATTGTATTCTACTCCCTTAGTTCCAACATAATTGTGATTTTGGGGATGTGCACACAAAGAAGAATGCTAATATATAACATAATTTTAATAAAATGTAAGGATATTTATTTAGAAAGTTAAGACTATTTAATATTTAAATTGCAATAGTGATCCTATATACTTCAATGAAGGCACCGAAAGAGTAAATGGCATATGACATTTGGTAACGTTGAAAATTAAAGAATAGGGGAAGGCAACATAGAGCCTAAACTTCAATGATATTTATGCTTTCAATTGATTTTTGACACATGGCACGTTCTCCACAGACAGCCTTCCCCTTCTTGCCATCTGTCTTTATAAAACACTTCTAACATATTTTATAAGAATAAAAAAAACTTTAAAATTTATTAACTCTATATATAAATTTAATAATTTCTTAATTTTATACCTATTAAAGATACATATTTTAATAATATATTTTCTCTCTCCAACATTCAATGAAGGTTAAATAGAGAAATTTGTTATGAAAATTTAATAAGATGACTTATAAATAGAATAAAAAAGATATTCTCTCTACACCTTATAAATAGGATCCTAAGGAGTATATTAGTAGTTTAATTGCCTCTCCTTGACTGGTCCACATACATAAAGGTTCGAAGTGATTATGTCTATGACCTGCCCAATCTCTTCAACCATAACTATATATTACTCCTATCTAGTACTCCTATTTACAAAGTAGGTAAAGTATTTATTTTGATACTATTTATTAAATGTTGAGAATAAGGTTATTAAATGCTGGAGTATTTTACTTTTAAAGTAGGAAAAATAGCAATCAGATAAAATTTATATCAATCAAGAATAAATTATTGTCAAAACTTGAATGAAAAAACAAGCCTGAATAGATTGTTGTTAACTTAAAATTAGTTATTATCAAAATCTGAATGGATATTTGTTAATAAAAGACTAGCCTAAATTGACAAATATCCATTCAAGTTTTGACAACAATTGATCTTTAATTGATATAAATTTTATATAGATTAGAGGTCCTTGATTTCTGTTTTTACTTTAAAATATATATATTTAATAGGAATAAGGTTAAAAACTTGCTAAACTTTTGGATAGAGTTAATAAGATTATGGTGAAACATAATATAAGTGACTTATAAATAGAACCAAAATCAAGAAAACTGAATTTTTAGATAGTTAATAAGATTATGGTGAAACATACTATAAGTGACTTAAAAATAAGACTAAAATTAAAAAAATCTTAAATCTCGTTAACTCTATCTAAAAATTTAATAAGTGTTTAACTTTAACCCTCTTAAATATACATATTTTAAAAATAAAATACTTTAATATTTAATAACCTTCTCAACATTTAATACAAGCAAAATAAAGAATAAAAATAGACTCAATAATCATTGAGGATGTGCCTTATAAATAAGACCAAAATAAATAGTGTCTTCATTTTATGAATAGGACTAGAGGAATATATATCTACATAACTTGAATGATATATGAATAAACCTATCATATAATTTTGATAGTGATACTACGAAAAAAAAAATACTACTCTTTTTAATTCTTAGTGTAAAACACTTTCAATCAATTCACACATCTTGAAAAAATTAGCTTTTTTCTTGATATCATAAAAAAATAAGATATATTTTCATTTTTACCCTTAATTTTAAATAATGATATAACTACATTAAATACTTTTATGTTAATTGAGAAAGGTAAAATTAAAAAAAATGGTTTAAATGCTACAAAGTGTCCTATATTTTAGATAAAAAACTACTTTTAAAAGGTGTCATATAAAAAGGATACCAAGGAGTATACAACTAAAGATACAGTAAAAACTAAACGTGAGAAAGCTACATTAGTTCATATAACTAACATTAACAATGTAAGTCCATATATAGCAAAAAAGTGTTTTTTCATTTATCCATAAGTGAGGTTGAGATTAATAAAAGTTAATTTCTTCCCTTTTGATTACATGCGATAAATGTGTGTGTGTGCGTGTATGATTTTGACTAATGATATTGTGTTGCTTCCTTGAACTGATAAAGATTGATACTTTACATCTTTATATAATTGCATGTGTAACATTGACCTAAAAATTTAACTAGACTTCAAAGGCAAGTTACATGCACTCACACTTGGCAAGCCTGCAAGATAACTAGATGGTTTCATAATTAAGCAGCATCCATAATGTTCATCTAAAGTGAAATTAAAATCATTAAAGCCTACACGCAAATTTCAACCCTACATATAAGTCAACATTATCGATTTTTCTGTGCATGTCCAAATATCCAGTTGTGAGGGGAAAAAAAAACTTAATATTGTGTTTGAGTTAACGAAGATTTAAATTTGAATTTAAATTAAATTTTTCATTTGGATATATAAATGTCTATAAATTTAGATTTGATTTAAATTCAATAAGTTTTATTATAATTAACTTCTTTTCGTGATTTCAAATTTTTCATATATATATATATATATATGTATATAAACTTCTTTTCATGATTTCAAGTTATATATATATATATATATATATTGATTGTTTAAAATTTCAGCCACTCTAATACTCTCCTTATCTCCATACTTCACATTTTTATTATTAGTGTTTCTATCACTCTTGTCTCTTGTTCCTATCTTTTTTGGATTAAAAAATAGAGATAAACCAATCACTACTCCTAATCTTTTACTCTTGTTTAGAATCTCAGTTCGTCTCTGTTATTACTTTCAAATTTTTTTTACGCAATCCACACAAGAAATTTTAAATGCATGATTTTAAATTAATTAAAAATTCAAAATTTAAATTTGTCAATCAAAACGCTGACTAGATAAAATATGAAAACGAACTCAAAAGGCAAAAGACTGAAAGAGTGACTAAAGATTGTGTTGATGAATAGTGGAGAAGCTAGGTAGGAGTAAAATGGAGACAAGGGTGAGAGATTATTTTACATTGGGGGTTTAATTAAGGTGGGTTAATTAATAATGAGAGGGAAAAGAGAGGAAGGTACAGTAATGTTAGAGGATGACAGATAATTAACAAGTGAGGTGAAGATCCAAGAATTAATGGAAAGTACAGAGAAAGCTCATTACAATGTCCCCTCTGATCCATCCTCTCCCTATTTCCTTTTGGTACGGATTCCCTTCTTTTTCTTATTTTGCTCAGTCACTATCCCTTGTTCCCTCCTCTTTCTCTCCCCTTCTTTCTATTTATATATTTATCAATAAATTAAACCCACCTCTTAATTAACTTTAATACATGGGAAAGAAAACATATATAACTCTAGTTAATGAAATTGATTTCTCTCAATTATTAATTTTGTTGAACATTTTAATTAGGAGATTGAAACTTAATTTAAAGATTTCAAAATATTCTGTTTTAATTATTATTGTTTTGCATTTCTGGCTATATATCTTTTTAATGTTTTATCCATTAATATGTAATATCTTTTAGGATATCAATATTCAATTTATAATTTATAAAATATTCTCACATTTAATTCTTAGGACTATGTTTAAACTTATAAAGAGTGCAGTAACAAATTTACTTCTTACTCCTTCCGAATAGAAAAGAATTGATATTAAACTGCTTCCATGTGAATTCCTCTTTCTCTATCTGCTCATTTGCATAATTTAGTTCTTGAATTGTGACTTAGAACAATTCAATTCTTATAGTTTATTGAATTAAGAAATTATAAAAATGGGTTGTTTAGAGTAAAAAAAATATAAAAACTCTTATTCAGGACATAACTAGAGTTAAGTTGTTCTAAGAGTTAAAGTTTAAGAACTCTATATTTTCTTCCGTTAATTATTTTTTCATCAAAACTTAGTTGTTTCTGGATCTCTTCATTGAATAATATCTGTAGGGGCAGGTCTCAAGGACTCACTATAAAGATTAAAGTGCTTATACATAACTTCTAATAAATAATTCACCAACGAAATTATTACATCAAGTAATAAGAGTTGAGTAATTAATATATATATATATATATAAGCAGTATTCTTACCAAACTGGAGTAATTAATTAATATATACTAGTTGATTGGCTCAAGCTCAAATATACATCATGAGACAGTAAAAACCTGAGGATCTTTATCTTAACCTAAAATTTGGTTCTTGCACACAGAGAGTGAGAAAGATAGAGAGAGAGAGAGAGAGAGAGAGCAGAGGAGAGAGAGGGAAGCAGTTTTCTAGGGCATGATCACTTTCTCGGTCGCACGCATGTCTGCTTTTGTCCCCATCGTTTGTAAATGAGCTTTTCAACTTCATCTTTTGTGATAAATATAATATTATATTTTGTTTTCTGCATTTGTATTTGAAAGTTTCCATTGTTTGTTTGTTTGAAAAGAAGGAAACCCTATTCAAACCATTGATGATAGCTGCAGAAGCACACCACTAAGCAGAGAAATGCGGGTTGTGAGTGGAGATTATTATGATGACATCAGTCCCACCCTGTCATGACGTACAGTGTTCTTTCTCTCTCTAGATTCTCTTCTCTCTCCCCCCCGCTCTCTCTCTCCAACATTCTTTAGTGCTTAATGAATAATGAGTGAATGGTGTTATGGCTTCTGCACTTATTTTGCTATTTACACTCACAACCCAAACAAACTCATATACAATTACTTTGCCTTCTCTAATGAGTGCTTCCTTTGAATTCGTCTTCACCAATTGTGTACCAAACACCTACAATTGTATTGTGGTGTGTGTGTACTAGTTGCTTGTAATTTCTGTACGTAGTTTGTTGTTCATACATGCATTCATATATACAGGTATATATACTTCTATGGTACCATTTACAGGGTAAAAAGAGTATTTTTTTTTTTGATCCTATTGATAGTCATATAGAAAACCCCAATGATTATTGCATTTGTTTTTATGTTTTTGCCCCCATTAAATGTTGAGAAAATTATTAAATATTAAATATTATATTTTTAAAGTATGTATATTTAATAAGGATAATATTAAAAACTTATTAAATTTTTAGAAAGAGTTAATGAAGTTTAAGATTTTTTTGATTTCAGTAAAAATGCTAAAAATTACTTATAAATAAGATCAAAGAAATTATATCATGCTCCCTCTTGAATTATATATAAGTCATCTTATAGAAATAATTGATGGTCCGTTTTTTTAAATTGCTTTGTATAAAAAGATGGATCATTAATTACTTTCATTTTATTTTATCAATTTTCTAGGAGTAAAATAAAATGATAAATATGAAAGAGAAAATATTTTTGAAGATAATTTATTTAATAAAAGTAAATTAAAATATTTTTCTTTTTCAAAAAACATTAATAATTTAATTACTTCTCATTAGTTTCAATGAGGTAGTTAGATGTAAATTTTATATAAGACTAAATAAAGTATATGATCCTATTTATAAGTTATTTTTAATATATTTCACTAGTCAAAAAAATAATAATAACCCTTAAAACTCATTAATTTTATCTAAAAATTTAATAAATTTTAAATTTTTTTCCTATTAAATATAATACTCTTTTCATATTACAATATATGATATTAGTTATTATTTCACGATTCTTAAAAAAAGTTAATAAAAAATTAATTTTTAAAAAAATTTAAATTAAGCATTAAATACTTTATATATGTGTCTTAATATAACAATTAAAATTTTAATGCATTATTTTTTAAAAAAATAATAATAAATAAAGTAGGGATATAGTTTGAAAAATAGTTATAAAAACTATCTAATGCCTTGTATTATTTTAAAATAAGTAGTGCTTTTAGAAAATGTATTATGTTGTGGTCTTCAATGAGTACTTTAACTATTTATTTTCATTCAATGGCATTTAATGAGAGCTAAAAGAGATGATCTGTAATACAAATTTAATTACATGATATTTATAGACGTGATCAAAAGAATTATTCTCTCTTTACCTTATAAATATGACCAACAAATAGTATATGTAGTTAACAATATGATTTCTCTTAATAAATTTTCATTTTCAAATATATAATTTCATCAAATATTCAAATAAGTTCACACAGCTAGCTTATATGTTATAGCGAGGAGAAGTTGTTTGGCATTGCTATTTTTAGATGTTTAGGAACATTTCAAATATCTTGTGTTGATTGCTATACATACACTATTCACATTTCCGATTTAAGTATATGAAGGGCATACATATTCCCATGTTACATGTTAAATTTGAAAGGAAAATATAAATTTCGCAACCTTCTTAATTGTTCTATTAAATTATATATAAGAAAATCAATAAATCTCAATCATTATATCAAATTTTAAAATAAAAAAATGATATCGTTCCTTGAAAATTTTGGATGACTTAATTTAACTATTAGTGGTAAAATCTTTTTTTTTTTAAAAAAAATTCCTTGTCAATAGCGGTTAATGTAAATACAGGTCATTACAAACATCTTCTTTGCCAAAAAAGAAAGAAAAAAAAGCATCTTACTCCTTAAAATTAGAGTTTTGCACTATAATTTTTTTTTAGACATTTGACACGAATTCACTTTCTTGTTTTGAAAAAAAAAACAAAAACAAAAAAGGGAAAAATCTCTAATCTCGTAAAGGTTAAAGAGAGCGCCGATAGATAATTTTTAGATATGCAGGTTTGTATGATGATGCCTTGCCATTTGCAGTTTTATTTATCTATTTATTTATTGGCAATGTTGTTTAATTTTTATTATTTATTCGTCCCTACCAAATGATTAGGGGTGATTGTTTGAAAGTAATAAAAGCTATTAATAACATTATTAAAATAAGAGCGTAAATAATCACACATTTAGACATGCATGTATATTTATGATTATGTCTTGCTGCATGTGATTCTACCTATTATTTCTTTTGAATTCAATAGAAAGTACATTCTATGGCTCACTTCCACATTAATTTAGTCAATAAGTGCAAGACAAAGTAATGATGAAGTTTACTATTATATTCCATCTATCCAAATGATAAGATATTTTAAATAAAATTCATATAACAGTAAACGTTATTAAATATACTTAATAATTTATCTTTTTAAAACAAAAATATAAACATTCAAAAATATCATCATTTAATATATTAAAAAGAAAAAAAATGAAAATTAATTACAGAAAGAGCAGAGGTAATATTATAATTAGTAAATTTAGTAAAACCTTAATTTGGTCAAAGTATTTTATATTTTGAGATAAAAAAATTTCTTCAAAAGTACCATATAATTTGTGACGGAGGGAGTTTTATTTTTCTTTATTGTTAAAAAAAAGCGTCATTCATTAGGGAAAAAAGAAGTTTAAGTGATAATAACAAATATGTCTATATTAATTATAAGGAGCTATGAATATGTGTGGTGTTAGAAACAGTTGTCCTCCTAGTTTTATGATCGTAATATTTATATGGATTTGAGAAATTAGTTTCACTTTATCAGACTCAAAAATAATATTTTTGTTAGATTCATAAACAAAATATAGATTTAGAAGACAATTGCAATAAAATTCTAATAGTTATTCATAACAATGCTTAGATTTGTATGTATTTGGTTACATAATCGGCTCATAGTGCCATTCTGAGCATGATAGAAAAAATGGTTGATGTTACACGTATTAATTTGTATAAACTTTATTTGATTTTAAGGAATTGCATCAATGTTTGCATGTAAAATTAACATTTTGTAAGGCGCAGAAATTAAATAAGTAGGAAAAAAAGCTAAATCATAGACCCAGTGTTGATGATGACTATAAAGTTAATAAATTCTGAAAAAAAAAAATCGAATTCAATTCGAAGTCTTCATACATCCCACAATAATAAATTGCAAGATTCTATATATCATTTAATAGTTATTTACTACTCCCTTCATTTAAAAATGTAAGGTATTTTTTGAGAAGTTGAATGTTAAAAAATATAAAATATTTTTAGCCTTTCGAGGTGTAATCATTATTTTTTTAAAAAGTACTCCTATTGATAATGACTTTATATTTATTGTAGAATGTTTAATAGAGATAAATATAAAAAGATGGGGTTAATTTGAAAGTAGATCATTTCTTTATTAGGACAAAATTTAATTAAAAATGCCTTATATTTTTTTAATAGAGGGAGTATATTTTTATTCTTTTTGGTTAAATTTTCCAAGCGAAACACAATGCATAATTTCTCAATATATAATAACATTAATATGTACCCATCACTATGACAACGATATGAAATGACAGAGTTTTTAATGAATAATTAAGCAAAAACACAAGACTTTCCAACAACTAATAATAATTTTTTTTTAAAAAAAAAGCAGGTGATCGATTGCAATTAAAAACGTCGTAAGTGTAGCTCTTGGGTGTGAAACAGTTGGACTCTAGAGGATAAAAATATATCCTCTGATAATATTCGATAAGGTAATTAATAAAATTTAAGGCACGCGGAAATACCAAATATGTCATGCTGATAGCAAGAGGCACCTTCTAATTCCAAGGTGGTGAATATTATATATACATATATAAAAGTAAAATCTGGTTCTTCTTCTGTGTTTGGCAATACAGACATAGATATAAGAGTACCAGAGATAGATACGCAGCCCTGCAAGCCCAATATTTATATATAATCAACAGTCATCACGCGAGAGATACAACAGAGAGATCCAAACATGAACCAAAATTAACAATACAAGTATATGCTTGTGCGTGCATAAGATCCTTAAACAAATACAACCCCCCCCCCCCAACCCAAACTTTCTCTTAAACAATACAAGGGTTAAACTTAGTGCAGGAGGGTTGGTGATATATATATATATATAGAGAGAGAGAGAGAGAGAGAGAGTGTAGAATAGTAAGCATTTTGAAGTCTTGCAGGAGTTAAACATGCATTCTATTTTTGGGCAAAAAAAAAAAATGCATTCTATGGTATTTGTACTAGAAAACATCCCATGTGCTGTATTCTCTAAATGATAAGATTCTTATCATGCACGCAAATGGGTTTAACTGTTTAACTATTCATGACTGATATTGGCTGAAATTAAAACAAACTATTCTGGATTGATGAATTATGAAGCTTATATAACAGATCTGATATATGTTCTCAGTATTAATTAATTACTTATGTTAGATATTGCTTCTTGTTTTAAATCATGCATGAACATATTAATTAAATCGTTTCTGATCTCATATTCGAGGACAATATGATAAGAGTAAAAGAAATTTAATATCCCTCAAATAAAGTTGATGGTTTGAATATTATAAATGGAAAAATAATACTTAAAGAGCTGGCCTTATTTACACTTGACAATACTTGAATTTAGATTAGTTAATATAGTTTTAGATGGAAAATTAAAAAAAAGGTTTAATGACAGAACTGTATGATTTCGATTCAAGTATCATAACGTGAAATAATAAGGTATCCGTTTGGTTGTTAAGAAAAAGAAAGAAGGAAAAGAATAGATTCAAGAACTAAAGAATAATAAAATGATCACAATATTGAAAGAGATAAGTCAATCATATTTATTAAAAAAAAAGAAAGAAAAAGAGAAAAAAGGTAGGCAAGTAGTTTAATTTATAAGGTTGAGAGTTACGATTTACAAAATTTGTAAAAGGCATAGTAATTCTAACATTTGTAGTATTAGCTAGGTTTTATAATGGAAAAGATAATACCAAGATAAAAATGCAATCAACTTATCATGTTAAAGTAGACACTTTATTTTTAACTTTATTTCTTTAATACATTCCATTCCCATCATTTTCAACTACTCCTCAGATTATATATCATTGGATGCCCATTTTTGTGCAGTTTCATTTATATATAAGGCAGCCTGAATTTTTATCTGAACTGAACAGCAGGTGTTCCCTTATAGTAGCCAATACAAAATAACTACGATCCAATAACTTTATAATATTCGCTTTTGGCAAGTGCTAGCTTTAGTTTCTATTTTCTGCACATATCAATTTGCATCTGCAGGCTTCAGCCTTGTATCAATGCACATTTTTCGCCTTGCAAAAAAGGTTGCCTGATGAATAAAAGAATCCCCCGAAGTCGTTTTCAGTCTCACCTCTAAATTTCAAACCAATGACCCTGACCAAATGTGAGCCTCTCAATAAATTGTCAAATTGTTCAAATTGGCTCACTAAAAAAAGCATTAGTTTATTAGGAGGATAGTGTCTTAGATCACAGGTTTTCCCACTAAGTTTTAATAATGGTCGCTTCCACATATGCAAAGAGGGTTCATCCTACAATTTATAAATGAATAAGGTTCGTTGAATCTTTTTTAAGCTCTGGCTAATTGTTTAAACTAGCTCATCTTTCTTCACTCACAGCTAATAATAATTAACCACATTCACTGCACTGAAGAACTGAATTTAATATTAGTCTCCAAGTTGGTACTCTAGTATCAAGTAATTGCATAAATATACATTGCTTTCCACTAGCCGTCCTGATGCAGACGAATCAAGTGGCATCAATCATGATCTTTAAAAAGTACAAGACGATATATGATCCCTAACTATTATTATCTCGAAGGGATGTTCTTGTTTGGATAATTTAAAACGTACCTCAGCTTTTGTCCTTCCATCAACTGTGCAGCACGCCTATACCGGGTCAGCAGGTGAAGAAACCGGATACAATGTAGCCCACAGCCCTCAAAATTGTTGACAGCATAAAAGGAAATACCATTAAATAAAAAGAACTCCAAATTAGTCCATCAGCATTATTTGAATTCACCTCTGAATAGAATTTTGTGCCAGAAAAGGCAATTAGTTCTATTAAATTTTACAGTATAAGTGTCAAAAAAAAATTCAGGATCTGAACTCTGCCAGTGCTATCTCTGTTATTCAACAGAAACAGGACCTCCCCAAGACAACAACCAATGATCGCTACAAATACAATTCCTACTAGGATGAACTAAAGCTCGTTTGTTTGAACGGTAAGAAGCCATGAAACTAGGATAGTTGCGTTACTTTTACTTGCACACAAAATTTTTACCAACACGTATGATCTCTAAACTCTAGTGGAGCTGCTGGATTAAAAATCCTAGTGAGGTTTTGGCACGAAGCCATCAACAGCAAAGTTCCGAGTGGCAGCAGGAATAGCTAAACGAATCCCGTCAAGTTCTGGTTTAGCAATCACTTGACAACCCAGACGCGATCTGCAAGGCAACTCAGAAAATTAGAGTTGGAATAATCCAAAAAATTAGTATCCAGCTTCTAATTGGTGAAGAAAGAACCCACGTTTCAGTTAGTCCAAAAGCTAGATCCAACATGTCATTTTCTTCATCAGTTGGGTCTTCTAATTTATTATAGTACCCTACATCCTGTAAAAAGTTCAAAAGTTGGACTTCTGTAAATGGGAAGCAGAAACTTGGGACAGCAGCGAAATCATCACAAAAATCACTACTTAATATTTATCATCCACAATGTACCATCACTATAACATGACATGTTGAACAGGCAAGTGAGCCCTCACATGCTCCTGCAAGAACATCGAGTTGTATATTAACTACTTTTGAATAAAAAGATAACTTGTCAATTCAAAAATTGGCCCAGAATAGAGGGAACGGAAATGGATGTATTATAATAAAAGCCCCTCGTTTTAATTAAAATCAGCTACCCGAGAAGGATCAGGCTGTCCATGTGTGGCCCAAAACAGGCTTGGGCATGAGGGATAAAGAAAGAAAGAAAGAATTTCAAAATTACCAAATGTTAAAAGAGCAGTAACAAGAAGAAGCACATTTCATGATAGAAGTAAAGCAATGATTTCAGGGCTCTAGAAACCAAACTTTAAAAGAGAGCACTAGCAACAAGATAAAGTTTCAAAGCGGAAGAATATCACAATGACAGTAAAATTATTGCCTTCAAGTTCAATGTCATTTTCATGAGCAGCTTCTAGCATGGACATTCCAATAGGGACTTTAATTTGCTTCTCCTCACCATCCTTATCAACAAAAGTTACTGATATCCTGCACAGAATTGCATGAGTTAGGGGCAGAAGAATTGTGCAGCTGTGACACATGCTCCAATAGGACCTCATTTTGTATTGGTCAAAATGTACTGTTACTTGATGTAAATGGCCAAAGAGGAATGTCGGAATTTTCAGAGAAATTTTTATGGCTACCCTTTTTGAAAGAAGATTATGCACAACTAGTGATCCCCTAAGTTGAATATGACGAGAGATAGCAAGCTTTACTAGGTTAATGTGTTATCTTGCGTGTTCCATCTCAATTCTGCTGTTGTGGTCTAATCTTTTTCTTCTCTTATTCCAACAGAACAAACAGTGCAGTTTTCCGCCTTGATACACTACATTAAGAACATTCCTTCCTTCCTTTTAAACAATGGTTACATCAAATCGTTTATCACTCATCATCAAAACACATGTTCATTTGAGAAGTCACAGTACCAGAGTGTAAGCTGTCCTAAGGGCACATAATAAGGAATGATGATAAAGAAGATTAACCACTATTAATAAATAGCTGGATTCTTGCTATCTGGAAAAGACGTGAAATGGAAGATATTCAAGGAATCATGAGCCACAGCATCCACCGATCCCTGCTCAAGGATTGCTATTACTTTTTGTCTCTGGTTTAAATCATCAAAATCTTGAGATTAACCAAAATCCTATTCAGATATATCATCCATTGCCAACAAGAAGAATTCTAGATTGGTAGAACAACAAAGGCATGGGGCACTAGAATTCTCAGTACATTTAAGTTCTCTGAACTGTTCAAATTTTAATCATTAAGAGAAAAAAGAAGGGGTTAAATTTCAAGCTCTTCTTTGGGCCAAAAAAAATAAAAATTCAAGCTCTTCCTATTTAGCTTTTTCTCTAACCTTCCCACTCAATTGAGTCAGAGAACTTGTTGCCATTATCACCAGTTAGTGATTCCTCATACCATAACAATACTAACATGCCACCCTACACCAGGCAACAGAATTGCCAATGAATTTAACCATGGCAATGATATGAATCATTAGCTCTGCAAAGTTATGCCAAATTATATTGGGAACGAAGAGTATTTTATAAGCAAGTTCAAGACTCTATTCTGCTGGACCTTACCAGCTAACAGATATTGGATCCATACACCCAGTCCCATGTGTATCTTCAGAAAATATATATACATATATATATTCTCTCAAAATAAACACTCCACATGGCCGTTGATATTTCATTTTTCTTTTTGAAGATCAAGTCTAGAGGATTACAAGAAATCTTGGGGCTATTTGAAACTGTTTTTATATTGTTTTGAGAATTGGTGTTTTATAAAACATGTTTTGAGAACAAAAAATTTAATTAAAAAAGATGTTTTTTTTTTATTCTCTCTTATTCTCCAAAACCATAATCCCAGAACACCTTAAAGTTGTTTTCATTTTTTTATTCTCCAGAACAATTTTTTTTTTGTTTTCTAAAATACTTTTTGAAAGCACGTTACCCAACAGATTTTTTTATACTTTTATTGTGGAAAACAAAAAACTGTTCCAAGAACAGGTTGCCAAATAGGCCACTTAAATCTGATCTGAGAACAGAACTGAAATCAGGGATTAATGTACAGTCAGTGACAGTGTGACAGTTTATATCTCTAGTGATGGCCTGATCAAGTCCACCTCGTGTATGCCAAATGTTTCAGAGGAGTTTACTCCACACAGCAGCTTTTCCAGAAGGTGCTACTAAATTTAACATTAACGGTTAAGATAGCATATATAATGCATTCAACACCATAATATACCATTACTAAACTTCAGATTGAAGTTTATTTACAATAGAATATTTTATTTACAATAGAATATCATCTTCCAGTTCTCTCGTCTCAAAATAAAACTTACGTTTTCTGCTCACCCCCTTCCTCAGGAGTATTGCTAGTGGCCATAGTTGAAAGGTGCTGAGGTTTTTGAAACATGCCTCCCAGACACAATTCAGCAGATGACCCCTGTTCAAAGAAAAAGAAAAGAAAAATATTTAATGTAGAGGCATTGCTTTAAAAAATAAATAACCAAATAAAGCTATTTCTTCAATATTCAAATATAAAAGCGTAAGCAGACAAAACCCAATCACCAATTTGATAACTAATCGCATAATTCTATATGATTAAACACAGTTTCACAACTATACTCTCCCAATAAAAACTGTAACTACATTGATAGCAAAGTTTCAGCTGTCTGGGCTAATCTCTCCATCTAAGTCTTTCTGTTTTTTGCTTAGGAGAAAAACCCAAAACTCGATGAAAAAATTTAGTATTAATCATATCCCTCCCATCAGGACCCACATCTGACACCATCAAACAGGCTGCCGATACAACACAATGCTAGGTTCATATGCATTGCCAATTCATTAGCATTGAAATTAGCTTTCCATGTTTCCTATCTGGGGTTTAACCAGAAACTAGTTCAACTTTTTGGCCATCATGGAGGACTGGCCGCTTCCCATGTTCCCACATTAGAATCCCCTCCAACGTTGGTGAAAACAGGTGATCCCGATATCAAGTTCCCCAGTTCCACCGATTGATAATCTCAAAAGTTCCATCCGTTATCATTTAATCTTTTACGAAATGTATACTTAGACATAGCTTTCAGAAGAGTGCATCGATATATTTAAAATTCTAACTTTGCTGATCCGTTCAAAAATAACTAACCGGAGGATGCAAATGCTGCCCATTAATCCTTCGATTATATCCTGCCCTATAATTGGATATAGACTTTCCTGACAAAGGAAACGAAACGAAGCTGAAATAATGAGTTGAACTATCGATTCAATGCAATTATAGCTTCTCACCGTGCATCTCAGGAAAAGGGATAACTGAAGCAAACTAGGGGCTAACAGAAACTAAAGGGAAAAATAGCAAAGACGATCTTCCCCTCTCCAAATAGTAAATTATGTATATGTACCTCTGGACAACTCTTTGACCATCCAAGCTCCTACTCTGGCTAGCCTTGAATTTAACATGGCAGGGATTAGGAAACTCTCTGAACCCTAATTTGCGTGTGAATTTGTATGAAAATGGTCTCCAGAAAAATTCGAAGCTGAGGCGAAGCCGGCGCTGAAAGTGCGGCACGCCTCCGGCGAACTAAGATATATAATAATGAAAGAGTTTGTGCGATAGCTGAAGGCTGAGAATGGCGGTGACCTACAGGAATTGAGCTTCTGAGGTTCTTACCCATCTTCCTTTTTCCACAACTCCCATTTCGGCCTCATGCATGATCCGACTTGACCCGGTTCCATTTTTTGAAAACAAAATTTCCACAGCCTGGTCTATTTTATAAATTTTAAGATTGTTTTGTTTTAAATTAAAATATTTAAATTATTTTTAAAAAATAAAAAAGAGGTTTCAAAAATAATAAAGTTAAGAGATAAAAATATTTTAAAAATTTTAAAAAAATATTAGGTATTCTTACTTTTTAGCTGAAAAGTGCAATTTCATCCTGTTACTAATATTTATTAATTTTAATCATTAAATATTACTTTTGACCAAAAGGACCCCTTCTGTTTCCTAATAATCAATGAGTCAAATCCTTCATTTTTAATCCCTTGCTCGCCCAGATCCTTCCTCTTTCGTGTTGATTTTTGGGCTCACGAGCAGAAAGAAAGGGATCTTTGGGTTCCTTTTCTTGCCCCTCATGATCCCTCCAATTCCTTTCCTCATTTGAAATCAAGCATCCTCATCTTCGCCTCCCATCGCTTATTGTGGTTACTTGATTTTACCACCGCTATTGGAAGCTTTACCTTCGTGATTCCCTTGGGCACAATCTCCTACATTTTCACACACACACACACACACAAAAAAAAAAAAAATTCTCTCAAATCCATGTTTGCTTCCCCATGGATGCGTTTCTAGCATTCTTCATTGTCAGATGGTAAAGTTACTAACTTGGTTTTGACATTCAGATTAGTGGTGACGATTGTCATGAGAGGTAAGGGGGCTAGTGATTTATTCTTGTCAAAATTTTGGAAAAGCTAGCAGACAAGAGCTTGGGAATTGCAGAGTGAGCTAAGTTCAAGTTCTAAATTTTAAAGGGTGTTTTCTTCTTTAGTTGCATATGCTTTTCAGTTTTTATTCCAATTTTTTTAATTTTTATACCTTTCATCGGACATTAATACAAGGTCATAGCTTAAAAGATGAATAGGTTTGTGAAATTCAAGTACGGTGAAGGTCAATTTATCTGTTCAATTTTAATATATACATGAAAGCTCAAATTTTAATGCAGGGATTGAGGAAATATCATGACATAAAACACTAAAAGGACTATAATTCATGCAATAGAATCTTCTTCTTGCGTAAGGGGAAATCATGTCGTCACTTGCAATAATAAGATCTATGGAGGAATGGGAAATGGCTAAGCCGATGGAAGGAAAGAGTCTTGACCTTATTGTGGAAGGTAACTAGGTAATAGTACTAACTATTGGATCGGAGAGAATGAGAGTCATGGGAAGAAGGATTGCATGTGTTCCGTGCAATGAATTTTTTTTTAATTTTTTTGAAAAATACCATGTGATTGCCACTTGATGAAGAAAAAGTCAAAGTAATGGTTGATAAATGATAGGATAAAATTGTTTTTTTTTAAAAAAAAACTTTCGAGACGACATTGCTCCAACTAAAAAGTGAGAGTATCTAGTGTTTTTTAAAACTTTTAGGACATTTTTGTCCCATAATTCAAAATAATATTATACGGTCTATTTATGTTTTGCTTTTTAGTTGGGAGTTATATTTAAAATTTCATTTACTTTTATTCTTTATATTTTTATTATATTAATATTAATGAAGTTGATAGAAATTACTTATAAATAGAATTAAAGGGAGTAGTACATAAAGATCTACTGCTTCTCTTTTTAGTTTTCATCAACATTTTATAATCGTTTAGCAAAAAAACATTTTATAATCTCTCTTACATTTTTACAAATTTCTAACATGGGGGGCATCAAATTCCTCAAATCACACTTAACCAAACAAATACACACACACAAAAGTTAAAGAATTAGGTGCAATTTATAAATGGTATAAATTGTTTCCACTTTATTGAAGGCGTTTAGTTTAAGTAATCAAAAAAGTTAAATTAGCTTACTATGGAATCATGATTTCAACTTGTGAAACTGCTATTGATTATAATAATAAGGTTCATATTAGTTTGGGTAAGAGATAATAATTCCTTTATTTTAGAAAAAAATAAAATAATATTTGAGATACAAACTCCTGATTAAATTGTAGTTTGAGTGTGTGTTTGGTATCAAACTATTCAGGATATATTTGGATCTTAACTAGGTAAAATTGATTATGAAAAAATCAATTAACAAAATAAATTTTAATTATAACTAATTTTGTTAAAATGTAATGATGTTTGGATAATAGAATAAAGGAGAAGAATCTAAGGGTTATAGATTTTGAGGAGGAGGCAAATGGTATAATTTTATCCACAATACATGCTTTTACTATATAAATTAGTTATATCCTTCATTTTAGTTATATCCTTGATTTTGATTAATCTAGATTGGCTCAATTTACCAAAGCTCTTTCACACAAATATTTAATGTAGTTGCCAGATTCAAATCTAAGACCATTGCTTGTTGCACTGGTTTTTTTTTTTTTTCCTTGAAGAAAAGACAATTTATTACTAAAATTAGAAGTCCAGTATAAACAAAAGCTCAATTAAAAACGAATTGGGCCTGAACATAAAACAAAGCTTTAAAAAACAATAGAACAATTGAATTAAAAAGACTCTCAAAAACATATCTAAAGTGTTATCAGCTTGAAAAAACTCATTGCAGATCATAAGGAGAGCCATAGACCAACGACGCACCAATTGCATGGACAGACATAAAGAGTCATCTCCACTTAACAAGGAACCATAAAGGCACTAAAGTGAGAACCAAAGGTTCTCAAAATACAGGCTTAAAAGCCGAAGAGAAGCAACGATTTGCCAGCATACTACTAATTTGAGAACAAGTGAAGTTTAAATGAAATATTTATGTATTTATTTTTAAACTATAAATGTTTGTCCCGTCTAGCAATAATCCACAAACAGGATTTTAATTAAATTTTCAAGTCAATGCAAGTTTCAAACCGTAATGAATTAGATGTTTTCAACATAATGAAATGACCAACGCAATTCCATATCTCCCGAGTTTGAACAATTGATGATAAATTCTCATTTTTACAAAAACTCTATTTGCATTAATTGGGTATGAAAAGTAACTAGAATAGATGCGAACTAATAATAATAATAATAATAATAATAATAATAATAATAATAGGTTGTTAAGTAAGAAGAGTTACTATTAATTTTAGATTATATACATTGATACGTGATAAAGATACATACATCTAAAAGCTAACGCAAGGGGCATTTAGGATAGTCATTTTGCTTCTCTTCTTAATTGTAAAATTTTTCGTATGTGATTCGTATAGTTTACTAGTTCTCATTCAAAAACTGACACAAGGGGATAAATGAATGCTGGTTGAGCTGAGGAATTCAAAGCAATGCATTTTCTGAAAACAAAAGATAAAAGACAAGTTTTTTCTTTGTCTTTTCCTCTATATCTCAATCTCAATTATTGTGACAACAGTGAAAGACGAACTCTACTTAGTGGAAAAATATTGACTGCCTCCATGAGACATCCTCAATAATTTGCAAAATAAAATTCAGAAATCTTGCTATACATTCAGCTTAAGATCCAAAAGCCAAGCAACCGCGTGCCCCAGATAACATACTAAGCAACTCTTATGTACAAAATCAAGCCAAAATGAAAAAGCAAGGCCCGAAACCAAAATCATTAAATCACCACCCGTGCTAACTAACTCTGCTAATTTTTTTTTTTTTTTTTGATTTCCTAATGCCTAACGTTCATTGAAGCTGTGCGATGCTGCCTGCTTCACGAAACAGCGCCCTGTGACCATGTTGATGGCTTGAATTTTCCTGCTAGTAGGTTAGATGCTGCATGTGCAGAGATTTTCCTTCTTTTAGATTCCAGCTCCAGCCTTCTCTTTTCAGATGTGGAAGAGCCATATAAAAAGATGGATGCAGCATTGATTAATGCCCGCTTGTCCTTCCTGTTTGTCTCGAACTTGCTGAAAAACTTTACTTTTGCTGAAATGGCAGCATCTTGTACTGTGGTGACAAGCAGTTGTATGCCGAGGCCTCTTTTCCTGGAAGAAGCCTCTTATTCAGCAACTCCTTTGTTTTGATTCTGAGAAAATGAAAAACAGCATACAGATGTTACTGCAAGATAACATCATTGTATAGAAAAGAAACAGATGATTCCCGAAATGGGATGATAAGGTGAAGGCAAAAGATAGACAGAAGAAATGTCAAAGCAAAGTAAATACTCTAAGCAGCACGTAAAGCCTGATTAAGAGCATAGTCATCTGAGATAATCACTGGAGATGCACAAGCGCTGGTTAAGCTTCGTTCTTTTTCCTTCAAATCCACCTCCTGGTGTTCAAGGTGATAAAATGGATCTTGAAGCTTCTCTCTCTCTCTCTCTCTCTCTCTCTCTCTCTCTCTCTCTGTAGAACTTTTTTTTTTCGGTTTTGGGTGGAGGGGGTAGTAAAAGATAGTCAGATATGTAGACTTTCAATTAGTGGCTATTAAATGGCCAGGAAAAAGAATAACGGCTATTATTAGACAATTAAAAAAATGGACCAATGCTACAGACCAGTGAACTCAAAACTATTAATAAAATATGTTAAAATTCACCATAAAAAGAAGAAAAGGTGAATTTTTTTTTTTTTAAATCATAGGCAATAGCATATGTATACTGAAATATCTGCAAGTCAATATTCTGTTGACCAGAAAAAGCCAACAAGAGTCTTGCTGCATGGGAAGGGTAGACTTCATGCGTAAAATTAATCATAACATCACGTTTTAAAAGTGAAAATTCAATCAAGTCCTTCAAATGATGGGTGGGATGGACGGAATTGCAGTAGAGCTGCAGCATGAGATTCAAAAAGGCCTGCTGCATTTTGCAGCGTGAAGGTTGAATAATTTCAAGTTATTTCAGGGAGACGCCGGGGAAAAAAGAACATTGATTTTCCCCCCTTCAATTTACAGGAAGAGAAGTGAGAAAATGAAGAAAAAGTGGACTCGGAGATCACAAATTCAGAAACCCAACCAAAAAAAAAAAAAGTTTGTTTCGAAACTTGTAAACTCAAATTTACTTGAGTTACCATAAGTAGGACCTGCTATGTTTTCTTAACCTATACTCTTAAACTCATCCAAGTTTATGAGTCGCTTAAGGGTTTATCTACCATGATTAAGACCAAAGTTCAAAAGCACAATGAACTCAGTCAATAGGAATTAGTCATTGGCTCGTTGCAGTAATATACACCTTCATCAGCAGGCAATTGAAAAGTCTCTGCATCCTCAACATCAAAATCCTCAATTTTTATATAGGTCCCACTGATAATGCCATATTCACAGTTCCTTCGATCAGTCTAGATGACAATCACTTGTTTATAACATGCAGACTTCATGGTAAAGCTCCAAATCTGAATGAACAAGATAGATAAGTTCACTAGAAGAAAAGAGATTGGAATTGATACAAAATGCTTAAGGAAGCCTGAAGCCCCTAGAGAAAGCAACGCACTCTTGTAAGAGTTGAGGTACTAGGCAACTTATTTCACAAGATATGCATTGGAAGGGGCTTCTTGCCTGCCTCTATCTCTAAGAAATGCACAACAAAAGACAAAAAAACAAATTTTGCATTGAAGTAGGAGTACAAATGCTTCTGCAATTGATTTCAACGTACCTTTATGGAATAGTAATTTCCAACTTGCTTTTTCCTTGCATTGAACTGCACACCCTTTGCAATCATAGAATCACATCCTTCACACCATACATTAAAAGACATCTCAAACCTAAAAGAAGGGTAATAAGTTGACTTGTTAAAAAAAAAAAAAAAAACCTCAACAGATTATACATGAATAGCTGAATTCAAGATACGCCCAAGAGAAAGAGATCATCCAAGAACTAACTTCTAAACTACTTAAATATCAAATAATTATAAAGCGGGCACTTTAATTCGAAAAAAACAATTAACATATTTAAAAGATAGGTCAACATATAAATGTTTCGACTATGAATTCATTTCTAATTGTTAAGTGAACAACAAAATATGTTCAAGGATCCTAATTTGTTTTAGGATCTTTGCTTCCTCAGCTACTCAAGAACCATTTTCTTAAAGGTTTATATGCAGCTAACAATCTGTAGCGTATCTATTGACCATGAAAAGGAAATACTCATCATCTACATTGTTAAGCCTTCTAGATTATGGCAAAGAATATAGCATTGAACAACACTAAGTCAAGAAGGGTCATCGTAAATACAAGTCAGAGGTAGTGATACTGTAAAGGTGATTCAATACCTTATAGTCAAGGTGCCCTTGTCAATTTTTCTTGCCCTCTCTCTCAAGGCATGTTGACCATGAAACTTGTTCAAAGAACCCTAAAAGACAAAAAAAAAAAAAAATTGTGTGAACTTCCTGATATTAAATGAACATAACAGAAGAGTTGGAATGCGAACATACTTGACTTGGGTCCCATTCTGGGGGATAGTAAAAATTGTCTGCTCTGGCAGCTACAAGTGAAGATTCCAAAAAACCAAAAATATAGTTTCAGTGTCGTACTATCAACAAACAGGTGCCAGATATAACTCAAATAGCAGGCCCTTCCTAGCTTTTAGGGGTTAGGAGGGGAAGGGATGGACCATCTGACGGAAATATTGAGCCTAGGAGTACAATTAGTTGCAATAACATCCCGTACAAAAATATATAAAATTCTAACGATTTTGGCAAATTAGAAAACTATCCCCAAAAACAATAGAAAAATGTCACACCCCATAATAGAGGGTAATCAGTACAAGATGTAAATCACTGCACATCCCTTCAATCTTGAATTAGTTAATCTTTATATGACTAAGACAAAATTGCGTTTTGATTTAAATTAGAACATGCATAAACATTTTTTGTATAAATAAAATGCTTCAATATTTTTATAAAAATTTCGGCAAAACTTCTTCTATAAATAAGATCTCTAAAAAATTCTATGATACAATGTTTTAATAAAAAATATCAAGTCAATCAGGAGTAAAGCTCCTTTCAGCCAGCAAACAAAATATATAATAACATAAACAATCTAATCATATATATGTGGAGCATCTAATAGTAAGTTTACAAAATAAAATTTCATAATTAAAACTTTATATCAAGAGAAAGTTTTAATTATGAAATTTTATTTATATCAAGAGAAAGTTTAATCGTTAGCTTCTTCACTTCTAGTCAATCATAAATTCCTCAATATTCAGTGGGTGATTTAGCATCAGCTACACTGTTTGAGACCAAAATTATTTCTAGTGAATAACATCTCAATAATAAATAACTAAACATAAATTAAAAGAAAGTTAAAAACAATTATATATAATTAAAGAGACAATAATTTCCATAAAAATTCAAATAAATTTGAAATAAAAGGATTCTGTATAACTTCAAATGAAATCTTGAACCATTAAATTATCATATCAAATATTATTACTTGGTTTCAAGAAAGAAAATAAATGAAATAAGTAATTATAAATAGATTACTAATTAAAAACAAATGGGACATAAAATCATTAAATAATCAAATTCATATTTACAAGGACTTATCAAGACAATTAACAAATGTGGACACACAGTCCACGAGGACAAATAACCAAACATGGTCAAAGCCATGAAACAGATGTGAACACAGTCCACGAGGGTAAGTAACTGGATACAGCCAAAGTCATAAAATAGATGTGGACACACAGTCCACGAGATAATGCTAATCAAACGCGACTTGAAGCCATAAAAACAAACGTAGGTATGAGACCCACGAATAACAGACGTGAGAATAGAGCTCATGAAAATCAAACTAGCTAGTCATTGACCGTGGCATGCTAAGGGCTAACGGAACTGCTGTTAACAATAAGTGTTTTATATATAGTCCTATTTTTAAATTCACTTTTAAATATACAAGAAAATCATTACTTGAAAGATATAATTTCTCTTCTTAATATCAAACTCGTATGAAACATATACAAACATTAAAATTTTTTCAAATATGAAAATTCATAACTAAGAACTCATAAACGGTTCATCCAATTTCATATTTAGCTATATCAAATAAAGGATCAATAAAATTTGTAAATTAAAATTTTTTTTCATCAATCTAAAAAGTATAAGTCATAATTTCAAGGAATAAACAATTTAATTAACAAGAGTAGTTAAATCAAAAGAAATATATAAATATTCATAAATTGTTAAAAACAATATTTTGACAAAAAAAATTTTTTTACATATATAAATTGATTGGAATGTTATCCACTTACTTGATAAGCCTTCCTAATCTTTATAGCTTACTCCTTATCACTTTTATCAAGACCCTCTTCCTCTAGACACCCTTAAGTACTAATAGTAACAGAGGAGGAAAAGAATGAGAAGAAGCTAACAGAATAGGGAGAGGAGTTCTTGTGTTTCCAGCTTCAATTAATGGCAGAACACTACTCTTGCTCTCTTTAGAAATGCACAAGCAGGCTAAAAGGGTCAAAGACCAGATGTACTGAACCACATTAATAATAGAAGAAGAAGGAAAAGAAGATCATAAGCTGCATAAGGAACAAACCAGAGACAAGGTACACACGAGAGGCAGAAAATAGAATCACAGTACTAGACCAAACAGAGATGAGCTGGCGAACAACCCACCAGCTCCGGCAACCTGATTCTCGAACCCCAACTACGCGTGCGTGAATAGCGAGAACAGAGAAGCAACAAAGGAGACAAGTAGAGACAGGAAAGCACGACGAACAACCTGGGCATCACATAGAGATGCTGAGTCTCTACTTTCACCACGCGATCATCAAAAACTAGAGGGGAGAGATAAAGTGCAGTAGAGGATGACAGAAAAGGGAAGGAATGATAGTGGACTGGAGGAAATAGAAGCTCCCTGTCTCTCTGTTGTTTCTGGATCTCCGTTGTTTCTGGATTTTTGGAAAAGAAAAGAAAAATATAAGCAGGGAAGAAGCCACGCGTTTAGGTCTCTATCTCTGTCTCTGTCTCTGTCTCTGTCTCTCTCTTTTTCTAGAAGGGCATTATTGTAATTTTTTCAATAGGCTTAAGTAAAAGGAAAAAATATGAAAAATTTGCACTCTTGACCTCATAAGATTCAAACTCATAACCTATTAGGTAAGTAGCAATATAATTGCCACTAGACAAACTCTTCTTCTTGCTAATTTATTCCAAAATTAATATAAATACACTTAAAGACAATATTATGCATTTTTAAATTTTAATTTTAATTTTAAGTTTTAATATTTTTTAAAAAAATTTGGGTTATTACAGAAAATCTCAAAGAGCTTAATGAAAAATCATCAATTCATTTATGAAAAAACACTTAAGCAAAATACAAGTTTTGCATGATCTATTCATCAAAAAGACCGTTACAACACGAGCGTTAATGTTTTTCATTGCAACAAGAATTACAATAAAAACACAGAAGGGTTTAAGCATTAAGAGAGATACGTTATGAAGGGTAGGGCATATGAAAGCAGTGGAGATATGAATGAGCTTGACATGACAATGGACAGTATAAACATTAGACTCCTTTAGAATCCCCTTTTTTTTCCCAAATAAACAAGAACATCTCGATAGCGACTATTTCCACCTATCAAACAATTCAAAACAAAAAGAATGAGGCAAGTCTAATATCTATCAGATACATTAGGAATTCAAGATATATGAACAAGAATATGCATAATTTAATCAACAAAGAACATGATTTGATAATCAAAATAAGATAATTCTGCACCATTTTTAGTTGTTGTTGTTCTTCCTCCTCCTCCTCCTCTACTTTGATGCTTTTTTACTAAAGTTTTCTATTTCAAAAATCAAGCAATTCAATTTGAATTTTAACCAAAAAAAATTAAAGAGACAATTCGATTTGTGTCAAACCAAACCATAAAGAAGAAAATGGGAGAATTTTCCAATTTGGTTATCAAAAAAAAAAGAAAGAAAGAAAGAAAGAAAAGAGAATGGGGGTAGGCAATTTGCTAACACTTTTCATGCCAACTTACTAGATCTATGGGCTAAGTTAGTTTATTGTGGCCCATAATGTGATCTAGCCCACTAGTCCCTATATAAACAAACACAACACATCTAAGCAATTTCAAAAAATTTCACAGCTAGTGTCATCTTGCTTAAACTGAAGTCTTAATTGGTGGTAGAAATTTGAATTATTGTTTTTACAAATTGAATTATTATCACCATATATTTATTTCATTCTTATCACTTAGGTTGCATTTGGATGGGTGGACTTTGGTTGAGAATTTGAATTTAAAATCTCATATTTAAAATTTATAAATTCTAAATTCTTTGTTTGAATAATATAAAAAATTTTAAATTATAATATTAAAATACTTTGTCTAGATTTTAAATAAAAATTTAAATTCCATGTTTGAATTTAAAAGGCAACTTAGATAAGGACAATGATCTGGTCCTAGTTAAAATCGACAGTTTGATCCCAATCAGGGGTGGCAACCTAGTCTTGGTTGATAAAAATCCGTACTCTGTGTCAAGCTTTTTAAAGAAAAACTAGAATGTAAAAGAGAGTATACCATACACCATCCTAATCTTCCTTACTTGATTCAATTTGATTCTTACCCAATCAAGGCAATCAAGACCAATTCATATACGTAACAAGTTAATGGCAAAGGAGAATTCAAATGAGATTAAGAGTTTGGAATGTTTATAATTTTGGTTTGACAATGTGATAAAAGGAAAATGATGAAGGTTCAACCAAGCATTTAAAGTAGCTCTCCAAGGAATGAATTCACCTATACCATCCTAATCTTCCTTACTTGATTCAATTCGATTCTTACCCTTCAATTGACATATGAAGATGCCTAAATGACCTTTAGGATTAGGAATAAGTGATTAAACTAATTCACAAAGACTTTAAAGACTTATGCTAATTTATGACTTAATTCTTGAAACTAACCCTTGCTCTTGCCTTGATCATGTTTAATATCTTAAACCAATTAAGATTATGATATCAACTAGAGCTTAAGACCTAAGCAATAGCTAATGCATGTCCATACAATAAGAGATTGAAATAAAAATATGTATTCATTCATCAAAACCTTGAGGCATAAACACAAATACTTAGAATTCACAACTAGTTCAAGAATTAAGCATATATCCTCTTCTTTAACAAGAAATTTTGCCAAGATGAGACAAGTAAAACTTAGATTGAATCATCAAGAACATAAATGAAAGAATCAAGAAAGAAGATGAGAAGAATCACAAGAAAAATGAAATGAAAAACAAAGGTAAAAAAACTCAAGCATAGGCTTCATTTCCTTGAAGAGCTTTGAGAAGATCTAGCTATTCATGGCAATTGTCTTCATAATCCATGTAGAGATTCCTCCTTGAATGGTTTTCATAGCTTCAAACCTTAGTTGAGAAGAGAAGAATGGTGGTTAGAAGTGAAGAGGATGAGAGAAAATGGAGAAAAAAAATGAAATAGAGTCAGATCTGGAATTATGAAGTGAGAGAATGAATGAGTGATAAAAACGATGTGATTTTTATGAGTAAGCCTTATGCTTCACATCCAGCCTTCCTAACTAGTATGTGAGGGTGCAAAATAAGTAAAATGGAGTGAGTTTTAAGTGATCAAAGCTAAGGAGAAATATGCAATTAACTAACCAACTTGTTTAGGGTGTTAAATCATGAATGTGACCGTTAAACAAACTAAATTAATTTAAGTACATTTGTAGCCCTTCATGAAGGCTTCCACCCTTGATCAAAACTCCTTAATAATTTCAAAATGATGATGAGAGGATGATTAAGGGGCTACTTAGTTGAAATCCTCATGGTTTAGATTTATTAGAAGATCTTTGAATCAACTCTTGCACATATGTCACTTTAAGATCTTCTTGCTTTGTAGTTTGTTTTGTAATCTAAAATTTTGGCCATTTAATCTTTATCCAAATCCTTGTTTACATCTATAATTATACAAAAAAGAGTGATTAAAGCATGCATGAAAAATTTCAAATCAAAACTTAAAGCCAATTCCAACCTCCTAGGTTATAAAATATTACAATCTAGTATTAATATCTTTGTCTTGAAATATTCAATGACTTATTTCTTTTGATATCTCTTTGCAACTTAGATTGAATTTGAATCTCAAATTCATTCCATTGATATTAGGAAGACAAAAGACATAAACTAAGCTAATGTTTCAATAATTATCAAAATAATCAAAACAATCCTAGGCTAAGAATGAACCCTAAATAATTATCAAGACCTAGAAATTCCTAATTATGCAAGAATTAATCTTCTAAGAATGAAATAATATAAGAATATTATCTTAAAATGTATACAAATGGTGCAATATGTCAGTTGACTCTGACTATCCAAACAACACTTAAATATTAGCACGGGACGATTATAGTAGTCTGAGGGTTGTGGATTGAATTTAGATGATGAACCTAGAAGATTTAATACTAACAATAGCATTTGGAATTGGACAATAAAGGCAGACAAATTAAAGCTAGTAATTTTAGCGAAGCTTGACGAGTTAGCCTGAACCTACTCAAAAAAAGTTAAAGGTAGACTCGGCTATATGAGTTTTTTTTTAAAGAGGGTAGGATACTTGAAACCTAATCATAATAAGCCAACTTGAATAAGCCTAATAGCTAAAATTTTTAGCTCTATCTATATATAAAGTTGGTAATTTTGCCAAGCTTGATGTGCCAGAGCAAACTTGACTGAAAAATTTAAGGTCGGGCTTAGCTATATGGATTGTTTTTAAGAATATAAGATACTTTAAGACTGGCCTAAATTAAGCTCAACTTGAATAAGCCTAGTCTTTCCAAATTATTGACTCTAAGACAAATTAAAGAAGATGATCATAGATCGATCTTAGATGGCGATAGTGGCAAACTGATGCAAGTTGGATACGGTGAACTAGTATTAAAAGGTGGTATGAACTTACACATGATGATTGCACTAGATTGGCATCGAATGATGATGACAATGGTAGTGCCAGTTGACATCGACAATCTAATCCCAGTCAGCATCGGTAGTATGATCTCAATTAAAGCTGGCTCTTTAGTCCTATTCGATTTTGACTGTCCAATCTTGGTCAAACAGGCTATCCAATCTTATCAACACTGACTGTCCAATCCCAGTCATCCTCGACGATTCTATCTTCATCACCTTCGGCTATTCAGTCTTAATTAGTACTGAATGTTTTGTCCTAGTCAAAGCTGACTGTCTAATCCAAGGTGGCATTGACAATCAGTCCTAGTCAAGGCTAGCTGTCCAGTCTCAATAAGCACTAGTATTTTGGTCTTAGTTGTCTCCTGCAGTCCCTAAGGATGTTAGCCGAAGGCAGTAATGTTGAAGTCAAGAAGGTAGCAAAGTCGACAAATGAACACAAAGGAAGAGAGAAGTGTAAAACCTCTAATTTTTAAACATATAATTAGCACATACTTAATCTTAAGAAGAGCTACCATAATATTTATAATTAATTTAATAATAAAAGATGTCATGAAAAGAAAAGGATTGACTTTGGTTATATAAAAATTTAGAAAGACTAAGTAAGAAAACCTCATAGAGATGGGATCCCATAAATCATTAAATCTCAAAATTGAGTTTAAAAGGCCATTTAGCCATTATAAGTCAAATTAAAAAGTGTTTGAGAAATATGAAAAATAATTAGAGTTGAAAATAAGTCAAAATGAGATAAAAATGATCATTTTTGCTTCACAGGAGTACTTGGCTATGGCCAAAGAAAATTAAACCACAACCAACACTTCTAAGAAATCTTTGGCTATAGCTAATTCTCTCTTGGCTATGGCCAAATGGTATCGAGAAGTCTTTTGGTTGTAGCTAAAAATTTATTAGCTACGGCAAAAGATGTCATGATAGCAATTGTCGTAACAGCTACCCAATCATGAACTTCTGACTCGCATTACTTTTGACTCGGATCTCTAATTGAGGTGATTCAAGTGTCCACACGTCAAAAATTTCATAATGAAGCTAATGGTTTTAGTTTCATATCAATCTAACATTTGACAAATAATTTGACACCCAATACTATAATTTCACATTTTAACTTCTAAAACCATCAACTCAATATCCAAATCTCAAACCATAAGCCATTAACCCATACAAGGGTTTTAACCATACTCAATAAGTCCTAATACACCTATCTAAATAGCCATAAGCATCAAATAACTCCTAATACAAGAACAGACCACCCAACCACCATAAAGCACATAACAAGAGAGTGAAAATGTAATTATTTGCATTCAAACTAAATTATCATCCAAAATATATAAAACCCATTTAACTAGTTAAAATATACTTGTTCAAACTATTTTAGTATACTACCATAGTTAGATTAGGGGTTTGGACCCTATTATGGCCAAAACAATCTAAAAGAGGCTAAATTCAATGTTTAAGGTTATAAATTCAAGTAAACTTTAAATAAACATAAATAAATATGAAAGATCCCTAGTTGGCAAATATTGTATTCAAATCACACATAAAAAATAAAACTAGAGACATTACAATTGATTGCTCATTCTCAAATTTTATAGGTCTCCCCTTTGCCCTTAACTTGATCTTTGCCTACAAACATTAAACTATGAGAGTGAGATAAATATCTCAGTAACCAAGTAATTTAATCAAGCATATTAGAGTATGGCAATCACAATAATTAAGCACTTAATATCACATAAGGCAAAGAAACATTATTCACAATGCATCTTTATAATGTGTTTTGCATGATCAAATGCAACTGCCTTATACCACTTCTTATATCATCTGACCAAATTCATGAGCTATTATCTCATATAGGTCTAGTCAATATGATTGGATTGGCCTTACTCTTTAATTGTAAAGGGTCACCAGGCCAAAGGCTCCCACATTTACTCTCAGACCATGGATTCCCCCTGCTCAAATTTCAAGGTATTATAAGTGCCCAACCCATACCATATAATCTAGGACCAGTGATACTTAGCATAGTACTCAACCCATGCTGCACTCGTAGGTTGTTGGAAATACTAAGCACATATAATAATAAAGTATGCCAATCAATATGCGTAAACTCAATGAAGCTACACACCATGTGGATTTTCTATCATAATTCCTCTACTATGCTAGGGTAAACTTTCACCCATTATGATTATGCAAGTTCAATCAATTAATGCAAATATAAGCTCATGCATATCATAGTAATTCATCATCATCATAATTTCTAGAACTTGCATGCTTATCATAATTAACACCACATTATAATTTACAACAACTCGTTATATAATTAACTTATAGCCAATCCAAGCCCACAATTCATATTTCAAATGCCAAATAACATTTATATAAACATAATCATCAAGCATTTCATCACAAATATTCATGCTTACCACATCTCTTCTAACATTATCAAGTACAACCACTTATTATGTTAACACATTCATCTTATAGGCAATCTAAGCTTAACATTTATATAAAATATAATCACCAAACGCTTCATCACAGTGAGTCATGTTTCATAGTTGGGTAATAGTTTACAATCAATGTATTTATCCATAAGCCCATTCAAGCCATCCATAGTAATGCTTAAAGTGTAAATGCAAACACAATGATATACTATACTTAAATTCTCGGTTACCTTAACTTTTGTTTTACTAACCAAGAGTACCCGTGAATATCAAATGGAGCCTCTAATAAACTTAATAGCACTAATAATGGTTAATCTATACTCAAACACATCAATAGTCATTCATGACTAATTATGTTAAATTTACTGTAATTAAAGTCTGAACTTAAAAATTCCATTATGGTCATCTACCCATAACCAAATTCATTTTTAGGTTTCATTAGTTCACTTAGACTCCCATTAGTCTAATCAATACCATTAATAACTCATAACCTTCTTATCTCAACTAATTAGCTCTAAGGTTTACTTCAAACCTCACTTTGAAATCCTAAAACTTCATTTGCATCATAGTCCAAAGGTTAGACACTTAAATAAATACTCATTAATCCCTTTGAAGTTAGACTTCTAGGAAAAATCACAGCCTATTTACAAATTCTCAAAGAACTACCTAAAAACAATGATGAAAATGTGCAAGAGATAAAGAGAAGAGGTTATAAGTACTTACCTAAGTTATTAGAAGCTCCAAATACACTCAATTCAATGCCCACGATAAACTTTAATAGAGCCCTCTTTGTTCACCTTCAGACTTTTACTCAACTCTCTAATTTTTTAAACTAAAAAGTGAATCTAGAGCCTTAAAAATTGAGCTTTGGTTGCGGCCAAAGATCAAAATTTCATATTCTGAGTACTGTTCATCTAATTAGGTTCAAATGTGACCCAATACTACCTATGGTCTAATTTTAAGCCTAATTAGGGAATGATAGACCTATTAGCTGTCCGCACATCTAATTTATCTTTAATTACTCAATTAACCTTAGGTTAAATTTTTCAAGATGTTACAAGAAGTTTCTATTGAAATTTGAAATAATAGGGTTTTAGAAATGATTTGAAATTGCAAATAAATTGGGGTAGGATTTAGATTTGAATTTGAGCCAAATCCAAATTCATATATCTTTAATTACCCAAACAATAAATTTAATTCAAATCTAAATCCAAATTCAAAGCCACTTGCATCCAAGCATAGTATTAGTTTAGTCTTAGTAAGTTTTACCAATTTCATTTTGTTCTTGGAAAATAATGGTTTATTATTTTATGAAAAATGTAATTAATTATCAAACAAGAAAGAAAAATAAATAAATCTTACAATAGTTCACTTTCTCTGCCCTAATTTACAAAATATTTTGAAGGTGATTTATATATCAAAATATAAAATATTTTGAAAAAAGTAAAGTTTATTAATGATGATTATTATAATATTACCCTTCATTATTTCACTCTTTAAATGAACTTATTTCTATCTCTCTTATTAATGAAAGTATTTTTGAAAGTTTATAAAGATTGCAAGCTGTATTAATAAATTTCATTGGCAAGTGTAATTTTGTAAAAAAAAAAAAAAGAAGAAAATGCCTTATAAATTGAGATAGAGTTAGTGCTCAATATTAATTTTTTTTTTAAAAAAAAGTGGGGTTTAAAATTGTAATGTTTGCTTACCTTCGTCGAATAGTTCACATGCATGTTGCTTTGCCCATAAAAAATATGGATTGCATATTCCCAACACTTACCATTTATTTACAATTCAACCAAAACCAGCCTGGTTCTGTCCTTGCACCCAATCATCTCCTTTTTTTAATTATTATTTTTTACTTTTCTTTTTCTAGAAAGGATTGAGAAGAAAGTGACCATATTTAGGGAATATTCAAGGGATTAATAATAGTCATAATCATAGTTAATATCCCCTAAGTTTGAAAACTGACATCATGATCCTAAATTCTTTTTCTTTATTTCTAAGAAACTTTCATTTCATTTGGAAACATGCCCTCTGCCCCCTCATTCATTCATTATATATGATAATTCTTCACTCTCTTCATTAAAGACGTACCACAAAAAGTTGCCCTAATTCTCTAGGATTTCACATGAAAAGGCCAATTCAGATCATCAGTTTCAGTTTCACACTCACCCAAAAAAAACAAAAAAAAAAAAAAAGAGCCACATTAATAATTAAACTCCATCAAATCATCTCTCTTTTTATAGCTAGAGATCGATCAAATCCTCCCAACTTGCAAAGAACTGGATCCATAAATCTGTTACAAGATTTAATAATCCTGATAATCTTCTTAGGGTTTCTTTCCCATGCTTCCTTCTTCTTCTTCTTTGCCTCTTCTTCTTCTCCACCATGGCCTTCAAACTCTCTCACATTCTGCTCTTTGTCCTTCTGTGGTTATCCATAGTTTTGTTTCTGTTTCACGAGTATCACCATTTCAAGGCCAAGATCTACAAGAATAGCAGCATCATGCAGGCTAGTGATCGGTCATTATTGTTATTATCATCATCTTCATCTTATTATCATCTTCATCATCATATCTGAAGAAGAAGAAGCAGCAGCAGCAGAACCGTTTGATGAGTAGAAAAGTTCTAGCTAATAGCAGGTTTGACTTCTCTCGTTTCTTCAAGCATCATCATCTTCATCACCAACATTTGCAGCCACCTGCAAATCCATCTGATGCAGAGACAGAGATTGATCCTCGTTATGGTGTGGAAAAGCGTCGTGTCCCAACTGGTCCAAACCCATTGCACCATTGATGGGATTAGTGAAACAAATTAAGCATTATTCATATAATTAACTTTCTTCTTCTTCTTCTTCTTCTTCTTCTTCTTCTTCTTCTTCTTCTTCTTCTTCTTCTTCTTCTTCTTCTTTTTTGGTCCTTTCTTTTTTGATCTTCTTATATATAGGCATAATATATTGACCCTTTGTTATATTGTGTATGATAATTCCAGCTCCGTGAGAATGAACATGTATCATAATTAAGTTCATTTGTATTGAGATATAAATGGGAGAAACAGTACTGCATATTTTCTGGTTTTGGCCAGTTCATATTTTAATTTGATCTATATAAGTTCATTTGTATTGAGATATAAATGGGAGAAACAGTACTGCATATTTTTCTGGTTTTGGCCAGTTCATATTTTAATTTGATCTATAATTTTGCTTAATTTGGTTAATTTAATGATTCCTGAATAAAATTATGACATGATCTGAATTTTTTTTTTTTTTTGGGTGAGCGATCATTAGGAAACATGAGTTGCTGAAACGGCACGGCACATATTGGAAAGAAGATTTCTAGTTGAAGCATAATAATGATACATTTATTAATGAGTTCGGTTCGTGTTAAAGATCTAAGGAAAGCACAGGTTTTTTTTTTTTTGGGAACTTTTTCTCTCCATTTTTTAATATATATTTGGTTTTGGGGAAAGTGAAGATGAACAAAACCGAATATCGTATGGCACGTGATGATGGCCACGTAATCAATGGTTGAAGAGAATATCACCATGTTTTCCCGTATATACTTTGCTTTATTTTCATTATTACTATAATTTTTATTTTCAATTTGGTCATCATTATGCAACCGAAAATTTCTTGATCACTCTTCATATCTGACTAATTTGGTCTCTTTTTCATATTCACTTTTACCCATAGCATTACTTATAAGCCTATAAATCTCACAACTTATTCCACTTAATTAAATTATGAAGTCTATCTTCAAATAAAACCCATTCAATATATATATATATACATGTATATAAATTTTTTTATAAATAACTATATGTTTTTGTTTTCCTCTATATGGGTATAACAAAACATCTGCCAAATAATGATGAAATTTATGTAAGCGTACGTTAACCAAAAAAAAAATTATTTCTTTAACTTTATATATAACATAACGTTAACCAAATAATGAAGTTTTATATGTTTGTTTGAAAATGGGGGGAAAAAGTTCATATTAACCTCTGGGCGTGTTTTATAATTTTGTTTCTTTGCAAGCATTCTCCAGCTTGCGGATGGTACAAAGAATTATTGAATTTATAAAACTCCCAACTCAGTTAATATTCACTTTTTTTATTTAGATAAGTTAATAATCACTTGAACCACAATGCCTCTCTCATGTATGCGTGTGTGTGTATTGGTTATTGGTTTTCATTGCGTTAGTGAATATTTATATTCAAATAGTCTAGTGATTTAGAAATGTGTGTTTACTATTAGAGCTCTCAATTGAACTAGGGCTTAAATGAACGGGCCGGCCTGTTAAGCCTGATGATATCATAGGGCTTCATTTGACCAGTTTGATCTTAGCATTCAAAATCTCAACCTATTTTTTTCATTTTTTTATTTAAAAATTTTAAAAATATATTTAATATCACAAAAATATTATTACAAATAACATTAAATTTTAAAAAAAATAAATTTATGACAATCCACATAACAACACATTTAAGTCTAATAAAAAATAATAACATTACAAAATCAACACTGATAACAATTAACTTTGCTAACATATATTATTGTCATCAATATAAGTATAATTTGATCATTCTCCTCTGTTGAAGCCAAGAGGTTCAATTGAAGGAAGAAAGAATGAGAACACACTTTGCTAACATATATTATTGTTATCAACATAAATATAATTTGATTATTCTCCTCTGTTGAAGCCTAGAGGTTCAATTGAAGGAAGAAAGAATGAGAACACACTTGATGGCTGAATGAAATGAAGCTAAGGTTCTAGACTTCTAGTGGTATTTAATTTTTTTATGTTAAAATTAATATACATATATATATATATATATATATATATATATAGGAGTTTAAAATGGTTGGGCCTTTTATTTTAACCCTTTTAAGCTTAATTTATCATTTTACACAGCAAAATAGTAGCCCAACTTTAAATTTTTTTTGGACTTAAAAAGTTTCGATTTCAATTGATGGCTCTATTTATTGTTACCTCTTTGTTCCTATACTTTGGCAATATTGAAACTAATAAACAAATTATTTAAACATCCAATTAAAAGTACTTTTGAGAAGGGGAATAATAATTAAAGGATTCAAAGGTAGGATATCAGGATTAACCCACCACTATCATTTCACAATAGAATTTAGAGATATTGCTTCTTGGTTGGTTTGTTGTCGGTTGCATTTCTTGCTCCCTACTATACATCAACCCTCCAAAATTCTCAATTTACCCTTTTCTCATTTAATTTTTCATTAGTTAAGTTATTAATTAATTAATTATTAAAAAATCATGTAATTAAATGTGCATGTGTGGAATATAGAACTGTTAAAGGAAATATTGCATAGTTTACCAAAAAAAGGAAAAAATATAATCTGTAGTCCTTATAGTTTTATTGAATTTTATTTTTAATTCCTACAATTGAAATTATAGAAACCTGAAAAACAAACGCTACCCAAACTTTTTTAAACTATAAAAATTGAAAATATTAAAAAAATTATACAAATTAAAAACAAAAGTTGATAAAACTATAAGAATTGATGACTGTGTTTAAAAAAAAAGATATTACATATTCATGTAGGTGCATATTATATATAGATATTATATATAATAAGTCAAGACTTATTTGGGTAAATAACGTCTCACTTTTGGAAAGTACTTTCTAACTTTTCAAATGTATAAATTCATGAAGTCATTGGAAGTAAATTAGCCAATATGACATTCAAGAGTTTCAAATAACTTAACCATTCATCACTATGACACTCTCATTACGCTGCCCTTGTCCAGTAATAACATAAGATTTGAATCATTATTATGAGAAATGACCTGCTTATACAATCTAACTAAGTTTCAAATAAGATTACTTTTAATAAAAGGATGTAAATATGTAATTAAAAAAAATGTGATTGTATACAGTTTACCTATCTATCTTTAATTGTAATCAATGTCTTGAGAGGAAGATTAATCTCTATGGCTAGCCAGAAAATTACTTTTAATGTCTTATTGAAATAAATAGAAGACAGAAAAAATGAAGATAGCAATATAAATGGAATGGATAATGTAATTAATTCTTTAAGAAAATAACATTGTACATATAGAGGAATAATTGGAAATAGATTGAGTAAGACAAGAAGAATATTTCGTTTTCAGATTCTTTAAGGGAGGGCTCTGACGTTAATAATGAATAAGATTGATATGATGAGAGACAATTACTTGATAAACACAATGCAGCAAAAAGAATATATTGGACCCATGCCTTGCTTTTCACAAACTAAAAGGATCTCAAACCTCAACTAGTTAATTAATTAATTTTTTAAGAAGAAAGAATCTCACCAAATTCTCCTTTTGGTCCTGGTAATTTCAAACCCACCTTTAGCTGACAAAAGTTTACACCAAAAAGGCCGTTTTAAAAAACATATTTAATAAGTGACAAATTCAAAAAATTTGTACAACTCGATCTGCTATATGGTATGTACTTAAAAAAAAATCTTTTTCCTTCTCGTAGCTAGCAAGGATGCATGCATTATATATAATTATGAATAATGATTATAATTATCATGTACTTACTTGCAAAATTATTTCTTTATATATATAATTAGTAGCTAGCACCTAGCAAGGTCGATACGATTATAATTATGATTAATGTAAAAAAAGACAATCGTTGCATAAAGTTGCATGCATGCGTATTAACTCAACTCATGGCTAACTAAGGTGATTGATTAATATACTCTTTAATCATATGTGTTCTACTCTCGAGGAATTGTTTGTTATATATGTATGTATGTATGTATGTATGTTTGCCGATACACACGTAAAGGATTTGCAAATTGTAATGGAAAGATAATAAATTAAACATTACAATAAATAAATTCAAAAGTTGGGAATCATTACTTATTATTGTAATTAACAATTACGTGAGAATTTCAACTTTTTTGTTTTTGAAAAAGACATATATCCTTATATCTAAAATTGCTGACTAGTGATCGATCATATTTAAATATAAATATAAATAATTTGGTAACAAGAAAGAATTTTGATTAAAAATAAATAGAAAGAATTTTTATAAAAGAAAATCATATTTTTCATTCACTTAAAAATGTCGAATGTATGGTATATGACATATTATTATAGGCCATATCGACCTTGAAGTTACATTAGCAAAAAAAAAAAAAAAATTATCACATATTAGCTAAGGTAATAGACATTAAACCATAACTACGTCTTTTTTTGACCAATCACATAAATACATCTTGAAGAACTTTTTTTTGAAGGTTATAAGATATTCCTTTATAATATTTTAAACTAATTTAAAAATATCAATGAAAGTTGTTTTATATTTTTTTAATAAAAGAGGTTAACATCACATAACATCACAATAATACCCTTAACTTTAACTAACATCTCTCACTTTATTCGTTTGTTAACTGAAATTGAGAAGGGCGTTTTTTGAGAATCAATCATACATATACCTCACTATTTTTCATAAAATATTTTATATTTTTAAAATATAAAAACCTTTTAAAAATGTCATATAAATTATAACTTGAAATACATGGAATATATGGCATTTGGTATTGAAGATAAAGAATACAAAAAGACAAATTTCAATGAGTTATATTCCCTTCGTTCAAAAATGTAAAGTATTTTTAACTCACCCCAATAAAGTAGTTATCTACTTTCCAACTAACCCTATTTTTTATATTTATCCCTATTAAACACCCTACAATAAATATAAAGTCATTATCAAAATGGGCACTTTTAAAAAAATGTAATGATTACACTTCAAAAGACAAAAAATGTCTTATATTTTTTAACATCCAACTTCTCAAAAAATTCTTATATTTTTAACGGAAGGAGTAGACATCTTCATAATATTATAATATTTATAAAAAATTTTCACTGGTTAATTAAGTTTAATTCATTTTTTAATTATTACAAGTCACAGTATTATTTTAGCAATTTAAATTTATTGTTTATGCATTTACATATGGCAGGAACTTGCAGACAAAAATAAGAGCAAATAAAAGGTTTAATCAAAGCGGCAATTTGGAATTATATTTTTTTTTTTCCTTTTTAGGTTGGGTTTTTAAACATGTAACCATCCGGTTAGTAGTTAGGCTTAGTTGAGAGAGAAAGGAAACCAACCAGTGTCTTATCCCTTAGCCTTCCTTCAACATATATATATATATATATATATATATATATATATATATATATTAAGAAAAAGGATTTGCCGACACGTACCAGATTGCGTATAGAATAATGAATTCATTTATATATATATATATATATATAATCATAAATTCATCCTTCTAATAAATTAAATTTAAGCAGCAAAACCATCACTAAAAATAGTGGCCTTAATTTTTAATAACCCTAAAAATAAAAATTTACATATTTGGGCTTGAATTTGAGAAGTTGATCTAAGCGTCTGTGATAAATAGTGGCCTTAATTATTATTGCTAATATTATTAATTGAATACTCCTTATGATTTTTAATATGAGACAAACTTAACAAACCACTTGCTTATTAAAAAAAATGTAACTTTTCCATTTTTGCATCTTTTGTAATTAGTAGTTATAATAAATTGTTGCCTTACTATTCAAATAATAATAAATAAATAAGGGATAAAACTAAAAAAATTAACTGCTTTAACTTTTTTTATATTAAGAATTAATTTTTTTACAAAATTTGTTTTAATTTTTTTTAATACAAGGTCATGAAGAACCTGTGCGAGAGGAGATTACAAATCAGATCATATCAGATTCCAAGTGGGGTCTGTATCCCGACGACAGATGATTAAAACTGATGAGATCTAAATTATCTTGAGAGGTATAGTGAGTGAGAAAGTCAACGTATCTGTTCACTTCCTTAAATGAATGGTCAAAAGTAATGGTCCAATCCCTCATGGTAAAATATCTAATTTTATTGATGGTTTCAGAGAGAGGATGATTATTAGAGAGATTATGCTAAATAAGCAAGAGGGCTTCCATAAAGTTAGAATGAATATTGATATTAGATACCTGTATATTCCAACAAAGCTGAAATCCTTCTAAAATGGCTAAAAGTTCGACCATAGTGCTAGCTTGATAGACAAGGTATTTGGAGAAACTCTTGATCTAATTACCTTTGTCATCACACATGATTTCGCCATAGGTTATAGCTCCATTGGAGCTGACAGGTTCGTCAACATCAAGGTGGATCAACCTGGATCAGGAGGTCTCCATCGTGTTTCAAATCTTTTTCCATCACAGTTAAGAAAGTTAACTCTTGATTGGAGCCTTATGCCATTAACAACTTACTAAGTACTAAAGAAGGCAATGGCGATGTCTTGAATGGTATCCTCAAAATAAATCTTTTTGCAACGCGCCTTTCAGATGTTCCAACAGACTTGAGTGAATAGCCTTTGCTAAGGGATCCTTCTTGTATTTAGGTTGCTGGCCTTAACTTTCACATTCCAAGATATCCAATCCTATATAGAAAGGGAGAAGAAAGTATTAAGTTTTGAAGGTTTCACAAGTTTAATCCAAATATTGTAAGATTTAATGCAATCTCTTAAAATGTGAATAGAAAAGCCCGGAGAGTTACAACCAAAGATGCAGATGCATTAAGAATAGACATTCCCTTTTGGTATAACTGTAGTTGATTTAGAATCTATCCCAAGGAGTTTTCCAAAAAAAAGTACTTAATCTTTTCATAAGTAGGCCACTTTTAAATTTTAGACCAAATGTTTCCATTAGTTTGATCCTTTTAGGAGACCATGCCTTTGTAAGCAGATTTGACAAAGAAGTTCCCATTGAAAGAAGGTCTCCAAATTAGTATACATCATCATCGCCATGAGGATTAGGTAGTTGAACTAGCACAATTTGTCTTATCACCTCATGATAAAGATGTCAATTAAGAAGGTTAAAATTCCATCCTCTTATAGGGTTGCGAAGATTAGAAACTCTTGTGTGGAGAATATGCTCAACGCTAGGAAAAGCTTACTTAACAAGAGGTTTTGGAAGAGGGGACCACTTACTGTACTAAAATGAAATTTGGTCACCCTTATCAACTTTCCAACTAACGTGCTCCATGAATTTATCCCAAACTTTACATATATTATTCCAAGTAAAAGAAGAGGAGCTAGGTTTATAGACCATAGGAATAGTAGGATTAAGGAATTTGTATTTGTCGTGGAGGATCCTAACCCAAAGATGATTAGGTTGAGTGATAGGACCCAGTGAAGTTTCATGATAAAGGTGATATTTTGAGACTTAAGCTTTTTGAAGCTAAGATCCCCATTAGATTTCTCTATATTAACATAATTCCAAAAAGAAAATAGAGTTTTTTGTGTCCACCAGAAGAGTCCTAAAGAAAATTTCTAGAGTTTCTCTCAAGTTCAACCAAGACATTGTTAGGCAATAGCATGATCTGTATGGAGTAACTAAGAATGGCCGAGAGAACAGAATTAATAAGGACAGCTTTGCCAATAATGTTGAGAAAATGACTTCTCTAATTAGAAAGGTGAGAGCAAACTTTGTCAAGTAAGGGGATAAAAGTGAGCTTTGATGTCCTTTCATGGATAGAGGGATATTAAAGTATTGCCAAGGTTTCTGATGAGAGAAATTCCCAATTCAAAACTGATCTGAGTAGCTTCTATTAATATTGACATTTCTAGAACAATAGAGCTTTGATTTCTCAATGTTAACTTTTTAGCTCGAAGCATCACAAAAGTCAGAGGGGCAGGACGTATAATTATGGCTTGGTTAATGGAAGCCTCTGTAAAGAGGAACAAATCGTCAACAAAAAATACATAAGAAATAGGAGGCCCATTGGTAGTAAGTCTAATTGGCTTCCGTTGATTTTTATTAATAGAACTGAGAATATAGTGACTAAGACATTCAATGCAAAGGATAAATAAATAAGGAGAAAGAGCGTCTCCCTGTCTAATGCCATAAGAGGGAGTGAATTCTTTGATAGGTTAGCCATTGCAAAGAACTCTCATACATGAAATAGAGATAGTGGCTCTGATTAATTTCTTGAAATGGTTGTTCAGCCTAATGGAATAGAGTGTGTCATCAATGAAATCCCATGAGAGTCTATCAAAAGCTTTTCAAGGTCAACTTTAAGAGCCATGAAACCTCTATTCCTGGTTTTGTTTCTCATGGAGTGAATAATTTCTTGAGCAATAATGATATTATTATTACCAACCATAGATGAAATTGCACTAGGAATCTCCAACAAGATTGTTTATATACTAACGTAAACAATTGGAGAGGAACTTGGTGATAATCTTGTAGCTAATATTGCAAAGAGAGATAGGCCGAATGTCCTTCATGTAAGTCAGATTTTTAATTTTAGGAATGAGTGTAATGAAAATATCATTTAACTCACTGATAGTGTTAGGATTAATAAAGAACTTTTTAACAAGTTCAAAAATGCTAGATTTGAGGTCATTCCAATAGGTATAAATGAAACCGGCATTAATACTATCAAGACCTGGAGCCTTAAAGGCTCTAATTTTGAAGGCAACAGTCTTAATCTTTTCTTCAGTCACCTCCCTATCAATGGATTGGAGTTGGATAGTAGAGAAAGGTAGAAAACTCTTCTATGTAATAAGTTTGGGTCTTTCCTAAGTGTCTTCCTTGAAGAGATTATCAAAGTAAGAAGCAGCCATGTTTTTTAGAGTAATTTAATCTTGAATCCAAGTATCATCATCAACTTTAAGAGATTAGATCTAGTTTCTTTTTCTTTTGATGACAGATGTAGCATGGAAATATTTAATATTATGATATCCTTACTTTAACCACTTATATATAGATTTATGGAACCAAATCAACTCTTCCTACAAAGTGACCTTGTTAAATTCTTTCCATAATGATTTTTCAAGTTTTTGGAGAAAGTAATTATCAGTGTGAATCGTCTGACAATTAATTCCTTCCCATCTAAGAAGGATCTTTTATTTCTAGAGGGAATATTACCGATAAAATTTTTATTCCATAAGGTGGCAAAGTTGACAAATTTAATCTTCCCTTCATTCCCGTCATTATTTTGCCAGGATTCCTTGATAATAGGTCTGTGATCTAAAAGTTTAATATTACCGATGAAATGTTTCTTCAAGCATCCAAGCTACTTGACATCTAAAAGTTTTTTGTTGTTGACCAAGATGTTCTTTATTATGCAGTTGAATTCTAATAGGTCTGTGATCCAAGCCATATTTGAGGAGATGATCGAAATTGGCTTGGTTGAATTTAAGTCTCCACTCTATGTTGTAAAAATCCCAATCTAGTCTTTCTTTAACATTTCTTTCCCCCAAGTAAATCTATCACTAGAAAAATTTAGATCAAGGAGACTGAAAGAATTGATACAATCTCTAAATTATTTTATAGATCTCTAATTATATCCGATACCGTCACATTTGTCTTCACAAGAGAAGTAGGCATTAAAATCACCTACAATAAGCCAAGGATCAAAGATATTCTGAGCAAGGGACTTAATGGAATCCCAAAGAACAATATGATTATAAGGATTTGGATCACAATAAACACAGGATAAAAGATAGGAGTAGTTATTTGATAAATAGTAATTTTATATATTTTTATCCTTTTAATTTAGACTTTTAAATATTTATTTAAGGCTAATTGAATTTAATTAGATATTATTTGATTTTATTAGCTAATATTCAGTTTTAAAATTTCAACTATCTAAATTTATGATTTTAAAATATAAATAATATCTTTAATATTTTTTGCATAGGTGCTATTTAATTTTATTTTATTTATACAGATTTTTTAGATTTAATTTAGAAGATATTGATAAAGAATATTTTAGATAAGAAAAATATGAGCATGCTTGGAGATCAAATCAAGAATCAAATTTTTAAAATTTTGTTTGAATTTATTTTGAATTATTTAGTGTAGTTTTCAATTAGGGTACTTAAAGTAGTTTTATCATTTGATTATTAACTTTTGGTTTTGCCGTACGCATCATCCATTATATACACATATATAAAGCAAGGAACGGATAAGGGGGAGAATTGAAAAAAGAAAGAATCAAAGGCATGACTTTTATGGAGAATAAACCACAGAAGCGACTTCTATTTTTCTTTTCTTCAATACAGGCGATGGCTTGTCAATTTCTCATCTCATGTTTCTTAATTTTTAGTTTCATGAATAGCTAATTTTTTTAGTGTGATCAATCATAAATCATAATTCTAAATTTTAATTAGAGTCTTTGATATTCAGGGAAGATTTTATTCTAGCTTTATTTCAATTTTCTCTTTTTCTCTCTACCTCTAAATTTTATGCTTTAATTGTTATTGTTGATTAGAGTAGCTTTATTGCATAATTTTTGGGTTATAAATTTTATCTGAGATTTTACTTGTTATTATCGATTGATATAGTAACATAAGAGTAATTTGACATAGTTTGGGTGATTATCATGCTTTATTTTTGGTATGGCTAACATAAAATAATTGTTAGGTTGTGGGTTAAGAGAGATTTAATTAATCTATAACTTAACTTCTTGTTTAATTCTTAAATGATAATTTGAGAAATATATAATAAAATTAAAATAATAAAGTTGAATAAAATTAATTTATTTTGTGGACAAGGAAGATTAAATTTAGGTGATTGGGTTGTGATTGATTACGCTTCTTGTTCTTGGTAATTTTCTTAGTTGAATTTCCTTTATTTATTTATTTCCAATTTAGTTTTTAATCTCATCATAAAAAACCCTCCATTATTTACTTTTTATAATCATAATTCAAATAGTTACTCTATTGACTCTTAGAAAGACGACCTAGGTTGCGCTTTATTAAAAATCTAGTTTTTATTAACTTTGGTGCTATTTGCCAGTAGTGTCATTATTAGAAATAAAATTAACCCTGTAATGAAGAATTTGGCGTTAGAATAAAGATAATCAATATAAATAGTGTCATTATTTCATAAAATTCAAATACCACCAGCATAGCCAGTAGCTTTAACACAGATCCAATCAAAGAAACCTAATTTTTTAACAATTTTATTAGCTCAAGATCCACTGGCTCTAATTTCAACTAAAATAAGAATTTGAGTATTATAAGTTTTGGTAATTTCTCTTATGCATCCAGGGAAATTTTTTCCATAGGGACCTCTACAATTCTAGTAAATAATATCCATAAATGAAGAAAAAGAGTGGATAAACTTGAAAAACATATAAGGCTTTCATAAGTGAAATTAGATCTCATCCCCATCTTTACTGAATTCATCAATGTGAGAATTATCAAACTCTTCATCCAGTAGGTCTTCATCGATGATATCATCTTCATTACCCTCGAACAAGAGATCATCATCATCATCAACTTTATTATATAAGGACTTGTTTTGAATTTGCACGGAAGGATTAAAGTTCAGTTGGGTTCCAAGAACAATGTTGATAGGGATATTAGGATCAAGTGGTTTCCTCAGTTCCAAATTGACACTCGAATTTGAAGGAGAAATTTAATTTTCAACCGAATTATTATGTTCTATGCCTTACGACCATACTTTAAGATTGGCAGAGAGAAAAGCTTTAGTTGAAGGATCATTCTTGATGGGCTTCCTTTTGTCTGCTTCATTGGGCCTCTTTGAAGAGCCCAATTCCCTTTTATTCCCTTTGACTATGGTGTAGATACATTTAGAGGAGCCCAAAGCTGAGCATTTCATTTAAAGTCCATTAGCTGGGCCTTTATCCAATGTGATAGACTTTGGGCCATTCCAATTGAAGCTGGGCCTAATGTGAGTAGCTTTCTTTCCTTTAACCAGTCTTCGAGCGTTCTCGTCATCTCCAGAAGCATTAGCCAACACATCATTCTCTTCAATTCGGAATCTCTTGCTTCCTGCTAAATCCTTCCTTCTCTATACCTTTCTAACAACCTTTGCTGTTGGTTTTGTAGATGGACCATTAAAGGCAATTAGGTAGCTCATTTTTCCATCATCTTTGTGCTCTAGTGGCTAGAATATCAAATCTGGATCTATTCTAGAGGTTAGATCCTCGATTTTGGTGAATCTGCTTGTTACTCGTTTGGTACTTCGAGTTTCATGCATGGGCAAGATGTCAAAATTTCATCCAATCATCACAAATTTCTTTCGGTAGGTAAGCTTTCGATGACCCTATTGGATATTGAAATTGCTTTTCTTGATTTATCTAGTTTAATGAATAGCTGGTAGGATTTCGTATATTTTCGTGATTGGGATATCTATATCATTCTTGCTCTTCTCCTTCTCTTTTGGTTCTGAGGCTATGTGGACATGTGTTTTTGTTATGGCCGTAGCAACCACATCTAAAACAAATAAGATTCAAGCTTTCATATTCACCATTGTAAAGCTCATCTCTAATAAGAATCCTTGGCATAAGTTTCTTCTGGAAATCAATTTCAACACTAATTCAAACAAATTTCTCCTTTCCGTTTTACCAAGCTCATTTTGCATATATGCTTTAAAGAGTGTGTTCACATCGACTTTAAGAGTTTTGCCTATATAGTTACCTATTCTCGATAGAATTTTTTTGTCATAGCATTAGATGGGAATATTGTTTAATCTTACCCAAAGAACTATCTTGCCAAGGATATTTTTGTTTGGGTTGAAGATTGGTGACCAGTGCTAGGCTAGAATACAATGGTCGAAGGTTGTCCACGGACCTCCATTAAGAATGTTTTGATAAAATGCTTGATCCTTAGTTCTCATTATGTAATAACCATTTACCAAATTGGTGGGTTCAAAGTCTCTAATATGCCACATCTTTGCTAATTTGGGCTTGAGAAACTTAGGATTAAGTTGAATACCCAGTATTTTGATGACTAGATCATCCATCCAGGATGTGCATATTTTCTTCAATTCCTCATCTGAAATCTAGATGCTAGGATAGTGATCCATCAATTTCTTAGTTTCATCTGAAGGAGTCTACTTTTGATCTAGGTCCTTAGCTAAAGTATCATTAATTTACTTAGTGTTACTCCAAATTCCATTGCACCCATTATAGCCTACCAATGAGTCTCTGTAAGAAATGGGAGCTTTGAAAGCTTTAATACCTTGAATCAAGTTTTTATTGGTTAGATTGCCTACTCTGTTACTCTCAAATTGTATGTCCATAGGATGAACCTCATTTTGCTTGTTTACTGATCCTTTGTCTATCATTTCTTCATCCACCTTGGAGACATTTCCATTGATAAAAATCAACTCTTCTTTGGATGCAGGTGGATCCATGCAAGCATCTTGAGATGTCGAGGCAAAGAAGACAAAGTTTGGATTAAGAGCAAGCTTGGAATTCATTGAGAGAAAAGTGGAGTTGCTTTTTTCAAATTTGTTTTACATTAAGCACTACATTACTTTCTAGTCATTGCATTTTTATGGAGGCCAGACAGATTATTGATCACAATCCACGAAGAAGAATTGATGATCACAATTTGCACAGAAACTCAAACTATCATCATAGAGGAATCAAGTTGTACTGTTACAACGTTTTTGGTTTGAAGTAGACAGAAAAGTGATTGTTTTAGACCATGTTTAATGGATTATTATTTAATATTATTTATTTATGTTTATTATTTGAAGATAAAGATTAGATGTCATTCCTTATCAATAATCGAATTAACTCAGCTAGTATTAATATATTAAATTCATTTTTTATCACTCGCTTCATATATTGATCAAATTTATTTTATTTGATAAATGAAGCAAACATAAATGTAAACATCTAATGAAATAAAATGGTTTATAAATAATTTACTAATTTATAGCATTAACCCATCATTCACCCCAAAAAAATCACTAAAAAATCCCACACAAAAAATCTAAATATAGAAGTCTTAAAAAATTACAAAATTACTCCAAAATCTCATGACATTTACACAAAATGTTAATTTTAAATATGTCTCCAATGACTTTACTACAACTAAGCCATTTTGTTCTTAATCCTCATCTATTATATGTACATTTCAATCGTCTTTATATGTCATTCTCCATATTTATAATGCTTTTCTAATTATTATTCAATATTATTATTTGTCCAGTTTTCAATTTTTCTTGTTACATTATTTTCAACTTTATTTCTATTTAAATTTTTGTTTTATATTCTAAGTTCATCATACTTGGATAAATTAAAGACAAATTTGTATTCTTGATATTGAATTTTGTTCAGTTGAATCTCAATTCTTGCTTGCCCTATTGAAAATCATGCAAACAAACACTAACTAGGCACTGATCGACCATCTTCTTGTCCGAAGCAGCAAGTAAAACATTTCTAATATTTTATTATTTTTATTATTTTTTCGGGCAGAAATGACATTCATGATTGCGTTATTGTAGAGAAGCCAATATGTACAGGCTAAACAAATTATACAAGCAAAAGCACGATGTGAAATATACATCTGTGAAAGATCCAAATATATCAGAAAGGTGGAAAAAAAATCTTGTGCTAATGCTTTATGCTTCTTCGGTTTATTATCTTCACCTCCTTGAGCATGGATGCGGCTTCTCAGTTCTTCAAAAGCCTTCATGCTCTCTGCATCAAAGCCTCCTGCAAACTGCAGATAGTTCCAAAACATGTTTCAATTATCATTCAAAACTGGTTTACATCATCCAGAGTTTTGCCATCAACAAACACAAAGTCAATGAGCACAAGTTCAAGAGAGAATTTATCCCAAAAAACTAGTCTATTAGGTGAAAGAACTTCTCACACTTATAAACCTCATTACATTTGTGAGGGTTTCCAATGAGTTATTTATAACAATGCAACCCATTCAAGATCCAACATCCTTGGCAGTTTCACTCCACAATACTTTAATTAGCTTTTTGCTGGTCGAAACCATTCTAGATAGCCCTCTTCATGACATCAATCTCTCAACGAGAGTACTAATATTACAAGTACAAGTTTAAAAAGAAAGCCCATTCCAAAAAACCAACTTATTAGATGGGAGAGCTTCTTACACTTATAAATTCCACTTCACTTGTAAAGTTTCCAGGTGTGACACGCCCAAAGGGACATGCCAATCTTAAACACCAAGATTGGTGATGCATGAGCTATTAGCTTGACAGCAAACCATATTTGTTTAAATAGTATCAAGAGCCTAAAGGAGAAGTACCTGATGAACACGGAAAGCAAAGCGGACACCTTGCAAAATCAGGAATTCTCTCATTGGTTCTTTCTCTGGTCCAGATAATGTATCGAGTTCAGATGCAACACGTTTCATATACTTCTTCGCCAGTTGCACAGAAGAAAGCTTGATCTGCAATGGGAAGTTTACAGGACATCAACATTTGATACCGTTGCATAGACTTCTTGTTACAGAAGAGACTTCTTATTCATTCTTGAGTCATAGTGTGTACATGTGTGTGCGTGTGTATGCACTCCGATAAACTATTCTCGTATTTTAGATTCAACATCCCATGAAAGTACATCTTTATCCAATTCATCCCTTGAAAGAAAAGCCCTCACAGTCACTTGGTGCAAAGAGTCAATAAAGAACCACATCACCTTAAACACCCACTTTGACACTGTCAATTACAACATACGTATGTGAGTGTGTGTGATTTTCTCCTTCTAGAAATTCCTGTACATGTATTTCTGTCATATTATCAACTGAACCACGGTATGCACAAGCAAAATATTAACTCTATGCTCAACCATTATTAACGATCATCCATAATTTCACAACTCTATTTGAAATTGTAAGCAGACTTAATATAAGGGGAGCAATATGTTTGAGCTAATCACTTTAACTTTTTAAACAGTTGAATGATTTGGTTCAGAATTCTTGAACTAGAGGAAAAAAGTTGCAGATGAATGAATTTTTATATCTCTTACACAGAATCATTAAAAACTATAACTAGTTTAAAGGTGAAATAGATATTATTTATAATAATATAAAATAATGGCCTTTCTAGCTGCTACAACAGAAACTGTTAGTGATTAGCATACCTTGCCAACAACTCCGGAGTCTAACAACCAATTTACTGGGATTCCAAATTCCCTGTACCGTGAAATAGCCATATCTCTCGTACGTAAGAGTGCATATACGCTTTGCTCCACTCTGGAAATGATCAAATCAAAAAAGAAACTACGGTTGTTAGATCAAATTGAAGCAACTATAGAAAACTGTTAACCAACATGCACAAACTGTCAACAAAATGAGCAAAGACCACACTAAAATATTTTATGACTTGTTAAAGTCCAAACAATCTCCCGGCCACAGCCTTGAAAGAGAAATCATTATAGCTTTGAACTCTCAAGAAACTATCCACCAAACATTGACTTCTTAAGCTAAGCATTTAAGACTTCAAGAAAGTAAATCTACTGCAGAAATAAAGATACATACTTTTCAAGCAATGAGTACATTTTCTTCAAAGCAGCTTCGCATGGAAGATTGGGATCATCATGGAAGGAGGAAACTTGTTTCTCCAATTTTATCAGATCCTGATATTCAAACGCTGCTTCCCTCAGAGCATCTGCTTTCCCTTCAGGCCAATCAAAGTGCTTGAGGACAGCTCGTTCATCAACCTAACATAGGGAATGCAATCAGATGAGTAAGTATGCCGTGATCACATGCTATAGAATTGTGAATTGGGAAAAAACTTGAAAGGCAAATGACTCGGTAATTAATAAATTGGATTGCATTTCCTAGGGAAAAATTTAGAGGCTTTCCCTAGAAATGAACGTGCAAAATAGAGAGTGCAGGTAGTAACATCCATGATTCCCCATAAAAATTACACCTGAAATGCTTTTCTCTGATGGATGGTGTATTCAAGAATAACACTTAGGCATACCAGGAAAGAGAGTTCCTCATCTAGCCAGTTAACAAAGGCCACTAAATCACCAATGTTTGAGAAGGAGGATGCTCGAACTTCATTTGCCAGGGACATGACAAAATCACCTTGTGTTTCTACATCAGCTTTCACCTACATTCATCAAAATATATATATAATAAATATAATCTTATGTAATGAATCAGACTCCATGGCAACATGAGAATAGAGAAAATAGAGTGAAACGTTTATTTACAGCTAAGAGGAATGACGATCTATTCTCAATTTCCCCAATCATATTGCTCCTGGCATCAGATGCATTAGTTGTTGAGGAAATTATGATGAAGTATCCTTCTTAGCCTCCCGCTTCATCAATGTTTGGTAAAACTCAACAAGCTCAGGGGCCCTGTGAACTTTATCATTACCCATTGCCCCTCTAAGGCTTCCTGGTGGAGGAGGAGGAGGTGGAGGAGGAATAGGTGGAGCAGGTGGTACTTCCTTGGAAAGATTTGAATTTGTACTGACAGTAGCACCATCAGATGGCTTAGGAGGTGGCCGAGGCACCCTTGGAGGCCTTTTTTCAATGTGAGCCAGTGTCATCTTGCTAATGGTTTTATTATCAACATCATTAGCATTCTCAGATTGATCGTTGGGACTGCCAGAAACAAATGTCTTCTCCTTTATTAGAGAAAGTCTTGCCGGCAAAGACACAGACTTGTCTCTTTCAGCCTTGGCCAAGTTCAAATTGTCACCAAACTTCTGCACTCTTGCTTGCTCAGCCTTTTCTTTGATATGTCTCTCCCTTTCTAAGGCCAATTTATGGCGGTCTTTATATGCAGGATATTTTTCATCTAGAGACCCATCAATTGATTTGGACATCAATTGGAATGAAGCTGCAACTGAATGCAGGGAGTCAGTAGATGGAACTTTGTCAGGAGAATCGGTTTCCTGATCCCTCAGCCCAAAACTAGTAATGGCCACGCTATCACCAGCATTCCTCAGCATCAAAGTTTCCAGTGGACCCTTAGGTCTCTGGGTCATCATACTCATCCTTCTTGGAGAGCTTCCTGAAAGAGATCTGGGCGATGATGAAAGAACACTAGAATCGTCTTTGACTTTACCCCATTTCTTCAACTTTTGATTAAGCTAGTTTTCTTGCTAAGATTACTATATTTGCTAGTAGAGCTATCAACAGAAGTATTGTCAAAATCTTCACTGCCAGGCGATGAGGGGTGGGAGAAGTTGCTATCAAGATCTGTGTCTCCTTGCCCACGTTCTGATCCAGCATATTCTAACATCAACTGCTTAGCCTTCTCCTGAGATTTTGGGCTAAGACTCTTGTTGAGATCACGTGCTGATATTTTTCCTGGAGGGGCCCGGTAATTCCTGAGCTCATATCTCAAACATGCATTGACCCATCGAAGGTATACAAGCTCTTCAACTTCATTAAACCTATTCATTTGAAGTCCCTCAACTTGCTTTAAGAGGTCTTCATGGGCATGCCTTAGATTGGTGACTTCCTCTCTGGCCTTGGCAACCATTTCATTCTGCAGTTTGAAACAAAGTATTTAATTTAAATCACTCTAATACAAGTATTACAGAAAAAAAGAGATGGGCGCTAACTTAAAAACCAAGAGAACTTCAAATTAGATGAATATTATATAGGTCTAGTGTTTAGTTCTTTAGTTCCTTTCTAGTATTCACTGAATTTTTGCAGTAGTTTCAATCATTTCTTCAGTGCTGTGCCTTCTAATTATTCAGCCGACGAGATAAAGAGGTCCAAGTAATCTTGAACAATTGTTGCATGAAAGGGAGAAATAATATGGTTCAATCCAACAAGACAGAATCATAGGCTACTTCATTTATGTGCAATTATATACATTTGTCAGAATGCATCCATTCAAATTATTCTTGAAGGAAGAAATATGGAACACTGACCTCCGTCATGTTAGATTCAGCAGCATTGAGCTTTACAATTAACTCTCTCTTCTCGTGTTGAAGTTCTTTGTTCTTCCTCTTAAGCTCAACAGCCTCTACCTCTAACTCGTTCAGAGCTTTCAGCTTCTTATCAATTTCAGCATCTTTCCTGACAGCTTCTACTTCTTTTGCCTGGAGACCAGAAACTTGTTGTTTAGCAACAACAACTGGCCTTTTGTCTGGTTAGCCTCAAGCTGTATTTGCCTTTGCAGCTCCTTTATCTTGCTCCTGGCCGCCTCAAGTTCCCTCTTGGCTGAGCCTACCTGTTCTAGCTCTTCTTGAAGCTTTTTTCTCTCTGCCTGCAAGGAATTGATTTTAATATTAAGCATACCTATTTCAACTGTCTTAATTTTTAACTGTGCCTCTGCAGTTCCACAATGTCTGATTCCTGCTCTTTCAACCCATAGTACTCAAGCAATTCGCCTTCGAGTTTCACTTCCCTCTCCTCCAATTCCTTTACCAGGTTCTTCAATCGTTCTAGTTCAGTTGCATTGTTTGCCATCTCAGTTTCATAAACTTGTCTTTCTCAGCCTTCTCAGACCCGCTCCTGGATAGAGGAAACTCAATCTCCCCAGATAGAAGACTCTCAATTCAGGTAGAATTCGTCTTCAAAATCATGAGCACGATTAATTATGCTGCTAATTAACTTAACCTCCTCTTCTTCCTCTTCCTCCTCCCCACTGCAACATTAACAGCATACAATTTCCTGAATAAAATCCTTAAAGCTACGGAAGAATAGATGTTAACATATATTCAGCTTAATATACTCACTTCCTTCTCGTTGAGACCTTTAGTAGAACACGCACACGCGGCCTGCTCTTCTTCTGTTCCCTTTTCTTGATGCTTTTTGGACCTTCTTCTGCCATGTTCTGAAGCATGAATAGAATGAAAATCTAGGACAATTGTTATACTCAATAAAGCAAGTGAAATTCTCTTTAGTTAATCAAGAAGCGAAATGAATCAAAAGTAGCAAAAAGTACCTGATTGAGAAGCTGATGATTTTGTGCTTCTAACGTTTAGCTGCTTAACAGAATAAGCTGCGATAGAAGCAGCAACTAAGAGTCCTAATCTGACTATCATGAAGGAAAGGTATTATTAATAGCAGAGCCCTAACT